>NW_028227268.1:15455000-16165000 GCF_978045245.1 Mus caroli
TGGTACCTCCTTGAAGACCGTAGTTGACCTTGGTTTCTAGCAGAAGCCACCATCTCCACCCAGGCTGAGTACAGAAGCCCTCATGGGCAGACGCCAAATCAAAATGCCATTTTTAAGGATCGCAAATGGGGTCTGAGTTGCTGCTTAAATCTGCTGCCATTTCTTGCTGGTGGGAGGAAAACATGTGCTTCCTTTCTTTCTACCCGACTTCCAGTCTTCCTTGCCCCATGGAAGAAAGGGCTCATTGCGGTGGTCGTCATTGGAGTGGTCATCGCCACCTTGATAGTTGCAGCCAAATGCTACTTCCTGAGGAAAGCCAAGGGTGAGTGCCTGTCTGCAGCCTGGGTTTCCAGGGAACTGCATCCTGGAGGAGGCTAAGGGAGCACCATGTATTCTCCTTATGGGATGTCAGCTTGGTAACGCAAGGGCCTGGTGTTGGTGGGTGTGAAGTTTGGTGGCTCACTAGCAACGGTGCTTGTGTAGTTGGGCAAGGCAACTGGGGGGATCTGGGTGACATTATACCTGATCTAGTCACAAGAAGCTATTTCTTGGTGTGTGTCCCCAAGTGTGGTGGTGTAGGGCACATACAGGCATGCACATACTGTGTGTGGCACATGCACAAATGCACACACTCTGTGCCTCCCAGATGTTCTTCTAGTTGTGTCATGATCTTGTATCATGTACCATACACACTTGTGGGAATAGGGTCTAGCCTAGGCTTAAGTAAAATGGTGCTGCTGTCTGAGCCGGGAGGAGCAGACGGGTTGGGGTCTTTTGTCTTTTGCAAGGTAGGAAAATTGTGCTGAGCTACACCCCCAGTTTCTCTTTTCTCCTTTATTGAGTATCGGGGCTTTAGGAGAGTCAAGGGAAAGACGGTCACCATCCTGTATACTTACACTGACCTAAGTTTTTTCTTTCTTTTTTAAAGCCAAACAGAAACCCGTGGAGATGTCCAGGTCAGTGTCCCTGTTAAGAGGGGGTGGCTTCTTTGTGGGCAGGGCTGGGTTTGTCTGCAAGCCCAGACTGGTTGCTAGGAAGCTATCAGAGATTCTTAGCAAACTCATAAAGAATCAGGGCCTTGGGTATAATGGGTGTGTGTGTGTTTCTGTCTGTCTGTCTCAGTGGAAGATTGCCAACTCATTCCATACTTAGAATAATAGAGTTGACCTTTTTAAAAGAAATGTTTTTTTACCAAGCTGGAGAGATGGCTCAAACTCTGCTGGTACCATACACTATATACATGCTCTCTCTCTCTCTCTCTCTCTCTCTCTCTCACACACACACACACACACACACACACACACCTAAAATTTAAAAAAAAAAAAAAAAAGGTCTTTGCATCCTTTTGCCAAGGCTAGCCTTAAATTCCTGATCCTCTTCCTCTACCTCCCAAGGGCTGGGATACCCAAGGGCATGTGGTACCACGACTAGCTTTTTGTGTCTTGCTGTGTAGCTTTGGCTAGTCTCAGAGTCACAGCCATTCTCCTGCCCCAACCCTCCCCAGGGCTGTGATTACAAGTGTACAATTGGCATATTTCTTCTTGCTTTCTCATGGCCTTTCTTTGATGGATTTGTTGGTTTGGGGGAAGAATATCAATACATAATTTTCTCTTTTCTTCTTCATTTACGTGTGAAGGCCAGCTGCTCCACTTCTGAACTCCAACAGCGAGAAGATTTCTGAGCCGAGTGTGGAAGCCAACAGCCATTACGGTAAAGCCAAGTCTTCCTTTAATTACAAAAGTTTTTCCCAACTCAATGTATAAGGTAGGATTGGAGTAGAAGGGAAACCCCAGCTTCGGGCAGTGGTACCGTTACCGTCTATAACAAACCATGACAAGATTAGTGATACACAGCAAACAGAAAGGAAAGGCAGGACCTTTCCTGCTTTCCCCATCTCTGCTTCATTTCTTTTTTTTTTTTTTTTTTTTTTTTTGCTTTTCGAGACAGGGTTTCTCTGTGTAGCCCTGGCTGTCCTGGAGCTCACTTTGTAGACCAGGCTGGCCTCGAACTCAGAAATCCGCCTGCCTCTGCCTCCCAAGTGCTGGGATTAAAGGCGTGCGCCACCATGCCCGGCGCTGCTTCATTTCTTTGGGATGAAAAATGGAGATTAACCTCACTGCTTGTTGCCTCCATAGACTGAAATAATCAGGCAGTACATGGGAGACAGAAACCAGATTTTTTTTTTTTTTTTTTTTTTGAGACAGTGTTTTTCTGTATAGCCCTGGCTGTCCTGGAACTCACTCTGTAGACCAGGCTGGCCTCAAACTCAGAGATCCGCCTGCCTCTGCCTCCCAAGTGCTGGGATTAAAGGCACCACTGCCCGGCTTGAGATGTCACTCTGGTGTAGACCTCAGAGGAGAGAGGCTGCCCAGTGAGTCTCAGGACCCTTGGGTCTGTGAGAAAGTCACTCAGAGGCAGGTGTGGTCGCTCACTCTGAACATCTCAGCACTCTGTGGGGAGGAAGGAGCAGATGCAGATGGACATATTGGAGTCCATCTTGGTCTACATAGTGAGTTCCAAGCCCAGTTGGGGGCTCCGTATCAAAACCTTGTCTCAAAACAAGCAATCAAAACAAACAAGTGATTTGAATAATAGCACTGATTAGCACAAACACTCTTTGGAAAACCATGTGTTCCTGAAGAATAGTATAATACCTTATATATAAGAATATTCTAAGGAGGGGGCTGGTGAAATGGCTCAGCAGTTAAGAGCACTGACTGCTCTTCCAAAGGTCCTGAGTTCAAATCCCAGCAACCACATGGTGGCTCACAACCATCCGTAACAAAAATCTGATGCCCTCTTGTGGAGTGTCTGAAGACAGCTACAGTGTACACACATATAATAAATAAATATATAAATAAATCTCTAAAAAAAAAAAAAAAAAAAAAGAATATCCTAAGGAAAACAACATGCTAAGATGTTTGTTTGTTTGTTTGTTTGTTTATTTGCTTTATAGTGCTTGGGATTGAGCCAAAGCCTTCACACCTTCTGGGCAAGGGCATTACCACCAAGCAAGCCTCACACTTCATTTTGCGTGTGTGCACTGGTGTGATAATCCAGAGACACTGTTATTTCTTTAAATCATATTCTCATCAACTTACTTCCCTAACCAGACAATGTTAGCTGGCCATCAGCTTTCATATTTAATTTTAGTGACTGGTCCCTTCTAGAATGCAGAAGCTCCATTTTTAATTAGTTCTTACATCAAACCATTCTGAATTCCAAATAACTCTCAAACGAAAGTGCCCCTCTGTAGCCGTACTTTCTATCCAGGCAGTGGAGGAAGGGCCCACTGCGTGCAGGAAAAGCTCACACCACAGAGACAAAGGAGGAGACCCAGGACCAGAGGCAAAGTTACTTGTCACCTGAAGAAATCAGACTTTGCTTTCTTAGCAGTACTGGAGGTTTTAGAAGTTATAGAGGGTGCTGGGGAGATGGTGAAGTGTTTGCTGTTGCTGTGTGGATGTGAGGCCTTGGGTTTGATTCCCCAGCACCTATATAGAAGTCACATGTGACAGCAAGCACCTGTAACCCCAGTACTAGGGGAGGTAGATGGAAATGACCACGCCCTGTGGGCTCCATCATGAGCTAGTCCTGCTGAATCAGCAAGCTCCAGGTTCACAGAGACGCTGCCTGAAAAAATAAGGCAGAGGGAGAGTGATAGAGCTTCCTCTATCATGTGATGTCACACGAGCACACGCACACTTGTGCACACACACATATGCATGGGTGAGAGCACACACACATACATGGGTGAGAACGAACACACACACACACACACACACACACACACACACACACGGTTACAGGAAACTGATATCTATTGTCACTCACCCTGTTAATTTTTCAACCAGGTTATGATGATGTTTCTGGAAACGATGCAGTAAAACCCATAAATCAAAATAAAGGTAATTATTTAAATATTATAGTAGAAACTTTTACATTCAAAAAAAAAAAAAAAAAAAAAACACGGGCAGCTGTGTGCTGTGGTGACACATACCTTTAATCCCAGCACTCCGAGGAGAGAGCCAGGTGGGTCTCTGGAATCAAAGCCAGCCTGGTGTACATAGAGAGTTCTAGAGCTACATAGAAATTAGTAAGGCTCTGTCTGTAAAAATAAACAAATCAATAAATAACCACAGAGAAAAGGAAACGGAAACTCTGAGCTGTCTGGATAGAGGCTCTGTCTATATGAGCCTAATGGTAAAGTGTAGGTGGCCGGATTTTTTTTCTCCAAAGATGTTAGCCAGTGTTCTGAATGGTGATGCCTCCTAACCTAAGTAGAAGCAAGCTGTCATACCTAAAAACAAACAAACAAACAAACAAAAAACACAAAAAAAAACAAAAAAAACCAAAAAAACCTTTCCGGCTTTCCAAGTGCTGTAGGAGGGTGTTTCTCTTGGGTGGCTGAGGTGGAGTTTTAAAGAAATTTTTTAAAGACAACTAACAATAGACAGTTTACTTCTGCCTAAGGCTTGGAGGTGTTGGCTTAAATTGCCTCGTCAAGATATTTTCTATTCTGTGCAGCTCTCTTGAGAACTGAAACTCCCAACCTGCTCTGTGAAGTCTCTTTGGCTACACCATCTGTTTTAGCTGCCAGCAAAACAAAACAACAACAACAACAAAAACCCTCTAATTCTGTGAGGTCTTAAAACAGCGCAAACGTAGTCACATCTGTAGTCACAGCACTCAGGAGGCGGAGGCAGGAAGACCAGGTAGTCAAGGCTAGCCTTGACTGAGTAGCAAGTCCGGGCTGCCCTGGAATACATGTGGCCCTGTCTGAAGAAACAGCAATAAGGGCTGGAGAGATAGCTCACTGTTAAGCACTGGCTGCTCTGTCAGAGAATCCAGCTTCAGTTCCCGTACAGTGAATGACTCACAATCACCTGTAATGTAAGTCTCTGAGGATCTGACACCCTCTCCTGGTCTCCTGGGGTACCAGACACAATGAACAGCAGCAGCAATAGCCAGAGTTGAAAGCAAAAAATAATTTCCTGGGTGCCTCCCCAGAACCTGGAGATTTTGTTACCCAGAATGCCTCATTTTCTTTAAACACTTAGAGGCTGGTAAGCTTGGTCCTACAGCATTCAAATCCATTTCCACGGCCTTGAGACTGGACAGGCCTTGACTGCTGGAGCCCATCCTGGGCTGCTGTCCACACCTAATAACCTGTTGAAAATCCTCCCACACTCTACAAGTCAGAGAGGCTATGTACAGTGTCTGCTGCCCGAACCAATGTAGGGCTGACCGGAATAAAGGTTTCTAGTGTGGTTTGATGCCTCCAGAGGAGGTGCTATCTAAACTCACAGCGCTGTGATTCTTTTAACAGACCCCCAGAACATGGATGTAGAATACACAGAAGTGGAAGTGCCCTCCCTTGAGCCTCACCAAGGTAAGCAGCCCTCGCCAAGTGAGCCGAGCCCACATTAGGCTCTGGGCTTAGATGTAGATACCACATGAGATGCTGTGTACAGTCAGAATTGTCTCTTGGAATGGAGATGGTCTTCTATAGACCTACTAGATGTGCCTAAGTCTGGAGCTATAAAACTGTGATTGTACCCTGTGTACTTACTGCGGGCCAGGCAGGGACTAAGAGCTGAGCACTCTTCTCTGGAAGAGTCTATGGGAGCCACTTCCCTATCCCCCACCAAGTGTTCAGGCCTTCTTTCAGAGGCCAGCCCCTGCCCAGATGCACTGTGCTCCTAGAACAGTTGTCTGTGTGGACCAAACGTGTGTCAATCAAATGCATGCATAAAATGGAGAACATGGGGCTGGAGAGATGGCTCCATGGCTAAGAGCACAGACTGTTTGTTCTCCCAGAGAAACTGAGTTTGGTTCCCAGCATCTATATCGGGTGGCTCACGACCACCTGTAACTCCAGCTCCAGGGGAATCCAGCGTCCTCTTCTGGTATCTGCAGGCATTGCACTCACATTTGCACAGAGCCCCTACCACTGCTACCACACACAACCGATGGTGATGATGGTGGTGGTGGTGGTGGTGGTGATGAGGGTGTGGACGATGTATATGTTACTTACTTTGTTGCTGTGACCAAATGCCTGGCAAGACCAATTTGAGGGAGGAGAGGTTTGTTTGCTTTGCTATTGGAAGCAATACAGCTCTTCACAGCACAGAAAGTATGATAACTCAGACAGGTTTTAGATACTGTGTCCAGGGAAAGCAATGAATGCTGGGTCTCAGCTACATCTGTCCTCTTTATGCAACTTGGAACCACAGCCCATGACATGTGTCAACCACATTTAGGGTGGCTCTTTTCACCTCCATTAGCCCAATTTAGACCACATACACACATGCACGTGCACACATGTGCGCTTCCTCAGCAATTCTAAATCCAGTCAAATTGGAGATTACCCATCACGGAGGACTTTCCTCCTTAGGGGGACGTTTGGGGAAAGAGTAGAGTCCTCCTTTCAGTGTGACATGAGATCTGTGCCTTAGCTTTTTTTGTTAGGTGTGTGTGATTCACTCAAGGGCAAGCTGCCTATAAGTCCCTATCTGATTCAGTGCTGGGAGACAGACACATAGTAGGTGGGTTACAGCAGATCTCAGCCGTTTTGAACACCAGAAACAAAACCCATCTCCCAACCCTTCTCCATCTTGGCCCACCCTTGGGCTCCTGTGTGCTTCAAAAGAAGTAGCCATCCCAAGCCTTCTGGCCCTTGTAGGGAAGCTCCTTAGGACTGCTGCCATCTGTCTGCCTTTGCGTTGTGCTGGGTTCTCAGCCAAGCAACCCTGGGCAGTTTTCCAGGCTGGGCCTGCCAATCATTAGCTGGAGCCACATGGTGATGGTGTCCTGAAGCCACCTCTTGCTCGATGATTTAGGACGACTTCTGGAGTTTCTCTTCCATCTCTTACCGAGCGTGGTTCCAAGTGCCCTGTCAGCAGTTATATATGTGAAACTTTCCAATCAGGAGACATGTCCTGTGCAACACCACTGGCACATCCCTGTGACCTCCGGTCAGAGGTGTGGACTGGAGACTTTAATGTGCTTTGCTGTATGGGCATGGGTGGTGTCCTGACTGGACCTGAGGGGTGGGGCACGTGGAAGGCCTGATGCTCTTGTCTTTTTTTATTTTGGAGTGAAGCGTTTGACTCATTTTGGTAGCTGATAGTGACAGTGACATAAAGATGCCAGCCACTGTGTGAGACACAAAGGCAAGGGTGTTCCCTCCCTGGTGTGCATGTAGTCTAAGTGGGAGCTGGGAAAACTAAAGAATAGATGGTATCAGGTGATTGTAAGTGCTGTAGATGGGTAGAGTGGGCTGTAGTAAGGGGATGCTTTCTCTGACCTTCGCTGAGCCATGCAAGAGGGCCTCTTTGAGAGCCATTGATTAAGTAGGGGCTGAAGGTTGTAAGCACGGTAGCTGCAAGGTAGGCAGTTGATAAAGGGTGGGGCTGGTTAGAAAGACCCAGGGAATGGAAAGGGTAGTTTTGGCAGGTCACAGCTAGCTAGCTCATTTAGTTTGGTCTGAAAGGGTTGCTGGGTGTGTGGTGCATACCCACACTCAATCCCAAAGCATAGCTGTATGACACAGTAGGACCAAGAGTTCAAGGCCATCCTGAGATACATGAGACCCTATCTCAAAAGCATCAGAAAGGAGGCTCATGTGTCTGCAGAGACAGAAAGGATAGAGTTAGGAGGACAGGGTGATGATGCTGGAGCACATGGGGCCCCGGAGGATTTCAGTCCTATTCTAAACGGATAAGGGAACATAAGAGAACATTTCCGGAGGCTTCAGGCTGGGCAATGGCTGGTTCTGAGCTCCTTCTTTTAAAAAAAAAAAAATTCTTAGGGACTCGGGAGGAGTTCAGTGGATAGATAAGGAGGGCCTTATCTTGTCAGTGTAAGGACTGGAGTTTGGGTCTCAAGAACCCATGTAAACACTGAGTGAGTGTGATGGCCCTCCTGTAATTCCAGTATTCCTCAAAAAACAGACAGGGGCTTCCCAGGGCAAGCTGACTAGCTAGACCAGCCATGTCCGCATCCAGCCTCCATGAATATGGTGAAGAACTGTTGTTTGTATTGATACTAGATTTTTTTTTCATACACTATATTCTGTTTTGTTTTGTTTTGGAGACAGGGTTTCTCTGTGTAGCCCTGGCTGTCCTGGAACTCACTCTGTAGATGGCCTCGAACTCAGAAATCCACCTGCCTCTGCCTCCCGAGTGCTGGGATTAAAGGCATGTGCCACCACCACCCAGCCATACACTATATCCAACTCCTCCCAGATGCTCCCTACCCAACCAAATCCACCTCTCTCTCTCTGTCTCTCTCTCTCTCTTTCTCTCTCTCTCTCTCATTAGAAAAAAAAAAACAGGCATCCGTAAAAAATGAGGTAAAACACAATACAATAATGAACAAACCAGAATAGAGGAAATCAAAGGAAAGCCAAGAAATACACACACACAGACACACACAACCACACACACATACACACAATCACACACACATGCATACATGCACACACAGAAGTCCCATAGAGTCACAAATCTGGGGAACTATTGAGAAAGATTCCTAGTCTTTCTCAGACCTCCATACATGTGCATACACAGTCCTCCCAAGACATGCAACCACTGTATACATACCATACATATATACATACATGCATGCATACATACATACATACATACATACATACATACATACAAACAAAAGCAAACTCAAGACCAGCAAGGAAGTGGCCTGAAGAAGAACAAGACAGATATGCTATCACTGTGCAAGAGACAGTGGGTGCCAACAATGGATGGTGTCTAGGTGCACATCTGAGATCTGTCACAGCCAGGATTGGGGAGCCAGAGTCCCTACATTTCTTGCTGGAGTAACTGCATGGACGGCTGTGGTGTTTGAGGATAAGATCCAGTTTGGCTGGGTTAAATCTAAGATGCCATTGAGACACCCAAGAGTAGGAAGCTCAGGGGTCTGGAGCTCAGAGGCAAGCCAGGACAGATGAAACTGTAGAGTGATCAGTATCAACTGTCACTGGTCCAGCCTGGGCTTCGACTGCATCCTGGGCTTGCCAAGCCAGGTAACATCTTTCTTCTTCCTAGAGGTAAGGGAAGGTGCTAGCTTAAGGGTAGAATGACAAGATCAGAGCCGGCTACACCATCCTTTCTGTTCTGGACTGCTGCATTCTACCGTGGTGGGTGAACACGGACAGCTCAAGGCACAGGGGACCAAATCCCTGCTCTCTTGTCTATACAGAACATCCTCAAGTTGCCTGTCACCCTGGGCTCTGACACCAGGCTGAATCCATCCTCCCACAGTGGTCCAGGCCCAGGTCTGGGCAGGCAGAAGCCTGAGGGTTGTGCATGATACTTGTATGGGAGTGCACGCGTGTGTGCTGGGAGTTCTGAAAGCTGAAGAAGGAAGCATCATTGGCCCTGGGAAAGGCTCCATTTCCCTTTTGTTGGGGGAGTGTCCTTGTATCTGGTGTTCTTTTGCTTTCTTGAGGGTGTGGAAGGATTGAATAGAGGAAGTGTGGCAGTTCCTAGAATAGGGTGGGACCGTGGCAATTGCCTCTGGCTTCCCTCGCTAGATTCTGCAGCTGTCCCTGGCAGCCAAGCTATCAGTCACATTTCCCAGTTTGCACTAGTTGCCCTGTCAGGGCTCTGGGGAAGATTCTAGAACAAAGGTCATTTGGGTGGGCAAGAGGAACTTAGAGGATACAAGCTGTGTTTCCTCCTTGTTGAAGAAGGACAGTGAGGAACTCAGGTCTGGACCACTGGTGCTGGCCCCTTGTTCTCCCCCAAGCAAGGGCATTGATTGCTAGGTGAAGAAAGAAGGGCTTTGTGGGTTCAAGGTCAATGATGACTAAATATGAACTAGTGCTTGCCAGCCTGATCTGCTGTTCTCAAGGTCTCTCATCCTACACAATTGGAGAAGGCTATGGGGACCGGGTCCAGATCTAACCCTGGCTGGCAGCTCACCAAGTGGTCACTGCGGATGGAGGAGGACGGGAAGGAACTCATTAAATCCCGATTTGCTGTCTGTTTGCTCTGAGGCTAATTGCTGGGAAAACCCCATGACGTTGGAGCTGTCTCTTTCTCTGTTAGCACAGAGAAAAACAGAAACCAAAATAGAGACCCATCAGGAAACGCCTCTGACAAGCAGAGACAAACAGCTCCTGGCCTGGGCTAGTCTTTAGCAGGCAGCTGCTGCCAAGGAGCCATGAGAGGGGGAAGGGCAGTGAGCAGCTGCACCCTGCTCCGCCCCCCCGCCCCCACCCCCTCTTACTGAGCTGGGCAAAACCAGGGGCAAGCATAGACCATGCAGCTCAGTCTAGAAGTGGAAAGCACCCCTTCCTGACTTGAGGTAGGCACAGACTGAAGCCACTGAGGTCCAGAGAATATCAAACTGTTGCCAAGGAGACCAGAGAGGTACCTGGAACAGTGGAGTTCACAAGATGTCCAGGCTAACCCCACCCATGTTTGGCTGCCCAGCCCACCCAGCCCTCACCTCACCCTTATCCCAATTCATCCCCCTTCTATCCTAGCTCCTTGTTAGGCTAGGGCAGAGGAAGGTCTAGACTTGCTTCTTATGGACAACATCTTATAGCAGTTATCACACAGTTATTTTTAGCTCTGTGTGTGTGTGTGTGTGTGTGTGTGTGTGTGTGTGTGTGTTGTGTGTTAGGATACGCATGTCTCTGAGCACACTCTGAACTCACGGGCTCTAATTTATGTCAGGTGTCACGCTCTGTCTCCCACTACCATATTCTTTTGGGACAGTCTCCTGCTGATCCTGGATCTAGGCTGGCAGCCAGCAAGCCCTAGCAGTCAGCCCTCTTACCTCTGCCCCTAACAGTTGCTGGGGTTATGGGTGCCTACAGCTATGCCCCAGATTGTCTGGGATTTGGGTTCAGAATTCCAGCTCAGGTTCTTACGTTTGTGCAGCAAGTGCTCTTACCCACTGAGCCATCTCCCAGCCCTGTGGTATTTGTTTGTTGTTTGTTTGTTTGTTTGTTTGCACTGGGGCTTGAACTCAGAGCCTTGTACATGCTGAGCTGGTGCTGTATCACTGAACCACATCTTCAGCTCATTAACATTTTTGGCACATCTGTCTTTCCTTGAAGCCTAGAGCACCTGAAAGCTAGAACCGGATCCACATTCTCTTCTTTAGTGGTTGAGGCCACATAGGAGATGTGTACAGTCGTTGAATGGATCTCTTGGTGTGTAGAAGGCCCCACAGCAGGTTTGGAGATGCCTGGAGTTTCAGTCTCTGCTTGCATGGGATCCTGTTCTCTTAGGCAGATGTCTTTACACTGGGGAACTGGGATCTCAGCTACTTTATTGACCTCCAACTCCTGCCTTGGGAAGTGACTTTAATTCCTTCTGCAATGCCTTCATCATTCTGGGTGCCCCAAGTTCTGCTGTGAGGATGTGAACCACTCCTGGCCTTTCTCTGTCATACAGGATTTATACAGCCACCCACATCCAGTGTCTAATGAGGAACCTAGACTTTAGTCCCACAGCCTACCTACCAGTCCTGTGGCGTGCTCCTTATTACATAGACAGGAAATCTCAGGAAGGGGCTATCTGTGCCTTGACCTTCTGAAGTTCAAGGTCGGCGATATTTCAGGGCATGGGCTGGTGCTTTTTCTTCATTACCTTGCAGACAATGCTAGGGATAGCCAAGACTGACTGGAAGACTACGCAAAGCCTGAATGGTGGGGTGGGGTGGAGCCTAAGCTGGGCCTTTGCTCTATAAGACCTTGGGAATACACCAGGGCAGACAACTGTGGGAACAAAGAAAGCAAGCATGCTTTGGGTAAATGTCACCAAACTGCTCTGGGGTCACAAGAGCCCATGTAACTGCTCAGGGCACAGAAGATGCAAATATTGGGGTATATATGCATGTGGCTTTGGGGTGATGCTGTAAGAGAAGGACTGTGTCAGCAACGGAAGGGCTCAGAGTCCAGAGAAAGGAAAAGGTCACTGTAGGAGTGGCCTCATAGCAAAGTGAGAAAGTATCTTTGGTGTAGTTAGAATCCATGTGGGGCCCAGGCATCTGCAATAAGGACAGTATGTGACAGGACATCTCAGGCTCTCTGAGGGAGATGGCAGAGGAGGGGGCTAGCCCAAACCCATCCAGCTGTGCAAGGAGACTTCCTGGTCTTCCCTGCAAGCATCAGAAACCTAGGATGTGTTCCAGTTTTGTCCTGCTTCCTCGGTGTCTCTGGGTATATGTATATATATATATACATGAGTGCATTCTCTGTGTGAGTGAGTCTGGATACTGTGTACAAGTATGTATAGTGTGTGCATACTCTGTGAGTGTACAGAACACCTGTATATTCACATCCTTGAACATATTTCAATATGAAATAAACAGGTAGCCTTGTCTTCTATTTTGAAGGTCTAAGTCAGAGAATTATGACACTGGCTATAGGTTCAAGACCATGCAGGTGGTCTTGAACCTAGGTTCAAGACCGTGTACCTAGGTGTAATGGTGCAGGTTTATAATCCCAGTACTTGGGAGGTGAAGGCTGGAGGATCAGGAGTTCAAAACCAGCCTAGGCTACCCAGCAAATTGAAGGCCAGCCTGGGCTACATGAAACTGTCTCAAGCAACAATAACAATACAAACAAAAAAAACCCAACACAGAACAAACTCATGCCAGGCCAGGCCCCAGGGTGCTTCACTTAGATTCTGTAGTGAGCCTAGATGTTGACACCAGAGGCAGGAAGCTCAGCAAGCTCTATCTGCAAGTGGCTGTTGTCCCAGCCGATCTGTATGGCTGCTGCTCATGCCAGACTCCAACCCAGACCTCAGGATCCAATTCTAATTCTTGGGATCCACCCTCCTCAACCCCCGGTGGCTGTGAGGCTGTACATAGCAGAGCCCTGATGGGCAGGTCCTGGCAGGGCAGCTGACACAGGGTCTCTGTGGCAGGGAAAGGGGGGTGGGTGACTGTGCTAGGGACTTTGGGTCTGTGCAGAGTCTTCCTGCAGCCGGGCTCTTCACACAGTGGTCTATTGACCTACTTTTGGTGTCTAGGAGCCTCTGGTTAGGTCTGAACTTCTGAAGCTGGGGAATGAAGATATACTCGGTGTGGGGCTTCTCGACTGGGCAGCGTTGGGTGTTGGGAAGGTACAGCAGTGGGCTAGCCTGGGGCTCCAAGGCAGCTACTGACCTGTGCCTGGTTCCCTTTCCAGCTCTGGGAACGAGAGCCACAGAGACGGTGTACAGTGAGATCCGGAAGGTCGACCCTAGTGAGTGAGGGGCCCCTGATTCCCAGAGTGGGAGGGCCTGTGCTAGAATCACTAATGGGGCCTTGAGAGTGGGCAGAGGGGTGGGGGAAAGCCAAAGAGAGCATCAACTCTTTATCACCATCCCCCAAAACCCGCTTTTGGTTTTTTGAGACAGGGTTTCTCTGTGTAGCCTTGGCTGTCCCAGAACTCACTCTGTGGACCAGTCTGGCCTCAAACTCAGAGATCCACCTGGTTCTGCCTCCCAAGTGCTGGGATTAAAGGTGTGGGACACCACTTCCCAGCAGAGCATCAACTCTTATATTAGGGTCTGACTCTGTCCCTCCTACTACCCTAAGAATACAGAGGCACAGACAGTCTAAGGCACTTGGCCCAAGATCACAGAAGCACATCTCTGAGCACCCAGAGCTAGACTCCACATTCCCATCACTGAGCTGTAGTCTTTGGTTAGAGGGAAGGAGCTGGCAGGACAATTTTTCCTCTTACAGGCCTGGGTTCCTGCCTGAGGCCTTGCAAATGAGATAGTCCAGCAAGGAATAAGCAGACTGGGTTGATTAACTTGTAGAAGAAATCTCAGAGAGGAGTGACTCAGAAAGAAGGTTGGGGGAGGGGAGGTATGTAACTGCTTAACAATAAACATGTACAGAAAGGACAGGATGCTGAGCCTGGTGGTACAGGCCTGTAATCCAAGCACAGGGCGGGGAGAACTAGAAAAGCAAGCTTTGGCCATTGCCTGTATATAAAGTTCAAGAACAACCTGGCTATGTACATGAGAACTGTATTTAAAAGATGGTGAGGGGGCCAGGTGTGGTGGCGCATGCCTTTAATCCCAGCACTCGGGAGGCAGAGGCAGGCGAATTTCTGAGTTCGAGGCCAGCCTGGTCTACAGAGTGAGTTCCAGGACAGCCAGGACTATACAGAGAAACCCTGTCTCGAAAAA
The DNA here is from genome assembly GCF_978045245.1 of Mus caroli. Lineage (NCBI taxonomy): Eukaryota > Metazoa > Chordata > Mammalia > Rodentia > Muridae > Mus > Mus caroli. Next base: position 15,469,169 of record NW_028227268.1, read on the forward strand.
AAAAAAAAAAAAAAAAAGATGGGGAGGGAGGGAGAGGGGCTGGAGAGAGACTGCTCAGCGGTTAAGAACACAGTGGTTAAGATGTTCTTGCAGAGAGGATGGGATTCAGTTGCTAGCTCCTACATGGTGGCTTGCAGCCATTTTTAACTTCAGTTCCAGGGGATCTGACGCCCTCTTCTGGCCTCCAGAGGCACTAGAAATGCATATAATACACATATATACATGCAGACAAAGCATCCATACTATCTGGGGCAGACTGTCCTTACGCTCCTCATGGCCTTCACTGCTCATCTTGATTTGGGTTCCTGTCATCACCAGATCCATTGGAGAATCCAATTCTACTTACTATAGACGTTAAAACCGGCATCTTTGTGTGATGGGGTGGCCCTGGGTGGCCTGGGTCAAACCATGAAACATTCCCAGACTTCCATAACTGTCTTAGTTAGGGTTTCTAATCCTGGGATAAAAAATTATGACTAAAAGCAACTTGGGTAGGGGATGGTTTGCTTGGCTTATATCTCTTCATCACTGTTCCATCACTGAGGGAAGTCAGGGCAGGGCAGGAACCTGGAGGCAGGAGCTGATGCAGAAGCCATGGAGGAGTGTTGCTTACTGGCTTTTCCCTCATGTCTTGCTCAGCCTCTTTTCTTATAGGACCCAGACTACATGCCTAGGGTTGACACTAACCACAGTGGGCTGAGCACTCCACATCAATCATTAATCAAGAAAATTAATCAAGAAAATCTGATGGGATCATTGTTTCAACTGAGAGTCCCTCTTCCTAAAGGACTCTGGCTTGTGCCATGTTGATTCTAAAACTTATCCAGCATAATCATCTTCTCTGTGAAATGAGGGGATGGACTGGATTCCTGGTTAGATTGCCCGATCCACTCCCAGCCCTGAGGACTCCAGTTTGAGGGTCAGTCTGTGGGTGCTGTGATTGTGCCGCACAGGTCCTGCCCCTAGGGTCTCTCTCACTCCCTCGGCATCCTGGACTGATCAGAACAGAGACAGCTGAGAGAGAAAATCCAGAAATACCCTGTGTGTGCGCAGAGGGTGACAGAAGGTGCGCGTGTGCAGCTGGCGGCTGACTGGGTGTAGGGAAGGCTCTTAGCGGCCGCTCCCCTCACAGTCTTTGCTATATCTTCAGTGGCACCCCAGGGCAGGCTGTTTGGGGAAATGGCTCATAGGGCGGAGTTTTGGCTCTGAAACCCCCTTTCCCCTGAGAGATTCAAAGGAAGGTCACTCCCCTAGATAAGCAGAAGGGCTTAGGCAGGACAGCCTCCAAGGAGCAGGTTCCCCTCCCACCCACCCCTTACCCCCACCCCACCCCCACCCCCGGGAATGGGCCCTTGGAGAGATTTGGGGGAGCTTGACAAAGAAGCAGGAGGGAGTTTGAAAGCTATGAGAGGTGCGTGCTGTTTGCAATCTTTAGATGCTAAGCTGACCTTCTTTTTCTGTATTGTTATAACATGTACATAAAACTTAATGTTTTAACCATTTCCGAATAGTCAAGTGGCAAATGTGGTGTCCTTTACATCCTTTGATACTGTCGGGCAGCCAGAGTTCCCACCACCCATTTCCAGAATCTCCGTCTTCCCAGGCCCTTAACCAATAACTCCATCCCCACCCGCTGCCTGCCCCAGCCATTGGTCATCACCATTCTGTGAATTTGGCCCCACCACATCCTGTCTGTGAATTTAGCCACGCTCAGCCTTTTCTCATGTCAAAGGAAGAAACTGAACCAGTGGGTTTGAGCTCTCTTTTAATCGAAACTCTTCAAGAGTCCCAGGGTTGCACTGGCAAGAAGGTCAGCGGGTCAAGGCATTGTCACCAAGCCTGACAGCCTGAGTTCAAACCCTGTGACTCACATAGTGGAAGGAGGGGCTGAACCCCGAAAGTTGCCCTCTGACCTCCAGATGAGCACGGTAGCACATGCACCTCACCACCCAGATTAAGTAAATAACTGGAATAAAAATAAATAAATAAATGCGCACCTGGCAGTGGTGACACATACCTGTGATACCAGTGTTCCTGAGGCAGAGGCACGCAGAACTCTGGGTTTGAGACCAGCCTGGAATATAGACAGCCATAGCTACACAGAGGAATCCAGCCTTGAAAAAACAAAACAAAAAGAGATAAAAATTTTAAAAAGATTAAATAAGACAGGCATGGTAGAGCTCACCTCTAATTCCAGTACACAGGAGGTGCATCTTTGTGGGTTCAAGTCTAGCCTGGTCTATAAAAACATTTCAGACCAGTCAGAGAAACTAAGCCAAACCAGTTAATTAATTAATTAATTAATTAATAAAAATTGTTTCGGGTTCCCGGCATTTGGAAATAGAGAACATCTTCTCAGCCCTGGCCCCTCTAGCTCTGTCTGCCTGGACACGTGGGGTGTAGTCACTTTAAGGGTTAACCCAAGTCTAATCCTCAACTCACCCTCATCTCTCTGTCAACACTCAGAGTCTATAGATATTTACAGAACTTCCTGGATCTCAGGGTCTGCCTGTCTTCATTTCTCCAGAGTTCGCACTGGCCAGGATCCAGCCTGGACATTTTTCTGTGCCATTGTAATGGAAAGCTCCATAGCTGGGCCCCCTGATGTTGGCTCTGGTCTCGTCAGACAGATGGACAGAGTGACCCTGGCATAGGAACTACTATAAAATAGGCAGAAATACACTACAGTGAATCTTGGGAGGGTAAGGGCTGTGATGGGTTTTGTAACTCAAACATTCAGAGCCCCCCTCAGGGTCTGCTAAGTCTCTCTGCAGCCCACTAACACCAGCTTGCCCTAGCAATGGACTCTTAGGTAAGAACCTCTTAGGCAGAGGCAGGCGGATCCCTGAGTTCAAGGCTAGGCTGGTTTACAGAGGGAGTTCCAGGGCAGCCAGGGCTATACGGAGAAACCCTGTCTTGGAGAAATACAAACAACCACAAATAACAAAACAAAAAGAACACCTCGAGACCTTTGAACTTTGTCCTTTCCTGTTGCTGCGTGAGGCGCTAATGCCACCATCCCCTGGCTGATTGTGAGGGGTGAGGGGAAGGCAGGCATTCTCAGAACTAACAAAGTAGAGATAAACAAACTGTATGCCTGTGATTCAAGGAGGAAACTATGCTTTCCAGGAGGGGGAGTTCAAGGCCATCCTCAGGTAAATAGAAAGTTCAACTCCAACCCAGGCCTCTTGAGACCCTATTCAAAGGAGAGAGAGAGAGGGAGGGAGGGAGGGAGGGAGAGAGAGAGAGAGAGAGAGAGAGAGAGAGAGAGAGAGAGAGAGAGAGAGAAACGTTAAGTGTTTGTGTGTCTCTCAGGGCACAGCGGTGAACTGTAAGAGAGAGTAGGCCAGGTGGAGGCTGCATGCATTTCTGTCTGTCACTTAACTCCATTGACCTTAGACTTCATGAGGGATAATCTGTGATATGCCTGAGCTCTAGGGGGTTTCATTTCATGGTGGTGGCCTGCAGTGCTGGAGAGTCGGCTCGCAGGACCTCAGGCCTGCCAGTTAGATGTCCGTCCACTGAGTCACACCCCCAGCTCAGCACACATGCCCGGTTGCTACAACCTGGTGTAGGGAGAGCAGTCCTGATGAGTCTGGTGGGTAGGAGTCAGGGATGCTATGAAACATCTCGTGGTACAGTCAGTCTCTGTCAAGAGTTCCCAGCCCAGAATGTCAGCAGGGTGAACACAGAGAAGCCCTGGCTTAGAGGACACCAGCTTCTATGCCTGTCCACTAGGAGAGCTCCCTCAGACACCAGCTCTTGCTTTCTCTGTGTCCACCTCAGGAGCTGACCAGGGCACCTGGTCGCACCCACACCTCTGGCCTGTAAAGGAAACCAAGTCTGGCTGTCAGCCCCAGCTCTGTGTCAGTTGGGCACCCCCACTCCCCACCCAAGCATCAACCACTCCACCCCTCTTCACCCTTGCTTTCTCTTTGTGTGGAATTCAAACTTCCAGGATCTTTTTCTTTCATCTTTTCCAGTTCCTCCCCACCCCATCTCCTTTTCTTTCCTTTTCTTTAAGACAGTTTAATTAACCTCCAACTCACAACCCTCCTGTGGCAGCCTCTCAAATGGTGTCGTTACAGTTGTGTGCCACCAGACCCAGCCCAGGATGTGTGAATGGGGCTGGGGGCGGTGGGAAGCGAGTGGGCAGAAATCCTCATCTTTCTCACACTCCTTACTGCCTCTTACCAAGAGGATAGCCATGACAGGAAATGCCATCAAGAAAGAACCTGACCTGGACATCATGGCATTTGAAAGGCTGAGGCAGGAGGATTGCTGCAAGTCTGAGGCTAGACTGGGCCAGGATTAGACCCTACATCAATTTAAATTAAGGAGAAGAGGCCTCTCAGCAGGAAGCCACCTTGTCTAAGGGTGGAACACTCTCTGGTCTCTGAGCCCTGGGCTTCATCTTGCCCTCCCTCCCCCTGCACCTCCTCCCCCACTCCTAGAACTCTGAGCAATAAACTTCTGTTGTTTTTACATTTAAAAAGGAAAAAAAATAGGAGCAGGGGTGGGGATGGGGTCCTGGCTAAGTTCTCTCTGAAGGGAGAGAAGAACACTTGAAAGTTGGTTCCCACCCATCCTGTGTGGCCCAAAGCCAGCTGGGCCAGCAGGTACTGCCAGGGTGGCACTTCCTGCCTGAACACGCAGGAGGGGAAAGTACCTTACACCGTGCCCCATCATGTAACATTACCCACCAAAGAAACAGTCCCCAAGTGGGCCCAGACTTGCCTGCCATCAGTCTTGCCTTCTCCCATGCAGAGTTTTGTTGTTGTTGTTGTTGTTTTGGTTTGGTTTGGTTTGGTTTTGGTTTTTCGAGACAGGGTTTCTCTGTGTAGCCCTGGCTGTCCTGGAACTCACTTTGTAGACCAGGCTGGCCTTGAACTCAGAAATCTGCCTGCCTCTGCCGGCCCAGTGCTGGGATTAAAGCCGTGCGTGCACCACCATGCCCGGCTGCCATGCAGAGTTTTAATATGTCGGTCGTGTTTTGTTTCTGCTTCCGAAGAACGCGGGTAGCTGGGTGTGGGAGGCTGGAGCATGGGGTTCCTTCTTCCCTGTGGAGACCTGGGCCCAGAGGAGCTGTCATGGCCTCCCTCGGTGTGTAGAGGCTGACAGAGTGGCTGCTCGGTGCCTGGGCTGATGTATAAATTTTTCAAGAGGCCAACTGCCATTGTCCCAGCTAGAATAGAAGAGGGGCCCCTTTGGGACAGCAGTTCCTGTTCCCTCCAACTAGGAACAATGGAATATTATATGACAGGGTTTGAAGGGCAGGTAGACTTGGGGAAAGCAGGTTTTTATTTGTTTGTTGTTTTGTGACAGAGCCTGGAACTCTTGGTAATCCCCCTGCCTTGCAGCTTGAGTGCTGGATTTACAGAGAGCTACCATACAAGGCTCAAAGGGTTTTTTCTTTGTTTGTTTCTTAGGATTTTTTTTGGTTTTGCCTTCTATCTTTCTCTCTCTTTCTCCCCCTTTTCCACCTCTTCTTCCTCTACGTCTCTGCCTGTCTGTCTGTTTCTCTCTCTCTGAGGATGACCTTGAACTCCCGGTCCTCCCGCCTCCACCTAACACCAGGCTTTACAAGCCCCGTGCTGCCACACCAATTTCTATGATACTGGGGGTCAGTCAGCTCCAGGGCTCCACGTGTTCCAGGCAAGCACGTAACCAGCTGGCCTGCACCCTTGTTCTTGGCTTTCTCGCCATGACCTTTAGCATCTGTAAGAGCAGCCACCAACCCCTAACCCCCCACCCTGTCCCCACCCCTGCCCTGCCCCCCAGCACATGGGAACTTTTTTCCCAGAGAGCACATGAGGTATTCATTGCTGCTGTTTCCACCAGACCTGGAGAATTAGCCCCAACACAGAGTCAGTCGCTGGGATGGGCGGGAGAGTCTGGCCCAGTGCGAAGAGGCAAATCCTACCCCGGCCTCCCATCTGGTGGTGAGGCTCCTCTCCCAGTGATGTGATCCTTCCATGCAGAGCTTCCTGCTCTCTCACTCTCTCCACTTCCAGGCTTTTGTCAGAGGCCACGGGCATAACAACGGTGGCCTGGCAGGGCAGCCGGGCACGGTGTGCATTCTGACAAAAGGATTCGTCAACATGAGCCTCATATGGGAAAGGGAAATTGCAGGCTCTGCTCTTAGGCAGTTTGGCCATGGATGCCAAGAGCCTGAGTTATCCTCCTCCTCCTCCTCTTCTTCTTCCTCTTCCTCCTCTTCTTTCTCCTCTTCCTCCTCCTCTTCTTCTTTCTCCTCTTCTCCTCCTCTTCCTCTTCCACCTCCTCCCCTTCCATCCTTACTCCCAGGAATGGGCAGACAGTGTAAAATCAACTGTGAGAATAGATTTGCTGCCAAAGATATTGGCAACATTATTTACTTAAGACAGCAAACTCATAGACAGAACCTCTTTTGTTTTTAAGTTTTGTTTATGTGTATGGGGGCTCTGACTGTGTGCACGTCTGTGTAGCATGTGTGTGCCTGGTACCGGAGGAAGCCAGCAGAAGGTATAAGATGCCTGCCCTAAGACTAAAATTATAGACAGTTGTGAACCACCATGTAGGTACTGGAAATCGACTCTGGGACCTCTGGAAGGGTAGCCAGTGTCCTTAACCACTAAGCGATCTCTCCAGCCCCAGAACTTAGCTTTTTAAAGTTAGGAACCTGGTTAAGCAATCAGCTGTGTAGCCACTTAACTTGACAGTGTAGCTACCTGGGCAGTTTTGCATTTAAGAAAGGCCATGAGCCAGGTGTGGTGGCGCACGCCTTTAATCCCAGCACTTGGGAGGCAGAGGCAGGCGGATTTCTGAGTTCAAGGCCAGCCTGGTCTACAGAGTGAGTTCCAGGACAACCAGGGCTACACAGAGAAACCCTGTCTCGAAAAAAAAAAAAAAAAAAAGGAAAGAAAAAGAAAGGTCATGAAAGTTCTTACAAAACCACACTGCACGAAAGGACAGGGTAGAACACGTCACGGGCCTACCACCCTAACTTCCCTTGACCCTCCCCAACAGTCCACTCAGAACACTGCTAGGGGACAGTGGAAGGGACCAAAAGTGGGTGGAGGGTGGGAGCAGAGATCACTTTTATTTGCAACTTTCTAATTTCCTGTTATTTTCTATTTTTCTCTACTAATTAAAACTCTTTAAAATGCCACACAAGAAGCTGCGCTTCTTCGATCCCAGCACTCTGGAGGCAGAGGCAGGTGGATTTCTGGGAGTTTGGGGATACCTTGAGGATACATCCAGGGCTACATAAAGAGCTCCTGTATTTAAGAAAAGCCACAGTGGGGGTGTAGTTGGTAGAATGCTTGCTTAGCATGCACTGGGTCCTGGACTTCATTCTTAGCACCCCATGAACTGTGTGTGGTGGTTCATGCCTATAATTGGGAAATGGAAGGCTCAGAAACTCAAGGTTATCCTGGACTACATAGTAAGTTAAAGGGCTAGCCTGGCCTACATGAAGCCCTAATTTAAAAAAAAAAAAAAATCAAAGCTAGCACACAAAAAGGTCAAATGAAGTTCCAGGGACTCTACATGCCTATCTCATGGCTGAGAAGATCCCAGGGACTCGCCTAGAGACAAAAGGCCATCAGTAGAAAAGGCCCTTATACACTAGTGTTCTGTCCCATCCCCAACCCTCCTCTATATCATCCCTTTGCCATTTGCCACACTGCACAATTCCAGCAGCAGATCCAGTGTGAAGCTGCCCCACCTCGCACACTCACCATTGTACTGTCTTTGTTTTGCAGATCTCATGGAAAACAGATACTCTGTAAGTACACACGTCACACACACTACGTTAAAAATACACCCATGAAGCTTGGTAGTAGCTCATACCTGAATCACCACACTGAGGAGTGTTGTTGACGTTTGAGGCCTTCCTTGGCTATAGAATTCCCTTTCAGGACTGCAGTATGTGACTGGGTTTTGTTGCTGTTGCTTTACAAAGGTGTTCTATAGAACAACGAACTATTTCCCAATTTGTCCAGGGTCTGCTTTCTACTGATTCTCGCCAGCACCTTGTTCTAACCTGGCCTATTTTAGACCAGGAACCGTGGCATCCTCTGGCAGTCTAAGCCAGTTCCAGTACTAATTAATTCTCTCTTCCTGTCTATACCATTACAGCTCAGTCTATATAGGGAGAGAGACCCTGGGAATCCTCCCATGTAGTTGGGAGTCTTTCTGCTCTTTTAGTAAGAGTCTCGGGCATAGTGAGTGACACACGCTTGAGAGAGGAGCTTGTGTGCAAGACCAGTTTGGACTGCATACTAAGTCCCTAGTGAGAGAGGGAAGGGGAGAGGAAAAGGAAGGAGGAAGGAGAAGGGAAGAGAGATGAAGAGAGGAGGGGTAGGGAGATAGGGGAGTTGGCCACTTACTTACACAAGGATCTGGGTTTAATCCTAGAACCCAAAGTGAAAAATTCAGTTGTAGCGACAAACATGTGAGATCCCAGTCCTGGGGAGGTGAGGACAGGTCTCTGCAGTCCTGGGGAGGTGAGGACAGGTCTCTGCAGTCCTGGGGAGGTGAGGACAGGTCTCTGCAGTCCTAGGGAGGTGAGGACAGGTCTCTGGGGCTTGCCAACCTACATGGTGAGCCTAAGGCTAACAAGAGACCCTGTTGAAAGAAGGGAAGGAAGGAAGAAAGGAAAGGAAAGGAAAGGAAAGGAAAGGAAAGGAAAGGAAAGGAAAGGAAAGGAAAGGAAAGGAAAGGAAAAAGATGAATGGTTCTTAAGGAATGACGTCTGAGATTGCCATCTGGCTTCTATACGCACGTAGACACACTCACAAAGGAACATTCACACACAGGCATGTGCACGCACACACACACACACACACTCACACACACACACACAAAAGGATGTACAATAAACTCAGGAGGGAGGGAGGGAAGGGGTTTAAGTTCAACCCATTCATAACCCACTGCCTTCCGGTTCCCAGCCTGTCTGTGGGCACCCAGCAGCACAGGGGTTAACAGGGCAGCTATTATCTTCAAAAATGAGGAACTGGCTTCTGAACTGGTCTTTTGGGTCTGGGAGAAACTTCCAGCAAGACTTCTCTATAGCCTTCAGTGGGGCCCTGGCTTCCTTTGTTTTGCTGGGTCTGAATTCTTGTTAAACAGAGTTTATTATGCTCTGGACAGACAGGAAGGCGCTGACATTCTCTGTAGGGATGAAGGCTGTCTGCTTAAGAAGAGGAACGAGGTGGACAGCTTCCCTAGCCTGCACCCACCCAGGCTGCTGGGAGCAGTGTTGTATCGGAAGGGGCAAGGGAGCCTATTTCATAGACGAAGAAATGGGGGGCCTGCCTTGCAAAAACATCAAGAATCCCTGAGAAGCCGAAACAGAGGCCACGTCTCCAAAAGCCCTGGCCTGGGCTTTGTCCTCAGTGTTAAGAAGTGACACAAGCCAGGCTTGGTGGTGCTTAGAGTGAAGGAGGCAGAGGTAGTAAATGATCTCTGTGAGTTCAAGGCCAGTCCTTTAACCCTGAGTTCCAAGACAGTCAGGGCTCTGTTACACAGAGAAACCTTGTCTCAAAAGGAAAAAAAAAGTGACTGTTTCCCAAGAGGTGAGAATAATGACAAGCTTGCTTCACAGGCAGAGTAGGACCCTGATTAAAAAAAAAAAGTTCTCTGGCTGTTCCCATGGCCGTATGTATCTGTGGCCACCCAAGGCAGGGCAGCAGGCCAGCCATCGGAACTTTGCCGAACCAACCTAGTTACTTTGTCTTCCACCCAAAGGGGCTCTCTGGACAAAGGCTCTGAACTCCAGGCCAGTAGCAGAATGGCTTTCCCTCAGCCCCCAAAGTCTACTCTGGTTGCAGGGTGCTCCCAGTACTTGGGCTAGCCCTACCTCCAAAATAATAAAACCATCTGGCAGGAACTCAGGGCTTCCCAGTCGTTGAGAAGTGAATTTTGAATCTTGAAGCAAATAACTTTTGTTTATGAAAGAAGCATGCATCGCTTCCCTAATAACCAGCCAGTGTGGGTCAGAAGAAAATGAACACTGAATTGCTCAGCAGGGAAATGGGAGGGGCTTCCTTCCTGAAATCAAACCTGGCAATCATTCCTGGCTTGTTTAATGGCCTGAGGAAATATCTGGACAATGAGACAGCCACTTAGCCAGCTACGAGCTTGGTATTGTTTGACTTGCTCCAATGGCACAGGCTGGCTTCACTTTTTCCTCTTGCCATTTTTCGCCTTGTTTATAAACCGGGTTTGTGGCCCATGCAGACAGATAACGTGGAAGAGAACACCCTGTGCTTAAAAGAAAGAGCTCGAATCTGGACCTGTGTGGAGGTCTCCAGATCGTGGGCAGAACCCCTGACTCTTACCGGTTGGGGACAAGACACTGTCCGTGACGGGGTCCCTTCCCCCCTCCCCAGGACCAGCAGGGAGATGAGTTGTCATAGGACCTGCTCAGGAGCGGGGCTGAGGCTGTTGCTGAAGGATGGGGTCCCAATTCTACAATCTTCTTGTGGGTGACTTCCTCAAACCTAAGCAGCACTGCCTGTTAAAGTAGAGATGGTGATGGTAGTGGTGATGCGGATATGGTGGTGATCATTGTAATGAGGATGGCGGTGGTGACGAGGGTGACAGTGATGGCGATGGTGGTGATAGTGAAAATAACGAAGCAACATCTGCCCACTGGGATTTTCTCAAGGGTTAAATGAGACTCTGCAGATTCAAGCCATCACAAAAAAGCCACTTGTCTCCTTTAAAGATCTTTTCCTCAAGCTCTCTGGTAACAGTGGAGACGGTTAAGAGATTTACTTTATTGGCTCTGAAATGCAAAACACACATACACACACACACACACACACACACACACACACACACGAAACACACTCAAAGCCTAGGATTCATCAAAGCCAAAGCTTGACTTAGGCCTAGGAGAACCATATACAAAATTATCCTAACTAGCTGCTTAGTCTGTATGTAAGGTTCTGACTTCTCGTCAGTTACCACTTTTATAAAAAGTGTGTGTGTGTGTGTGTGTATGTGTGATATGCAGTCAGGATAATGTCTGAGAGTCCATCTCCCCCTCCTGTGGGCTTCAAGGTTAGAACTTCAGGCTTGTGCACTCTTGCCTGCGGAGTCATCTCTCCCAGCCCCATTTCCATGATCTGCAAACAGGGTGACTTCTCACCTGGATTTTGCAGGGATTAAGAGAACACTCAGCTCGTTCCTGATAGGCTGGAAGTGCTCACCCTGAGAACTCTTTAGAAGTAGGAGTCAGGGACCCGGGCAAGGAGGTGGAGTCAGAAAGGTCTTTGGGGTTACTGGGGGGGGGGGGCGGCACAAGCTGAGCAGAAGCAGGGCAGATCCAGAGCTGACAGTTGGCTTCTGACTAAAGCATAGCAAGTCCGCTCCTCACTGAGGGTGTGTTAACCTTCACTTTTAAGTCCCCAGGCCCTGCTGATGGACTAGCCCTTCCTGTCTGTGAGCTTGGTCCTGTTATCCAGTGCTGTTTGCCTTAAGAGAGGGAGAACAGAGGCGTCTAGGGAGAGACTTGGTCTGGGACCTGCAGAAAGGCTAGATAGACACGAGGATCCCAGCTCCCTGCCCTGGGAGAGCGGAGGAAACGGCAGGCAGCAGCTGCCAGCGCTGGCTAGCCTCCAGCGCTCTGGGCTCACACGGCTTGCTTGGCCCCATTGTGCAGTTCCATCTTGGCAAGGGAGGAGCCAGAGTCTTGCTCTCCTAGTTGGGCCTCTCAGGTCTGCATCCTGTACTAAAAGCCCCAGGCCCAGCCAAACAAAATGGAGAGTCCAGGAAGCCAGCCAGCCTGGCCACAGGTTCCCTACGACACCGGGCAACCTTTACGTCTTCTTTTGCCCCCACCTCTGTCAAGTTCCACTTACAGTAAGGTATCCTCTGTCCGCAGAGGGTTCTGAACGGTGGGCCTGTGTTTCCTGTTCTTCAGGGCTCTCCCTTTACAAGGCTCTCAGCTCCCGCATCTCCCAGCCTGCCCAGCTCCTCTGCTTGCAAATTTCTTTCTGCTTTACAAAATCTTAAAAGTCAGTTCAGGTCCCTTCTGAGTACTTCAGGAGTGTCCTGGTCAGAATGGGATGCGCCCATGCCTCCAAATTACTTCATCGAAATGTTGATCTGGAATTGATAAAGGGCAGGGAGGTGGCTCAGCCGGTAATCGCCTGTGTGGCAATTGTGAGGCTGTGAATTCAACCCCACAATCCACATAAAAGCCAGGCATTGGTAACCCCAGCATTCTTTGGTGGAGATGGGACATGGGGAACCCCTTGAAACTCTTGGGCCAACTAGCAACAGGGAACAATAAGAGATGTTGTCTCAGCCAGGCAGTGGTGGCTCACGCCTTTATCCTAGCGCTTGGAAGGCAGAGGCAGGCGGATTTCTGGGTTTGAGGCCAGCCTGGTCTACAGAGTGAGTTCCAGGACAGCCAGGGTTACACAGAGAAACCATGTCTTGACAAACGAGAGAGAGAGAGAGAGAGAGAGAGAGAGAGAGAGAGAGAGAGAGAGAGAGAGAGAGAGACCTTATCTCATCCAGAATGGAAGGTGAAAATACTTGAGGCTGTCCTGATTTCCACATGAACCCCATAGCACAGAACTGAATATACACACATTGTTCACACACACACACACACACACACACACACACACAAGCAAAATCATTGGTGGACTATGAAATCCTTGGGACAGAGTCTGTCCTCTTCGGGATAGAGATCTGTACTGGGTCAGATAAACGTCCAGAAGCCAGGAAGTGGGTGGGTGACTCAAACTACCATTTGGGGCTATTTTGGGGCTATTTTGAGACAGGTCACATATGAAGACAGCCCAGGTTAGCCCGAGGATTACTTTGAACTCTTGATGGCCCCAAGTGCTGGATTCTGAACATTTATCTCCACGCCTGGCTTTTTTTTTTTATTACAGTAGAACATACACAACCTAAAATTAACCAGTATATTATTGTAAAGTAGTATCGTTCAAGAGCTGGGGGATGGCTCAGAGATGGAGCAATGTCTCCCCCGGCACTTAAAAACAAAGACTTCAGTTGCACGAGTCACATTCATAATGTAACTGTCACTACAATGCACTCTCGATTTTTTCCCCTTAAATTCTTGTTACATGTTCGTTTGCGCACGCATGCAGGCATTCAACAGGCAGAGACAGCTTCTGGGAGCTGGTTCTTTTCCTTCAACCTCTGGATCTTGGGACTGAACTCAGTTTATCAGGCTTGGCAGTCAGCAAGCCTTTCTACTGAGCCATTTCACCAGCCCCCCAGAATGTTTTTTTAATAAAGGATTTGTGTGCCCACATGATTGTGTGGGGGGGACCATGAGGCAAAGAGGGTGCTAGCTGTTGCTTATGATTACCTTTGAAACAGGTTCTCTCACTGAACCTGGGGTACCTATATTCTCCACTAGGCTGGAAACCAGAAAGCCCTAACAGTCTGTGCTCCCCTCAGAGCTGGAATTCCAGGCCATGTAGATCAGGCTGGCCATAAACGCACAAAGATCTCCCTCTGCCAGCTGGATGCTGGGACTAAAGGTGTGCACCACCACACCCAGCCACATTTTTTAAGTTAACCAAGTTTTTAAGATGACCTAAGGACCTAAGATGGCCTGGTGACTCACGTCTACAATCCCAGCACTGAGAAAGCTAAGACCAAAGGACCACTGAGCTGGCCCAGGCTACAGAGTGAGTTTCTGGTTCAAAACACAAAACCAAAGCAGACTAGAGAAGGTGTCTGCTAGCCACAGGTCCAGAGGGAGTTAGGTGTAAGCTCTCTCATACCTGAGGGTTCCTTCCATTTGATCCCTGTGCCGCACCCATGGGACACCACACTGGGTGCACGTGGGTATCAAAGCAGTGACCTGATACTACAGCAAGAAGGTAGAGGTAGTGATGACAGCCTCTACAGAGCAATCATGGAGAGAAAAGAAGATGGGGTGGGAGAAGAAGCTGCCCTAGAAGATGGAGTCCCAAAGGATGGTGTCACAGCTCAGTGCTTTTGTATGTTTGAGTCAAGGTCCCCAGTATCCAGGATAACCTAGAACTGGACTTTGAAGTTGTGATCCTCCTGCCTCTACCTCCTGAGTACCGGGATTACAGACATGAATCATGTGTGGTGACAGTGATGCAGCCTAGACCTCTTGCATGCTAGGCAAGCATTACACCCAAGCACCGACATCCTCAGCCCCTTTGGCCGTTCTCATGTGCTGTACTGGTTCAATTTATGCCTCTCTCCTCCAGGGTGATCTCTAGTCCTCAGGTTGTAACCCTAACTCTTGTCTTCTGTCCTACAGAGAATGGAAGGCTCCCTTGATGGAACTTAAGACAGCCAAGGCAGGGGCACGTCCCTGGGAGGTCGTCCATGTCCCGAGAAGAGCAGCCGATTCCTGGATTGCAAGAGTCCTGTGCACGTATTTATGAGCCCGTCCCCACCGAAAGCAGTAATCCTTCAGGCCAAGCCATCCAATTTTAAACCCCGCTGCCTTGTTCATGTTGGGTATACAGAGACTCAGAGGCGCTATTTAATGGCCAGCCTGACCTGTCTTCCTTGTGTTTCGGGAGGTGAAAGGAGGTTCCAGGAGAATAATGCCCTGGAAAATTCTGAGGCTGAAATGTTGAGTCTCGGATAGTGCTTCTCCGTGGGTCCTCCTGCACAGAAGCCCCCTATTGCTCTGTTGTCAATCACTGGGTTAGTTTTTTGTTTTGTTTTGTTTTGTTTCTGTTGTTCTCTTCTTTCTGGGTTGATCTTAATCTTTGGAGGTATACAGTGCTGCTCAGGTTTCCCTGGTTCCCCTGTGTGGCCTCCCACACACACAAAGCGAACCAGCTGACTGGGAGCAATGCCCGTGGAATGGCCCGTCACTTGAAGACGGACCTCAAGCCGGCAATGGCAAGGCTAGAAAGTGGAGCGAGCACTTAAAGCCCACCTTGATCTTCCTTTCCACTCCATGCCGAAGGCCCAAAGAAGAGAAATGGCTGGCTACAGCAACTGTTATTTTTTTTTTTAATAGTAAAAGGAAATGTGTACTTTTCTCACTAATTTTTCTTTATTTATTCCCCGCTAAAGAAACAGTTTCCTAAGGTCTGAGCTGTTTCCCAGGGTGGGCTTGAGTGGGTGGGCAGGAGCTGCCGACATTTTGTGGACTACCATTACCTAACCCTCCTCGCCTTCTCAGTTTGCCTCAGCCACCCGGCTACAGGGCCCCTGAGGGGAGTTGTATTAAATAAAATTGATTTTTACTCTTCAGTTATCTGCATTCAAGTGTCATCTACTGGAACAGGGCACATGCCAATAAAATAAACGTAAGCCTAGGGACTCTCAGTGTGTCCAATGTCACAGAGAACCAAGCGGTTCTCTCTTGTCTCCGAGCGGAGTCTCACAGGGACCAACAGCCTGGGTAGCCGGAGCCTTTGCACTGTGCTAGGGTCCACCTCAGGTCCTCATGATGGTGAGGCAAGGGCTTCACCAACCTCCCTAGTCTCCAACCCCACCCCCACTCCCATCATGCTTGTTAAGTTTTTCGGGGGGGTTTGTTGTTGTTGTTTTTCGAGGCAAGGTTTCTCTGTATAGCCCTGGCTGTCCTGGAACTCACTCTGTAGACCAGGCTGGCCTCGAACTCAGAAATCTGCCTGCCTCTGCCTCCCGAGTGCTGGGATTAAAGGCATGTGCCACCACGCCCGGCTATAGCCCCACACTCTTGATCCTCCTGCTTCTCCCTCTCAAAGACTGGACCATCTTTCACTCTTCCACTGGGTCTTCCTTCCCCTTCCTTCTTCCATTCAACTCTCACTGTCTCTTCTCCACATTAAATGGCCAGAACGGGGGCTGGAGAGATGATGGCTCGGCGGTTAGGAACACTGACTGCTCTTCCTGAGTTCAATTCCCAGCAACCACATGGTGGCTCATAACCATCTGTAATGGGATCCAATGCCCTCTTTTGGTGTGTCTGAAGACAGCTACAGTGTACTCATATAAGTAAAATAATTTAATAAATCTTTTTAAAAAATGATTAAAAAAAAAAAAAAGAGGTTGTACTGGCTGGTTTTGTGTGTCAATCTGACACAAGCTGGAGTTATCATAAAGAGCCTCCCTTGAGGAAATGCTTCCATGAGATCCAGCTGTAAGGCATTTTCTCAATTAGTGATCAAGGTGGGAGGGCCCAGCCCCTTGTGGGTGGTGCCATCCTTGGGTTGGTGGTCTGGGTTCTACAAGAGACAGAGCTGAGCAAGGCAGGGGAAGCAAGCCAGTAAGGAACATCCCTCCATGGCCTCTGCATCAGCTCCTGTTTCCTGACCTGCTTGAGTTCCAGTCCTGACTTCCTTTGGTGATGAACAGCAACTTGGAAAATGTAAGCTGCATAAACCCTTTCCTCCCCAACTTGCTTCTTGGTCCTGATGTTTGTGCAGGAACAGAAGCCCCGACTGAGACAAAGGGGAAGAACAGACACAGTTTATAGCCAGTGATGAGCTTTGCACCCTCAGCCATTGCTTCCAAAAGCCAGATATATGGAATATTTTTTGTGAAGGTCTCTTCTGCATTGTGATTATCTTTCCTGAGTGTTTGTTTTTAGGAAAACGTCCCTCATGGCAGCCTAACTTCTGCCTGGTCTACATGTCTCGCTTTTCCTGAACTGTCTTGGCACCTCTGGGTGTGGTGCCAGCAACTGCTCCAGTCCTTTCTGGTATACCAATAGATATTCTATTTCAGCCTTGTATGGTTGGGACCAGAATTTGCAACATGAAGAACCCCCCCCCCCAGTCTCAGGACTTCTACAGGGTCCCAGGAAAAGGACCCGGGACGGTGTGGAATGTCTGCCAGGGTGAGGGCAGGCTGGCTAAGTCAGAACTGGGTGCCATGCCATCTTTAGAAGCTCTGCCTTGCCACCATGTGCTGACTGGACGAGTGTGTCCCCGGCTGGGGATGGGGCTCAGCCAGTTTGTAGAGTGCTTACCTGGCATGCACTGGCTCAGGAGGAAAGAAGGCAGCAGTGAGGGTCTTTTTCCAAGGAACCCAATACATACTCAGAAAAAAATAATCAACTAAGGGTCAAAAACTCTCAGAAAACAACCTCACAGATATTTGGACGCACGGGATTCATGCCCAAAACAAAAAACAAACCAAAAGAAAAAAGGAGGTGTGAGGGTTTCGTGTCTGTCGGGATGGGGGGGTTATCTTGGTGGCCTTCACCATGTGGAAAGACCAAGCCTAAAAGTGGGCTGCACCATCCCTGAGTTTGCACCTCTGGACTGTAGACGCCTAGAGAAAGCCGGGTGACTGCCAGCCTGGCTTGCATTCATTTTCTCTGCTCTTGACCCATGGATGGATGGGACTAGCTATTTGCAGTAAATCTCCAACCCCAATAAACCTGTGCAAAGAACACACAACTCAGTTATAATATTTATAAGCTGCAGGTCTAGATTGGGCAGATTTACCACTACACTACTCTATTCCCCAGCTGTGGGCCTACTATAAGCTGCTATAGCCCACAGCTGTGAATTGAGATAAATCTCTATCCCCAGTGCTGCTTTTTGTCAGGCATTTTTAATTTTTAAAAAATATTTATGTTGGGTGTGGTGGCGCATGTCTTTAATCCCAGCACTCGGGAGGCAGAGGCAGGCAGATTTCTGAGTTCGAGGTCAGCCTGGTCTACAGAGTGAGTTCCAGGACAGCCAGGGCTATACAGAAAAACCCTGTCTCGAAAAAAACAAAAACAAACATATATATATATATGTTTGTTTATATATATGTTTGTTAAACAATATATATATATATTGTTTAGACTGCCTGTGTATGTGTGTACCATGTGTGCCTGGTTCCCAAGCAGGTCAGAATTGGATCTCCTCAAACTGGAGTTGTGAGCTGCCATGTGTGTGTGCTGAGAATTGAACCTGGGTCCTCTGCTGAGAAAAAGTGCTCTTAGCTGCTGAGCCCTCTCTCAGAGTGCTTTCTCAGAGCAACAGGAATGAAACTAAGATACCCTGTGTGGTGCCAGAAGCCTGGAATTCTAGTACTGGGGAATGTAGAGGCCAGAGGTCAGAAATCCAAGGTCAGCCTTGGCTAAATGAGAGCCCCAATTCAAAACCAAAACAAACAACAACAAAAAGTGTGTCCTATACCAAGACAAGTTTATTTTGCAGGAGGGTTTTTGGTGAGGTTAGTTTTAGAAGTTGACCAAAGGGCAAGTTCTTTTTATTTTATTATTTTTAAGTTACATTCTGTGTGTGTGTGTGTGTGTGTGTGTGTGCTCTGTGTGTGTGTGTGTGTGTGTGTGTGTGTGTGTGTGTGAGATATGGGTTGAGAATGAGGGTGCACACATGTGATCGTGCACATCTGGAGGTCAGAGAACAACCTTGTAACACTGGTCCTCTCTTGCCCCTTGGACCTGGGTCCCAGGGATTGAACTCAGGTTGCCTGCCAGGCGAGCATCTTTACCTACTGAGCTGTCTCACTAACCTTCAACTTTGTCTTCTAAAACTTTTACCGTCTTTATTTAAGTGCTTCCCCGTGTCTCCGTTTATGCCACGTGTTGTATGAATGCCCGTGGAGGCCAGCGGAAGGCATCAGATCACTTGGAAACGGAGTTAAAGCCAATTGTGTGTTGCTCAGTGTGGGTGCTGGGAACTGAACTCGGTTCCCCAGAAATAGCAGCAAGTGTTCATCACAGCCGAGACATCTCACCAGCCCACAACATTCTCTCTTCAGAACTAACTTAGGGTCCCATGAGAACTGCCTTAACTCAGTACCCGCTACAATCCAAACAGCTCCCACTAGGCCCTACCTTGTCATTACCTTATCACCTTGCTTCTAACACACAAGGACTTGAATCACTCAAACCAAATCTACCTTAGCAAAGGCTGAGGCCACTGAACACCAGGTGAACTGGAGCACCAGGCTCCTTACAGCCGGGAGATTACCAAACTGCCAGACTCAATGCCAAAAAAAAAAAAAAAAAAAAAGAACATGGGGCAGGGTGGGGTGGGGGGGAGAGGGGACAGGCTGCAGTTGGGACAAGGAAAAACAGAGTGGTGGAGGCCACTTTAAAACATTACCAGGGGCCGGGCGTGGTGGCGCACGCCTTTAATCCCAGCACTCCGGAGGCAGGGGCAGGTGGATTTCTGAGTTCAAGGCCAGCCTGGTCTACAAAGTGAGTTCCAGGACAGCCAGAGCAATACAGAGAAACCCTGTCTCGAAAAACAAAAAAAAAAAAACAAAAAAACAAAAAAAAAAACCACATTACCATGGTGACTTTTACTTATCAAAAAGCCACCAGAAGCTGGCCTTGGTGACATATACCAGTCATCCCAATACCTAGAAGGCAGCCA
Source organism: Mus caroli (assembly GCF_978045245.1). Classification (NCBI taxonomy): domain Eukaryota; kingdom Metazoa; phylum Chordata; class Mammalia; order Rodentia; family Muridae; genus Mus; species Mus caroli. The sequence goes on from NW_028227268.1 coordinate 15,488,473, forward strand.
AGGGCTATACAGGGAGACTTCTAAAATTCAGTAGTAATAATAACAACAATAGGACTGGAAAGATGGCTCAGCAGTTAAGAGTACTATCTGCTCTTCTGAAGGTCCTGAGTTCAAATCCCAGCAACCACATGGTGACTCACAACCATCTGTACAGCTACAGAGTACTCATATGCATTAAATAAATAAATAAATCTTTAAAAAATAAATAATAACAACTAAGGAATGAAGAAGAGATTTTTAAGCAGACAACAGTTCTCTCTGCTCTTCAGTGAAGAACAATTTCCTGGTGCCAAAAAAAGGAAAGGTGAATTTGCTGAGTAGGCAGCAAACTCTATCTGGGATACAATAAGTAGATTATATGATATAGGAGAATATGGCGCGGGCTATGGAGGAAAGGCTTGATCTGGGAAGTGTGTGTAGGGAACTGTGGAGCGTCTCTCATTCGGTAAGGAGTTCAGGGAGCCTCCTTAAGCTGAGCTTTGAAGCTGGGAGAGGTGGAACACGCCTATAACCCCAGCACTGCGGAGACTGAAGCAGGATTGTTGCAAGATACAGCGCAGTCGAGGCTGCAACTTGAGTGGAAAGACAGGAGGGAAGTCTGGGACTGGAGGGATTGGTCTCTGCCCGAGGGCTCAATACTACTGTTCTTGCAGAAGACCCAGCTAATGACAAACGTCCCTTGGTACAGGAACAGGGAGACTAAAGGGACGGAGCGAGCAGGACAGCAAAGATGAGACCACCTTTATTGCTGAACCAGATAAACAGTGAGGTTGCCTTACACAGATCCATTTCTTCAAATGCCTTCTTGAAATGTCTTCTCCAAAAGCCTTCTTCACACTCCTGTCACTCGAAGGGTAGGTTAGAAATGACGAATCTCGGGGCACACCCTGTGTCTACCAAACACCTTGTAACCTGTGTCTCCCAAAGCCAAACCTGGGTGACTCACTAGAAGCCCTGCTGGAAAAGAAGCCGCGTGTCTTTACAAATCCACAGAGCCTTCTAGCATCTTTCAAGCGGTTTCTGATCCCCACAGGTTTTCAACAGCTTTTGCGGCTCATGAGTGGCAGAGATCGCCACCTGGTGGCCGAGTGTGTTAATAACATTTATTACCTTCCTAGGTCGTAATCCTCAAGAATTGGAGAATCATATTAAAAGTAATTACAGTTTTAGCACAATTGTCTTGGACATTTTTTAAATGTTTTTTTTTAAAAGATGGAGCCCACAGTGTTGATCTCCTCCTGCTTGACTTCAGGCAAGACGGGACCAGTTGCCTCATGTTCCAGCCACGGTACCTTCCTTGGTGTGAGAGTTGATACTCTCAAGCTATGAACAAAAGCCACCCCATCCATGAGGGGCATTTGTCAGGGATCTCTTCACAGCAATGTGACATGATTGATGCCCGTGTCAGAAAAGACCAGGCAGACCAAGGAAGTGTTCTATGTCAAAAGAGACTGAAGAAAGCCAAGAGTGTTGAGTGTTGGCACTTAGAATTTCAGCACCAGGGGGTCTGGGACAGGGGGATGATGAGTTTGAGGTTGGCCTGGGTTACCAGTATATAAATAGATAGATAGGTAGATAGATATATAACTGAAACTATTGAGACTACATGTGTATCTGCAACACAAAATCCTAAATTGGATCCCAGACTTAAAAACAAAATTGTGGGAAAGAAGGCAAACCTGTCAAACATGCTCGCTGACAAGCCTCATGAACCAGCAGTCCGAGGCCAGGTCCCAGGACCCATGTGTAAAAGCTGTCCTCAGACACTGAGGTACACACGAATAGAGGAGACCTGGCATCTTTGGATGCTCTGAAAGAAAGAGAGCTGGAACCAGACATGACTGTACACATCGTCAATCCCAGCATTTGGGAGGCAGAAGAATTGAATCCAAGATCAAATACTTGATACTAAGGGAGACAAAGTCAAAAAGAAAGAGGAGGTGGAGGAGGAGGAGAAGGGGAAGGAAGAGGAGGAGGAGGAAGAGGAGAGGACAGGAGGAGGAAGAGGAGGAGGAAAGGGAGGAGGGGGAAGAGGAGGAAGAGGAGGGGAGGAGGAAGAGGAGAGGAGAGGAGGAGGAAGAGAAGGAAGAGGAGGGGAAGAAGAGGAGGAGGAGGAAAAGGAGGAGGAGGAGGAGGCCAGCTTTGGTGGCACAGGCCTTTAATAGTACTCAGGAGGCTTAGGCGTGAGGACCTTGAGTTCCAGGACAACTTGAACCATTTAGTGAGTGAGCTCCTTCCTCAGAATAAAGAGGAAAGAGAAGGCTGAGTCAGAGTAGTGGTGTACACCTGTAATCCCAGCACTCGGGAGACAAAGTCAAGTTCATCTCTGAGTTCCAGGCCAACCTAGTTTACAGAGTGAGGGTTACACAGAGAAACCCTGCTTTGAAAAACCAGGGGCGAGGGCGGGGGTGGAGGAGGGGGGCTGAGGCTATAGGTAGAGGCTAGCATGTGGGAGAGCCTGTATAACTATATTTTTTATTCTTCTGTAGTAATGATTGTCTCATGTAGCTGTCCAGCAGACACGGAGAACTGGGTACCTGAAAGGGGGGCTGGAGATGAAAAAGGACAGGCAGGCAAGAGAAGGATGAAGCCAAGACAAAGGTTTTCTGATCAAGGCTCAAAGTTCAATAGTCAGCTCTGCGTTTATATAGGGAAAACCCCACAGACCCATCCTTTGTTTCAGCTGGATTATGTTGTAAAGTAAGCTGCTCAAGGCTGGGGGAAGGGCACAGTCTTCAGAGGCTTACTGCCTCAGTCTGCTAACCCAGGCCTAGTCCTGGAAGCTGCTAGCCTCCATACAATCTAATCTAGGCCTAGAACGTTTTCAGCCTTTTAGACTCACTGCTGAATAAGCGTACCCTTTCTTGTTCTGATATCTGACTAGCTGGTTCAACTCAGCTGTTGTAGCTCAAACTCTCTAGACTCTTCCAGATGCCTTTAGGTGGAATTCACTCTGTAGACCAGGCTGGCCTCGAACTCAGCAATCTGCCTGCCTCTGCCTCCCAAGTGTTGGGATTAAAGGCGTGCACCACCACTGCCTGGTTCCTGCCAGCAGTTTCTTGACTGCTCCCCCTCACATACAAGTGTCTGTAAAGAAATGGAGCTCCCTGAAGTTCAGGCTTCCTAATTTCTCTTATTCTCTTGGAGGCCTGCTCCTTTTAACATAACTGTAGCCATTTTGTATCTCCATTCTGCTCAAAAGGTGAAATCAAGTTCTGACAGAAGCCATCTAGGAAAGGCTATGGCAAGCCAGTGAGTTTCCTGGAGATGGCCCACTGTTTTGCATGGTTTCAATGGGGAGATGGCTCAGCCCCAGAGACTTCGTCCCAGGATCACTTCTCACTGCTGATGTGCCTTTCCTGCCACTATTACTTAGCCTAATGGTTCCTAGGCATCAGCTCACCTTATTGGGCAAATTTCCTGCACATCAACATGAAGATGGACTTTCATGAATTGATGCTGTTTAGATGAATTAATTTCATAGAATTCAAATAATTTTAGGAAGAACGTTTAAGGAGATGATTTTAGTCGTTTTGCCAGAAAGATGGAATAGAATTACAATCAAGAATAGAATGTGGCTGGGCAGTGGTGACACACTTGGGATGCAGAGGCAGGCAGATTTCTGAGTTCAAGGCCAGCCTGGTCTACAGAGTGAGCTCCAGGACAGCCAGGGCTACACAGAGAAACCCTGTCAAAGAAAAAAAAGACTAGAATGTGTCCACTCTTCATAGAATAGTAAGTAAAGACCGCATAATAAGGATTACAGTGAGCTGTCATGACTCACACTGAGAAGAGAAACAGGCTTGGGACAGATTTATGATCAAGGAAAAACATTCATTCTAGGTCAGGTCCAAGGATGAAGCCACAGGTGTGCACCATGATAAAGTGAGGCTATGTGAAACTGTTGCTTTGAACTTATAAGGAGCTTATAGAATGAAACATTGCTTTGCAGGGCCAACCAGTGAGGTTGACTGAAGCAAGCAGAGGTCCTAAAACTTCAATTCCCAACAACCACAGGAAGGCTCACAACCATCTGTTCAGCTACAGTGTATACATAAAATAAATAAATAAATCTTTTTAAAAAAAGAAACATTGCTTTGACCGTATTATCAACATTCTTCTGTGATTCCCCTTTTGTGTAGCATTTTATCTGTTAGGTAATTTTATAAAGAACTTTTGTCTAAGAAGGTATAAATTGCCAGAGCAAAAAAACAAAGTGTGGCTTTTGGGGCTCTGCACCATCCACTGAATGTATATATTGTATATATTTACATTCAGTATATATCTGTCTATATGCACATACACATAGACACATATGTTCATAGGTATATATGTAGGCTTAGATTTTTCTTCTTTTTTTTCCTTTAAAGATTTATTTTATTTATATGAATACACTGTAGTTGTCTTCAGACACACCAGAAGAGGGCATGGGATCCTATTATAGATGCTTGTGAGCCACCATGTGGTTGCTGGGATTTGAACCCAGGTCCCTGGGAAGAGCAGTCAGTGCTCTTAACCGCTGATCCATCTCTCCAGCCCCCAAAGAAACTCTTTTTGGTTTTTCGAGACAGGGTTTCTCTGTATAGCCCTGGCTGTCCTAGAACTCACTCTGTAGACCAGGCTGGCCTCGAACTCAGAAATCTGCATGCCTCTGCCTCCTGAGTGCTGGGATTAAAGGCGTGTGGCCAACACACCCAGCTCGCTTAGATTTTTCAAAACCTACTTTAATAAGAGCTCTTTTTTATTTTTATTATTTTTAAAGGCTTATTTATTTATTATATGTAAGTACACTCTACCTGTCTTCAGACACACCACAAGAGGGCATCCAATCTTATTACAGATGGTTGTGAGCCACCATGTGATTGCTGGGATTTGAACTCAGGACATCCAGAAAAGCAGTCAGTACTCTTGACCACTGAGCCATCTCTCCAGCCCCAATAAGAGCTCTTAAATACTTTGGTCCCCTTTCTAGCCCACCATCCAAAGGTAGGGAAGAAAAGATGGTAAATAGGACAAGGGAATGCAGACCTGTTTAGAAGTGGCTCTTTGGGGCTATCCCAATCTCAATTGTCAGGATACTGTTGTCTAGTTCAAAAACGTCACCAAAAATGAATCAACAGAAACTTCCAAGCCTTCACCAAATTGACACAAGTCAGCAGGAGCAACCAGGACTAACTGCAGTGGCAGGAGTTCTCTGCAGTGCCTCTCAATGAGGTAAAGATCAGTGAAGGTGAAAGACCCACAAAGAGCTGAAGAGCTAGCTATACAAGCATCATCACTGTCCTTCCGCTGAGTCCTAGTTATACCTTCTCCAAACATCACCCGTCATCCAGCAGGTCTCGCTTCAGCAAAATAGCCCATGGGTCTGCACCACATCACACAAACAGAAACTTCCACTTAATATATGAGTATGTGGGCTGGCAAGATGGCTCAGTGGTTAAGAGCGCCGACTACTCTTCCAAAGGTCCCGAGTTCAAATCCCAGCAACCACATGGTGGCTCACAACCATCTGTAATGAGATCTGACGCCGTTTTCTGGAGTATCTGAGGACAGCTACAGTGTACTTACATATAATAAATAAATAAATCTTTAAAAATATATATGTGAGTATGTGTGTAAGTGCATGTGCACTTGTGAAATTGATGAAAGAGGTGGTTGGTCAGGCTCATGAAGAGTTAACAAACTCTGAGCCTCTCACTGGCCAGCAAGGCACCCTTGAACCAGAGAGAAAGGTTTTTCCTCTCCTCCTTCCTCCTTAATCCCCTGCTGCTATCAGCAGGGCCTTTTGGCAACAGAATACCAAAGAATTAAAGAAAGAGTTAAATTGCCAAAAGTAAGCCCCTTTTGGCCACATAGTTTGCCGAATCTATACCCACTTTTGCTGCCTTCCTCAGGGAACTGGATGCCAGGCTAGCCCTTAGCAAAGTTCAGATTCTCAGACTCTACTTCCCCAAAGTAATCAAGGAGGCAGATGCTGAAATTTTCTCCTAAAAGATCATAAGGCTATGGGTGTATCACTCACTCATGGTCTGTTAACTCAGTACTTTGGGAAACCTTTGATCACCCCACTTACCTCACCTAGGACCAATCAGCTTAAAGTTCAGCTGGTAATCCTTTGTCTAGTTAGCCAAAATGTAATACTGTGTGCCCCACCCCAACCCATGTTATTGCTATTAGCAGTTTGTCTAAGCTCCGCCCCACAGTTACCTGACAACACCCAGGTGTGCCTGACTCTCTATAAAAGGGGCTGCTTGCCCCCTCCACTCTCTCTTGCGCTTGCCTTCTCTCCCCATTCCCTACCACCCCCCCTTCACGTGCTCATGGCTGGCCTCTACTTCTCTATTCCTCTCTCCCCACCCCCCCGCCCCTTCTCTGCCTATACTACCTTCTTAACTTCTCTTGCCACGCCCTGAATAAACTATTCTATACTATACCATCTGTGGCTAGTCCCTCAGGGGGAAAGGATGCCTTAGCACGGGCCCTTGGAGGCACCCCCCTCACCCCAAACCTTACTACACATCCACCAAACATATCCCCTCTCTCTTTATCTTTTTATAAACACATCAATTACCAGCCACCAAAATACAACACATGTCCACTATTGCCACAAGTCTCACAGTCTCCCTATGTGCTATAGCTCTTCATAAAAATCAATGCCTTCACGCTCTGGTCTACCTTCTTCTCGCTCAGAGGCTACTTCTGTATAACTATCCTCCTCAATAAAACCCTCACATAAGGCCGGTTGCATGGTGTGACTTTGGGGTGTTCCTGTACCGTTCCTTCTGCAGAGAAGAAACCCTAACAGTGAGGTTTCTCTTTGTTAAGGTAGAGGAATAGTAGGCTCACATCTCTCCTAGGCTCCTTATGGGTGTGGAGGGCCTCCTTGTGAGAACTTGATACAATCCCAACCCCCTTGTGCACACAGAATACCCAGGCAGCTACAGGCTTGAAGCACTTGTGTGACTAAGTCCCTCTCCAGTTCTTTGCCATGACCCTGAGGAAGGAGCCCTGAGGCAGGATCCTATCTGTGGCAATGTGTCCCATAGTGCCTGAGGCTGTCTTGAGCAGCTGTCACTCATCCAGGGGGTGGGTTAGCCTCTGGAGCTGCACATGCCTTCAGAGTCCAGGGAGAGAAAACAAGAATTTTAACCATAAAATGAAGGTCAACCTGAGACTTAGGGGGTCACTTTGTGGTTCCCTTTGGCTTCACCCAAGCTTCACCCACAGGGTTGAGCAGGCTTTTTGGCCCTCTGTACATCTCTTATCCCAGAAAACCAGTTTCCTTTCTTTCCTCCCCATGAACCCAGCCTTGTCCTGCCCAGCCCCCAGATCCACCTATTTCTGCTGATAACCAAGTGTTTACACTAATGCTGATAACCACGCTGTACTTTCTCCTGCTTTATAATTGGCTCTTTCAAAGAAAGAGTTCATTGACACACATGTTCCCTAACATGCACAGAGCCCTGGGTTGAATCCCCAGCATCACAGAAAACCAAGTGTGGTGATTCTCACCTCCAGTCCTAGCACTTGGGAACTGGAAGCAGACAGGAGGATCAGGAATTTAATGCCAGCCTCAGTCACATAGCAACTTTAAGGCTAGCCTGGGCTACATTGAGTTTTTTTGTTTGTTTGTTTGTTTGTTTGTTGGCTTTTCGAGACAGGGTTTCTCTGTGTAGCTCTGGCTGTCCTGGAACTCACTTTGTAGACCAGGCTGGCCTCGAACTCAGAAATTCACCTGCCCCCCCATCCCCCCACCCCAGAGTGCTGGGATTAAAAGCATGAACCACCACCTCCTGCTTTGTTTTGTTTTTAAGGTACTTAGTAATAGGTGCTAACCCTGAGTATTTGGAATGGAGGAACTGCTCCAAAGTGAGAACTCGTTGGCAGGGAAATGTGCTACTTTCGCTATTTGAGACAGGATCTCACTATGTAGCTCTGGCTAGCCTGGTACTCTCTAGGTAGACCAGGCTGGCCTTGAGACATGGAGAATTCAAAGATCTGCCTGCCTCTGCCTCCTGAGTGCTGGGTTGTACCAACACATCTGGCTTGCACTTGGTTTTGAGTATCTCAGATGGGTGAGGCTGTTTTTACATCAACTTGACACAAGCTAGGGCCATGTAGGAAGAGGGAATCTTAATTGAGAAAAATGCCTCCATACGGTTGGCCTTTAGGCAAGTCTGTTGGGCATTTTCTTGACTGATGATTACTATGGGCAGTGCTATCCCTGGGCAGGTGGTCCTGGATGGTATAAGGAACCAGGCTGAATAGCCCAGAGAGCAAGCCAGTAAGCACCATTCCTCTCATGCCTTCTGCATCAGCTCCTGCCTGCAGGTTCCTGCCTTGAGTTCCTGTCCTGATGTCCCTCAGAGATGGAGTGTGGCCTGAGCATTGTAAGCTGAAATAAGTCCGCCCTTTGCTGCTTTGGATCATGGTGTTTTATCAATAGAAACCCTAACAAGACTTGTGGTGGCCCAGACACCTTGGAAAGGGCTCACCACACAGACGTTCATATAAACCCAAAGTGGCCTTTTGCTTTCCAGAAGGCCACGAAGGCCTACGTATGACCCTTGGCCTCATTTAAGAAGATCCCAGTCAGGTCTAGAGGAAACTCCATTTCCTCAAATTCCAAAAAGGCAGACGGGACAAATGGCTATTTGTGTGGCTGTCAGCACCAAAGCACACACTGGTCTCCAGGCTCTAGTCACATTTTTTTTTTTAAAGATTTATTTATTTTTATTATATATAAGTACACTGCAGCTATCTTCAGACACTCCAGAAGAAGGCGCCGGGTCTCGTTACAGATGGTTGTGAGCCACCATGTGGTTGCTAGGATTTGAACCTCAGACCTTTGGAAGAGCAGTCGGGTGCTCTTACCCACTGAGCCATCTCACCAGCCCCTAGTCACACATTTTAAAGCCCCACTAGCTTGCTAGCCCTTCTGACCTCCTCCCCTCCCCTAACCGCCCTCCAGCTCTCCTGCTTCGGTCCCTCCAGCTAAGCCTTCTCCTTAGAACCCGCTAATTTGGCTATGCTCTCCATCTTCCTGTCTTCCTCCTTCCCGCCCCTCTGCGCTCTCTCTCTCTCTCTCTCTCTCTTTCTCTCTCTCTCCTGGCCAGGTCATTATGAGCACACTGAACATTGGAATGAGCATCATCCTCCCTTGGATTTAGTTATGACACTGCTCTCTCTCCTTCTAGAAACTTCTCCTTGTCTAGTCTGTCGCTCTAGGAGATTCTCTATTCCTGGACCAGAGCAAACCAAACCAAACCAAACAAAAACTGCCAGCCAATGGGTGGTGCACGCCTTTAATCCCAGCCTTCTGGAGGTGGAGGCAGACAGATCTCTGAGTTCAAGGCCTGCCTAGTGTACAGAGTGAGTTCCAGGACAGCCAGGGGTACACAGAGGGACCCTGACTCAAAAACAAAACAAAAATAAGAATGGGCTGCTTAGTGGAGACATTTCCCTCCAGGGCAGGCGCATCCAACCACTGTGCTACAAACCCAGGGCCTGTGTCCACTAAGCACAGGCTCTTCCACCGAGCAGTATTCCAGCCCCATGGTGGATCCAAACTTCTGGAAATTCTGCCAATGACACCTTGCTTGCCACAGATGGAGGAAGAGGAAGGAGCAAGACACGTGGCAGCTAGAAACCTGGAGCTTTGGGCAGCACCATGGCAGTCAGCCAGTCCCTGCTTGCCTTGTAAGCCTCTCTGCAGCTAACTGAGGGGGCTGCTTAGATAAGTGTGTAGCAGGGAGGGACTTTACAGGCTTCAGCCAGAGTAGGAAGGAAGCCTGGAAAAGCCTATTGAAGGGCACTCCCAACACTGGCAAAATTACCAGCCATGCACTGCAATTCCCAGCCTCTGCAGCAGGCAAATAACCAGTCTCTGCGTTCCTGGATTGATTAAACAGTAATTAGGCGTCAAAAGCTCGCTAAATGCCCCTCTTTCAAAAGCTCTCAGCTAGGCAATTTTTCTCTCACATTTAATAGTGACTATTCTTGTATTCTTTTCTGCCCAAAGTGGTCATAATTGGGGGGGAGGGTGCGCGCAATGAGACGAGCATCCCGTGAAGCTGACGGCAGAGAGGGATGTGCCAGTTGTTCTTGGGAAGATGTAGGCACAGTTGGTCCCAAGGACTAGGAAACCTTTTTCTCTCTCTCAGTGACTCCATCTATTGGTGGAAACCAAGGCTGGGGTGTAGCTCAGTCAGTAGAGTGCACACCCGTTGCCCAGGAAGCCCAGGGTTCAATCCCAGCACTGGGAGGTAGAAGCAAGAGATTCAAGGTCATCCCTGGGTACACCGAAAGTTAAAGGACAGCCTGGGCTACGTAAACTGTCTCTGTGGCAAATGCCTTTAATACCAGCACTTGGGAGGCAGAGGCCTCCAGCTCCAGAACAGCAGAGCTGTTACACAGAGAAACCCTGTCTCAAAAATGCCAAAAATAAAACAACAACAAAAACCCTGTCTCAAGGCAAAGTTGCTACCTTTTCCTCTCTGCTCCACCCAACAGTTACCTAGCAACAGCCTGGCTCATAACTGTCCATCCTCTCTCCCTCCCCTCTCCCTCTCTCCCTCCTTCCCTCCCTCTCTCCATCCCTCCACATCTTCTTCCTGTCTTCCCACACGTTCCTGGCTGGCATCTTCCCTTCTTTCTCCGTCCCCTTTTTTTCCTCTGTCTCCACCCCCTTCTCAGATGCCAAATAAACTTCCTTTTATACCAGACTTGTCCTGTGGATAATTCCCGCAGGGGATGCCTCAGCCTGGGCCCAGCTTAGGCTCCCCCTCCTGCTGCGGCATACTGCCTTTTATAAAACATATCAAAAGGGAAGATTTATGCATTGAAGAGCTTGATTATTGTACAAAAATATTGGTAATCGCCTAAACAGTGCCCCTTAAAACGACATTAATTCTCTCTGTATCTGTGTGTGTATCTGTCTCTCTTTCTCTCTCTCTCTGTCTCTGTCTGTCTGTCTCTCTCTGTGTGTCCCTCTCTCTGTCTCTGAACACACACACACACACATGTCCAGTTCATTATAACTTTCTCTTTGCTTGAGCAGGATGCGACGGTGCCTGCCTTTAACCTCAGCACTGGGAGGCAGAGGCAGGTAGATCTCTGTGAGTTTGAGACCAGCCTCGTCTACATAGTAAGTTGCAGGACAGCTTAGAGCTACATAGTGAGACCCTGTCTCAAAAACAAACAAAAAAACCTGTAGCCTGAAGGGACCCTGCCAAGTTCAGGGTTGGCGGTCAGGAAGCTACAGAGTGTAGCTGGCTTGACCGGTCGGACACGAGAGGTGCCGCGGAGGCCCCACGCTGTGAGAGAGCGAGGAAACCAGTGACTGGCTGAAGTGCCAGGATGGGGTGGGGAGAGGATTAGCCAGAGCACAAAGTCCAGGCAGAGCAGCACCCCAGGGAGCCAAACAATTCCTCTAGGCCCTCTTCCCAACTCACCGGGGGTTCTCTGGCAGACTTGGGGCAGCTCTAAGTGTTTATTTAGAACGCCTTGGTTTGTTTATTTTTCTTAGAACTGTAGGCAGAGTGATTACTTCCAGTTTCAAATAGGATTTTGTGTTGTTTTTCTCTGCCGGACTTAAGGAGTTTTATTATGTCTTTCCTCCTGCCTGTAAGAACAAAAGGAGGAAGAATAAATTGTAATTGAGAGACTTAGTCATTTGCCTCTCTCCTGGAAGTGTGTGTCTCAGTGAGTGGAGGGCTGCCATTCCCCTGCTGTGGATCCAGCCTGCGAGGGACCGGGCTGTCTTTGAATGGATCTGAGTGACAGGAGTGATGGAATGTCAGTGTTCTCCAACTGAGTGGTGTCGCACGTCTTTATGAGTATTGAAAACAAGAGAACATTTCCTGACAATTTGTGTGAGGTAATTTCTATCCTCCTACGACACGGGAAAGACAAGTGAAGATGGGGCCATCTTCCTCTACTTAGGATTTCCTTATTTATTTATTTATTTTTAGTTTTTTTCAAGACAAGGTTTCTCTGTGTAACAGAGCCCTGGCTGCCCTGGAACTCACTCTGTAGACCAGTCTGACCTCATAGAGTTTGCCTCTGCCTCCTGAGTGCTGGGATTACAGGATTATACCAATTTACTTTGCCTAAGGCCAGCAGCTTAAAAAAAAAAAAAAAGATTGATTTATTTATTTCATTTATGAGTACACTGTAGCTGTCTTCAGACACACCAGAAGAGGGCACCAAATCCCATTACAGATGGTTGTGAGCCACCTTGTGATTGCTGGGATTTGAACTCATGACCTCCAGAAGAGCAGTCAGTGCTCTTACCTGCTGAGCCACCTCTCCAGCCCTGATCATCTCTTCTCAATGACCCCCCTTCCTCATGGTTCAGCACCCCCACCCTTTGTGGGCTTCCCACCCTATTCTCAATTCTGCCCAGCCATTGTGTAATTAGCATAGAACAACATATCTCCAGAGGTGAGAGTTCCAAGTGGCTTTGAGCTACCTCATGTAGATGATGGGAACCAAACTTGGATCTTCTGGAAGAGCATTAAACAGAGATAGCTGTGCCATCTCTCCAGTCCCCAGTAGAGAGTCTAGCACCTTTTGGCTGCCTTCTCCGTGTGCGTTTGTCTTGAAGCGTCTCTCTTACCAGAACAGAGAACACTCACACCTGAGTGGTGGTGGCACAGACTTTTAATCCCAGCACTTGGGAGGCAGAGGCAGGCAGATCTCTGAATTTGAAACCAGCCTGGACTATAAAGCAAGTTCTGGAACAGCCAGAACTACAGAGAGAGGAGAGACCCTCTTTCAAGCAAATCAAAACAACACCAACCAACTAATCAAACAAACCAACTAACAAAAACCCGATTCCGATTTTATTCCAGTACCGTGTCCATCTCAGGACTTGCTATTAATTTTGGTTCGTTTGAACACACAGCAGCGTTTGGAACCCATTCTTGCCACTGCTGAGGGGAAGTAGACTCTGTGAGCTGCAGGGTCTTCCACTCTAGCTGATAGAAGCACACACTAGAACAAGGGAGGCTGAGCAGGGAGGTCAGAAGTTCAGGGCCACCCTCAGCTACATAGTTAGTGGAAGGCCAGCTTGAACGACATAAGAGCCTGCCTCAAACAAACAAATTCGAGTATAGAGGCACAAGGCTGTGATCCTACAATATGGGAGGTAAAAGCAGGAGGGTCAGGCGTTCAGGGCCACCCTCAGCTACATAGTAAGTTCAAGGCCAGCTTGAAGGACATGAGTTCCTATCCCTAAAACAATCAAATAACCCACAGAATATTCCTCTTGCCACCACCCCTCTAACCGGTGCTCTGCCTCCCCTCCCTCTCCCCTCCCCCTCTCCTCCCCCACTCCTCCCCCATTCAGAACCTGCTCCTTCTTTTCTCTTCAAAGATAACTCACAGAAGCCTTGTCCGTGCTCTAGGATCCCTGTCGAAGGCCATGCACAGCATCTCCAAAGCCAAACACACGTAATTTATGTCTTTAATTCCATCTTTTCAGCATCCCAGGAGAAGATTTCCTCCCCTGCTATATAGCCTCATACTCTGCTCTCCAGAGAACAGATTGAGAGCAAACCTCTCTCCCTTGGAAGGTCACTGACTAATAAACAGACTTAAGCAGCCCCTGTGCCTGTCAGCTAGAAGCCAAGGTCTTATAGGCCCTGTACATACTGCCTGATCTCCCCAACTCACATGTATTAGTCTACTTTAAAATTTATTATATTCTATTTACTCTGTGTGCGTGCATGCTTATGCCAGAGCATGGGGAACTGCCAGTGTGTTATTATTTTGTTTTGTTTTGTTTGAGATCGGATTTATCTATGTAGCCCTGGCTATTCTGCAACTTGTTTTATAGAGGCAGGCTGGCCTTGAACTTAGAGATCCGGGTGCCACCACCACCACCTGCCTGGGTGCCAATATGTATTTTTTCAAATTTATTTTTATTGTTTTCATTGTGGGTAGGTGTGCGTGCCTGCATGGGGGGCTGTACACATGAATTACAGGTGCCTGTGGAGGCTGGAAACACCGGATCCCTGGAGCTGGACTTACTGAGGGTTGTGACCTGTCTGATATGGACACTAGGAACCTAACTTTGGTCTTCTGGAAGAGCAGCGAGTGCTCCTAACAGTTAAGCCATCTCTCCAGGCCTCAGGGTGTGTGTTTTTAAAAACATGGTCTCTCACTGAGCCTGGAGCTTGCAGATTCAGCTAGACTGGCCTGTTATCTCCAGGCATCCTCCTGTTTACTGGAGTAGTCCACCAGGTGCTTCTCTCTCTCTCTCTCTCTCTCTCTCTCTCTTTCAGAGCTGAGAACTGAACCCAGGGCTCTACCACTGAGCTAAATCCCCTCTCTATACTCTCCATAGCCCTGGCTGTCCTGGAACTTGCTCTGTAGTCCAGGATGGCCTTGAACTCACAGAGATCCTCCTGCTTCTGCCTCCTGAGTGTTGGGATTAAAGGCATGTATGCACCACTGCCCAGCCTTTTTTATTTTAATATGTGTGTGTTGTATATGTGCATGTACCTGCATGAGTTCCTGTGCTCCACATCAGGTCCTAGAGGTGAGGTCCAGGAGAGGACATTGGATCCCTAGGAACTGGAGTTACAAGCAGTTGTAAGGTGCCATGTGGGCGCTGGGAACCAACCCTGGATCCTCTCCAATGGCAGTACATGCTCTCAACTGCTGAGTGCTTTTTAAATGTGGGTTCTGGGATCTGAACTCCAGAACCTTATACTTGTGTGGCAAATATTTTACTGACAGATCTGTCTCTCCAGGCTCCTTTCCCTTCCCTGCCTGCCTTCCCAGAAGAAATAAGTGATTGAAGTACAGTTTGCATAGCATTGAATGAACTGCAGGCACAACCGCTCCACCCTATGGTTACGGAGAAAGTTTCATCTGGGAGAGTCCAGAGCACAGAGAGAAAGCAGTACACTGAACATGGCCAAAAGGACAGGGTGTGGGGGCTTGGGGAGAGGAGGGGTGAGAGACGAATGAAGGCAAGACAAAGGTGTCTGATCAAGACTCAAAGTTTATTTTTTTATTTTTTAAAAATTTTATTTATTTATTTATTTTGATTTTTTTTTTTTTTTTTTTTTTGAGACAGGGTTTCTCTGTATAGCCCCTGGCTGTCCTGGAACTCACTTTGTAGACCAGGCTGGCCTCGGACTCAGAAATTCACCTGCCTCTGCCTCCAGGGGGTGGGCCACCACAGCCAGCTCAAAGTTTAATTTTCAACACTGTGTTTATATAGGGAAAGCCCAAAGACCCATCCTTTTGTTTCAGCTGGATTGAGTTGCAAAGCAAGCTCAGCAGGCAGTCAACTCCTCAAAGCTATGGTAGGAAATTGCAAATGCATCCAGGCACTCCAGCTAGGTTGTAAAACCTTTGTGGGTTTGTTTTGCCTACTCAAGGCTGAAGGAAGGGCACAAGATTGGGCCTGTCCAGGATAGGAGAGAGAGGAGGAGGAAGAGATGTCCGTAGAAGGGGCATAGCAGGGTTATAAGGAGGGAGGGAAACTCCTGAGCTGGAGCTGCTTATGCTAGGCGAGGAGGTGAGAAGAGCCTGGTACTGTGATACACAGGGAGCCTAGAGGTCTACATGTGCTTTGATGCACCACAGAAAGCCATCTGATCCCTCTGCCCGTGCCAAGGAAGTGGCTCCTTTTGAGAGAGGAACCAGCTTCACGAGGAAAGCTGGCTTTTCCTCCAACCACCAGGAGCTGGACCACCTGACAACCACCAAAGCCAGTTTCCCTTTAGAGCCACACAGCTTTTACGACAACACTGGGAATATGCCTACCACCCTTTACATCTCTTCATCCATGCCTAGAATATGGCCCTAGCCCCAGCCTATTGTCGCTTCTGTCTCCGACCAGCAGAAAAGAGCAATGACACAGCGTTCTTCTCAAAGCAGTTTATTCAAGAATCTTTCAACATGCAAGCAGGAATCTCTCTTAGCCCTCAATCGCAATCCCTTATATAACCCCTCAACCATGCCCCATCAGCCCAGTCCACCGTGTAATCTCAGTTCATTGGCCTTCATCAAATGGCCTGATCTTGCATCATGGTGTGCCTGCGCAGCTCTCACGATGGACATGGCTTATTTTTGGGTGTATGAGGAAGTCAGGTGCAAGTCATAAGACATGGCTGCAGTCCTGGGCGCCATCTTGGGACTACCGCCACACCTGCTGCCCACATTTCCCCCTTTTTTCTTTTTTGGCAGAGAAAATGTCTGTCTTATGTTGCCCCCTATGGCAATGCCCCTTACCCATCCTCGGGAGACAAACAGCATTGGTTTGATCCCTGTCTTAGGTTGGTGACAATTCCAGGGAGTCTTACCCGTCACTGACTACTTCTCTAGCATGCCAAGCCACACTTGAGGAGACTGTCCTGTCTCCACCACTGCTGCAAAAGCCTGTATCATCAAGGCTTGGGTTCTGCGCTGACGAAACTGTATACGGCAAATGCACCAAAAGGCCAGGATGCTGATTAATATCAGACACAGGGCAAGTCCACCAATTCCAGCCCATTCTTTCAAGCGGGAGACAGTTGTAGAGCCAGCTGGCCAGTCCTTAAGGTACTGAGATATCTGCAACACCCGCGGATAAATTACTCACAGCCGTGGCAGTTTGTACCACAGAGGTAAGGGATATGGCTGCAGCCTTGGCTGCAGTGGCAGAAATTGCTATAGCAGTGACAATGGCGCAGTAATGCCAAAATTCCCTCTTAGGTCTAAACAAAGTCATAGCAGAAGGAGCTTGAACAGGCCAAAGTACAAAGCAAGGCATCCTAGTCACAACAGCTAAATGATATTCAGATACATTCCAGCACATACTATAATAACAAATATCACTACTACAATTAACAACATTATTCTCATAACTACCATTATAAACAATAAACACAAAAGGAGGCCACAAACTAACAGGCGTAGCCTTAAAGGAAGCATTGCGCCCTCCAGCAAGTTGAGATACAGAGGTTTCAAACACACTAGACCCATTCCAATAAAAACTTGCCCCATGCCCCTCCTACTAGCATATTCAGAGGAGAAAGATCTGTGCAACTACCATTCACACCACACAACAGCCACACATTTCTGAGAAATATTTTGATTCATTTGAAAGCACAGCAATCCCCTCAACTGAAGCTGCATTGGTTCCTGTACAGGTGCTATTTCCCCATCCCATGGTAAAAAGGGTAACTGCAGCAAAGCATTAGATGTGAAAAATTGAGGGAACACTTGCTCCAACATGGGTTTGGGAAACACAGATAAGATTCCCCAACATGGATCTTCAGTCATCACCACAGGAAGTATCCTCAACACCAGGAACATCCACGCCGTTCCCACTCCGCTCAATTTGGACTGCTCTGGTCAACCGCTCTGGGACCCACAGTGGCTGTCGATGATCCTGAGGAAACACGCAAACAGACCCTCTCGCCCAAACCAATTGAGAGAGCTCCTCTCTTACCTGATTTAGCGCCTCATTACCTCTCTGGAGTTTTGTGCCACATCTTTCTCTATCTTCTATGCAATTTCTCATTAACTTCCAGACCGGCAAAACCCCTTTTGGTAAAACCCCCTGTTCCTCTGCAAACCTCAGGTCCCCATGGTGCTTGGTGCAACTTGTCCCAAAACCTGGAACCTTATAGTCTCAATCTGAGAACTTAACTCATCCCAAAACGGGAACCTTACCAGCTAGCTGTCCTGACTGTGATGAGTTCTGAACGAAGAGAAGGTTCCCCGTACGGGCCACCACTTGTCGCTTCTGTCTCCGACTAGCAGAAAAGAGCAACGACACAGTGTTCTTCTCAAAGCAGTTTATTCAGGAATCTTTCAACATGCAAGCAGGAATCTCTCTTAGCCCTCAATCGCAATCCCTTATATAACCCCTCAACTATGCCCCATCAGCCCAGTCTGAGTAATCTCAGTTCATTGGCCTTCGTCAAATGGCCTGATCTTGCGTCAGTGCGCCTGCGCAGCTCTCACAATGGACGTGGCTTATTTTCGGGTGTATGAGGAAGTCAGGTGCAAGTCATAAGACTTGGCTGCAGTCCCAGGCGCCAAGTCCTTGGGACTACCACCACACTCACTCCCCACAACGTATGTGTGATCCCATTGAGGCAGCAGCATCTGGCTTCTTTCATGGGTCACAATGTGTTTGAGATTGTTTCACGCTATTGCATTTAGCAGTAGTTAATTGATTAATTTACATGGCAGGGTGTGTTCTGTTGCATCTGTGAGGGGTCTCTGCAGGAACAGAGCCGTTGGAATGAATATCTATTACAGACGGGATTTATTTATTTTTTTTTTCAGACGGGATTTATTATCCTGAATCACATGTATAGGTTTGGTGGTCCAACAATGGCATAGCTGTATGTTGGAGTGGCTGAGTCCTTGGTAAGGACTGAAGGCCTAGAGGATCCCAGGAGAATCCATGGTCTCTGGTACATGTTGGAAGGCTGAAGAGGCTGGGTTCCATTGTCATTGAAGAATGGCAACTGCAGCAGCAGCAGCAGCAGCAAGAAAGTAGATGTACTTACCAGCAAGGAATAAATACAAAAAATGGCAAACCCATCCCTCCCTCCCTCCCTTCCTCCCTCCGTCTCTCCCTCCCTCCCTCCCTCCAGTCCTCCCTTCCTCCTCTCCCCTTTCCCTTCTGTAGTGGCTTGACTATGCTTGGTCCAGGGAGTGGCATTATTAGGTGGTATGGCCTTGTTGGAGGAAGCCTGTAACTGTGGGGGTGAGCTTTGAGACCCTCCTCCTAGCTCCTCATAAGCCAGTCTTCTCCTAGCTAGCTGCCTTCTGATCAAGATGTAGAACTCTCAGCTCTTTCTCCAGCCCCATGACTGCCTGGATGCTGCCATGCTTCCCACCATGATGATAATGGAGTGAAGGGCTGAACCTGTAAGCCACCTCCAATGTAATGTTGTCTTTTATAGGAATTGCCTTGGTCATGGTGCCTCTTCACAGCAATGGGAACCCTAACTAAGATACCTTCCCTCTACTCTTTTCCCTCCCTCCCTCCCTCCCTCCCTCCCTCCCTCCCTCCCTCCCTCCCTCTCTCTTTCCCTCTCTTCCTTTCTTCCTCCCTCCTCCCTTCCTCCCTCCCCTTTCATGTAGCCCAGACTGTCCTTAAACCCACTATGTAACCTAAACTGGCCTTAAACTCCTGATCCTCTTACCTTTAGATTCCAAGTGTTGGAATTGCAGGCATAAGCCGCCATCCCTGGTTGACACTGAGTCCCTATATGCAGACTGAGAACATATCTCAAACTGGCTTCCCATTTGCCATCCTCTTCCTCTGGGGTGCTGGGATTATAGGGGCCACCACACCCAGCTGTTTTTAAAAAAATTAAAGTACATTTAAAAAGCAAGGATACTCACATGTGACAGACACTCTTATCATACCTACCACAGTGCTAGGGGACAGGGCATGCAGTCTGGGAAAAGTCAAAGGTCACCCCTCCCCTTCTTCCTCTCGCTCCCCCTCCCTCTCTCCCTCCACACCTCCTCCAATAAAGGCATGCCTCCTAATGGTGCCACTTCTCATGGGCCAAGCATATTCAAACCACCACAGAGGGGGTCCACAAATACTTATGACTAAATGTAAACAGAGACCATAGGTAATCTTTACTTCAGCACTGCAAGGCTTTTGCTGATGCTGTCTTCATTTCACAGACATCATCTGAGAACTCCCAGGCCCCCCAAGCCCACCAAGCTTCTGTCAATCATAGAGTACCAAGCTCTGTCTGAACACCTATGTCAAGATTTCTGGGTAGCAACATCAGACTAGCTATGCCAACAGGCTGCAGAGGCAGCCGCTGTCCCCCCTGAGGGCACTGGCTTCTGGGAGCCTCAGGTTTCCCTTCCTCAGCTTGGCATGGTTAACAACACCACTCCTGGATTGGCCTGTAGACAGACTAGGTGACCGGGAAGATTCCCAAGAGGGTAGAGTTACCAAGGAGAATCCAGGTGCCTGCTCCTCCTGGGCTCCACCTCCCTCAGGTGACATGCTGGCAGGCAGGGGTTGGGATTTTGAAGAACTGGCCTAAAACACTGGGCCAGCTGGTCTCTGAAGGACAGAGACAGTTTCCCAGAAAGGTTTAGAGTAGATATAGACTAGCTTTGGAGAGAGTGGAATACACACACACACACGGGTGGGGTGGGGACACACACACACACACACACACACGGGTAGGGTGGGGGATGGATGCTCAGACACTTGTTCCTCACCTAAGATCAATAAGGCCTTTGGGATACTCCTGTGACCATGGACCAAGGTGCACTGTAGGTGATCACACTGTAGGTGATCTAGTGTGATGTTCTTGATGCTTATAGAGGTGTACCATTGTCAATTGGATTATTCAGTAGATGTACTGGCTAGTTTTGACACAGCTGGAATTATCACAGAGAAAGGAGCTTCAGTTGAGGAAATGCCTCCATGAGATCCAACTGTAAGGCATTTTCTCAATTAGTGATCAAGGGGAAAGGCCCCTTGTGGGTGGGACCATCTCTGGGCTGGTAATCTTGGTTCTATAAGAGAGCAGGCTGAGCAAGCCAGGAGAAGCAGGCCGGTAAAGAACATCCCTCCATGGACTCTGCATCAGCTCCTGCTCCCTGACCTGCTTGAGTTCCAGTCCTGACTTCCTTTGGTGATGAACAGCAGCATGGAAGTGTAAGCCGAATAAACCCTTTCCTCCCCAACTTGCTTCTTGGTCATGATGTTTGTGCAGGAATAGAAACCCTGACTAAGACAGTAGGTTATTTTTTTTTCTAAGAATAGTTGCTTAAAATTATCCACTGATGCTGGGTATGGTGGCCCACACCTTTGACCCCAGCACTTGGGGGAAGGCAGAGGCAGGCAGATCTCTGTAAGTTCCTGGACAGCCTGGTTTGCATTGTGAGTTCCAGCCAGGGGTACAGAGAGACCCTGTCTACAAACAAACAAGCAATAAACTATCTCATGATAAATCTCTGTAATCTCAGCACTCGTGAGACAGAGGCAGGAGTGTGAATTGCTTGAAATTCAGTGCCAGCCAGGGCTTTATAACTGGAGTAGTTACCCAGTTTGACCACAAGGTGGTGCGAACGAGCTGAGTAGCTAATAGCTCGTCCACTCACTCCGAAGAGAACACAGCTGTGTGAAGAACCCCCATTCTGTCAGTAACAAGTGTTTATAGGGACTGTGGCGTCCTGGCCTTGGGGAAGAACAAGGACGAGAGCTGGTGGCTGATCCTCTGGAAGTCAAAGACCTGGGTTGGGAACACCAGTAATGAATGACTTGAATCTCTCTGATCAAGTGCCACAACGGAGATGCCGAGACCACAGCAAGAGAGGAGCAGAGCTAGGTAGGCCACTCTCAACTTACAACTTAAGGCCAAAGGAAACGGTTACTTAGGTGACAGGTTTGATTTCATTCTTAGAGGAAAAAGATCGTAAGCCCGGGTCTGGTGGCATATGAAGGAGCCATAGGAGGAGGTGGGCACTCACACAGGTTCCCATGTTGTCTCCCAGGGTGGTCTTCGAGAGCATCAAGATTAAACAGAGTTATCACTGACACATGAGTTTGGTAGCTAGGTCTTGGAAAGGTCCCTGCAGTTCGTACCCAGCTGCATGAGAACCTGGAGTAACACCCTGCAGGCCCCTGGCTGTCTTGCCCTTCAAAGCAACAAGGAATCAGTCATGGGCTACCTCCAGCAGGGTGCCCCCTACACGGTGGTCTTTTCCCCATTCGGCATGGACAGGTAGGATCTTTGTGGATGCCAAGTTCTCTTGCATTTTGTTTGTTTGTTTGACACTCGGATTTTCCCGTGTTGTCCAAATATTGTTAAAACAGCAATTGTGGACAGGAGAGAAGAAAAAGGGAAAGTAACACAGGCCATCCTCTCTATCCTCAAATCACTCTGTCTGTTTTTGCTTTCGAGGCAGGGTTTCTCTGTGCAGCCCTGGAACTCACTCTGTAGACCAGGCTAGCCTTTGTTATTTTGTCTTTTTTTTTTTTTCAGAGCTGAGGACCAAACCCAGGGCCTTCTGCTTGCTAGGCAAGTGCTCTACCACTGAGCTAAATCCCCAACCCCCAGGCTAGTCTTAAACCCAGAGATCCCCCTGCCTCTGTTGGGAGCATAGGTGGGCACCAGTGTCCTGTGGCTCATTTCTTTCTTTTCTTTTTTCTTGCTCTGACCCCGCTCACTCCAGTCATTCTAGATGGTTGTGAGCCATCATGTGGTTGCTGGGAATTGAACTCAGGACCTCCGGAAGAGCAGTCAGTGCACTTAACAACTGGGCCATCTCTCCAGCCCAATGTGTTTCATTTCTCCATGAAGAGAGCAGGGCTGTGAGGATTTTGTTCCAGGATATAGTGGTCATCTCATGGCCCACCCCATCCATCCTCCTCCTGGGCTTCCTGGCACCAGCCTCATTAGATCTCTTACATATGAAACGGACCGCCAGAAATGTGTGGCCAGGCATCTCTGTCCCACCACAGCCTGAAGGCAATAAGAGAGACCAGGTCAAGTCAGAGAGTCCTGGGGGAGGTGGAAGGTGCCAGTGGATGGATCAAGAGATTAAAACTACAAAGAGCAGAGTTAGAGATGTAATTGGCTTTTATTTGAGATTCCTGAGTCAAAGCAGCCTTTATTTTACAAAGGCCAAGGAGAACTGCCCCATTGTCAGGCCATTCCAGAAGTGTGAGTTTTGAAAGGTGAGAGCAAGGAAATACAATAGAAGAAAGGCAGAGGGAAAGGGGAGGGGAGCTGGCTGAACAGATAAATTCACTTGCCAAATAACCCAGAACCTTCTGACCTCCACAGGTGTGACAACACAGACACACAGACACACACAGACACACACAGACACACAGACAAACACAGACACACAGACACATAGACACACAGACACACACACAGACACACACACACACACAGAGCAATAATAGAAACAACAAAAACAACACTAAAGGAGAGTAAAGACTGGTGCTTCCCACTAGGTGGTGTCCTGGGAGGGCCCAGTTATGTCCTGCTGCATCCCTAGCCTGGATCAATAAGGGACATCATGCCCTCCAACCTCTGGAGACTGGATAGCTTTGAAGTCGGGCCTTCCTAGCTTAATAAACATGGCTTTACTACTCATGATGATGGTACAGAGATGATGGAGGCGCAGAGTCAGGGAGGGTCAGTGGCTGTTGCCAATAGCAACTAAAATGGGCCACTTCTACAAGTGCTCAGTGTGATGCAGGAGGGAGACAAGACGGAGAGGAACAAGAGTTGGGAGCAAGTTCACCAGTTAGCTGTACTTGTGACCAGGAGCCATAGCTTCTTGACTTACTGGCTTTGAGTTCAGGGTTTTTTAGTGGGAATCCTCGGGATCTCACCTCACCCATGGCTGGAGGCTCTGCTGGTAAGATTAAGTGGAGGCTCTTTGGTAAACAGAGGAACTTCATGAACCAGTGGCTGAGATCTTCCCAGGGATCACAACCCTGAGTTAAACTTAGCTCAGGCCCCTGGTATTATGACAGGCTAGTCATCTTCTAACGAATAGGCAGGACTACTCTAACCAATAGCTACAGGGCTTGGCCTTTGGTGATGTGCTGGCTCGCTCGTTTATGTCAACATGCCACACACTAGAGTCATTGAAGCAGAGGGACCCTCAACTGAGAAAATCCCTCCATAAGATCTGACTATAGGTAGGGCATTTTCTCAATTAATGATTGATGGGAGAGGGCTCAGCCCATTGTGGGTGGTGCCATCCCTGGGCTGGTGGTCCTGGGTTCTATAAGAAAGCAGGCCGAGCAAGCCATGAGGAGCAAGCCAGTAAGCAACACCCCTCCATGGCCTCTGCATCAGCTCCTGCCTCCAGGTTCCTGCCCTGCTTGAGTTCCTATCCTGACTTCTTCAACGATGGACAATGATGGTGTGTTTCATCAAGGCAACAGTAACCCTGACTAAGACAAATGGCAAACAACATCTGTTCTGCTCTTTGCCTGTGTGTCCCAGGGAGCTGTTGGGACTACTTCAAGTTCCCTCTGGCTAAAATGAGCAGGTGTCACCTGTAAGGTGGAGGGCCTCAACTGCCCACTTCTAACCAAGCCTCAAAGCCTTGCGGCAGGAACTGTCAGGAACACTTGCTAAGGAGCAGCTGCTGGGGTCTGTGAGGACCCACAGAAAAAGGAAGAGGGGACAGGATGGGGGAACAGGGTCTTGAAACCCCAGCCATCTTTGTTTTCCCCAGGTGGCTGTGGGTTGACTGAGTTCAGCCATGTGTTCTGTCCTATGTCACTGTAGTGGCTATTCCTGGTTGTCAACTTGACTATATTTGGAATGAACGACAATCCAGAATTGGAAGGCTCACCAGTGACCCTAATCTGGAGGCTTGGAGATAGAAGTTTCTGATCTGGATCTTGGTATGGAGATCTTGAGCCATAGTGGCTATGGATTCCAGAAGATTAAATCTCCGAGTTCAAGATCATCTGGGATTAAAGGTGTGGTGGAACACACCTTTAATCTGGGCTACACCTTTCATCTGGAGACAATATAAGGACATTGGAAGAAAAGAGTCTTGCTCTTGCTCCTTCGCCTGCTTGCTGTGTGAGACTGAGTAACTGCTAGATCCTTGGACTTCCATTCACAGCTGCGACTGAACCATTGTTGGGAATTGGGCTGCCGACTGTAAGTCATCATTAAATTCCTTTATTATATAGAGACTATCCATAAGTTCTGTGACTCTAGAGCACCCTGACTAATACAGTCACATTAGCTAAGGCTGCAGTTATCCAGGGTCCAACTCAGTGGAAACCTCCAGGGTTCCTGCATTGGTGCTGGCTGTTGGCTAGGGACTCACTGGGCATTCTGTCTGGAGCTGGGGCATTTAACTTCCTTCTTAGATTTCGCCTTTTGGTATGGGCTTCTTACAACACAGAGCTGATGGGAAGCCAGAAGTAAAACCTTTGGTCCTCCTGAGGCCTGGGCCAAGTGTTGAAATATCTCTTCTGCCTTAGTCCATTGGTTAAAGCGAGCCATAAGGCAGTACCTGCTGGTACAGGAAGGGTCTCAAAACTCAATGGTTTAAAATTCCGATAAATAGGACTGGAGATATAGCTTATTTGATAGAGGGCTTGTTTGGCTTCCATGAGGCTCTGGATTCAGTCCCTGTAACCTCTGTGTCACCAGCCCATGTGGCAGTAAACACATGAAGACTGGAATTCAGATCTCTAGAACATACATTAAAGCATGGATCTGTAAGTCTAACACTGAGGGTGGGGGGAAGGAGTTGGGGGAAGGAGATGGCAGGTCCCCGAGTTCCCTGGACAGCCAGTCTAACCAATCACTTAGTTCCAGGTTCAGAGAGAATACCTATCTCAAAAAATAAGGTGGGAAGCCAGACATCATGGTGCTATATACCTTTCATCCCAGCACTCAGGAGGCAGAGGCGAGTGGATCATTCAAGGCCAGCCTGGTCTACATAGTGAGTTCAAGGCCAGCCAAGACGGTATATGAGACCCTGTCTCAAACAAATAAGGAATGCAGGAAATTATCAAGGAACACACACACACACACTTTGTTTTTAAAAGTATAGCTAAGACTGCACTTGACTAAAAGCTTGATTGGGGCTGAAAGATCAGTTTCCAAGGTGGCCCATCCATCCATTCATCCAGTTGTCTAGCTGGTCCTCCTGTTGGCGAGGGCCTTCTGTTCCTTGGCGTGGACGACATTCTGTGGGCTGTTTGAGTAGCGTTACAACATGGCAGCTTCCCCAGAGATACAAAACACCAAGGCAGGATCCCGAAAGGTGCTGTCTTCTCTGTCACTCAGTGTCTGTTTACCACAAAGACCAGCCCGGGGTCACCTGAGAGAAGACTGAAATGTCAGGAATGAGCAGAGTGAGGATCACTTGGAGGCCGGGTACCACACCTGGGCAGAGAAAGATTACATAGGCTACCCAGTGCTCCCTGTGGCGTCGTCATTAAACCGCTATAGGCATTTCACAGAGACCAGCCACTATGCTTACCATCTAGAGGACCACAGAGAAAACCACTATTAGAGAAATGGCTGTTACCCAGACTATTGGATTTGTTACACAGATGCCAAATCCAAGACTCAGAAAAGCTAAGTCCCCTAACTGTGGCAAGTGGAGAGCATTGGTTATGGCCAACACCACGCCCAGCCCTTCTTTGCCTTAAACCTAATCTTGCTGTTCACTGAGCTACAGGGTTACATTCTAAATAAAGAGATTTATAGAGCGTCAACAATAGCGATTGTAAAATGATGCTTCAGAGCTCACACAGGGGAATACAGCGATGTTAGAGATTGTGAATAGGTTGGGAGAAAATGGGTGTTTCTCTCCCATCTGGGCTGATAATAGAAGCTGCTATTGCATTCGTAACAGAAAAACTCAGACCATTTCCTGCTGTGGTGGTGGAGGCCTCCGCCCAGCAGGATGGGGCTGGGAGTGGGGCTGGAGATGAGGGTGTAGATTTGGTTCCTCCTCTGTGAGTTGGTATTTTTGAAATTTTCAGTCTATGGTTTCTCTGAAAGCCTCATGACTGTTAGTTCATGTGTGCATACAAAGGCAACATATACGCGCGCGCACACACACACACACACATCCTTACTTCAGATGACAGCCTTTCCCGAACCCCCTCCAAATCTGGGTCAGCAAAAGGTCTCTTCTTTTCCTTTTTCCAATGGTCCCAGTGCCAGATTCCACTTGTAAACCTTTCAGGTACTGCTGGAGTGTCCAGATCTGTGATGATGCTGGCAGCTGCTGTTGGCTGTCTATACCTTACCTCCAGTGTGTGTGTGTGTGTGTGTGTGTGTGTGTGTGACCTCTTAGTCTAGTCCCCCGAGCTCTGCTGACACTGGCTTAGCAGATGTGGAAAGCTACTCTCTGCCAAGCTTGTGCAGCCTGCAAGTCAGGTTGAGGCCCCTGTACTAAGTGCCCCCCCCATAAGTGCAGGAGACAGTGAGTAGATGCTTCAGATTCCTCCATGAGGTGCCCTGAGATGCTTCTCTGACAGCTCCCCCGAAGCTAAGCACCCAGGAACACAGCCACACTAGTAACACATCTCTGTGTCTCTGCCCTATCCCTGCTCCAGCCCCTGAGCCTCAGGGGTGCTTCCCGTGTGTACACACCCAATAATGTGTTCATATATGTGCTTCTGTCTCACGATTAGCGTGAGGCAGTTCTGGCCAAAACAGATCCAAACACTTTCTTTGTCTAAGTTCTCTCCCAAACATGATCTCCATCTTTGTTTTCTGAATCAAGTAGGGATTAAATAGCCACGTGGCAGGGGCTGGTGATACCACCATTTCCATTCCCAGTTCCGTTGAATGACCTGGTGGAGAGCCAACATTTTCTGCTTCTAGCTATGCTGTGTCGGGGTGTATAAGCCACTATTTAAAAGTTAAAGGCAAACAGGACATACTTGACCCGCCTCTGTGTTTATACGGATGCAGGTATCACTAAGTGGCTTGTTGAATCTCCCCACAGCTGCAGTACAAAGGGTGATGTTTGGTTCAGGTTGAGGGAAACAGGGATGGAGAAAGCACTCCGAGTAGGTAGGCTGTGCTGCTGACCCCCCCCCCACCCCCCAAGCACTCTGAGTAGGTAGGCTGTGCTGCTGACCCCCACCCCACCCCCCAAGCACTCTGAGTAGGTAAGCTGTGCTGCTGACCCCCACCCCACCCCCCAAGCACTCTGAGTAGGTAAGCTGTGCTGCTGACCCCCACCCCACCCCCCAAGCACTCTGAGTAGGTAAGCTGTGCTGCTGACCCCACCCCACCCCCCAATCTCTGGAGTTAGAATTGTGTTTTAAGGCCAAGCACAGTGGTACCTGTCTGTAATCCCAGCACATGGGAGATGGAGGCAGGAAGGACCCGAAGTTCAAGGTTATCTTCCTATACATGGAAGGTTTGAAAGCAGCCTAGGCTGGTTGAGACAAGAGACCCAGTTTCCAAAGAAAGAAAGAAGGAAAGAAAGAAAGAAAGAAAGAAAGAAAGAAAGAAAGAAAGAAAGAAAGAAAGAAAGAGAAAGAAAGAGAGAGAAAGAAGGAAGGAAGGAAGAGAGAGAGAAAGAAAGGAAGAAAGAAAGAAAGAAAGAGAGAGAGAGAGAGAAAGGAAGAAAGAAAGGAAGAAAGAAAAAAGAAAGAGAGAAAGGAAGAAAGAAAGAAAGAGAGAGAAAGAAAGGAAGAAAGAAAAAAGAGAGGAAGGAAGAAAGAAAAAAAGAAAGAAAAGAAAGGAAGGAAGGAAGGAAGGAAGGAAGGAAGGAAGGAAGGAAGGAAGGAAGGAAGTCTTTTTGTGACCATCTGGCTTCCTGGTAAGGAGGTGTCTACAATCGTCTGAGGACTCACCTCAGAAAGCTTCCCCACAAATGCTCATCTCTGAGACAAATGGCAGACTTCCTAATTAGCAACAGGTTGTCCTTTGTGAAGGACAGCTAGCTGTGAGGTAGCTTTTCCCCACCCAACCTCCAACATGGGCCGTTGCTTCCATGAGATGAGACAGAGAAGACACCTGGGGTCTGTTCCAGGCCTCAGGCACAGAGGAGCCAGCATCATCTAGAGGACTCCAGTCCCCTGAGAAGTTCAGTGCTCTGCTTCTGTGGCCACACTTGACCTTGTCACCAATCAGAACTTGCCTGTGACCGTCTGGCCCCCTCTGTGCCAGGATAAATGGGGAAATCTGGTTCGTTCCAGTTCTGGCATGTTGGGTTCCCTTCCTTCACCATGTGACACAGAACCAGTGACACATCTTTTCAGCCACGCGGTTCTAAGTTCTCCCACATTCAGCATCTGTTATTCACTGACCCCGAATTCTTCAGGCTGGAGCCCCCAGATCTGTTCATGAAAACCCCAGGCCTCTGACGGTTAATACTGGTTGTCAATTTGACAAGAGGAAGGATTACCTAGGAGACAAACATCTGGGTATGTTGTGAGGGGTGCCCGTTCTAAATGTTCTAAATGCTTACGGGTCACAGGTTGAATCACAGAGAGCTGAGCAGCAGCTTCTGACCCTCTGCTTCCTGACCGGTGGCACGGTGTGACCAGCTGTGTCCCATGCTTGCTGGCATGGCTAGGCAGCACCTCAAACTATGCCACTCCTCCTGCCTCTTCCCAATCAACCTTTAGTTGGCTTTTGTCAGGTACATGTCACAAAAAATGTAAGAAATGCAGGGTCCTTAGTGTTGCTGAGAACATCTCCCTCCGGCCAGCGGGTAGCAGCCCCCTCTTTCAGTTCCCCCAGTGGCCTCGCCAGCATCTGTTTCCTTCGAAGCTTCTTGGTTATCGGCGTATCTTTACCCACTCTCAAGAGATTAGCCTCGTTCCTACTTATAAATAAGCTAAAAGCTAGAAGCCACCAAGCCAGAGTTTCCTCTGCTTTCTGCCTGCACCTATGAGTGAATCATCGCCAAGCCCCTTCTTATTCATATCCAGCTCCGAGGAAGAGGCGACCATCTTCCTGTCTCCTCAGACCTCTTCTCTGGCCTCAACAATTCCCCCTCCCCCATTTGTTTTTAAGACAGTGTTTCTCTGTGCAGCCCTAGCTGTTCTGGAACTCGCTCTGCAGCCTGGTTGACCTCAAATTCATAGAAGTAGATCCCCCTGCCTCTGCCTCTCTGCCCCTCTGCCTCTCTGCCCCTCTGCCCCTCTGCCCCTCTGTCCCTGCCTCCGCCTCCGCCTCCACAAAGCTAGGACTAAAGGTGTGTGCCATTACTGCCTGCTTCCCTGTCTCTTTCCTTCATAGCTCTTCTTAGCTCACCTCCAGAGACTCTGTATTTCCAGTCCCACCTACATCGCCTTTGCCACCAATTCAAAAATGAACCTTTTCTCCTTTGGCCTAATATGTCACCAACACTATTCCTTATGTAGCCCAGGTTGGTTTCAAATTCACTGTCAAGCCAAAGGTGACCTTGAATTGCCAACCTTCCTGCTGGATTATAGAGGTAGGTCACTGTGTCTGGTTCCTTTGAGTTGTTACTACTTTTCTGATTTATCTTAACAACCTCCATCTGGTTGCCCCAAAGCATGATTGGGAAACCCTAGGGTTTGTAAAGGGCTAGTTTGCTCCCTTGGCTCTCCTGGGCTTACTACATCTGAGGGAGTCTGCACTGCCCTGCCAGTGCATCCCTGGTCTACCTGGGCACTGCTGCCCACCATTCAACCTGGTACTTCTGGAATGTTCTATACAGCCTGTGACACAATGGGTCCCTAACCTTTGTTAGACACACAGGTGATTCAACCTTTAATTCACCACCCCTTCCCTTTCTGTTACTTCCCACTCCCTTTTCTTTTCTTTTTTTTTTTTTTTTTTTGGTTTTTCGAGACAGGGTTTCTCTGTATAGCCCTGGCTGTCCTGAAACTCACTCTGTATACTAGGCTGGCCTCAAACTCAGAAATTCTCCTGCCTCTCAAATTCCCACAATGGTGCCCAGCTCTCAGCAACAGACTGAAGGCTTCGGGCAAATTTCAGCTGATTAACACCATGATGGACAGGCTTGCCGTAAGTTGCACCCTTAGGAACTGGGCGTTTGCGACCACCACGGCAGACACGAATTCTGTAAATGATATAGCCTTGCTTAGCCTGTACCCCAGTCTTCGAGCTTTATTGGGCCGGGTTGGGCGGGAAGCCCTGTGAAGTGCAGAGAGCTGGCCTTGTTGCCAGCAGCAGACCCTCAGAAGAAAGCGCATCACGTCGGACTGCTTCTTCCTCCATAGCTCCCGGAGGTATTTGTATGCACCCATCTTGGCTCACCTGATGGCTGCCGCCAGAGGAAAGGCAACCTTTGCTTTTCTTAACCACTTATCGCTCCAAATGTGCAAGGCAGCGGCAAAAATGGAATTGTTGTAGTTTATAGAGTCATGTGAAAAGGATTATCTTAAAATTCCATAATCAGAAACGCTTCAAATACTGAAATTCACATATTCGTTTTTTAAGACTTATTTAATTTAATTTATGTATATGAGAACACTGTAGCTGTACAGATGGTTGCGAGCCACCATGTGGTTGCTGGGATTAACCACTGAGCCATCTCGCCAGCCCCTGAAATCCATATATTCTTTTTTTTTTTTTTTTTTGGTTTTTTGAGACAGGGCTTCTCTGTATAGTCCTGGCTGTCCTGGAACTCATTCTGTGAGACAGGGTTTCTCTGTGTAGTCTTGGCTGTCCTGGAACTCACTCTGTAGACCAGGCCAGCCTCGAACTCAGAAATCTGCCTGCCTCTGCCTCCCGAGTGCTGGGATCAAAGGCGTGCGCCATCACCGCCCGGCTTAGTTTGCTAAGACTTAAGATTCTATTCTATGACTAGAGAGGTGTCTCTGTAGGCAAAAATGCTTGCCCGAAGGCTGATGACCTGAGTTCAATCCCAGGGACCCACATGGTAGGAGAGATGGACTCCTGTAAGTGTCCTTTGACCTCCAGAGGTTCAGCCAGGCATGCATGTACCTATATATACATACACATGTGTGCACACGAAAGAGACAAAAATGTAATTTAGGAAAAATTATGAGGTAGGGAGACCGTGTTAGCTTACTCTGTACATGCTATGCACTTAGGTTCTGTTTTCAGGAATGTGTGGCTATAAAAGCAAGCAACCTTAGTCGATGTGTAAACTTAGCATCTCAGTCTGCAGAAAACCTCTTCATCTGCAAAGTTCAAAACACATGTCTACATTTAGCAGCAGAAGTTGTCAATCCACTCTAATCTCCCTGGCTGCAGTGGCTGCTCATGTTCCTTGCTACTGCCCCTAATGCCCCATTGCTCTGGATTCTTTTTTTAAATTAGGTATTTTCTTCCTTTACATTTCCAATGCTATCCCCAAAGTCCCCCATACCCTCCCCCCCAATCCCTTACACCCCCCCCACTCCCACTTCTTGGCCCTGACGTTCCCCTGTACTGAGGCATATAAAGTTTGCAAGACCAATGGGCCTCTCTTCCCAGTGATGGCCGACTAGGCCATCTTCTGCTACATATGCAGCTAGAGACACGAGCTCTGGGGCATACTGGTTAGTTCATATTGTTGTTCCACTTATAGGGTTGCAGGCCCCTTTAGCTCCTTGGGTACTTTCTCTAGCTCCTCCATTGACTCTGGATTCTTGAATGACAGACAGACAGACAGACACACACACAGACACACACAAAGCCTCCAATTTAAAACGCCTTAAACAGCCCAATGGCTGAGCCACTCCCAAACTTCCACGTTGCTAAACCTCCCCTTTGATACTCCTGAATTATTACTTATTAAAATCTATATTCCATCTTTGCTATCCTAGACCCAGCAGGGGAGGGGCCCTGGGGCCGTCTTCCCGGCTCTTAGGTGACTGTAAGCTCCCGCTTCTGCAATTCTCAAGCCTGATCCTTCTGCTTCCCCCACATGGTGGTATTCAATCCCTCTTCTGCCTTGGTTACCCTTGCTTGGGAAATCTGAAGTCCCACCTTTGTCTCCCTGCCCAGCCATTGGCCACCTGCAGCTTTGTTAACTAATCAGAACTAGCTGGGGGCAGGGACCCTCAGTGTCTCACTTGTGGGATTCTCGTGCAATTTGGGAACCCATGATGCAAGCATTAAACCAAATCCACAACATCTACATATCCCTTGACCTATGATAAAGTTATACTGTAGGTAAAAGAAATGACTAAAAACACAATCAAGGGCTGCTGGAGAGATGGCTCAGCGATTAAGAGCACTGACTGCTCTTCCAGAGGTCCTGAGTTCAATTCCCAGCAACCACATGGTGGCTCACAACCATCTGTAATAGAATTGGATCCCTCTTCTGGTGTGTCTGAAGACAGCTACAGTGTACTTATATACATAATTAAGTAAATTTTAACACCCCCCCCCCACACACACACACAATCAATACACCTAACTCAACAACCTTCGGAGCTTAGCCTCCTTGGCCGGTACCACTCTCAGTCACATGATCTGGGAGCGATCACATGATCACTGCCACTGCCCAGCATTGAGAAGCTACCACATCACAGTACTGCCAAAGTGAGAAAGTGTCAAACTTTGAAATATAGTTTCTATCGAGTATCTTTCCCGTTTATCCTATCCTAACATTTAAAACTATCCGGGTGGGGGCGGGGCAGGGGGCTGACTCTGAGAAAGGTGCTTGCCACCAAGCCTGATGACCTGAGTTTCCTCCATGTTACCCACGTGGTAGAGAGAGAGAGAGAAAACTGACCCCCATAAGTTGTCCTTTAACCTCCACACACATACAGTGGTACACATGCACCCCTCAAAAAATAATTTAAAAAGCCATCAGTTGGATCATCCTGAGTTACGGCCATCTATACAGTCACATACGGTCTTCAGCTAACGCGATCTTTGTGCAAGCCCAAAGAGAAAAATTTACTTTTCTCAGGGATGGAGGGGAGAATGGCTCAGTTGGTGGAGTTTACTTAGTATGTCTGGATCTCTGGTTCGGTCCCTAGCAATGCATACATTGGGCATGGGGGTGCTTCCTGAAGTGGAGGCAGGGGGATGAGTTCAAGGCTATCCTTGGCTACATAGTGAATTTGAGGCCACCTTGGGCTACACAAAAATCTATGTAGAAATTTTATATTTTCCATTAAATAGTGGCGCAATCTGATAGGAGTTTTAATTATGTAACTGCTCAAATCAAGGGCGAGCAGATGTTAACTGAACTTAAACTCCAAAGCTGTGCTCCTGTATTTGATTTCCTTTTGGCATAGATTAGTGCTGTGTATTCCTTTTGCCTTTTGAAGTTACGATGTGCCTGGCAGCAAGAGATGTTTTGGCAGGCTCTGTAGCAGAACAGTCAGACATTAGGAGGGGCCTAGTCTTTAGGGTCAGGAGTGATGGGTCTTCCTTTAACTAGCTGTCCCTGTCTCAGATACACCATTGTTCCTCTGTGAGCTTCAGTTTCTACACCTGTATACCCAGACACAATCCTTCTTTTTTTTTTTTTTTTTTCCGAGACAAGGTTTCTCTGTGTAGTCCTGGCTGTCCTGGAACTCACTCTGTAGACCAGGCTGGCTTCGAACTCAGAAATCTGCCTGCCTCTGCCTCCCAAGTGCTGGGATTAAAAGCGATTTCTCTTTCTTTTTTAATTACCTTTATGTACTTTATGAGTGTGTGTGTGCCTGTGTTACAGTGTCTGAAGACAATCTCTGAGAGTCAGTTCTCTTCTCCCACTAGGTGGGTCCCAGGGATTAGACTAGATTGTTAGGCTTGGTAGTGGACATCCATGTCAGGGGAGTCATCTTGATGCCTCAAAATCTTCATTTTTTTTTTTTTTTTTTATCTTTTCGAGACAGGGTTTCTCTGTATAGCCCTGGCTGTCCTGGAACTCACTCTGTAGACCAGGCTGACCTCGAAGTCAGAAATCTGCCTGCCTCTGCCTCCCAAGTGCTGGGATTAAAGGCATGCGCCACCACGCCCGGCTCAGGCCCTTCTTTTTTAAAGGTGAAGATTTTGTGAACCAGGCGTTCACAAAAACTCAGGTCCTGAGTTCAGTTTCCAACAGAAAATTGGTGGCTCACAACCATCTGTAGTGGGATCTGATGCCCTCTTCTGGTGTGTCTGAAGACAGCAACAGTGTACTTATATACATAATCTATCTATCTATCTATCTATCTATCTATCTATCTATCTATCTATCTATGAAAAAAGGGCTCTTCCCAGCATTCACACCAGACCTTATTGTTCCTGGTTTGATGTTATGTTGATGGTTAGCTGATCAGTCTAATATTTGTGGAAGGCAAGGAGGGTGATGGTCACTGTTTCTTGTTTTTCTTCTAAGGTGATGGTTTGGACAAGTGGCCAAGAAGAGCTTCAAGCCATGTCACCACTGAAACCCATGCTTGCCATGCAGTTCTGGGTGCCATGGAGCAAAGACCCCAAGGACCACTTGACAAAATCAGAGTTGGAATTTAAGAATGTCAAGCCAACCAGCAACTGCCTGGAGAGAACAGATCTCACAGAGCAGCCCTGGCTGCCTTTGGCAGGGAGCTTTGAATGGAAAACCAAACCAAAACAAAACCCCAAAATCCAAAAGCATATCCCCGTTGGCAGCTGCAGGAGGAAGTGGAGCAAGCAAACGGCTTAACAGAAGCAAAAGTGTCAGTTAGCTAGGGTGCCAAACTCCCTGTGGCGGAGTTTGGTAATTTTCTCAGAGACTTTTTCATAAGAGGGAATGTAAGTGGGCTTGGGGTGGGGGGTGGGGGGCTGTCACCTCTGAGTCAGACCTTAGATGCCTGCAGGACCTTGGCCCTGCCACACGGGTACTTATGATTAGATTCCTCATTTCTCAAGATGAGAGTTTTCTCTCACCCCCTTCTCCCTCTCCTCTCTTTTCCCCTGCTACTCTCTTCTGGGTTTGGATATACAACCCAGGGGGCCTCAAACTCTTTGGTAAGCTTCTGCCTCAGCCTCCCTGGTGCTGAGATTCCAAGTTCTAAGAGAGATCATTACATTCAGCAGTTGATTGGTTCGTTCTAGAACCAAATAGGAGTGCTTCTGTGCACACCTATGAGGAGGGAATCTTCTTCTTCTTCTTCTTCTTCTTCTTCTTCTTCTTCTTCTTCTTCTGCTTCTGCTTCTGCTTCTGCTTCTGCTTCTTCTGCTTCTTCTTCTCCTCTTCCTCCTCCTCCTCTTCCTCCTTCTTTTTAAAGATTTATTTATTATTATATGCAAGTACACTGTAGCTGTCTTCAGACACCCTAGAAGAGGGCATCAGATCTCGTTACAGATGGTTGTGAGCCACCATGTGGTTGCTGGGTTTTGAACTCAGGACCTTTGGAAGAGCTGTCAGTGCTCTTAACCGCTGAGCCAACTCTCCAACCCCCGAGGGATCTTTTTTTTTTTTTTTTTTGAGACAGGGTTTCTCTGTATAGCCCTGGCTGTCCTGGAACTCACTCTGTAGACCAGGCTAGCTTCGAACTCCCGCCTGCCTCTGTCTCCCAAGTGCTGGGATTAAAGGCATGGGGATCTTCTTGATTAGATTGTGGGGAACCTTCTGTAGAGGCTGAGATCGGAGAGGGTCTGAGGGAAGAGTTTATGAGTTTTGCCTGCCTGTCTTGGCCTCTTGATGGTGAATGCTCTTTCTGCTGCTGGGATACTTCACTAACATCAGCACCCAATGTCTCTGGATTTTCAACATGGGCTGAAGACCAGTTTCTCACCGAGAATCCCTCAGCCCTTTGATGAAAGACAGGGCCTACTGATTCATCCAACTTCATGGCCTGAGCGTCTCTGACTGTATTGTGTAAGCCAATCTGATAAATCCCCACTGTTTTCTGTATCTCTGACATCCATTCTATTCCCCTAGTGAAACTTGACTAATACAAGGGCTGGACTCCAAATCCAGGGCAAAGACTTCTGGGTCACACAGGTGTCTGGGACACTAGGGCTAGAAGTTGAATTCAGCCAGGAGGGTAGGCAGTAGGACTGGATGATGACATTGGAATGTGGTCTCAGAGGGGCAGGGTGTCCTTCTGGGGTTGACTGGTCCTAGTGCGGGCCATGGGAGGGTGTGTTTGCCATTAAACGCTTATGCATTATCTCACTGGTCAGAGAACAAGACTGACTTCCTTATGTGTTAGGTCACAGCCTTGCCTTTCCTCCTGGAGGAGTTCCAGCTGTCATCTGTTGCTTCTAGAGCCCGTCAACATTCAGTTCGTGCTGTGTCACATGCAGGGAGCCAGTCTGAGCTCCTTTTCGGTCTCTAGGTTTACTGACTAGCAAGTCTCCCAAACATATTATGGATTTTGATTGTACAGAGGAATGAATCTAGCTTTATTTTCCACCGGTTGAGTTTTAATTTCACAGCAATGAGAGACTCGAAAGAGTATGGCCCCCAGCCGGGCGTGGTGGAACACGCCTTTAATCCCAGCACTTGGGAGGCAGAGGCAGGCGGATTTCTGAGTTCGAGGACAGCCTGGTCTACAAAGTGAGTTCCAGGACAGCCAGGACTACACAGAGAAACCCTGTCTCGAAAAAACCAAAAAAGAAAGGAAAAAAAAAAAAAAAAAAAAAGAGTATGGCCCCCAGGGCGCTCCCTACTGGAATCTCCTGGGGAAAGAATTTTGAAAAATAAATGGCCCAGACCCATTCAGTCTTTGTAAAGTTGAGACTTTAGGTGGGATTTAGGAATCTGCACTATAAAGTCCTCTGGGATGGGCTGATGCTGAAGTTTGGGACCCACTCATTTAGAAGGCAAAGTTGATAAGGAAAGTCACTCTCACAATCTGCCCCTGTGCTATGAGGGTCCTGCCTACCCTCTGCCCCCTCCACCGCTCCCTTTACCCTGTAAACTGATGAATGTAAAAATAGCCTCCACCATTCCAAGCTCATTTTAAGCGAGAACTCATTTTTAAAAGTCACCTTCCTTTATCTGGGCCCCAGACACGGTCCCTCTAAGGTAAACTTATGTTATCCAGGTGTAGTGGTGTATGCGTATAGCGGTAGAGGCAGAGGCAGGAGGCTAACAGTTCAAGGCTATCTGCAGCTACATATCAAGTCTGAAAACAGCCTAGTCTACAGGAGACCCTGTATTAAAAAAACCCAAGATCATAATATATGATATATTTACGTCACACGAATTCAAGGCGCTAATTCTACTAATCAGTTTGCGATTGGTTGTTACGGTCAGGTGTGGAGGAGGAGCTCAGACAACCAGTTTCTGGAACTAGCAGGGATTGATAAAGTCCGACGTCCTCCTAAGACCTCAGTTCCTAAGAATCTGCCTAGCCAGACAGTTTCCCTCACGGCTTGGAGGCACTTGTTGCTAAATTGCAGGAAGAGGAAATTAAGAAATGCAAAGAGCTGGGGAAAGCGCCTCAGTTTCAATTGGGAGAGTGCAACGCTCGCTCCTCCCACTGGGATTCCGCCAGGTAACCCGCAGTCTTTCGCGGCCTCCCCTTCTTTCCAGTCCGCAGCGCCGCAGCCCCTTTAACAGCCCTGACCGATCGCTGGCCGATCCTCCAGGCCCGTCGCGGGCGCGCGGCACTGGCTGGATTGGTCATGTCTGGTGCGCGGCTGGCCCCGCCCCCTCCGCCCTGTGGTTGGGCGGTGGGGGCCGCGGCCGCGGGGCGGGTCCGCCGGCGGGGCGGGACGGCCGGTGCCCGGGGGCGGGCGGGCAGCAGCACGGCGGTCCCAGCCAGAGCCCGAGCTGGAGCTGGAGCAGGAGCCGCGGCGGCCGCCAAGTACGAGCGCCGGCGCAGTAGGATGAGGCAGCCAGCGGATCCGGGGTGAGCGCGCTCGGGGCCAGGTGGGGCGACGGGCGGAGCAGGCCCTGGCTGGGTGGCCCGGCTCCGGGACACCGGCAGCTCCCGCAGCCGTTGGCGCAGCGGGGCTCGGTTCGGCCCCTTCTATACTGCCAGGGCTCGGGACGCCGGCACGGGTGGCCCCGGGAGAGACCTTCCCTGCTTGGGGGCCGGGCAGGGCGGAGTCGCCCCGGGGCGGGAGGTGCAAGCCGTCAGGTCCCAGCCTAGCGTCCGCGGCTCGGTGTGGGTCCGGGAAAGCAGCATTCACACGCTCGTTGAAGGAAAACACTTGTCACCTCTGTGCGTGGGGCCCTTGCTGTCCTCCGCCCCCTGGGCCACCGTGGGAGAAGCTTGGGAATGGAGGAGCGCGGTTACTTTTGCGCGAATCTGTCAGTGGCTGTCGGCGCCTCGCTTGTTTTTCCGCAACTCCTGGCGGACACCGGGGACCGAGGGGTGGCTTGTGTGCTTTCAAAGGGAGGTGGCGGCGCACCGAAAACCGGGGAGATCGGAAGGTTAACAAGTGACATTGGGCTGAGGCCTAACGCTAGCTGCCCCGCTGGGAGCATGGAGATGACGGTGGTGGAGACCAGGGGACCGAAGCAGGGACAGGAGCCGCCGGCTCCATTGCACCACATGCCACTCCGGAGTGCCGACTCTACGCGCGGGAGTTGGTGCAAGGGAGTTTTTCCCCCACTGAAAAATGATTTTTGGAAAACTTAGCCCCTCAGTGGGTTGATGGTTACCTAAACCATCAGTTGTTATGGTTACACGGCATCAAATTTAAGGGCAAAGTCTGTTAAACACCCTCGCTCTTTTTTTTTCCCCTAGAGCTAAGGAGTACTTACTTTGTCATTAGATTTCATAGATGAGGAGGACATATTTTTTTAGAGTTGAAGGAAAAGTGTGACAACCTGAAGACACAGGTTGTGTCCTGTTCCGGTGTGAGGTCCAAATGTCTTGACACCATTGCTCAATTGAGAGGAATTGTCTTTTCAGGAGCTAGATTAAATCCAAAGAGAAAGTGAATTATACGTGGAAAATAACAAGGGAAACTGAGGGACAAGTGATCTCTGGCGCTTGGGGAAGGGAGTTTGAAGGGTCTGGATTTGCGTTTTGAGTTGGGGGGTGATGTGCAGGGAAGCATATAGTATTGGCCGGTGAGAAACATTTCTGTTAGCTTTTCCCAACGGTTTCAGTATCTTTTCAGAGTCTTTCAAACAGATAAATGTCTTCAGGCTAGGAGGATGAAGCCAGAGTGTGGCTGATCGTTGTTCCCTGGGCTCCCAGGGAGTGGACATGAAGGCTTGGAGAGGGATAGAGGAGGGCTCTGGGGGACTGCACATCCTTGTACGTGTGTCTTCGGGAAAGGAGATGAGCAAGGAGATTCAGATTAGAACGTGGAGGTGATGAAGTTCACTGACAGGTAGTAAAGGACAGGCAAGGAAGGGCAGTTTGGGCTGAGTGATGAGAAATGAGAGCTGTAGCCGATGCTAGACACACCACTGTATGTGATTAGAGGTTATGTTCTTAGACTGCTTCTAGGAAAAGCAGCAAAGGTTAGGCTGCCCCCGACCCCCTGTGTGTGTATGTAGTATGTGTGTAGTATGTATGTATGTATGTATGTATGTATGTATGTATTTTGAGAAAAGGTCTCTCATATCCCAGGTTGGCCTTGTTCCTAGCTGAGATAGACATTGAATGTCTGATCCTTCTGCCACCAATTCCTGAGTGCTAGGGTTTCTGGCCTGCGCCCCCACACCAGGTTTGTGTGGTGTTGGAATCAAAGCCAGGGCTTCATGTGTGGTAGGCAAGCCCGCTACCAATTGAGCCACCTCCTCAGCCTGATGACACTTTTATATAGACTAACTGTAGGATGTTATGAACAAAGACATTGCCCAGAGTCAAAAATATTTATTTGATAACTTTTTATTGAGAGTCTGTGATGTGCTAGAATCTGCTAGGCTTTGTGGCTGTGGTAGGGGTGGAGGGAGAAGGGAGGAGTCCCATCAAAGTCAGAAGCTCTTGTTTTCTGAGGCCCTTGAAGTAAGAAGAGAGAAATATACAGAATGTTACTCAGTAAACACAGAGAGGGAGAAATCGTTCTACCTCAGATTACTTTGATAGCAAACTGAATCTTCAAAGGCCAGTTTCTGTGTCAGGTTCAATACAAAATTATACTCACCTTTATGTTTGTTGGCCAGTGTCTTGATGTTAGGCGTCTTGTCTTTCCCTTTTTCTTACGAGTTCATTAATTCACAAGTTAGGAAGATCATTGCAGAATGCTGCCCTCAAGGTTTTCTTTCCATCCTTTTCCTTTTTTCCTTCAAGGAATTCTGTCTCCGGTTTGACCTTTAGTATCTCCTAAGAGTCCCACTTAGGGGTTGTTGAGGTCACAGGGGTTTTGGATTCTTTGATTCTCTCCCAGAGCAGAAGCTGACTGGAACTGAAGAGGTGAGCTTTGCTTTGTTTCTTTTCTTTTCTTTTTTTTTTTTTCCTTTCTTTTTTTTTTTTTGACACAGGGTCCTGGAACTCTCTCTGTAGGCCAGGCTGGCCTTCAGCTCAGAGATCTACCTGCCCCTGCCTCCCAAGTGCTGGGATTAAAGTTGTGTGCCACTGCTGAATAAAGGTGGTTTTTCAAGTCGTAGGTCTGCCATGCACCACATTCCCATCCCTTGTGGGCAGACTGGTCCTGCAGCAGCCTCTCAGGGTAGGATATGGAGGAGGCAAGGGGCTCAGGATTGTTCCCTGACTTAACCAGGATGACAAGCTCACTGGACACAGAGCTGGACCTTCAACCTCTGACTTTTTGAACCCAAGACCTGCTTTTCCCATTGTACTGTACGGCTTTGCTTTTCCTGGAGCCAAGTGGAGTTTACAAGAGTTAACTTAGGGCAGTGTCCATATGACAGGACAGGCTTGGCTCTAGCTAATGAGCTGCTGTGCTGTGTCTGTGAACAGTCAGCATCTGGTGTCCTGCCTCTATGTGGTGGAATTTTGGGGTGGCGGCGGGGGGCGGGGGTCCTTAGGAAGTCTGGGAAAGAGGTGCTCCAGCTTTCTGGGACTGCATCACCAGTGTGTCTGCTCACCAGCTCGGTGACCTTGGGGAAATTGCTGTCTTTGTGTACCTCAGTCTCTTCACCTGTCGAGACAGTATTCATGGCGTCGCAACACCAAGACAGTGCAACCTGTATCACCGTAGTGTTCATAACGACAGCCAAGACTTACAGAGCCTTACAGTGGCACATGAGAGGTTTTTAGGTGTGTGAAATATTGGTGGTCTTAGCTTAGATGGACAGTGGTAGTGGATTATTTATAGGCAGTTATGAGGAGGGTTAAGTGAGGTCATTGGTGTGCTCACCAGCTCGGCATACAGTGAGCCCCGTACCACTTGATGCTGTCACACGGCAGAGTGAACAGTTGGCTGTAGGTGCCTCAAGCATCCAGGAAGCTTTGGCACTCAGAGCCCTGGTGATTATCCGTGGACTGGGATCCTGTGTGCCTGGAGTACTACTTACTGTCTTTTAGGTAACTGCTGTCCCCATGAGAAGAAGCATTAACTTCAGGAACTAATGAGCCATGGGCAGTCCTGTTGTCCTGGCTGTTCACTAAGGTGGTTTTTTTTTTTTGTCACCTTTAAATCCCTTGGTTAAAAATAAAGATTGATTTAAAAAAAAATGGAACCCCATACTGATATATTCTTATATGTGAGTTTTAAAGTGATTAAGGTTATATTCAAGATTGTGTGTTGTTCCTGTTGAAATGCCTAACAGTGCCTGATGGTACTGTATGAGATGAACAGAGCCCTGGATTTGATACCTAGAGGCCTGGCAGGCCTGATGTTGTCACCTGTGATTGCTGGGTTCCTGGGACATATTTACAGCTCGGACCCTGAGTCTTACAAATTGAGGACTTCCTTTTATAAAAATTCATTTTATTATTTTATGTGTATAAGTGTGTTGCCTGCGTGTATGTCTGTACCACACGCATGCCTGAGGAATTGGGAAGCCTCCATGTGGGTCCTAGGAATCAAACCCAGCTCCTTTTTCAAGAGCAAGTGCTCCTAACCACTACGCTGACCCTCCATCCCAAGGACTCTTTTTTTTTATATTGCCTGATCCCTCGACTCTACCCCCAACATAGTCTCAGAGTATCTGAGCTTCCGAACCCAAGGGTCTGAGATACTCAGTGGTTGAAAGGAAATTTATTTATTTATTTATAAAATTATTTATTTATTTTTTTTGAGACAAGGTGTTGTATTGTGGCCCAGTCTGGCCTTGATTTTGTTTTTTTTTTGTTTTTGTTTTTGTTTTTGGTTTTTGAGACAGGGTTTCTCTGTGTAGCCCTGGCTGTCCTGGAACTCACTCTGTATACCAGGCTGGCCTCGAACTCAGAAATCCGCCTGCCTCTGCCTCCCGAGTGCTGGGATTAAAGGCGTGCGCCACCACGCCCGGCCTTGATTTTGTTTTTGTTTCTAGACAAAAACAAAGCTGGGGTTACAGGCTTGTCCTATCATTTGAGTTCCTTCCTTCCTTCCTTCCTTCCTACCTTCCTTCCTTCCTTCCTTCCTTCCTTCCTTCCTTCCTTCCTTCCTTCCTTCCTTTCTCTCTCTCTCTCTTTCGTTCTTTCTTTCAAGATTTATTTATTCTATGTAAGTACTCTGTAGCTGTCTTCAGACACATCAGAAGAGGGCGTCAGATCTCATTATGTATGGTTGTGAGCTGCCATGTGGTTGTTGAAATTTGAACTCAGGACCTTTGGAAGAGCTCTTAACTGCTGAGCCATCTCTCCAGCCCCTCATTTGAGAGTTTAATTCAATGACAGTGTTTTTAAAATTAGAAAATAGCACTTGGGAGGCGGAGGCCAGGCAGATATCTGAGTTTGAGGCCAGCCTGGTCTACATAGTGAATTCTGGCATAGCCAAGGCTCCATAGTGAGGCCTGGTCTCAAAAAGAAAGGTAGAAAACAACAATAACAATAACAATAGACTGGTTATTTCTTATGCAGAATTGCTGTGTGCCAGGGTCTAAACTTTACCTAGTTCAAACTTCAGAAAATTCTGTTTTTTGTTGTTGTTGTTTTGTCTGTTTTTTGGGGAGTGGGTAGGGATGATGAGTCAGGGTTCCCTTCTTTCCTTTCTTTCTTTTTTTATTTTTTTATTTATTTTTTTTTTTTTGGTTTTTTGAGACAGGGTTTCTCTGTGTAGCCCTGGCTGTCCTGGAACTCACTTTGTAGACCAGGCTGGCCTTGAACTCAGAAATCCGCCTGCCTCTGCCTCCCGAGTGCTGGGATTAAAGGCGTGCGCCACCAACGCCCGGCTCTTTCTTTTTTTAAATATTTATTTATTATGTATACAGTGTTCTGCTTACATGTATGCCTGCAGGTTAGAAGAGGGCACCAGACCTCATTACAGATGGTTGTGAGCCACCATGTGGGTGCTGGGAATGAACTCAGGACCTCTGGAAGAGCAGCCAGCACTCTTAACCTCGGAGCCATCTCTCTGTCCTGAGACAGGGTTTCTTTATGTAGTGCTGGCTGTCCTGGAATTTGCTATGTAGATAAGGTTGTCTTTGAACTCAGCCCTCCTCCTGCCTCTGCCTCCAAAGTGCTGGGATCAGGGGTGTGCACCACCACACCCTGCAATGCATCTTATTCTTATTTTAAGATGAGAAGGCTGAAGTTCAAAGAGGTTAAAGACTGAAGCCAGGATCACAGGAAGAGGTCAGAGCTCAGGGGGTTTTGCTGCCCCCCCCCCCCCCCCCCCCCCGCA
Source organism: Mus caroli (assembly GCF_978045245.1). Classification (NCBI taxonomy): domain Eukaryota; kingdom Metazoa; phylum Chordata; class Mammalia; order Rodentia; family Muridae; genus Mus; species Mus caroli. The sequence continues at coordinate 15,532,443 of NW_028227268.1, forward strand.
TCGATTCTGTGGCATTGTCACGAGTGTCACTCCTTCTGGAACCCTTTCAAGCCACGAGCTCTGAGAGCTTTCCCAGGTTGAAAGGGAAGAGTCCTCTGCTCCGAGGTCAGCTCTCCAGCCTGTACCAGTTCAACCGTGAGTGAATTGGGGTAGCTTGATTAAGCCTGAAGAATAACTCCTCCCGGAGTTAGAGGGAAGTTAAGTCCTTGAAAGGAAGGGCTTTCCTTTGGTGAACAAAGCCATTGGCAGGTCGCCGTGAGCATAAATGGGCATAAATGGGACTGTTGAGAGGTGAACTTGACCTCTCCTGGAATCTCACAGGACTGGAGACCCAGGTGGGCTTTGAAGTAACCTTTGTCTGTTGGATTTGCCTGGAACGTTGGTTCTAAGCGCTTCCTCCTAAGCAGACTGAACTGAGACAGTGAGCACCACAACAGCTTATTCTCACAGTGGAGAAAGGCATGGGGCGAGGAGCTGGCTCCAGTCCTAAGCTTCCTTAGGATTTCAGATCAAACCCTGCTGTCGGTATCCGCAAGCAGACATTCAGGATCAGAATATGTATTTTATAAGAGCGTTGGTTCTCCTTTGCTGTTTAAAGCTTGCCTAAGCTGGATTACTCTCTTATCCACATTTTACTCTTTTCTTTCTTACACCCAGTGCTGTCTTTAAAGCAGCATTCCTAAAACTGTTACTCCTTATTATTTTGGGTTTAAAATAGAGAATTTAAGAAATATCCTATTGAAAGGACCGAGTGAACAGTGGTTGTCAGCCACCACGCACTTGAATTTTCCCTGGTCTCAAGCACTGTTGTTGGAATCTGATGAGGAGTAAAACAGATGTGGTCCCCACCTGCTCACGGCACTGTGTGTGGTCTAGACAGTAGACAAGCCAACAGATGCACTGTACGGACTGTACATACAAAACGGTAGAGGATGGGAAATCTCTCCAAAGGAGTGAACGGGCAGCTAGGGAAGAGAAGAGAATCGCAGGAGAGAGAGTGACAGGCAGGTGGGCAGTGACTGTGGGGTAGAGACATATAGACAGACAGTGAGCCTGCATATGTACCTGGCTTGGGACACAGGACAGGGGCCCTCTGGAGCCAGGTAGTGCTTGGGAGGCCTTGGGAAGTTTCTTAACCTCGAGGGTGGGGCTCCTGCACTCTGAGGATTGAGTAAACCCTGAGGCTGTTCCTGGTGTGAACAGAAAGAGAATCCAGGCTTGCTGACTAGGCAGTGGGAAACCTGACCCAGCTGGGGCGCAGGTAAGAAGTGGATGGCTGTTCTGCGGATCTTCCCAGCTTCCTTAGGCAGCTCTGTGGCCTGCAGTGCACCTGCTCTGGAGGAGAGCTGGCCCTGCCTGCAGGAGGCCCAGCACTCAGTGCAGCCGGCAGGACTGGAAGCTGGGTTGCTATTGTTTGATTAAAAAAATTGAACTACATTTATTAATTTGCACTGCGTGTGTGCACCTTGCACTGCATGTGTCCCAAAGCTCACCTGTCAGGTCAGAAGACATCTGTTGGGAATTGGTTCTCCTTTCCCACGGTATGTGTTCAATCTCACTGGAGATTGGACAAGCAAGCACTGTTGCCTGCTGAGCCTTCTGGCCTATGTCTGCTCTAGTATTTGGATGTGGGAAGATGTCTGTTTGTGTGTTTGTTTGTTTACTCTTCCTTTGGAGGCATCAAATCAGTGGCTTTATTGTTAGGTGATCAGATAACGCTATGTGCAGTATTTTACTGACCCCTGTCTCTAACAGGTTTGGGGGTTTTGGGTTTTTTGTTTTTGTTTTTGTTTTTTCTGAGACAAAGTTTCTCTGTGTAGCCCTGGCTGTCCTGAAATATCACTGTTTAGACCAAGCTGGCTTCTAACCAGGAGATTAGCCTGCCTCTGCCTCCTAAGTGCTGTCGTGAAAGGCATGTGCCACCACGGCCCAACTTGCTGTGGTATTTTGGCATCCATAGGAATAGCTGTACTCTGGGATCATAAAGTCCACTGCTTTGGTTCTTTATTTAGTATGGTCAGTAATAAAATGATGCAAACCTAACCATAGTTTATGGTTTCCTAAAAAGTGTTAATTATGGGGCTGGAGAGATGGCTCAGTGGTTAAGAGCACCGACTGCTCTTCTGAAGGTCCTGAGTTCAAATCCCAGCAACCATATGGTGGCTCACAACCATCCATAATGAGATCTGACGCCCTCTTCTGGTGCATCTGAAGACAGCTACAGTGTACTTAGATATAATAAATAAATCTTTTTAAAAAAAAAAAGAACACTATTAAAAAAAAGTGTTAATTATGGCCACTATGTATATCAGTGAATTGGTTTTTAAAGTCTTTTAGCTTAGAAGGAAGCAAATAAACTATGCAAAAGATACTATGATAGAACCCGTGTATTTATCATGGGTTTCACAAATTAGCGACATTTTTTTCTCCTTTTGAAACAGGATCTTAAGCATCACGGGCTGCCCCTGAGTTCTTTCTATATCTGGACAAGGCATGAGCACCCCATCCTCCTGCCTCATCTCCCAGGTGTTGGGACCGGAGCCATGCGCTGCCTCTCACGCTTGCTGAATTTTGCTCAACTCTTTCTCAGATAGCTTCGTGCTGGAACGTATAAGTGGATTTTCCAAAGATCCCCTCCATGCTAGGTATGATCAAAGAGAAGAAATGTCCTATACGCTTGGTGTTGAAAGCCCTAATCCAAAACGGGAACTTGTTGGAAATCTTTATAGTCTTGCTGTAATGAGATATAAAGGGCTAGAGAGGTGGCTCAGTGGTTAGGGGCAGCTGCTGTTGCTGAGGGCCTGGGTTGGGTTCTCGGCACCCCATGATTGCTCACAACTGCTTGTAACTCCACTTCCACAGGACCCGAAATCATCTTCTAGCATCTGGCAGTAGCAGGCATGCACATGGTGCACATGCATGCAAGCAAAACACTCATACGTATAAAACATAAATAAATGAGACCTTAAAAATAAAGAGAGAGTAGATGGGTCATAATCACAGCACAGAGAGTGGATGGGGGTGGGCTGCATGCATGTAATCCCAGCATTCCGCAGGCAGGGGCAGAGGAACTTAAAAAAAAAAAGATTTATTTATTATATGTAAGTACATTGTAGCTGTCTTCAGACACATCAGAAGAGGGCGTCAGATCTTATTACAGATGGTTGTGAGCCACCATGTGGTTGCTGGGATTTGAGCTCAGGACCTTTGGAAGAGCAGTCAGTGCTCTTAACCACTGAGCCATCTCACCAGCCCTGGGACTTTCTTTTTTTTTTTTTTTTTTTAAAGGGACAATTAAAATTGGTTATGGAAATAACTCTATAGTGGTGCCCCTGTGGGCCACTGTCCAACAGATCTTCCCGGAAAGCTGTAAGTACTCTGGGACTGGGCTCGCTAATGGTCACCTCCTCCATTTGGAAGGCGATGCCGCCACTGAGAAAATGAAGCTTCAGTTTATGAAAGTTCAAGTACTTTTAGTTGAGATCGTTCTACGTGGTCATATTAGCCAGGGTAAGGTCCAGTCTCAGCAGGAAATGTGGCTCAGAGGTCAAGCTCTTGTCCAGTATGTGTAGGGGTGGGAGTTTAATCCTCAATACCACAGAAAAACCCAAACCAGGAGCCACCAGTTAGAACCCAGCTCAACTCATTTTTATTTTGCTTGGAACCCAGCCTTTAATGACTGAACCATCTCTCTAGCTTCCAGCACAGCTAATTGGAGCAGCAAATATAAGCGTACGCATTTGGTGTGTTTCCCAAGCTCAGTTCTTTGATAGTAAAGGAGTCTGTGTGGAAGGGACAACCCCCCGGGTCTAGTGCTGGCCTCAGAGACTCAGAACAATTGGATTGGATGCTGTGTCGTCTCCTGAACCTAGGGCCTTGGGAACCTAGGTTCCCTAAACCCCTGCACTGCTTGTTCACTGTGCACTGAGAGGTAGAGAGGCTAGGGAAGGCGGGATGACCCCAGCCCTGGGACCTGGGTACACTACTGTAAGGAGTTAGAGGCTGTTCCAAGGCAACACCCAGGGGCTAGCAGGTGAGGGGTTGTGAGGGCGCAGGGCGGCTGGGGTAATTCTTTATCCCCAGGGCATAGTAAGGTGGTTGGTTGATAAACATGACTGGGAGACTGGCCTTAAATTTATGTAAAATTCTGAAAAGCAGGTGCCAAGGGTGTGTACTAATAGCCACAGGGTTTGTGCAGTGGCTTTCTGCTGGGGGCCGTTGGCATTTCTGCTCATGGAGACAAGCTGGGCTCTCCTCTCTGCTCTTGCTTTGCCACTCCCTTGCCGTGTGCTGTTGATGGCTTCTCTTGGGCTCTGCACCAACTGCCTCCCTCCCTCTCCTGCTCTCTCTTCCTTTCCGGTCTGCTTACTAAAACAGCATAGTCTCTTTTAAAAGACCACTTAGGCCCCTGGGATAGCTCAGTAGGTAACCAAGTCTGATGACCTGACTTTGATCCCTGAGTCTCAGACGTGGTGGAAGGAGCCAATTCTCCTAAGTTGTCCTCTGACCACCTTCACACAATAAATAGATACAATGTAATAAATCCTATTATTAATTAAATAGATACAAATATAAAAAAAAATCCTGCTGGGTGAGGGCACACCCTTTTAGTCTCAGTACTCAGGAGGCAGAGGCAGGCAGATCTCTGTGATTTTTGAGGCCAGCCTGGTCTATAGAGCAAGTTCCAGAACAGTCAAGGTTACACAGAGAAACCCTGTCTTGAAAAGCCTCCTCTGCCCCCCCCCCCAAAAAAAAAAGTGGTAAAAATCCTGACAGGATCATGTGATGTCTGTGTGGAGCCCCTGAAAGACTTGGTAAGATCCATTGTGTAGCCCTGGGTTCAGCCCTCTGCCCTCTTTTGTCAGCCGGGCCAGCCCTCGAGGATTACTTAGGTGTGCTGCCATTTTTCCAGCCCTGGACGGTCAGGAACTGAGGTGTCCTCAGGGAACCTAACACCCGCCCACATCCCTCTTTCTGTTCTTACCCTTTTCCTAGTGCTTGTCACAGGTTGTTATTCTAGATTCTTTAATAAGCAGCTGCTTTTCCCTCCTTCCCCGGAGGGTAGAGACTGTGTTGATGCTTCTCTTCCTATGTGCCTAGGATCCAGCAGCCTCTGCTGAGGGCCTCTCGCGGCTGATGAGGGACTGGCTGAGAGAACACACCACCAGCAAGCATGGGAAAGCCGAGCATGAGGAATGCTCTCTAACACTTGGGCTTATTGAAGAGCCTGAATAATATCAGGGCAGAGAACAGGAGATGGAGAGGCAGGGAGAGTCAGAAGTAATCCATGTGGAGAGCTTCAGGGTAGGTTTAGAGGAAGCTCTATCTGTTCCTCTGTCGCAGACTTGAGAGACATCGGTCAGCCGCATTACAAGGAATGGATTTGAGGTGGACCCTTGTCCGAGCAGGTGTCCGGTTCCTAGCCTCAGGCGGCGTCTCTCCCTGTTCAGTGTGCCTGCAGTCAGCCTCTCGGTGTGTGACTCGCCTGCGTGACCTGTGGTCAGGATGCAGGATCCCCGCCACAGAGAGGCTTGGCCGCTCATGTTTATCTCTCTCCTCCTCCTCCTCTCTTGCGTTGCTGGAGGGGGATAACCTGTTTAAGATATACCTGCTTGTAGCCACTGGAACTGCTAAAACATTGTGCCAGGTGGGCACTGAAGAGGGCTCCAGGGCGTTATAGGAGGGTTGCATGCTGGGGCAGGAGGCTTTCTGAGAGAAGAGAGTAGGTGTAGCTGAATATTGACCTGGCGTGCATCTTGGCAGACTTGCATTCTTCCTCAGACCCTCTTCCAGGTGAACTGGGGAGTGCCTAGTAGCCAGTGCCCACGGACCCACTGCCACGTACCAGGGAGACAGAGGAAACTTTGATCTTTCCCAGACTTTGAAGGTTTGAGTAGGAGATTGAAGTGGGCGGGGTGAAGATGGTGGGTCAATGCCATCTACAGCGTTATGATCTAAGAGAGGAAGTTGGCATGACTTATCACTGATGGTTTCTAGATGATACCTGTATGGAAGAGAGGGGCTCTCTAGATCAGGGCCTCAGGTACCAGACAAGAGCTGGTCCCCTTGTGTCGGGGTTGGGAGAGTAACTGAGTGTTTAATTCGCTTTGTCAACTTGACGTGAGCTAGAAATATCTGGGAAGAGAATGTCAGGTCGAGAATTGTCTAGATGAGACTGTTCTGTGGCATGTCTGTGGGGAGCTGCAGCTGTCCTGGTTGTTAACTGACATAGGAAGGGCCCAGCCCACGGTGGGCAGCTGTACTACCCAGGCAGGTGATCTTGCGCTGTTTGAGAGCCAGTTGAGTATATGGCTGCCTGCTGGCCAGCAAGCAGCATCCTGCATGGTTCCTGCTCCCCTGTGGCTGGGCATTGAATTCTGTAGTTAGAGGTAATGCTGTGTGGAACAGGAAGCAGACCTGATATCAGGTTCTTTTTTTTTTTTTTGGTTTTTTTTTGAGACAGGGTTTCTCTGTAATAGCCCTGGCTGTCCTGGAACTCACTTTGAAGACCAGGCTGGCCTCGAACTCAGAAATCCGCCTGCCTCTGCCTCCCGAGTGCTGGGATTAAAGGCATGCGCCACCACGCCCGGCTTCAGGTTCTTGCCTTGACTGCTCAGTGATGGATTGTGATGTGAAATTGCAAGCCAAGTTCTCTTCCCATGTTGCTTTGGTCAGGGTATTTTATCAAGGCAATAGAAATGAAACCAGAACAAGGGGCTTGACCCAGGGCTTGTGGATGCTAAGCAGTGGTACCTCTGAGCTCTATCTCCTGGCCCAAGAGGATAGGTGGTATCACAAAGACCACAACCTGTGTTTTCTAGGAGACTTGCAAGTCTGGTTAAGATGGCCTCCAGTTGTAGATTTTAAGGACACAGAAGAGTATTGGGGAAAAGTATAGACACAGACAAAAAGGGGGCCTGTGGGACTTGGTGTGTGTCCTGACATGGCAGTGGTGACCAGGAAGGAACTTTTTTTTTTTTTAAGATTTATTTATTTATTATATGTAAGTACACTGTAGCTGTCTTCAGACACTCCAGAAGAGGGCGCCAGATCTCATTACGGATGGTTGTTAGCCACCATGTGGTTGCTGGGGTTTGAACTCTGGACCTTTGGAAGAGCAGTCGGGTGCTCTTACCCACTGAGCCATCTCACCAGCCCCAGGAAGGAACTTTTAAGTGGAAGATGGCACCAAGAGAACGGCTCAAGTGTCTACAGACTTATGTCTGAGGTTGAGCAGCTCCTGGAGCAAGGATGCTATGCACTGGAAACCCTTCAGCACAAAGGACAGGGATTGGGAGGTAGCACTGGAGGCAGAGCCAAGAAGGAGGGGTCGCATGGCCCTCAAGGAAAACCCGCTTTGCGGGGATTCAGGGGATTCACTCTGTAGGGTCTGATGATGGAAACAGATAGAAAACACTTGAATGCAATGGAAAGCGCAGAAGAGCAGGTGATATCCTAGTGAGACTCCGTCTGCCTGACCTAAGCAGCAACAGGCAGATTTTAAAACAGGCCCTCTGTTTAATAAGCATGCTGATATTTGTGTAAGGTAGATGTGTGGGAACTCCTGTGGAGAGCAGGAAGGGAAGGAAGGAGGGAGGAGGGAATGACAGAGAAAGAGAGTGACGCTGTGCTTAATGGCACCAAATAGAAAAAGCCGGAAATGTATGTGCTCCTGCATTCGTGTTGCACTTAATGGTACTAAGTAGGAAAAAGCCACTTGACAATGGCTGAGGTAAAAGACATCCAGAGGGTCAGCTGAGGTGTCCCAGGAGTGAACAATGTTCATGCCGGCCAGCTACACCCCCAAAGTCATCAGCTGAGTGTTTCCTTGTCCCAGTTATTGTTTCCTTAGAATAAAAGTGGCGGAGGCTTCTGGAGCCAGGAGCCTCTGTGGTGTCCCCAGTGTCCAGATGCTTGCTTGAGGTGACTTCTTGGCTATCATTCCACAACAGTGACTCCCTTAGGGGGAGGGAGCTACTAGGCATTGAATGCAGGGCCTGGTACATATGAGCACTGTACCACTGTGCGCCTCAGAGCACCCAGCGGCCCATTCCTCTGCATCCATTGGCATGCACCAGGCAGACACGGGAGCCGTTGGTCAGGACCCACCCATCATGGTCATTTTGACTCGTCCTCTGGGCTTCCATCTGCCTCATGCTGTCCAGAGCTCAGAAACTCCAGCAGCTGCAGTGTGAACCTGGAGGTGCTGTCCTCAGGGGGAGTTGAGTTGCTGCTCCAGTGCGGGTCAGAGGTGACACTGAGGTGGAAAACAAGTCAGGGCAGTGGAGAGCCCAGGGGAGAGGAGTTGCTTTGGTTTAATTTCCCAGGGTAGGCCGAAGCCTGCAGGGATGGGGTGGTGGTATTCGGTCCTGACGGGAAGGTTAATGGTAAAGCAGGAACATCACTTTTTTTTTTTAAAGACTAAAACTCCCAGCAGAAATGACTATTGATCATGCTCTGAGCCAGAGACCAAACTCATTTGATCAGCTTGGCTTTTGTCTCAAGGCTTGACTGATGGAGAGCGCGTTCCTAGGAGACTTAATAGCCTGAAGTGAATTTTATTTCAGGAGATCTGATTTGTGGTCCCAAAAATCTCAGAGAGGAAAAAGACATCACACAGCTCCTGTGTTAGGCAGCAGAGGTGTTTTGGCAGCAAGCATTGTAAGTACAGTGCTGAGAATTTTCTGGGGTGATGACTAAGAAGCCCCTCCAAAGGACTGCCGGAGGGAGTTTATGATGCTGGGATGTTACTCTTTTTTTTTTTTTTTAAGAGTTATTTATTTATTATATGTAAGTACACTGTAGCAGTCTTCAAACACACCAGAAGAGGGCATCCGATTTCATTACAGATGGTGTGAGCCACCATGTGGTTGCTGGGATTTGAACTCAGGACCTCTGGAAGAGCAGTCAGTGCTTTTAACTGCTAAGTCATCTCTCCAGCTCCCCCACCCTTTTTAAAAAGATTTATTTATTATTATACATAAGTGCACTGTAGCTGACTTCAGACACACCAGAACAAGATGTCAGATCTCATTACGGGTGGTTGTGAGCCACCATGTGGTTGCTGAGATTTGAACTCAGGACCTTCGGAAGAGCAGTCAGTGGTCTTACCTGCTGAGCCATCGACAGCCCAAGTGTTACCCGTTTTGTTTGTTTGTTTGTTTTGTCTTTTTAAGTTTTTCAAGACAGGGTTTCTCTGTGTAGCCCTGGCTGTCCTGGAACTCACTTTGTAGACCAGGCTGGCCTTGAACTCAGAAATCTGCCTACCTCTGCCTCCGAAGTGCTGGGTTTAAAGGCGGCTGCCACAACTGCCCGGCCCAAGTGTTACTCTTGAAAACACATTTCTGAACTTTTTCTTTTTCTATCTATGTCTTAGATGGAGTACTGGAGAAACTGCAGTTTTAACTATTTCTGAACCTAGCTGATAAGCACATGGTATCTGCAGTTGACATTGGCTGCAGCTTCCGCTTCTGGGCTTGCAGCCTCTCACCATGGGCTTCCTCCCACGGTGCTATAGTGTGGTGCTCCAGCCTGGCACTCCACTGATGAGTGAACACAGCAGGCACCGTGCGGATCGGGTAGCACTGGGTGAGATGGTGTTTTTGTGGCAAGCTAAGGAGAGACCATGTGTCTTTAGTGTCATGTTCCAGCTTTAGGAGCTCATTATACGAGTGCTTAAGTTGGTATTTAAAGAAGGAACCAGAAGGTTCCATTTCTTGCAGCCAGGTAACAGGTGCCCGAGGCCAGGCCTTTACTCTTGTCTTTCAGGGTAGTGTCAGTGCCTCTTCCAAAGAGGGACAGAAGCATCATTACAGACTTGCAAGGAACCAGAAACTGGCTCTAGACTTGATGGTTTATGACTGTAATCTCGGCATTAGAGAGACTGAGTCAGGGGGTTGCTGTGGGCTTGAGGCCAGTCACCAGTCTAGGCTACATAGTGAATCCCTGTATTCCAAAAAATAAAAAAGGAAGAAGGAAGGAAGGAAAGAAAAGGAACATTATTTAATATGTAGCTACTGGTGTGACTTCAGGCGGATTCTTTGAGCTTGTTAAAGGGCTTAGAACAGATTATCCTGGCCTTGAGTTAGGTGGGCCATTTATCCAGCAGTCCCAGGAGGACTGACAGAGTGACAGCTCACACAGACCGTGGCTATGCTGAGGGACTGCCTGGGCAGGGCCAGAATGTCATAGGAGTCGCCTTGGGCTTTCTCAGTGCAGTACCTTGATGGCCTGGCCTCCCCGGCAGCTCTAGCCTTCTAAGAACTTCTGCAGTCGTGGATCGTGGGAAGACCTTGAACTCAGGATTCCCCTGCCTCTGCCTTCCAGGGGCTGAGGTTTAGTTAAAGCCTTAGAAGAACCTGAGGGCAAGTCTTTCAGTACTGGGAGAGCACTGAGCCCGATAGGTTCTTAATTATAGCTTTAAGTCAGTATGGCAGTTTCCCTCCATTTTCTCTTTCTCTTCTTAAATTTAAGAAAATACTTCCATGTGTTTCAGATTTTCAATTTGTTTTTCAATATTTTTTTACTTTTATGTCTAGTAAGTAACGAGCTGTTTTCCTGTCTGACTTGGTAAAACAGTGGGGTGACCTCTTCTGGGGGGTGGGGGTGGGGGTGGGGGCTTCACCCAGCACCTTTGTGTCTTGGCCAAATTTCTAGGACTACAAAACCACTACCTGAAAGGACGCCATCAAAGTTTTACTTACCTATGTTAGTCAAAGTATATAATGACTTGAGAGGGAAGCGGGTTGAAGGCCAGCCTGGTCTACATGAGCCCAACTGGGCTACACAGTGAGACTCTGTCTCAAACAAATGAACAAACAACAGCAACAAAAAAACATGTAATAAATTCTTTACATCGAGTGGTTTTTTGGGGGGTTGGCTGGGATGGGCATATATAGCCCTGGCTGTCCTGGAATTCACTGTGTAGACTAGGCTGGCCTTTAACTGACAGATTCATCTGCCTCTGCCTCCCGAGTGCCAAGATTAAAGGCCTGCTGTACTAGCTAGGCACCTAGGTTTTGTTTTGTTTTGTTTTGTTTTGAGACAGGGTTTCTCTGTTTAACCCTGGCTGTCCTGGAACTCACTTTGTAGACCAGGCTGGCCTCGAACTCAGAAATCCACCTACCATGGGCTGGCGAGATGGCTCAGTGGTTTTAAGAGCGCTGACTGCTTTTCCAAAGGTTCTGAGTTCAAATCCCAGAAACCACATGGTGGTTCACAACCATCCTTAATGAGATCTGACTCTCTCTTCTGGGGTGTCTGAAGACAGTGACAGTGTACTTACATATAATAAATAAATAAATCTAAAAAAAGAAAAAAAGAAAAGAAAAAAAAAAAAAAAGAAATCCACCTGCCTCTGCCTCCCAAGTGCTGGGATTAAAGGCCTGCGCCACCACCACCCGGCACACCTAGGTATTTTTAACCTCAAAGGAGGAGAAGGGAAGTCTGGAGTAGATTATTGTGTGTGCACACACACATTTGGGGAGTGCCTTTAATATTTAAGTTTTCATATGGCTCTCACTTGAGCAACACCAGCTATGAGATCTCATGTTCTCAGCTCTAAAGTGAGACTGGAGTAACCAGCTCCCAGCAGGGGACACTAGGGACACCTGTCCCAAGCTTCATCCCAGGAAGGCCTCTCACACCAGAATGTCTCTTTCCTGGCTGCGCCCCAGCTCCTCAGGATTACAGGTATTTTCCCCCTCCGGTTTCCTTAGTCTCTTTCCTTTTGACAAGTGCCTGGTTGTCCCTCTCACAAAGCTTCTCTCCATGTTTCTCGGGGTCCTCTCTCATTCTTTCTCCTCTTCCTCTATCTTTCTTCTTCTTTCTAAACCACACTGTGCACTTGCTTTTCTGGTAGGGGTAGTCATTCTTGCCTGAGTCAGGAAGGCCCTGGAAGCCTGATGCTTCCTCCCAGTGGTGTGCCTCTGGCCAGTGGCTCCTGCTCCTCCTTGGGGCCTCACTCAGCTCGTCCTTTCCTGCTCCCAGTCTTGCTGCCCGCCGTGGCAGCCCCCAGCTGGCCTAGGACTCCTCCTTGTACAGCTGTGCAGTCTGATGGTGAGCTCTGCTCCTGAACGTGTGCTCTCACCTTACTCTCCGCCCTTCCGGTGTTGCCAGAGGCAGTGAGACAGTAAAGACAGAAACTGTTGCTGTCAGAAAGACCATTCTTCTAGGGGCATCACGATATGTGCTAACCCTGAGAGGAGATGACAGTGTTGCAGCAAACCCCTGTCATCCAAACTCCCCTCCTTCATCCCCAGATCATCTGCTTTTGCCACTTACATTTTCCCCCCAGTGCCCTGAAGGGGTGAAACCTGGCTCTTAAAGGGAGAAAATGTTCTTTTCTTACTTCTGAGGGGTCCTTAGCCTTGTGGAGGTACATGCCTGCACACAAAGGTGGGCATCATATCTGGGAGGCATCAGTTAAGAAACTGGATCTCTTTATTGATGGAGCCGTCTCATGCGCTGGTAATGCAAGCTGTGGGTAATTACAGAAAACCTACCGTGAGATTCATCCATAATTAATGAAGAGTCAGGGCTGTGGATTTTAAATACAGAGGAGTCAGGGCTTGGGCCTTAATTGTGCAGGTGTGGATGACTTCCTGCTGCACTCTAAGCCTTCAGCAGGCTTTCCTTGGTTTGATGCCTTCCCTCTCATCCAGTCGGCTTACATTCCTACAATACAAACTTAGTGTAATGAGAGACTGCCAGAATATGCAGGTCAGATGTTTAGGCTGTGTCCTGTGACCACACCATAGTGAATGACCCAGTGCTCTCTGTCTGTGTTATTTTTGTTTTTCCCTCTTTCCCTCTTCTTTAAAAGGTTTATTGTATGTATGAATGTTTTGCCTGAATGTACAAATATGTACTGCATTCCTGTCTAGCCCACAAAGACCAGAAGTGGGGGGCTGGTTCCCCTAGAACGAAAGTTATGGACAGTTGTAAACCTCCATGTGGGTGCTGGGAATTGAACCTGGGTCCTCTGCAGGAACAGTGATCACTTCTAACAGCTGAGCCATCTCTTCAGCCCGCCCCTGACCCCCTCCGTTGTCTCAGCAAGTTACTTCCAGTGTAGAACTCCTGGTACCAAGCCATTGTTCCGTTTCAGCCTTCTGAGCTGCTGTGACCATAGGCACATGCCATCCTGCCCTGGGGATTTGCAAGAAAACAGGAACAGGTGGAAAACAAAAACTTGGCAAATAAAACCAACGAGACCAATACCTCTGCTTTTTGTGACTCTGTTGAAGGCAGGCAGGTCATCCATCACTTCGGGGTGTGTGTGTGTGTGTATGGTGTGAGCATGTGCTGATTTTCAGATCTTACGTGTGCTGTAGTAGATACTGAGGGTAAACTGAGACTAAACTATTTACTTGGTGACTTAGACTTTATAGGCACACTGTTCTATGCCTATACTAGGAAAGGTGTCTGCACTGTATGTGCTTTTGTGACTTGAAAGGGAGCTAACTATTCACCTCCATAGATCCCAGTTAGGATAATGAGTTTGAGATAGCTCAAAATCATTCATTTTCTAGGCTTTTAAGGGAATTGTCAAATTATAGCAAATAGAGTTAGAAATTATTTTGCAATTTTCTCAGCAGATTGTAATTTCTCCTTTTGTACATCTAGTCATCTTGGAAATAATAGCATAAAGGAATCTTTTTCTAAAATGTACTATTTTCCAAATTGAATGGTACCTTTTGGGTTGGAAAAGGGACAGAAGGTCGTCTGCTGGAGAATGGCGTCGCAAGCACTCTGTTTTCTGCTCCCACTTGTCCTACCTTTAGCCACTGTGGGAAGAAGTCCCCAAAGTGCTGAAAAGATTGTCAGACTTGTAGCGACAGTGAGATCTTTAGAGCCACTGGGCATTTTCTTCTGAGGTTTGTAGAAAATGGGGGTGATAATAGTAGGCCCTAGCTAGGGCTGGGGGATTAGAGAAGCCGTGTAATTTGTACGATAATTACCTTTTCTTCTTCTTCTGAGGCAGGAGCTTGCTTGAAGCTGGCCTTAAACTTGCAGTGATCCTCTTGCCTCTACCTCCTGAGTGCTGGGATGCTTAAATTGTCACGTGTGAAAAAGCAGAGAATAGAAACTTGTCAAGACAAAAATAAATAAAAAGTAAAACTAAACCTGGAAAGGAAGATACACACGTGCTTCGCCAAGGATAAATGCTAAGACAGAGGTTCTCAACCTGTGGGGCTCGACCCCTTAGGGTTGTGTCGAGTGATCGTTTCACCGGGGCCACATATCAGCTGTCCTGCGTATCATATTTATATTATGATTCATAACAACAGCAAAATTACAGTTATGAAGTAAGCAGTGAAACTGATTTTATGTTGGGGGTCACCACAACATGAGGACCAAATGAAACCAGATGTGACCCAGCATTAGGAAGGGTCAGAACCACAGAGACTCCAGCCTGGTGTGCTGAGGGTCCTGAGGACACCGAGGCAAAGGGTACCTTTCCACACAGAGCTGCTGAGTGGCGAGAAAGCCGGCCTGGGAGGGGAGCGTCCGTGGAGATGGGCCTTGCATCTTGAGTGATGTGCTGCAGTATTGAAGACTCAACATTAATTCAACCTTTCATGTGAAGCTGGATAAAATAATGTATCTCAGAGGCAGGGAAGAAGCTCTTCATAAAACCTACCGAAGCCTGCAGAAGACAGCGTCACCTGCTTATGAGTGCAAAGCAAACCCAAGACCAGAAACCCCAGTGAAGACCTTGCCCACATGCCGGCCGTCTTAGCTTCAGGGGCTGAAGCTGAAAGGTCCCTATGTTGGGCACCCCAAAACATCCCAAAACATGAGAGCCCTGCACCCACAAAAAGATGGTATATGAGCTGCTGGCCTGGCTTCTTAGTGGGTTTCTTGAGAAAAGTTTTGGATTCCAAACAAACTTGGCAGGAATTTACTCACTGGAGGCAGCTCTGAGAACACTGGGTTTCCTGAGATAACCCAGTTTAAGATTCTCATGCTATGCTAGTCTTGATGACAAAATACTCAGGGGAGAAAGTTCAAGGGGAAAACCGGTTAATTTTGCTCACAGTTTCGGAGTTTAATTCCAAGGCTGGCCAGTTCCTTGCTTTGGGCCTAAGGCAGAGCTGCAGCAGCAGAACCAAGAGGCTGCTCACTTGATGCAGGCAGAGGATGGGGGTGATGGGGGATGGCGGGGTTGGCGAGGTGCTGGGTGTGTGATATGGGATGGGGGGCAGCGTTAGGGTGTGGTTTTGGGGGAGAGTGTGTATGCTCCTGTCCAGGCCAAAGCATTCCCACAGTGATGCATTTCCTCTGGGTAGTCTCTACTGCTTTTGCCTTTTTTTTTTTTTTTAAAAGATTTATTTATTTATTATATGTAAGTACACTGTACCTGTCTTCAGACACTCCAGAAGAGGGCATCAGATTTTGTTACAGATGGTTATGAGCCACCATGTGGTTGCTGGGATTTGAACTCGGGACCTATGGAAAAGCAGTCGGTGCTCTTAACCACTGAGCCATCTCACCAGCCCGCTTTTGCCTTTTTGTTTGTTTTGTTTGTATTTAAAACTTATTTTTTATGTGTATGGGTGTTTTGTCTGCATGTATGTCTGTGCATCACACGTGTGTCTGGTGCCTACAGAGGCCTTGGAAGATGTCAGATCCCACCTAGAACTGGAGTTGCAGCCACTTATGAGCCACCATATTGGTGCTGGGAATGAAACTTAGGTCCTCTGGAAGAATAGCCAGTGTGTTTAGCCACTGAACCATCCATCCCATCAGCCTTTTTAAGCAACCAGGTCTCAATTTGTATCCTAGGCTGACTTAGAACTCACTATGTAGCCCAGGCTAGCCACAAAAAGAAAAATCACTGTTCTTCTGTCATAGCCTCCCACTACTTGGATTATAGATATTCACCTTCACTCCTGGCATGACGAACTATGAATCCATCAAGGGATTAATTACTTTGTTGACATTAGCGACCTCGTGACCTAGGTGCCTCTCCAGGCCACACCCCTTTGGGGGACTGATTCATAGTCAAGCCAGAGCAGGTACACTTTAAAGAGTATGGACAAAGTTGGCTTAGCAGGTAAGGTACTTGTTGCATACCTCAGACTACCAGAGTTCAGTTCCTGGAACCCAGGTCAAAAGATGCATGGATGTGGCGGCTCACATCTCTAGTCCCAGCCCCAGCAGTCCTGTGGCAACATAGGAGGCAGAGACAGGAAAATGAGCCCAAAGCTTATATCACACATGTGTGCCTTGGCACACACAAAATATTTTTCCATTTTTTAAAACAGCTGTCTTCTTTGGGGACACTGACCCCTTTGGAACATGTGTACCCCATGTGTGCATGGACCCAAGTTTTTTGCATGTGTGTAGATGTTCAAAACAACTGATTTAAAATATGACAGGGAGGTGGAAGAGAATATTGGAAAGGCAGTCTTGTGTGGGCAGATGACAGCTTCCATTGCAGGACAGAACACTCACTTGGCACTGTACGAATGGATCATCAGACAGGCCTCACTGGGGAGCCATGTGGTCTACAGACGGGATCTGGAGAGTGGATCTCTCCTCTTCCCAGGAACCTAGGCTCCCTAGTCCTGTGAAGGGTCATTTTGAAGGTGTTTTGTCTGAGGGTGCTTTTTTTTTTTTGGTCTTTTTGAGACAGGGTTTCTCTGTGTAGCCCTGGCTGTCCTGGAACTCACTTTGTAGACCAGGCTGGCCTCGAACTCAGAAATCCACCTGCCTCTGCCTCCGAGTGCTGGGATTAAAGGCGTGCGCCACCACACCCGGCCCTGAGGGTGCTTTTAAGTGTGTGTATTTGAAGCACTAACATCCACTCTACACTGACTTCTTGGGTTACTCCTATGTGCATTTCTCTTAGAGTTAAAACGACATTGCACCCTTGACCTGGGTGTGCTAGACCCAAAACTAATCTGTCAGATAAATTGCTTTTTCTATTAGTTATGAAGGAGGCATCACATGCTTTTACTGTATATGATGCCATTTCAGAAATCTCCTATTTGAGACTATGGTGTGCTGTAGGCAGGGGTGGGGGCACATGATCTACCTAGTACCAAGCCAGACTGAGCTACCCAGTCAAGTGTTGATTAAAAAATTGGGGCAGCAGGGAGAGACAGGGCTGGACTTGGGATGTCTGTAGAGTACTTGCCTATCATGTGTAAAGCCCTGGGTTCAATTGCCAGCACAGTATAATCTGGGTGTAGTTGCACAGGCCTATCATCTGAGCGTTTGATAGATGGGTAGAGGCAGGGGGATCAGGAGTTCAGGAGTTCAAGACCATCTTCAGCTAAATAGCTGGTTTGAGGCTAACTTGGACTACATCAAGACCCTGTCTCCAACCATCTGTATGGAATCCAGTGCCCTATTCTTGTGTGTCTGAAGAGAGCTACACTGTAGTTCCATACATAAAATAAATCTTTTTTTTTTAAGACTCTGTCCTCCCCTCCCCCCAAAAAAAACTATCTTATGGAATCTGCCTAGTGTTAGCTTTGCATCCTGCTTTCTAGTCCTTTGCTCCACTTTGCCACAGTCCTCCCCTGCTCAGAGTGGGTGACTCTGGCACACAAGAAGCTCTGGAGCCACAAGCCTAGGGCCCAGATTCCTTGTGGACCCTGGTAGGTAGCTGTCTGCAGAAGAGGTTTTGTTTATCTGCTGGAGGTCTGAAATGTTGCCACCTCTGGGTGCCCTCTTTTTCCTGGGAGGTGTACTGGAGTGCAGTGTCCTATGAGAACACATTTTCATAGGAACAACACTGCGCAGTATCTCTCTGCCTCGCTTGGCCTCTAGAGTTGGCTTGGGCTTAAGTTCCTATTCATTGTCTCGGAGCAGCCATGGTGTGCTTCCTGCTGAACAGTATTCATAGCCTCCGCTCACTTTCTAAGATGCCCTTCCTCCTTCCCTCCCTTGTCTTCTGTTAGAATAGTCAGAGTGGGCTCCTGTGTGCTATGTAGTTGAGGTTCCTCTTGCCTGTGTCCCCCATGTGCTGGGATTGTTTAGGCGTGTGCCCCCAAGCTGGATCTAGTCAGAATTTTCTAAGGAAGAAATAAAAAGCTTTCATCTGTTTTTTTTTTTTTTTTTTTTTTTTCCCAGGCAGGGTTTCTCTGTGTAGCCCTGACTGTCCTGGAACTCACTCTATAGACCATGCTGCCTCTGCCTCCCAAGTGCTGGAATTAAAGTGTGAACCACTAATGCCCAGATATAAATAAATTGCTTGTTTAGGTTTTATGTGCAGTGTTCATTTAGTCATTTATCCAATATATAAAGTGCCTACTGTGTGCCATCATTGGGACACAGTGGTAGATAAATAGGTTATGCACACAAAGGATATATTTTTAAAAATTTAAATTACATCTTTGTCTATTTAGTGTGTGTGTGTGTGTGTGTTGGTGTGTGTGTGTGTGTTGGTGTGTGGGTGTTGGTGTGTGTGTGTGTGTGTTGGTGTGTGTGTGTGTGTTGGTGTGTGTGTTGGTGTGTGTGTGTGTGTTGGTGTGTGTGTTGGTGTGTGTGTGTGTTGGTGTGTGTTGGTGTGTGTGTGTGTGTTGGTGGGTGTGTGTGTGTGTGTTGGGGTATGTGTGTGTGTGTGTGTGTTGGTGTGTGTGTGTGTGTTGGGGTATGTGTGTGTGTGTGTGTTGGTGTGTGTGTGTGTGTGTGTTGGTGTGTGTGTGTGTGTTGGTGGGTATGCTACTGCATGTGTATGGAGGTCGCTTGCAGAGTTGGTTTTCTTTTCTTTTCTTTTTTTTTTTTTGATTTATTTATTTACTAATATGTAAGTACACTGTAGCTGACTTCAGACATTCCAGAAAAGGGCGTCAGATCTCGTTATGGATGGTTGTGAGCCACCATATGGTTGCTGGGATTTGAACTCGTGACCTTTGGAAGAGCCGTCAGTGCTCTTACCTGCTGAGCCATCTCACCAGCCCCAGAGTTGGTTTTCAATACTACCACCACATAGGTTTCCAGGGATTGAACTCTGGGTGCCGTGGTTGTCAGTGAGCACCTGGCTTGCTGAACCCCCACCCTGTTTCTTAGGGATATATTCTTGTAGGGCCGCAGGTGATGGGCACATGACATGATGTCAGTCAGTGCAGCTTTCTCAGAAACTAGAGTAGGGGGTGGGGAGGCCGCTCTTTTGGGGCTTGTGGTCTGGAAGGCAAAGAGGAGATACCTCAGCAGCGACAGCTGTTCACTGCAACCAACTTGGGCTAACCCTTTTTCTCTGGGATTTTAGACTTCTCGGGGCTCCTTTGGAGCTTGTGACAGGTTTGTTTGGAAGACCTTTTTTCCTTTTGAGGGGGTGATCCATTCACATCCTTTATTTTCTTATTTATTGTCAGTTTCCTGTGGCGAGAGCGGAGAGAGGTGAAGTTGCTGGCTACCTTGCTGGCTGCCAGGCTGTGGTTCAAGGCAGAAGTGAGCAGCCTCTTGTCTTTTGGTTGAGGTAGGCTACTAAGCCTCACTGTCTGATAGTCTATGAGCCCAGTTGACATTAGCACACTAGCCCCTCAGTATTCACCCCCACAAAGTCTGATCCCCTGAATGTGTTCCCAGAAGTAGCACAGCATCCAGAGGCCAGGTGACCTGAGCCCAGGGATAGGGCACAGGATGTGGGATGTGGTCATTGGTCTGACTCTCTTCTTCTGTATTTCATTTTAAAGCATTGAATCACAAAAAAGACAACCTGCTTTGTATGGAGCAGTTTCATTCTGCCAATAGTACTACTGACTGACTGACTGACTGACTGACTGACTGACTGAAGCATTTTCCCATGTATATGACCTTTTGGTCACAACCACAGGTCTCGGGCACACTAATAGACAGATTTGTTTAGAGCTGGAATCGGCTGGTTGGTGGGCGTCAGTTTTCCTGTGATCCCCACAGCACCCTGACTTTACTGTCCCTGTTTGCTCTCTGCCCCACACCAGCTCTCCTTCACAGACCAGGATACTGAGACCAGGCCAAGACAGGGACTAGCCAGGCCAGGAGAAGCCCACACTAGGGGCTTCCATAGATCCCTCCCATGCCCTCAGGTGTCTGGCCGGCATTGCATATGTAGGCTGGTGAGGGCAGATGGAGGGTTGATGTGTGGTTGCAGGTGGAGCGCACTCTCCACCGTCCAGCACTCCTCTGAGCAGCCTGAAGCCATGTGGCCCTAGTCTACCCTCTTGTACTCCAGCATCACTTTTTTCACTCTTGCCAAGTCTGAGCTAGGAAAGGGTGGGCAAGTGCCATTAGTTCTCTCAGGCACCTAGAAAATTAATGGTGGGCTTGGAAACGTGTGTGCATGTACACACGTACACATGTACGTCTGTCCATCCGTCCGTCCATCCATATCAAAGATGACGGATGGACTAGCTGAGTATGACGCCACTCAAGAGGAGGGCAGGAGGATTGCCACCATTTTAAAGCCTGCCTAGTCTAATAGTGAGTATGAGGTTTACCAGGATTGTCTCAAACAAAAGAACACTACAGCACAAGTATGGAGGGAGGACCTGTATTGCTGTGGCGATTGGGTTTAAACACTGTCTTCCATGTGCCAACGAGTTACTGTTTGTCCTTCATTGTCATGATCTCATCCCATCCCACCATCCCCCCTCCCCCTCCCCCTCTCCCATCGCTCCCACCCCTGCCCTCTCACTGCCCTCGCACCCGCACTCTGTTTCTGGGCAGCTCAGAAGTGTGCTGTGTGTAAGGACTGCACAGGGTCTCCTGTGAGCACACAGAGAATCCTTAGCAGACAGTTTGAGCTGTCAGCCTTCTCTGGCCTGGTAAGGACTTCACCTTGCAGTACTATCTCTTGATGAGAGACTTTGTGAGTCTGGCTTAAAGATAAACTCAGCTTGGAAAATTGCTTTGTAACTTAAGGGAGCCAGTTTACGCCTGTTTCATCGGTTTGAGTTGGAAACATGCCGTAGGCGTTTGATAGAAAACAAACACTTGATTTCCTTTTCCAACTTGAGTTTACATTTTGATCTAAATTCTCCTAGTAATTATAAGTAAAACTTAAAGCTTTGGGGTAATGATCAGATGTTGAACAATCTCTTCAGAGGCTGGAGATGGCTTAGAAGTTAAGAGCAGAAGCTGCGGGCTGGTGAGATGGCTCAGTGGGTAAGAGCACCCGACTGCTCTTCCGAAGGTCCAGAGTTCAAATCCCAGCAACCACATGGTGGCTCACAACCATCCGTAACGAGATCTAGCACCCTCTTCTGGAGTGTCTGAAGACAGCTACAGTGTACTTACATGTAATAAATAAATAAATCTTTAAAAAAAAAAAAAGAAAAAAAAGAGCAGAAGCTGCTCTTAAAAAGTGCCCGAATTCAGTTCCCAGCACCCAAGCTGGGTGGCACACACTGGTCTGTAACTCCCACTGCAGGGAACCTGATACCTCCTGGCCTCGGGGTACTGCACTCACTCATACATGCATAATTTAAAATAAAACAAAAATCTTTAAAGAAACTATAGCAGAAAGGATTGAATTAATAAAAAAATGTTCTTTAAACTTTATGGTTATCTGTGTGGAGTGGTTCACATCTATAATCAATCTTAGACCTTGGGAAAGCTGGAGCAAGAGCATTGCCTTGAGTTTGCGGCCAGCCTGGGCTATAGGAGTTGAGACCCTATCTCCAAGGGAGGAGGATGCCGCAAAAACCCGCCAAAGTTATCCTGAGGCTAAGACACTAACTAGTCAGTGCAAGCAAATAAGAAAGACTGTTCCTAGTAAGCTGGCCAGCAGGCGATGCCCCGGCAGGGCCCGGGTGTACACCTGGTCTTTAGCGCCGCGCCGCAGAGAGGGAGGGGTGTCCAGACCTGTTTGGTTTCTGTGTCCACTTGTACTGGCTGTGAAGCCTTAGGCAAGACATGCCATGTCTCTGTCTGCCTTGGTTTCCTTACTTAGGAGACAGGAGGCTTAGAATTTCTGTCTTTTTGAGCCCTGAAGAGGAATGTGTGTCCCAGAGTGTTGGGGACATAAATCTTCAGTGAAAGTTCCCTCATGCTGCTCATTTCAGAGAACAATTATTTTTCTTCCTCCATTCCTAAGTTTCATGTTTGCTGGTGAGATTCAATTAGGGTGCCAGAATTTAAAGAATTTTATTATCAATAGCAGACAGAATTAACTTTCTCTGGAGAGATATTTTGTGAAGTCAGACTCTAGCAGACATCTTCAGAATGCCCCCCTCTTTCCCTCCCCTCCACCTCCCTTCCTGCTCCCCCCCCTCCCCACTCCCATTCACTCTGAAACACAGACACATGCTGCTTGCACATTGTCATTGGGACTTGTGAGAAACACAGCATAGTTCAGCATGAGGTCTGGGCTCCTCTGTCAGTTTTGGGCTCCAGGCACCATTTTTCTGGCAATTATTAGTTCTAGAACCTTGGGCATCTTCTGATAGCCACAAGGCTAGGTCACCAAAGGTCTCAGCCTCTAGGATGTCTCAAACTGACCCTGCTGCATTCTTCTTAAACCTCAGTGGGTTCCCTCTTACTATGGCCCCATCCTTCCAGCTTTTGATCCCAGGACCCAGGCTCCATCCGTAAGAATAGCTTCTTTCACATACAGCCCCCCAGAGTGGCAACCCGTGTCTCCTGACTCAGATCTGTTTTGCCCGGCTGTCAGCACTTCTCACTGAAGTTTGTGAGGGCTGACTGAGCTCCTGAGCCTCTCAGTTCCACTTGTGCATGCACATTGTGTGCAGTCTCAGGCGTCCCTCATTCCCTTCCAGTGACCAGGTCCTCAGTGTGCTGTGTCATAGCACTTGGCCCCAGGGATGTCTTCGGATTCCCCATGGCTGTGGTCCAGTCTCGGGTCCTTGGTCATTTCCTTTTTCCCGTGCCACCACGATCGGTGAGTCTTTCCTCTCATCTAGGGTGTCAGCCCAATACCCCGTTGCTTAGGAAATCCTTCTGTGATTAATCTGCAAACCGATTTGACTCCCTGCTGGCTGTGTTCCCCGCTGGCTTCTATGCTGATTATCGGATCCTTGCCTCCTCCTAGCCCCCCTGAGGCCAGGCTGGGTGCTTTGTGAACTCTGAGGAGGTGTACAGATGGGTGTTTACTGTCTTGCCTCTGCTCTCGGGGCTGGAAAGATGTGATTGCCATTAGAGTGTTCCCCCAAACAGACTTGTAGCAGTGAGTAACTTGTGAAATGAAGAAAGAGAAACATTCTCAGTTAATTTCAAATACTTGTTTTATAGAATGATTCGGGAGAAAGAAGTATTTGGTTTTAGCTTGGTGTTACTTTTGAAATCAATTCCTGTTTGGTAGTGCCTCAGCCAATCCATGGGATTGTTTGCATAGGGGTAAATCTTACACTCCCTTGGACGGTGTAAAAGGAAAGACTGAGTCATGAACAAAGCCACCAGGCAACATGGAGGCTCATTAGAGGGCATGGCTGAACTGTCACCCACTTCCCTGAGGACGGAAATATCTGTGAACAGGGTGTGCTATTGTGGACGTTGCATGGTTGGTACATGCAACAGAATGCTTATTTACAGAAAAGCTGAGGCAGGAGGATTTTCATTTGAGGTCAGCTTAGGCTATCTGGTAAGACTGTCTCAAGCAAACATACACACAAATGTCTGCTTCTACATATAGGTACATCGATGAGCAGAGTGGGCAGGACGGATGGCTGGTGTCGAGGGAGAATGAGTGTCTTTTTGCTATTATCTGTGATTTCTTAAATGATAAGAAAACCTGCATGATGTCATGCCTATGTCCTCGGCAGGTTGCTGTTTACCACAGAAAGGTTCTTTATGGATATGTGGGTAGATATATGTACATATAGGTGTGTGTATGTGTATGGTGTGTGTGTGCGTGTGCGTGTGTGTGTGTGTAGAGGCCAGAAGAGGGCATTGGGTCTCCCTGGAGCTGGAGTTACAGGAGGTTGTGAGCTGCCCGATGTAAGCGATGGAAACTGAACTCTGGGTCTCTGTATGAGCACCAGTTGGTTTTAATAGCTCAGCCATTTCCCTAGGTCTCCTGCAAAATTTCTGGAGAAAAATAAAACAGTATAGTGGATATTTTCTCAGGGAAAACAAATCTAAATTTTCTATTGCCAAAGAGATAGGTAGTCTTTGAGGACAAGTGCTGTTATCTTTTGGATGTCTCTGTCATTAAAATACAAGGGAAATCTAGATGTGGTGTTGTGTAGACCTATAAATCCCAGCTCTCAGGAGGCAGAAACAGGTGGAGGTTTCTGTAGGTTTAGGCCCATCTAGTCTCCATAGTGAGTTCTAGGTTAGCTGGGACTATACAGTAAGATCCTGTCTCAAATAGCAAGCAAGCAAGCACATAAATAAATGTCAGTGTAGTTAACTGTGACCCTCCTGCTCTTTACAGTTTATGGACTCTGTCTCCTTCCCACGGTTTGGGGGGCCATGCTTCTACCACTGGAATCCTCAGTGGATCCCCAGGAGTGTGAGGCCAGCCAGGCTACTCTTGAACACGTGCTCTCCTGGTTAGCCTTGGCTCTCGACTGTACTGTGGAGGGCAGTTTGGGGTGTTGAGTGACCTGAGTGGTGTCTCATTGCATGTGGATTTGCAGGAAGCTCTGAGTCTGTCCAGGGTTGTGCTTGGGCAGACACTATTCTCCAAGGCCTCATAGACGCCAGAGGATAACCCAGCAACGTACTCGGCACCAGTCATGTGGGAAGGCAGGATACTAGAGTTTGTGGACGGACCTGTGAGCAGAAAGACTCCAAGGGCACAGTTTCCCAGAGCATCGACAGAGCCCCATGCAGCCATCAGGCTTAGAGTACCTCCAGAATTAGATCAGCCCGTCTGGTTCCGTGCTGTGTGCTCATGTTTCTGGTTATGAAATGCTCCGTGTGCTTAATTTCCTCTGCTCTGCCAAGAAGCAACTTTCTCTTCTGCCTTTGTGCATCCGGGGTTCTTTTCAGTCCACTTGCTTTTCTTCGCTGTCTCTTATTCCTGGCTTGTGTCTGGCCTTTGAGACAGCACTGGGCCAGACCTTCGGGGACAGGCGTGGTGGAGCCATGTTGGGGCCAACTCTACATCTAGAGTTTGTGGGCCTGGATTAGGCCACCACCTAAATGCCAGACAGCACAAGACCAGTGCAGCAAAGACCAGGAGCAGGACACTGACCCATTGTGCCGTGTGGCCATGGCAGCAACAGCCCACTTCTGACTCCTCATTTGAAGTGTCTGAAGGAGTTGATTGTCTGGACTTAAGGAGGTAGGGCTCAAGTGAGTTTCAGGCCTGCCATAGAGTAATGGCTTTTGAAGTAGTAGCTTTAGACTGGATTAACCAGTTGATTACCACAAGACGCCCACGAGCAGCTTGAGTTCTGTATAGCTTTCTCTGAGTTTCTGGTCCAGCTTCATCTGTTTCCTTCTGTCTCTCTGTCTCTGTCCCCTCCCTGCCCCATCAAGTCTTCCTAATGTTACATACTGTTTTAGACTAATGAGCCTCAGTTCCCAAAGTAGCGAATTGTGGAGCATGTGCTTGCATGTGTGTGTGTGTGTGTGTGTGTGTGTGTGTGTGTTTTTCTACACATAGGTTTGTGACTGCTGGGAGCGTTTCCACATGATGTCTTTCCTCTCCACTCATCAATCATAATGAGCCCTGAGATGAGAAAGAATGGCTGGGGCATCCATGTGTGAAAGATGTTTCCTAGGATTTATTGGTAAATCATTTGACCAGTTGTCCTTTGAAGACTATGACTAATAATGCAATGGTTGGGGCTGGAAACCTGGCTCAGAGGTAAGAGCCCTGGCTGCTTTTCCAGAGATCCAGGTCCCAGCATCCACGTGGAGGTCACATCCACGTGACTTCAGTTCCAAGAGATCTGATGCTCTCTCATGGCCTCGATAGGCACCATGCATCGCGTACAGACTTACATGCAGCAAAACACCACCATACACATGAAATATAACATAATAATAAATATAGTGGTCGAGTGTTGACAAGATGGCTTCTCAGGTTAAGGTGCTTGCTGCCTGCCTTTGCTCCCCAGGACCCACTTGGTAGAAGAAGAACTGACTCCTGCAGGTTGTCCTCTGAGGTCACATAGTGTATGTGCCATGGCAGTTGTGCCTCCCCAACTTTGCATAAATAAATATCATAGGGGAAAAAAGGCAGGGATCGTGCCTCTGACACCGCATATCTGCAAAGGAGGCTCCGGGAGCCAGGGGGTCATTTTCAGCCTTGGAGAGGCTGCAGCGGCCACTCCATGGCTAAGGACACTCATTGCTCTTCCAGAGGACCAGTGTTTGGTGGCTTATGACTGTCTGTAATTCCTGGTCCAGGAGATCTGATGCCCTCTTTTGATCTCCTTGGGCATTAGGCACATACATAGTGGATATACATACATGTAGGTAAAATACCCATATACATAAAATAAATTAAAAAAAATTAAGGGTTTACTAGAAACTGTACAGCTATTCATTCAGAATAAAATCGCAAAAATTGCCCAAATCATCAAGATCCTTGCCCTTGGTGTTCCTTCTTGTTTTTGTTTTGTTTTGGATACAGTCTTAGGCAGGCCTTGAGTTTCTGATTCTTCTGCCTCTATCTTCCAAAGAATCCTAGCAAATAACAGGCATGCGCCACCATGCCTGGTTTATGCAGTGCCGGAGATTGAGGCCAGGGCTTGCTAGACAATCAAGTGAGCCACATCCCCAGCCTTCCTTGCTTTTATGTAGAAGTGCAGCTGCGTGTGGTTTCATTCTGGCTCCAAGTTCTCATTAGCCATGTGTGACATAGTAGGACCTTTTGCAGCAGGCTTGGTTTAGTCTAACTCTTGCTTCAATTATCAGAAATGGCAACAGGTCACACTCCCTTAGAATGAGGTTACCCTCGAATGCTCATTTCCTTGACTTAAAATCAAGCAATAGACTGATTCTCTCTAACTTAGCGGTGTTTAATCATCACAGTTGTGACAGTGGTTTGATTTTATAACACTGAACTCTTTATAAATTCTATTGTTGATTAAAATTCAGATCTGCCTTGAAATGGTAATAATGAATTAATCAATTAATTACTGTCAAACACTGTTAGAATCTTGCAAAATTTTCAGTCAACAGGGGGAGAGGACAGGAAAGGAGGTTGATTGGGTCAGCCTGGTACAGTGGTCCTGTGAGTTGAAACATGGATTGAGAGACCAGAATTTGGGAAGATGTGAATATGCTGAACACAACCAGTAAAAAAACCAGGCAATTGCTGGGTGGTGGTGGCAGGCGGATCTCTTGAGTTTGAGGCCAGCCTGGTCTACAGAGTGAGTTCCAGGACATCCAGGGCTACACAGAGAAACTGTCTCAAAAAAGCCTACCCTCATGAGGAAACAACAACAACAACAATAAAACAAAGCAAACAAAAAAGCAAACAAAACAAACCATTGCTGTGTGTGCTGGTGAATAATTCTGATACTCTTGAGATAGAGCAAATGGATCTTTATGAGTTTGGGGCCAGCCAGGTCTATATAAGTGAGTTCTGGGCCAGAGCAGGTTCACTCTAGCATTTGGGAAGCTGAGGCCTCCCTCAAGATGAAGACCAGCTTGGGTTCCACGGTGAGTGCTAGGCTAGCCTAGGCTACAGAGTGAGATCTTAAAGCACTAACAATAGCAAAGAGAGGTTGGAATGACTGGAGACCTGGCTCAGAAGGGAAGACCATATACTGCTCTCACAGAGGACCAGCGTTTTCATTCCCAGCACCCAAGTCGGGCAGCTCACAACTGCCTGTAACTCCTGCTCTGGAGAAATCCGACAACCTCTTCTGCATGCCAAGGGCAACTGCACACATATGCACATACCCCACCACCTAGATACACATAGTTTTAAAATAATAAAGCATAAATCTTAAACAATTTAAAAAAGAAATTACCCCTGTAAGCAGCCTTGCACCTTTAAAGAGCACAGAAAGGTCACTTGACGAAGTAAGACCCTGATGGCTTGAGTTAGTTCTTAACCTCCTGGGAGCCTGTTGACTTATTTTTATTTTTTTAAAGATAAGGTATCACTAAATAGCCCTTGCTGGCCTGGAACTTACTCATATAGACCAGGCTGGCCCCTAAACTCACAGAGATCCACCTGCCTCTGCCTCCAGAGTGCTGGGATTAAAGGCGTGAGCTGTGTTCAGTGTAGAAACATCTTCCCAGATTCTGCTTTCTCATTGTGTGCTTTAATCTGTGGGACTTCCCGAGTCTCTGCATTGTCCCTGTTTTGTTAGAGGGAAGGCGGGAGACAAAGGTGTCTGATACTTGACAGCGTGCTCCTGAGTGAGTCTGTGTGCCAGCCATCCTGCACAGGAAAGATGTGCTCAGGCCTGCTGCTGATTCCAGTAGCAACAGTAGCTCACTTTAGTTAAGGGGTGTTTCTTGATCCCCCGAGCAGCTCCTAGGAGGTAGGCACTTTGATCCTGGCTTTGTATAGGAGCATAAATGCTTCAGTCTGGAACTTTGTCACATGCTAACAAATGATAGCAGTAGGACCTGAAGCTGGGCCTGTTTTCTTGTTTGATTTCTGCTATTTTTTTTTATTTGTTTTGTTTTGTTGAGACAGTATCTCACTGTGTTGCCCTGGCTGTCTGGAAACTCAGAATAGAAGCCAGGCTGGCCTTGAACTCAAAGAAATCCACCTGCCTCTGCCTCCCAAGTGCTGGGAGTAAAGGCATTTGCCACCATGCCTGGCCTCTGTTTAAGATTTATTACTCGAGTTCTCCAGTGTACATGTGCATTGTGTGTGAGTGCAGGTGCCCACAGAGACCGGAAGATGGCATCATAGTCCCCTGGAGCTGCAGTGTAGGCGGTTGTGAGCTGCCCAATGTGGATACCGGGAACAGACAGAACTCATGACCTCTAGAAGAGCAGCAAGTGTTTAACGTTTTAGCTATCTTTCCAGCCCCAGAGTTTGACTCTTTAATCGGTTATTTTTGTATAGTAGGTTTGCCCATTCAACTCTTATCTCATTTCAGAAATCTGTTTAGACCTCACAACAATCACACCTGTCTTAAAGTTACAAAAGCTTAATTACTGCTTGGGGCTGGAGAGTCGGTTCAGCAGTTAAGAGGACTGGCTGCTCTTCCAGAGGACTTGGGTTCAATTCCCAGTGCACATTAAATACATACATACATACATACATCAAGCAAGGTGTGATACGTGCTGTAGACAAGCAAGTGACCCAGTGGGTGCCCCAGGCTACAGGAGAGATTTGTTGGTTTTCCTAGGGGCAGAGTGGTGCAAGCAGCCAGTCTGTATCCAGTCTTCCCTTTGCTTTTATCTATAGCCTCTAAGGAGCTCCAACTTGAATGGGCCAAATAACAGGATCACCCCACCTGCACAGATCTTCAGAGGGTCAAGAGAGTCTCAGGGACGATGTTGGTTTATAGGTAGCTTGCTCTCCTTGCTCTTCCTCCAACCCCGGACTTTTCCTTCCAGCCCGACTAAGGAGCAGCCGCCAAGTGCTGTCTGTCCTTGCTAACGTGAAGCAATCTGTATGTTAAGATTCTGTTGAGCCCTAAAGTGTGCCGTGGTGTCTTCCACAGGGGTGCTTGGAGCTCATGGTATACTTTAGATCTTTAGCTTCTTCTGATGTGCTTCTTGTTCTCAAGGTTTTTCAACCGTCCTGCTGCCTGGCATTGGCTCCTGTGTAGGGCTGCTTTTTCCCTAGTTTTCCCAAGTCTTGGTTTTGTTGAATGAAAAACATGTTGCACAAGAGTCAAAGCTGACTCATGTCCTCAGGCTGGATGAAAAATGGAGTTCAGACCCTGGAGGTTTAACCAGGTGGAAAGGGAGAGATATCTGGGCTTAACAAGGCCGTTGGCTTCCTGTCTAGAATTCTCTTTTTCTGGGATTATATGAACTAGGGTAGCTTGGAGAACTAAGGAAGGTAGCATTACAGATAACCATTTGGCAAATTCCACGATGGACAAGAGTAAGTAAGTTTGGGGTGGGGCGGGAAGGGGTGGTCAGAATCAGGGGATTGATGGGTTGTTGAGTTTAGAGTTAGGGCTTACTGGAGCTGGGTGTGGCTGGTGTGGAGGAGGAGCAGGAGGGATGGATGGGAGAGTTTTGTGTAGAGACATGGGAAGTGGTCGATGTGTGGAGTTGGCTGTGTGAGACAAGGTAGCACCACCTCCCTGGCCAGTTAGGATCAGGGCTTGCGACCATGAGGAGAGAGAGGCCTCGATGGGAGAGGCACAGTCAAGAATCAGGTCAGTGGAGTCAGGACATTCCTGAAAACAGCAGAGGGCAGGGCTGACTTCCTGGATCAGGTTGGCAGGGCCTGGGGCAGGAGTAGAGACTGATGTTCATGACAGAGGCTGCTCTGCAAGGGAGGGAGGGAGAAGGAGAGGGAGAGGAGGAGGGGGAGGGGGAGAGGGAGGGAGGGAGGGAGAGAGAGAGAGAGAGAGAGAGAGAGAGAGAGAGAGAGAGAGAGAGAGATTGATTGGTCCAGCTTATGGAACTCAGATTGCCAGGCTTGGTGGCGAGCATCTTAACCTGATGAGACATATCTTGCCGGCCTTCCTTCACGTTTCTTTGTTTGTTTTGTTTTGTTTTGTTTCTGTTTTCTCCAAGGGCCAGAGAAAGGAGAAGGTTCATTTCTCACTGACTTTTGTCTCTAGAAAGACAGGGGGCCTCATGAAAGGCTCAGCAGAGCTCTAAGGATGTGGGACCATGGAGAAGGGTAGTTCCCATCCACAGGTAGATGAGGCTGGAGTTGTCCTTGGAGAGATGTTTGTCTAGAATTGATAACTGAAGCGTGAGGCAGAGAGCCCAGTGGGACTCTGCCTCTCTCACAGGCAGACAGCTGCCAGCTATGGTGCCCATCTGTGTCCAGGTGGGCATCAGAGGAGGAAAGCTACAGGGTGCCAGGGAGGCCTGATGCCTGCCCTCCACCGCCTCTACTCTTGGACCTTTGACTATCTGTTAGGCCCAGCAACTTCAGCTCTCTGCCCACCCGTGAGCGGATGTAAGGGATGTTTCTACAGCTGGGCCAAGCAAGACAAGTCTGGAAGGCCTCCCAGTATTTGCTGGTGTGAGCTGAGCCTCCTTGAACTGTTAGAACAGTTGGAAATGGTTTTGACTTGATTGTCTTCAGAGCATTGGTCATCTGAACTGCACTTCAGTTTCCTGAATATTTGCCAAGAATGTCTCTGGTATACAGTGAAAAAGTAGAACTCCTAAGTGTGTTCTGTTCTGGTAGAATTTAGAGCCTTCTGGAAAGTTCCTTGAGGACAATGGACAAGAGTCCCCTCATCTCACAGCTCAGGAAGGTGGAGTGAGTGCAGGACCTGCCCAGTCAGGGTCTCAGCCCTCCTTGAAGCGCCTGCCTCATGGCTGCGTTTGGTACGTCTTTCAGTGACTGATTCTAGCTGACCAGTTGTTGGGATCTTACTCTTGTGGCGCTCTTGGGCCCCATCAGTTCATAGCTAGGCTGCCTTCGGCCTAAATCCTTCTTGGGACACCTACAATGGAGGAGGGCCTTGCCTCAGAGCTTATAGGCAAGTGATCCTCAGAGGACACCACAGGGCGGCCATGTGGCTGGGTTGGCTCTGTCAGAAGCATGGCAGCTTCTGACTCTACAGATCTTGAGCATGAGACAGGGTTTCTCTGTGTAGCCTTGGCTGTCCTGGAACTCACTTTGTAGACCAGGCTGGCCTCGAACTCAGAAATCTGCCTGCCTCTGCCTCCCAAGTGCTGGGATTGAAGGCGTGCGTCCCACTGCCTGGCTTGGCTGAGACTCCTTTTTGTTTTTTGAGACAGGATTTCTCTTTGTAACCCTGGTTGTCCTGGAACTCACTTTGTAGATCAGGCTGGCCTCGAACTCAGAAATCTGCCTGCCTCTGCCTCCCAAGTGCTGGGATTAAAGGTGTGTGCCACCACCTCCTGGCTAAACTTTTTCTTTTAATTCAAAGAAAAATGTTTGTTGCATGTTTATGCCTCATGAGAAAGACCAGAAGAGGGGGTCCCATCCCCTGGAATTGGATGCATAGGAAGTTGGGAGCTCTCAACTGGGCCCTGGGAGTGGAATCTGGGATCCTCAGCAAGTGCTCCTAACGCCGAGCTGTCACTCAGTCCCCAAGTGCACAGAAATCTGAAAGCAAATGCATATCACCGTCAACATTCTCTGTGCTCTAAGACTGATGCTTTGTGAAGGAGGAAAGCTTCTCAGGAAGCCATAAAACCCAGAAGCTGGAGAGCGGAGGTGAAGCGTCCTGGGTACCTTAAAATAGAAATCTCGGAACGGCCGTTTCACAGAAGAGGATAACTAGGTGGTGGGGTGGATAACGGCCGCTGAAGTATAACGTGACCACAGAAGCATTGAGATCTTCCTCTAGCTACTGGACTGGACAAAATAAAAGAGCATGTTTGTGCTTGACAAGGGTGCAGGGAGGCTGTGCTATATAACGACAGTGTTAGCAGCGATACAAATTGGTAAATAATTAGTAGACAGTTTCAACATTTCCAAATGTGCTTCCTGGTGGCACTTGCCTGTGGTGTCAGTGCTTGTGGAGTGGACTTGAGAGGATTAGGAGTTTAAGGCCAGTCTTGCTATACAGCAAGTTTGAGGCCAGTCCAGGCTGCATGAGACCCTGTCTCAAAAACCAGCAGCAGCAGCAGCAGCAGATTTAACTATGAGTCCGTTTGACACCATTTCTGCTCTTACAGATGCACATTTCCACCACACTGGCTCTCATACACAGACCTGTGTAGATGTTTAAAGGCCAGGCAGACCTTTTGGTGGTGTGCCTGCCCTAAAGGCTCTGGGTTCAATCCTTAGCATCACACAGAAGAGCAAAACAAGGGAAGAATTTTCATGGGCCTGGTCCAGAGCAAGGGTCTTAGGTATTTTCTGTTCTTGGGCTAAGGAGGTGGCTCAGTGGGTACCAGTACTTTCGATGCAAGAATGAGGGCCTCAGTTCAAGTCCCCATCACCCATATGAAAGGACAGCCCAGTATGAGTGCATGCCTGTAACCCTGGCATCAGGTGGATCCTGAGACCAGTCAACCTGGCCAAAAGGGAGAACTTCCCCTTCAGCGAGAGACCCTGTCTTACAGCAGGCAAGGTAAAAGGTGACAGCTCACTTACCTGCCCACTCCCACTCACTTCCCTCCCCCACAACACACACACACAGACATGCACGAACGCATGCGCACACACACACCACTGACCTGCCTACCTTCCTTGGTGAGCATTTCCTCAGGATGGAAGGTCTGTCCCATGGGCTGCTGACGGTCTGGGAAACACTGACCCTAACGACCTTAAGACGGTCTTCAGAAAGAGACACTGCTTTGTCAGCATGCATTTTCCTAAGAGCTGAAGTAACGGTTTGTGTCTAAAATAGGATTTCCTTTTAACTTCTTGGAATTTTTTTTTTTTAGGATTCATTTTTAAATGTGTGTGTGAGTAATGTGGGTTTGTGGACTTCAGTGAAACTGTCCCCAGAGTTCAGAAAAGGGTGTTGGATCCCCTGGAGCTGGAATTATACACAGCTGTGAGTCACCTAATACGGGAGCTGGGAACTGAATCCAGGTTCTCTGCATGAGCATCCAGTGCTCTTAACCACTGAGCCATCTCTCTAGGCCCCACCACTTGGAGTTTGAAGTGACTTTTTTTTTAAACCTTTAAAATCTGAAAGATGGTCGTTGTTTCCAGGAGGGACAATGGGATACGGCTAGGCTCTCACATTTGTGTGGCCCTTTGCTGTAGGCGGAGCCATCCCCCAACCCGGCCCGGCACGTCTTTATAAATAAGGCTCTACAGGTCTTGTGTGGTGGGTAGTGCTGGAGGTGGTGCCTGGCGTTGATGCTTGCTTTGAACACCCCTTCCTCTGGGCTGTGGCACTTTAGCTCAGCAGTGGTGGGAGGCGTGGGCCCGCTGGTTTACTCGTGGTATAAGCTCTCTAGGTGGGATGTGGTGGCCGTGGCAGTGGCAGTGCAGGTGTGATATAAGGAGGTGGTAGCTGTGAATCTAGGAACCTGATAAGCCATGGAAAGAGTCCTGGCTTCTAATAGTCAGGGTTTGAGGGTCTTGGAAGAAGGCTAGCTAATGCAGGGGCCAGGCCTGTCTTGAGGTGGAACATAGACTGGCTAATTTTTACCCACCGTGTCAGTTTTGATTCTTGTTGGCAAGGAAGAGTATTACCAAGTTAGGAGGGCTGCTGCCACTTATCAGCTGCTTCGCTGGTATACATTTTTAAGGGATGAACTTGAGATTTTGAGGCTAAATCAGGTCTTTCTAGATGGTTGTTATGGACCTTATCCGCTATTTGAACAGTCTCACCCTCCTTTGCCCCTTTCTTAGAAAAGCAGCTCACATTTGAAGAAACATCAGTAAAAGGTAAGAAGTCCTCTGCAAGGTAGGCGTGGCGGTGCACGCCTTTATCCCAGCTTTTGAGGCCAAGGGGAGGCCAGTTGAGGCTACGTAGTGAGATGCTCCCTTAAACAAAGGAAGGAATAGGATGCAGCTTGCTTTTTCCCTCTTCCAAAAGCCTTTGAATTAAAACTATTAACTCACAGAGCTAAGCTACCAGGCAGGGTGTGGCTAAGTTAACAGTGACCTTGACAAATTAGGATTGCCCTTGAGAAAGAGAACTTCCAAACCTTGACTGTGCCGGGTCCAGAGGCTGATTCACTCCCGTGCAGGCATCCCTCCTGCGGTAACCGAGCATTGAAGGAAGGAAGGACAGACGGAAGAAAGGAAGGAAAAAAGGAAGAAAGAACAGCCACTACCATCTGTCTGTCTGTCCTAGTAAGAGAGGACCAGGCAGCTGTTACTGGTAACATAGTACCCAGAACGTTTGTATGGCTTTGGTTATTGGAAGCCAGGGTTGATAAAAATACAGCTGGAGGTAGGAAGGGAAGTTATTATCAGATTAGAAAATTGCAAAAACAAAAAGCTAATTTCAGAGCAGTTATTAACTGTCAATACATGTCACACTGTCTTGAAATAATTCTTTCTTTTTCATTGTCCAGTCTGACTTACTGTCAACTGGGTTTTCATGGCTTGATTAATGAGGCTAGCCCTTTTGGGGAGTCTAAAAAAGGAGATAAGTTTCATTGACGTTTGGTGTTCCACTCTCAGCCCCTGGACGGCTGTGGAGCTTGTGAGAGGGGAGTGGCTGGCTCCTGTCAGGAGTCTTCGGTGATTTGTTGTTCAAGGTCGAAGGACGCCATTGACCTGTTTTCTGTAGGTAGCATAGAGTAAAGAATGCCACACCCATCCTGGAGCACAAGCCCGTCTGAGAAGCTTCTCCCATTTTAAAATCTACCTTATTTTTCATTTTTATTTTGTGGAGACAAGGTCTCTATGTACCTATGGCTGTCCTGGAACTTGCTCTGTGGACCAGACTGGCATCAAACTCACAAAGATCTGGCTGCCTCTGCCTCCTGAGTTCTGGAGTTAAAAGCATGCAGTACCACACCCAGCTCAGCTTTCTCTCTTACTGAGGGATGAATGTCTTTCCAGGGACAGTGGCTCTAATGGAGAGCACAGCCAGGACCTGGGGAAAGGCCACCAGTGGAGCAGGCAGCATCTGCTTTCCAGGAATGTGGCTGCCACGCCCAGGCTCACAGAGCTTTTGGCTTCCACAGGCTTTTGTTTTCCCACAGATGTTTGGGAGCATGAATGCCTGCACCCCTTACCTTAGCAGCAGCCTCAGTTCTTAGCTAAAGAACAAGTGAAGTTTTGTGCGTTGGCTTGCTTGCTTGCCGAGTCTCGTCTCCTTAGGCTTCTGTGGCTGACCTGCCTCAGCCTCCACAGTGCTGGGGTCACACACAGCCACCTCACCTGGCTTTGTGAGGTTTCCCAGCCCGTGTGCAGCGATGCACATGTGGAGACCAGAGGACAGCTTCTGGAGATTGGTTCTCCCTTTCTTTCCACCCTGTGGGCGGGCGCCCTTGCTCCCCAAGGCCCTGCTTGCCCTTGAGAGGAAAACCCTGATCCTGAACAGTGTCCGGGATGTTTTCTCTGCTCATTTCTCTATTTGCCCTGGACTTTTCCTCTTAAACTGTGCCTTCTCTCTTTTTCTTCTTGAGTAGATCTTGTCACAGAGCCAAAGGGCGTGCTAGAGTGCCTGAGTAATGGAGAAGGCTGACACATTTCAGCTACTCAGGACAGTAGTGTTTAGAGTCGGCCCCAGCACTGAGTTCCCTCTTTAATAATGCATTTTCATTTCATGAGGAGGGAGGACGAACAGGTAATGGTGGCAACCTTGCATCCCTCCCTGCAAGAAGCTCAAAGGTGTCACATGGCACAATCTTATTTTACAGCTGCTGAGCCTGAGAGGTGACTGGAATTTATGACAGGCTCCCCCTGACCCTTTATATGCACTTGTGCATGTGCGTACACACACACACACACACACACACACACACACACACACAAAATGTAAAGAAAAGAGATTGCTAGTTTCCTGGGATCAACCCATGTTTTCTCTAGGCTCCGTTTTTAGGGTTTCCGCTTCCTTAGTCTTTTCCCATTTGTTCCTTGGTCAGTTGTAGAAGTGTCAGCTTCTTAGAGGACTTAAATGTCTGTGTATATTGTGTTCATTGCCAACGGGATAGTGGGCTTGAGAATGGAGCAGCCTTCACGTCAGACACCTCCCCTCCACCTTGCCTCTGAGCCCCTCCAAGGCTGCACACTGTCTGCAGCACACTGTGATCGCATCAGAGTTGCTTAAACATATCACTGGCAGGATATTGTCCCCAAGGGACCCTGGTGACAAGGTTAGTTTTCAAATCTAAAGACGCATGTCACACTTGATGGAGAGGTCAGTGAGAGACTCCAGCCCCGAGGCCTGCTGGTGGCTTGGGCAGAAATGAGTGGGGACAGCAATCTGCGCTGGCATTTCAGCTCCCGAGGCTGAAGGCTGTCTGCGTTTTGGGCCTGAGTGTAATTGAATTTCAGCAGCAGAGGGCACGAGGCTTGGCATTTTTTATAGTGCTAGATTGTGGGCTGGATAAGGAGGCCTTTCATCTCTCAGTGCGTGTGGCCGGTCACATGCTGCTGGGTCAGAACGGAGCTCTTGGCTCCCAAGGAAACATTGTGATGAGCCCAGGGGAGAGCTGCTGCGGCCAGAACACAGACAGACAGAGAGCTGTTCGCTGCTGAGGGAAGGGTGTGCAGTTCAGGATGTCGTCAGGAAGGCCACCCCTGACCAGTCCTCTCACGGTCGGTTGTGCTGGGGTAGACTGCACTGTGTTCAGTTGATTGCACTTTCCTGCTGGCCTGTGGAAAGTCAGCCCTGTTGGCCCTGGAGCTACTCCTAAGAGTACAAGAAGTGGCTTAGCAGAGACCCGAGTGATGCCGGGAACCCAAACCCTGGGTTGGTTCTGGCATACTCAATTTACACATAATTTGGGGCTCCTGGAAGCAGCCGTTGCTTGCCTGGTCCCACAGTGAGAGGAAGTGAAACCCCTGGGCATGAGCTCCAGGGAGCATAGGCTGCCCTGGCCGACTGGCACTTTGATCCTTCTAAGCCGTGAGCGGAAGTCCAGGTCCATCCTGTCAGAGCGAAGAGGCCCACAGGCATCCTTGTGTTTAAAGAAGGGCTGTGGTGCCCCAGCCTCTACTAACTTGCTTTGTGAGATAAAGAAGTGGAGCCAGGCGTGGCCAGTGTTTGCAGTGGTGTTTGCAGTGGTGTTTGCAGTGAGCCTCTGAAGCTCCAAGGTTTGGCTAGACTGCCTGCCCCATCTGGTGGCCTGGTATCTGCTTCTCTGTGGGTCCTGTCTCGGGCCTTCTTGACTTAAGGACAGGTTGATCAGAAATCATCAGAAGTCCCTTTCAGTTGGCAGATCATGGTGGGCCCCTGACTCTCTGGAAGTTGGCCCCTGGTGGCCTCTGTACAAAACACGGCCGTTTTCTCAGCAGGTGCCTCTTTGTCCCTAAGGTCTGACCTGGATGATGTGAGCAGAGGCTCCAGTGATGTCTCATCCATGGCCTTGGGCTTCGCCTCAGCTAGGCCTCTTTACTTCTGCCCTGTGTTCTAGGAGACCAGCTTAACTATTCAGCCTCAAAACTGTGTGCTTTGTCCCCAACGTGTGCCCAGAGTCTCCTTCCCTTGGCCACAGTGACAGCCATGCTTTACCCTTGGTGTTGCTACAGCAGCTGACTGAGAATTAGCCAGCACCAAACTTTTTAAAAACCACTCCTACAATTTTCCTTTAAAATTACCCTGTGAGGGAGGGGCAGGAGAGACGCTCAGCAGTTAAGGGCTCTTACAGAGTCTGGGTTCAGTTCTCAGCATCCACCTTGTGAGGTGGCATACAAATGTCTGTATTTCCAGCCACGGGGGACCTGATGCTTCTGGCCTTCTTGGCCACTCACATGAATGGATATACACATACCATGTGTGCACACAGCCAGACACATACATATAATTGAAATCTAGGAAGAATTACTAGATTAATATGAACTTGGTAAGAACATGTAAGACTGGGTGGCCACTGAATGGACTGAGCTGTTTCTCATTGTTTCTGTGGCTGCTTTGTCTTGTTTTCTTTTTAACCTGCAGACACGTTGACGTAAAGATAACAGGGAAGCACTGGGCCTGCGCTCAGGAGGCAGAGAGAGCTGTATCTCTATAGATTCAAGTTCAGGGTGTCTACATTATGAGTTCCAGGCTAGCCAGGGCTACAGTAGTGAGACCCTGTCTATAAACAAAACAAGCCAGGGAAGAACTGTCCTGATCTGCAGTGAAACTTCCCAACTGGTGCCCTTTGCTGGATGCAGTAGGTTGCTGTGTCTAATGGAGTGCGTTCTCTCTTCCTGTGTTCCGTCCCAGTCAGAGACCCTGCAGGTCATAGGTCACATGGGCAAAATTCTGCTGCAAAGTCTTTATGGAAGTCATTTCTCTGAGATTTATGGAAGTCATTTCTCTGAGATTTGATGGTGAAAATGTGTTCATGAGGTGTCTGGGCCCCGACTCTGGTGCTCTTTCCGTCGTTGGCAAATTCCCACTCTGGTGATCTAGGAGTATGGTGTCCCCACGCCTGCCACCCCGGGTTCTCTCTGTGCTCTTGTTGGTAGCGTCAGTTGCCGGCATGTTGAACAGGAGTGTTTGGCCGAGGACCTAAGTGTTGGAATACGTGAGCAGTGCGGTATTGATGGTCTCTGGTAGGCTGCTTACGTGTGTTGGGGGGCTGTGTTGTATGTAGTGACCCGTGAGTGAAAACAAGTAGAATTTAACATTTGGGAAATGCCCTCGACCCGTTTTGCAGATAATACTGAGACTGAGAGGTTGGGGTTGTAGCTTGTTTGAGTTGTAACCTATTTGAACTCCACAGAGTTAGCTAGAAAAGGAGTAGTCTGAGAAGCTCTGTTGCCCTGCCCAAGGCAGCCACCCTTCCACTCAACTCATGATGCCTCTCTAGACCTAAGGTCACCTCCCTCTATGGCCCTGTGTGTCCTGTAGCAGAGACCAGATCTAGGGAGCCAGCCACAGCATGCACAGATTGGGCTTCATGCCCCTGTCTTAATCTTCTGCCTGTGCCCATCCTGCCTCTACTACCCACCAGTTCAGCGAACAGAGAAGGTGTCTAGTGTCTCACCCTGCCTGGCCTTATGGCCTCAGAACTCCTGCTGTCTGCCCCACATCCTGGCTCTTCCAGTGGCATCATTGTCCACCTGTAGAGGCCTGGCATGATGCCCTGTGCCCTGCAAGTTGACTGTAATTAGCCAGGTGTCTCTAGCATGTAAGAGTTATGAGGCTGAGGCAGGAGGATCATGCACTTGAGGCTAGCTTGAGCCACATAGTCAGGTGCACAGTGATGTAAGATGTCATGACCTGCATGTCACAGGTGCACTTGGCATTATCTGTTTGGCTGGCAGCTTTGCGGATGCCTGCCTTCCTTCCACCTGGCTGTTAGGCTTTGTTAGTCCTCCCTCCCGCAGTACTCAGTGGCACTCATGCTTGCTGGTAGGCGTCCACACTGACTGTCGGCTTTCTTCCATGTGAGTAATGGATTCAGTTTTGAGCCAATGCTTGTTTTATGTGAGGCCTCAGTGCCCTCGCTGGATGGCACTTGGCATGGAAGAACAACAACAGGTCATGACAATTAGTTTCTAGGTTTCCCGATGTGGCTGTTTAGCCACTTATTACAAGGTAGCAGAACAGGGTGGCCACTGTGGGAGACTTGAGGCACATTGTTAGGGCGGCTGTGACCCTGCAGCGGAAGCAGGAATCGTCTTGAGTTAACTTTACACAGCCAGAACACTAGTGGTGAAATTTCTGTCTCAAGAGCCTTAAGCTCAGCCAGGTGCTTCATTTTTGCTTTGTAGTAGAGAGAGTTGCTGGTAGACATGCGCCGGTTAAAGGGAAGGAGTGGTTATTTAGCAGTTGCAAGGAGACAGATTGTTGACATTTAGAACGCTGGTGTGTGGTTTGCTCCTAAGAGAGAATGCCTAGCTGGGATTTATCTGGTGGGAATTAAACCACTAAACCTTCCAAAGTGTGACGCTATGGCCATCTGCCATGGAAAAGCATAATCACCATCCAAGTCTGGGCTCGGAGCTACATGTGGCCCAGTCACCTGTGGAGAAGCCACTCTGACTTGTTCTCTTCTTGCTGTTTTTTTCAGAGCCTGAGCCCTTGCGAAGCCGGCAATGACAAGTCTGAATGGTCGCCATGCTGAGAAAACCATTGACATGCCAAAACCATCAGCCCCCAAAGTGCACGTGCAAAGGTCTGTGTCCCGAGACACCATCGCCATTCATTTCTCGGCATCCGGGGAGGAGGAGGAGGAAGAGGAGGAGGAGCTCAGGGGCTCCCTGGGGGAGGGGCTAGATGACCAAAGCATTGTAACGGGGCTTGAAGCCAAGGAGGACCTGTATCTTGAACCCCAGGGTGGCCATGACCCTGCAGGCCCTGTCTCGACGGCCCCTGCAGATGGGCTGTCTGTGTCTGAGACCCCTGCCATTTTGCCTGTCTCTGAGAACACTGTAAAGCTGCTGGAGTCCCCTGCTCCAGCACTGCAGGTATTAAGTCCAGTGCCATTGGCTCTGTCTCCAGGATCATCTTCATCTGGACCCTTAGCTAGTTCTCCCAGTGTGTCGTCCCTTTCTGAGCAGAAAACCAGTTCTTCGTCTCCACTGTCTTCTCCTTCCAAGTCCCCTGTCCTGTCCTCCAGTGCCTCGTCCTCAGCCCTCTCAAGCGCAAAGCCCTTCATGAGCCTGGTGAAGTCCCTGTCAACTGAGGTGGAGCCAAAAGAATCCCCCCACCCCCCGAGGCACAGACACTTGATGAAGACTCTGGTCAAGTCTCTGTCCACAGACACTTCCCGGCAGGAGTCGGACACCGTGTCCTACAAGCCCCCTGACTCCAAACTCAACCTGCACCTGTTCAAACAGTTCACACAGCCACGGAACACGGGTGGAGACTCCAAGACTGCGCCTTCTTCCCCCCTGACTTCGCCCTCTGACACTCGTTCCTTTTTTAAAGTGCCCGAAATGGAGGCAAAAATCGAAGACACTAAGCGACGCCTTTCTGAAGTCATCTATGAGCCCTTCCAGCTCCTCAGCAAGATCATGGGGGAGGAGAGTGGCAGCCACAGGCCCAAAGCCTTATCTGCAAGTGCTTCAGAGCTCTCCAGCCTGTCCGGCTTGAACGGGCACTTGGAAAGCAATAACTACAGCATCAAGGAGGAGGAGGGGGACTCGGAGGGGGACGGCTACGGCAGCGACTCCAACACCTCCAGGAGCGACCACCCGAAGCCCACCGAGGACGCCTCGAAGGAAGTGGAGCCCAAGGGTTCCCAGGCAAGTAGTCTGAAGGACTTAGGTCTGAAGACTAGTTCTCTGGTTCTTGAGAAGTGTTCTCTGTCTGCTCTAGTGAGCAAGGAGGACGAAGAGTTCTGTGAACTGTACACGGAGGACTTTGAGCTGGAGACTGAGGGCGAGGGGAGACTTGATAAGACCCTCGATCTCCCCCTCAAGCCAGAGGTGCTTGCCAGCGATGGTGTGGCTCTGGAGAGCGAGGATGAAGAGGACTCGGCTACCGAGCACCAGGAGTTACCTGTGAAGACGCTCGGCTTCTTTATAATGTGTGTCTACGCGTACCTCATCCTCCCCCTCCCCTACTACATGAGCGGGCTCTTCCTGGGCGTCGGCCTCGGGTTCATGACTGCAGTCTGCATGATTTGGTTCTTTACGCCACCAAGTGCTCACAAACACCACAAATCTCACAAAGCTCTGCGGCACCAGAACACGAGATCTCTGGACATCAAGGAGCCCGAAATACTAAAGGTACGGACGGAAGCCTCCCTCCAGCTAACGGCTGAGTGAGCTGATGGCTGAAGGTGTTCGAATCGGGGGTGTGTGTGTGTGTGTAAGATTTATTTATTTATTTATTTAATATGTATGAGTACACTGTAGCTGTCTTCAGACACACCAGAAGGGGGCATTGGTTCCCATTACAGATGGTTGTGAGCCATCATGTGGTTGCTGGGAATTGGACTCAGGACCTCTGGAAGAACAGTCAGTGCTCTTTTTTTTTTTTTTTTTAAGATTTATTTATTTATTATATGTAAGTACACTGTAGCTGTCTTCAGACACTCCAGAAGAGGGCGCCAGATCTCATTACGGATGGTTGTGAGCCACCATGTGGTTGCTGGGATTTGAACTCTGGACCTTCGGAAGAGCAGTCGGGTGCTCTTACCCACTGAGCCATCTCTCCAGCCCATTGGGGTGTTGCTAAGACTTTGGATATCTCTGTTGTCCAGGAACTCAAACAGCTCATCTGGAAGTCTGCTGTGTAGACCATGTTTACTTACTTACCAGGCAGCTTTTAAGCTCTCCACGGCCCCAGAGAGCAGCGCTTCTGGCTAGCTCCTCTTAGGTCTGCCTTTCAATTTGCTCTATTTTGAGGATCTGTCATTGCTGAATGTTGGGATTCTATATTCTTATTTTTCAGGCAGTCTCACTATGTAGCCCTGGCTGTCCTAGAATTTACTGTGTAGATCAGGCTAGCCTTGCACTCATAGAGATCTGCCTGCCTCTGCCTGCCAACTGCTGGAATAAAGGCGTGTGCCACCGTGCCTAGAAGGGTTATCTACCTGGAGATTCTGGTATCAGGCTCGATGCCAATGGAACTGCAGGAGAGGGCCAAGAGGAAAGAGACCAATTACTATCACTGATGGCGCCTGCTGCTAGCTTCTCTCTGTGCACAGTGAGACGTGGGCTGAGAACAAAAATGTCAACTGTGAATGCCATGTGTCAGGCTTTGGGCCTCTTGGGGTGGGGCTCCTGAGACGATCTTTTGGAATGAATATATTAGAATTTCAAGTTTCTATTTATTTCTCCATATTTACATTTTTCTGGCCGTTTTGTGTACTTCATAAGATTTTTAGCATAAAACTATGGTTGTCACCTGGCATGTTGGTGGCGTTTGTCTGTGATCTCTGCCTTTGGAAGACAGAGGCAGGCGGCCAGCCTGGTCTAGATAGTGATTTCCAGGATGCAGCTGTGTAATGAGACCATCACAAAACAAAGCAAAACAGCAGGCAGTGGGGCTGGAGAGATGTGATTGAGAGCAGTGCAGCTCCTGCAGAAGGCTTGAGTTTTATGTCCCAGCACCATGTCAGGCCACTTCACAGCTGCCGTTAACTTCAGCTCTGGGGGAACCCACATATATGCACATAATTTTAAAAATTTTAAACTCTAAACGTATAATTGTCATTGATATAGTTTCTGAGTTATTTGTATACATAGTTATATAGGGTATAGAATCAGGAACATTTAAAGGTCACTGCCATATAATAGTTTTCAAGGATCCTCTGTTGGCATTAGGTATTTCCAGTTTTATACGTGAGGAGGCAGGGTCTGTTCATCCCATGTTTTTGAGCCCATTGTGACACTCCTCCCTCTCTCCTCCCCACCCCCACCCCCCGTTTCCTGTGGCACATCTCTGCAGAAAAAGCCCACATCTAGACTTTGTCTGAGAGCCCCGTACTGCCCGTCCAGGCGTTCAAGGTGGCTTCTGTTTGCTTGGAGTGGCTTTGAATGCTATTGACCGTAACCTTTAGCTCTCCTCAGGTTACAGGCTTATTTGGGCTCTGTTAAATTTCTAGGTTTGTGTCCCCTCCCTTCTATCTGAGGAATACCCTGAAAATGACAACACGATCTCTCTTTGTTGAGAATAAAAAACAAAAAATGAGAAAGGAAAGCTGTTGCTGCAGTGGATGGAGGGGCTCTCTCCAAGATCTGTCTCTT
Source organism: Mus caroli (assembly GCF_978045245.1). NCBI lineage: Eukaryota > Metazoa > Chordata > Mammalia > Rodentia > Muridae > Mus > Mus caroli. Next base: position 15,576,601 of record NW_028227268.1, read on the forward strand.
TTGTTTTCCCCTCTCTTTACATTCTGTCCTTATCCCCAAAGAAGCATGGGAAACTCATGGCAGGCACATCCTGGGCGTGTCATCTGGCTCCGGTCAGGTCTGGAGTGTAGTGTCTGCATCACACATGCAGATGCACCCACTCTTTGTCACCTAGGTGCTCACGTGTTACAGCCTGACCTCTTCACGCTTCCCCACACAGTTGGCTGTGAGACTGTTTCTTTTTTGAAGGGAAGCTGGCGCTGGCTCCTGAGGATGTGACACCCTTAGTGTAGCATGAATATGTGGAGCAGAGCAAAAGTGACTCATGCCTGGTGGCCCCACTGTCGAAACAGTGATGCTGTGACCTTCTGATTTCCACGCTCTAAGTGGCCTAGTGCTAACTTTAGCCAAGAGAAAAAAAGATGCTTGTGTCAGTCCCAGAACTACTGACTGACGAAAGATATTTGTCCTGGGAAGTTTTAACTTTAGGACAGACAGTCTCAGTGTTGATCTAGTCAACTGTGGGTTGACAGTTTACCAACTACCCAGAGGCTGCAACATTACAGTGCTATTTAAATGTCACGACAGTTGGCTTGTTTTAATCCAGTGAGTGGAACAGTAAAGGCAGGGTGCTAGGTGTGAGAATACTGTCTCATTAGAATTGTATCACAACCCTGTTCAGTTCGGGTATGTGCTGGTGAAGGAAGGGAGGCCCAGAGGCTGTTCCTCGTTCATGGCCATGCTGTCTAGTGGTATTTTAGCCAGTGTTAAAGTCTATTGCTAGTGATGCAATACCCCAGGCTAGGTAATATAGAAAAGAGTGTCAGATTTAGTGGTACCCACTTGTAATTTCAGCGTCTGGGAGGCAGAGGCAGGATGCTTGTAAGTTTGAGGATAGCCTGGGCTGCATTCTGAGACCCTGGCTCAGCAAAACAAAGAAAAGGTGTTATTTTTGCTCATGGTTCTGGCCAAAGTTGAGGGGTTTATGTGGTAAAGACTGTCTTCCTGCCGGTGCGCGTGGGGTATCGTGGCTGCTGACAGGGACACTGTGAACAGATGTTCTCTGCCTTCCCTGGCTTTTTTCTTGGCTTCCACCCTGGTGGCAATGATGTTTAGAAAGGGGGACACCAGGTGCTAGAGAGGTGGCCCAGTAATGGGTGTTCCTGCAGAGGACCCGGGTTCTGTTCCCAGACCCGCATGGCAACTCAGCCATTTGGAACTCCAGTCCCAGGGGATCTATTGCTCTCTTCTATCCTCTGAGGACAGATAGCAGAGCAGTGAGTGGTGGTGTGCCCAGTTTGCCAAGCCCTGTCGTAGGTAGAATGAGTTCTTTCCTGCAGCATGCCTGCTTAGATGTCTAGACCTGCAAGTGACATCTTGCAGCCTTCCATACTCTGCTGGGTGAGTTGACTTACACAGGCCTCTAAAATGAAAGGGCCTTGGCCCGGCAGCTTCCGTCTCACCCGATTGGACTTCCAAGCCGGAGTCACATGCTGATTGTCTGGCTTGTGTTCTTTGTGCTTCATGAAGGCAGAGAGGTTGGGCTCATCAGCTCGTCCTTGTATCCTCAGTTCCCGCTGTGTGGTAGGCATGTGATAGATAACTCGTTGCTGGATGCATGCTTGGGTCCCTGAGTAAGAGTTTAGCCAGTGGATCAGTATTCATTGCTTGTTCTGTTCCTGAGACTGACTATGTGACAGAAGCAACCAAAGGGAGGAAGGATTTGCTTGGGTTCATAGTTGTAGGGTGTTGTCCATCATGGAGAGCAAGTGACTGGTTTGCTAGTTTGTTTTGGTCCATGGTGGCAGGAGCATGTGATCACACAGCAGCGCACAGGAAACAGAACTGTGCTAGAAGTGGATGGGGCCAGGCTGTGAGCAGAAAGGCTGGTCCCAAAGGCCTACACCAGCCAGCTAAGCCCAAGTCCTCTTCTGCTGCCAGCTCTGCGCCTGTGATGTGATACAGGAGCCAGACACTGGTTCCTTTATAAAATGGGCCTGTTGCCATGGTTTGATCATGGTTTGCTCCCATCGAAATGCAGGTTGAAATGGAATTTTCAGTGTAACTGTGTTGAGATAATTAGAAGCTGGGCATGACAATACATGCCTGTAGTCCTAGCACTTAAAGCCCTATGGAGGTGTAGGCAAGTAGATCTCTGAGTTCTAGGCCAGCCTGGTCTATAGAGCAAGTTCCAGAACAACCAGGGCTAAAGATCATTCTAAGTACATAAAGGCCAGTTTAGAATACAGGGAGTCCTGTAGTTCATACCTGTAACTCCATCACTTGAGAGGCAGAGAGGTAGGAAGTTCAAGGCTAACCTGGGCTACAAAGTTAATTTGAGGTCAATCTTGATAATGTAGTGAGAAAAAGACCTGTATGCCAGAGGGTCCTAGGTTCAACCTCCAATACCACCAATAACAAACAATAGGATGAATAAACAAATTATGCAGATTGAGTATCTTGTTGGTAGTAACAGAAACAGACTAAGACACGTGTGAACCTGTGTCTGGTGAGTAGAAATATCTACTTTTGAGTAGTTTGCTTTGAACTATGAATGAGCTGATTTGTGTTTTCTGTGTATGTGATACTAACTGGCTTCTGTAGAGATGAGTATTGTAAATGTTGAACACAAGTATGAAAGCTTAAGACGCTCCCCAGCCTCCCATAGGCCATAGCACCTGGCAGCCTCCAGATCTCCTCAGACAGGGATGGGCAACTTCTTGACATTGCAGAAGGGCTTTGTCATCTACAAACGGGTTTGAGCCCTCCCCCCCCCCCCTCACAGCTATTCTGGGACGCATGCCCTCGGGGCTATGGGTTGGACACACCTATAAGCCACTTCCACCTGTGACCCATGAACCGGCTGAACTGGAGCTGAGTTGCCTTCAACTGTTTTAGCACTTGTGGGCCTGAGGCGTGAGGACACAAGTTCAAGGCCAGCTTGGGCTACCTTGGGAAACTCTGTCTCAACAAAAAATTAACAGACTATTGGACTAAAACAGATGTTTTTCAGCTCCCGGGGTCCTGGAGGTTGTCACTGACAGAAGGAAGTGACTTAGGAAATGCCCAGAGCCTTCGTAGGACAGGGTGTAGCTCCATTATCGGCCTTGTGAACAATCTAAGGAAGAAGTATCCCTTCTCTGTGATTTCACTTTGTGAGAAGGGAGAGAAAAAGATGCTCTGTGCCTTCTCTGGGTAAATTTTGAGTCAGGTATACACCTTTGACATTTGTATTCAAGCAAGGTGCTGCAGGGCCAGTGAGCTGGTGAGCATGTAAGGTGATGCGCTGCCAAGCCTGACAGCTTGGAGTCCACATGCACGTACACACATGTACACAATAAATTAACATGTTTAGCCACACAGAGACCATAGTGCTGTGACAGAGAGCATGGGGTCACTAATCCAAAAGGCCAATCTGCAGCCAAGTGGTAGCTACTGTCAAAGTGACTGTGACTGTGTAGGACCACAATACGCCACCATTAGCTCTTAGCCCGACTAGTCATCAGCCATACTGACTGGAGCACAAGAATTCCTTTGCCTCTGTGGGACCCATGAATTGTCACTAAGGCTACAGAACTCCCTGGCTTGTTTTAAAATATGGGAATCAGGCAAGTGAGGAGCAGCCAGTAGGAGCAGGGCTGCCTTGGGCACCAGCCCAGCGGCGCCTAAGCATGAAGGCCAGAGCCACTACCAGACTTGAAACCTGGTGGGCTGAGTGAGTGAGGCAGCTCAGGGCAGCTTCCATGTGCTATAGGCACCAAGAGTCACAGTGCAGGTCCCCTCTTTTGCATATGCTTCTGGAGTGGCCAGCTAGATGTCCCGGCTGGAAGCCCTAGCGATGAGAGTGTCAGGACCTGGAAGCCTGAGGCCCGTTGTTCACCCTTAGGATGGCTACTGAGCATTCCTAACCAAACGGGATGCCCTCCTCCTCTGAGCATGCCCTGTCCCTGGGCCAGGAGCACATTTCATTCAGCTCACTTTTGTGTGCCAGCTCTCCCACTTGTTTATAATGAACTTCCTCAAGATTCCGTAAGGTTCTCGGATTTATGCTGGAGTGTGACTCAGATGCAGTTTTGAGTTATATGTATGAGCAAGTTCCTATCTGACATAAATTACCAACATGCAGAGCGGTAGGATGTCGCTTCCAGAGGGAAAGCTGTTAGAAGCTTGGCTAAAATTATATTCATGCCTTTGCAGAGATTAATGAAGATGACTTTTGGAAAATCTTTCTTTGGGTGAGTTACATATAATAAAAGAGACAGATCATTTTAATAATTAGGTTCCCTAAAATATAGGCTTGGGTTTTGATATATAAAAGAATAATTTTGAGAGCCATGAACAATGGTTCATGCCTGTAATCCCAACACTCATGAGGCAGGAAAACCAGGAGTTCAGGGCCAGCTTTAGCTCCATCGCAGGTTCAGGGCCAGCCTGGGCTATATTAGACCCTGTCTTAAAAACAAAAATCAAATTATAACAACAAACACCAAGAGTAATTTTGGACAGACTGAGGCAGACTTGATACTTGACACTCGGCAGACCGAGGGAAGAAGATCCTGAGCTAGAAGCCAAGTTGGTCTCAAACTCAAACGCTGAGAACTGGAGAATGGCTCAGGGGTTAAGAGCTCTTCTGCTCTTCCTGCTCTTCTAGAGGTCCTGAGTTCAGTTCCCAGCATCCATATTGGACCTCCAACAGTCATCTGTAACTACAAGAAATCTGACACACTTTTCTGGCCTGTGTGAGCACCTGCACACACTCTGTATACACACACACACACACACACACACATGAGATATGATCTGATGTTTATTATATATAAACATAAAAGCAAAATTAAAAAGCTTAAAAGATAGCATGACAATGTAGTAAAAATTGACAAAAAGGCTAATTTTGTCTTCTCTTGCTCTGCTTCTCCTGTGTATATTGTGTGACTTGTAGGTAAAGGTAGATAGAGTTGGTGGGTATTCAAAACTTCCTCGACTGATGGGACAGGCAATCTGGAAAGCTTGGGGCTGCTTTCTTACTTGTTTGCTCATCTATTATTAACAAGCTAGCGTTGAAGTTATATGAGCCAATGTTTGTTATGTATGAATATAAATAGGGCCTTGGTTATCTCAGTGGTTCATCTGAGATCATTTAATTTGCCTAATTTTAGAGTTTCTTATCTCCTACCCTATTGCACTCTGCCACTGCACTATAATTTAAACTGCATCACAGTTAAAAACTCACCTGAGCTTGGGAGATGTCCCTGTGAAGGATAAAAGGCCCAGATAAAGGTCATGTCCCACAGTTTGTGGCTTAGCTGTGACCTTGAAGCAGTTAGGGGGGGATGTGGGCAGTATTGATGCTGTCCCTTCCCTCCGCTAATGGACCCCTCCTCGTTCTCTGGAGTGTGTGTGGGTAGCATGTATTTTAAATACTGGCTGTCTCCTTGGGGCTATCATTTATAAGATGAATTTTGTGTCTGCAGGTTTGCTTTGCCTTTTCTGGGGTAAAGTTAAATTTGCGCCAAAGTTGTTCCTTGTCCTCCAACCCTAGGATCTTTGATGGTCTTGTATTGGGTGACTCTGGTTCCCAAGTGTCAGTATATCAGAAGGGGCTAAACTCAGTAAGTACAAAGTCCTGTTTGTGTGGCATTTGTGGGCAGGTGAAATTCAGCCACCTGTGCGTACATTTTGGAGGTGAGCGTCAGCAGCAGTGGCCGCAGCCCTGGCTTCAAAGCCACTTTTCTCTGGGGATGAGCAGGGATCTGAGTGACAGGCAGTTCCTGTTGCCAGCGCAGCCACAGGGGAAGAGCATGCTGCAGTTTCTGCTGTCAGCCCAGGCGCCAGCCACACTGAGGACTCTCATCGCTTCCTGGGGCCAAAGGGTCAGGTCTGACCTCTGGCCAGCCCAGCATCCAGCCGAGCCCAGAGTGCTGGCCTTGAACCCTTCCCTGGCACTGTGATTGGGAGCAAGTACAATAGTAGCTGCTCCAGACTTTATTATTTTGCAAAAGGTTAATTGTAGCTTTTAATCTTTCCCAGGATTAAATGGCCCTCTTTATAGATTGTGGTTTGTACTTCCAGCCAAACGGGGCTTCTGAGTCCAGCAGAGAATTGAAGAGAAACCCCTGACCTTTCCTAAATGCTGTCCCAGGTCCAGACTGCAGCCCAGACAGCTGCTGCCTATGACTGGTCATTGTCCCAGTGGCATGCACGGTCTCCATTTAAACAGTTCCAGGTTCAGAAAGAAGCAAGGCTTATGTGACATCTAAGTGGTGTGTGTGGAACGACGACAGGAGGCCCTTGGAGTGCGACACCGACCTGTGCCGGTGCTGTTTGTGCCCACTCCCATGCCTATAACAAAATAAAGCTGGAGAAATACCCCACCCGCTATGTTTAGGGTTAAGAATGTTAGAATGGGTGTGCAGGGGGCAGTGGAGGAGGGGGCAACATGGAGGGTGGGGGGCATGTCACTCTGAGCGCTGTGCATCTGACTGCTCAAGTGTAGAGATTTCACATGCAGCCTAACCCAGGGTGTCAGTCAAGTACCGGGAGAATTTGGGTGGGCTCATGGTAGGAAGAGGTGATTAGGTTTGAACGTGGAAACTGCATTTTGCAAGGGAGACCTGGTTTGAAGTATTGTGGTGTCTCAGAGGCAAACTTGGGGGTCAGGCTGAGTTGATTCGGGCCAGCATCTTGGTCTAAGCCCCAGGCTTGTCTGCCCCAGGTTCCCGTGTCACGTGGCTTCAGCAGCAGTTCCCGTCGCTCCAGGATTCTTACTCTCTTACTCTGCAGTTTCGTGTCTTTTACTTTGATTCCTCTCCTTGAGGAATTACAGTGACGGAGTCTCCTTGCAAGTAATTGTTGAGCTTGTTCCTTTGTGGGTCTCCAGGAGTGCCTCGGAGTTATGGGCTGGGGCAGCCTGTTTCGCTCCTGAGCTCCAAGGATTTCATTTAACCCTCTGAGCTGTTTTCGGAGTCAGACTTCAGTCGTATGCTCGGTCAAGAGACATTGCTGGGACTGAGGTGGGCCTTGTTCTCCCTGCTCTGTGGAGCTGGCAGTTTAGTAAAGCAATCAAAACAGGTCCAGAGCAGAGAAGGCGTCAGCTTTGCTTTGACCTGAAGGCTGGCAAGGCACTGCCCAGACTATCGGCCGTGTCATGGGGCCATGGTTGGAGGCCACACCTCAGTCAGCTAGATCTGAGGCCAGGTCCCAGCTGTACCAGTCTCCGTCAAGAGGCAGGTCATTCACCCTGTTCTGAGCTTTGTTTCGAATGTGGTTGTAGGAAATTGGTGTAGGTAAGCCACGTGGTACACATGAAGTTCTAGGACACAATAAGAGCCTAGATGCCAGGTGCTGTTGTGAGTATTCATTAGTATCTTCTCACTGTGCTTAAGACTGTTCCTTCTCACTGTGTGAATTGTGCTCCCCGAGTTCTGTCAGCATGGAGCAATGCTGTGGTTTATACATAGACTATAGGTTGGGATGAGGAAAGCAAGAAGCTAGGCTGAGCCTCTTTACAGGATGGAAAAGTGGGGCTGAGGGCTGAGCAGCACCCACGTTGTCGCTGGCAGGTTGGAACCTGAGCTGCCAGATTCTTGGGAAGACTTGCTGACACTGCGGGTGGCCAGGGCGTTTTATCCACAGTCTTCTACAGAATCAAATATGAGCACGCACGTAGGGTCTCCTAAAGCTAACCAAGGTTGTCCACAGTGCGTGTGCCATCCGAGTCTTGAACCTGGTGGCTTCCCTGTTGTTGGGAAGCTGTGGACTTTAGCTTCAACTAGAATAAAAGGACGAAGGCATTTCAGGAAGGAGGAGATCGGGAGATGAAAGGGAAGGGAAAATGAGCAGACCATGGCAGCTGGGCAGCTGGGGAGATGAAGATGGGAGGGATGCTGCCTGGGTCAGACTGGACAGATGTTGAAGCAGGCTGTACCCAGGGCAGTCATGGCCTGGGCTCCTTGCCTCTGCCACTAGAGTAGTAAGGTTTGATCTGTGTAGTTCGGCTTCAAACTCCTTTCCTTTGCATTGCTCTGGATCAGGTTGCCCTGGTATTTGTCAGAACATGGAGTGTGACCTGTATCTGTCAGAGCTGTCAGCAGAGGCTAACTGCTTACTCATCCCTGAACTTTGGTCCTGCTGAGTGGAGCCAGAGCCCAGGAGGGGCCTGTTCCTCAGGCTCCTGGGCTGAGCTCCTGCTCTCTGGCTACCCAGAAGCATTGTGGGGAAGGATGGCTTTGTTCACCATATTACACAGGAACTGACCTAGGAAGAGAACTGATCTGCAGGTCCTTAGAGGGCTCAGGATAACAAAACCTGTGCACAGAGACTGTGTTCAGCCAGATCTCACACCTTTGGTGTGTTGTCTTATTTTCCAATCTGAAAAGCAGAGAAATAAGCTAAAAACTTGATAGAAGTTTCCCTACAGATGAGTAGGCATTTAAAGAGAGGAAAGCATTTGGAGAAGCCTCTGCTCAGTGACCGCAGTGGGGTTGGTTTTGAAGCCACATAGAACCGTTGTTGATAGCTGAGCACAAGAGCGTGTGTATCTAATCTTGGAACTTGACAGTGCAAATCTAAATGCTGGAGAGGTGGAGATGGGGAGATCTCAAGTTGGAGGCCAGACTGGTGTACATAATAACTCTCTCAAAACACTAAAGGAAAGAAGAAACCTGTCATCAAAATCCTGGCATGTGAGATCTAACAGGCGTTTACAGGTCTTTAATCCCAGCACTCTGGAGGCAGAAGCAGGAGGAGCTCTGGGAGTTCAAGGCCAGCCTGGTGTACAGAGTTGAGTTCTAGGACAGCCAGGGCTACATAGAGAAACCTTGTTTCAACCCTTACTCTCAGAAAAAAAGAAAAGAAAGAAATTACTTTTCTCCCTGCTGAGTTGGGGGGAGGTGGAGACTCTTGTGTCCCAGATGTATGTAGTCCCCTCTGTAACCTGCTGTCATAGCTAGGCAAGGCATTGCTGCTGGCGCCGTAGGGGACATTAATTCTGCTTTTGAAGAGATATTGGAGGCCTCTCTTGTCCATGATCCCTCGAACATGGAGTTCATGAAGCTGCCATGGCCTTAATCTCCCAGCCCCTTGTTTTATTTGTGTCCAATTGTGACAAACCTGCATATCTCAGAATGGTAGAGGCCCTGTGCTCAGCACCAAGTCAGCCTAATTATGGTCAGCGCCAACAAGTAACTAGGAGAGTGGAGAGGGGAAACCCCAGCTGTATAGTGGCTAAGGACTGTGGCAAGGAATCCCAGGCCACGGGTGCCATCAGAAGTACTTCAAGTGCAAGAAATGAACAAATGTTGGCTCATTAACAAAAGAGAAAGTGTAGAGAGAATGTTCTCTGCCCATAATGTAATTAAACTGGAAGTCAGTAACAGATATCCTAAAAATTCTCAAAATTTTGAAAATGAAACATACTTCTAAATAGCTTGTGGAAGGAAAATTAGGAAATGTTTCCAATTTAATGAGACAAGAAATCCAACATGTAGCCGGGCGTGGTGGCGCATGCCTTTAATCCCAGCACTCGGGAGGCAGAGGCAGGCGGATTTCTGAGTTCGAGGCCAGCCTGGTCTACAAAGTGAGTTCCAGGACAGCCAGGGCTACACAGAGAAACCCTGTCTCGAAAAAACCAAAAAAAAAAAGAAATCCAACATGTAGCAAATTTCATGGAAATTTAGAAGGAAATGTAGGATTTAGAAGGAAATGTAGGATTTAGAAGGAAACTTAGCAGTAGTAGAAATTTATGTTCAAACAAAGAAGCTTTTGAGAAAAGTTTAAATTACTGCCAGGGCCAAAAGAAGGATGTCACCACAGACTCTCCAGACACCGGAGAGAGAGGCACAGACTCCTGTAGTGTGGGCGGGAGGCCCAGACGGAGACTCTTCAGTCCACGGAAGAATAACAAGGTGTGGGGCTGGAGAGATGGCTCAGCACTTAAGAGCACTGGCTGCTTGCTCTTCCAGAGGTCCTGAGTTCAATTCCCAGTAACCACATGGTGGCTCACAACCATCTGTAATGGGATCCAATGCCCTCTTCTGATGTGTCTGAAGACAGCTACAGTGTACTCATATAAATGAAATAAATAAATCTTAAAAAAAAGAAAAAGAAAAAGAAAAAAAGAACAGCAAGGTGTGGCTGCCAGCCTGGCCCCGAGGTGGGGGAAAGGCCCTGTGTAAGAAAAAAGGGTTGAAAGTGATAGAGCAGGCATCTAGCATCTTCTGATATTTATACGACTATATAACCTGACCTGGACACGGGCAAATCCACTCACAGGTACACAAACCCAAAGATTACAGTGAAATACTATAAAGCTGAGAACTTAGCTGAAATAAATTCTTCAAAATACCCCTTGTTGTAATAGCTCTTAAGAACAAATACATTGGGCTGGTGAGATGGCTCAGTGGGTAAGAGCACCCGACTGCTCTTCCGAAGGTCCAGAGTTCAAATCCCAGCAACCACATGGTGGCTCACAACCATCCGTAACGAGATCTGGCGCCCTCTTCTGGAGTGTCTGAAGACAGCTACAGTGTACTTACATATAATAAATAAATAAAATAAATCTTAAAAAAAAAAAAAAGAACAAATACATTCAAATACATTCTTAAATATGCCTGTCAGTGGTGGTGCACTAAGATATCATTCCATCCCCAGCCTAACCTATTTTATGATGCTTATTAATACCAAAAGGTATTATCTGAAAACTAGATTATTTACCATCATAAATTTAGAAAAACATTAGCAAATCAAATTGAACAATGTAGAAAAAAAGATTTAGGGTTCAGGGTAAACCTTCAGCAGTAGAGAACTATTCTGTTCTGTATCTTATCCCCAACAACACACACACACACACACACACACACACACACACAGGCCAGTCAGTGTTGGCACACACATTTTTAATCCTAGTATTTGGGAGGAAGAGGTAGGTGGATGAGTTCAAGGCCAGCCTGGTGTACAGGGTGAGTTCTAGAACAGCCAGAGGCACACAGAGAAACCCTGTCTCTAAACAAACAAGCAAATAAAAAATAGGGTGGTGGAAATGGCTCAGTAAGTAGAATTCGTACAGCACAAGCAGGAGGACCCATATCTCCCCATCTGTGTAAAACAGTGCTCGTCATAGAAGTGCATTTCTACAGCTCAGTGCTGGGGCCAGAGATGGACAGATCCCATCTCCATGCCATCTTAGATGAACGGCAGATTCCAGGTTCAGCAAGAGATGGTATCTCAGAAGTATGAGGTGAGGAAGCGGCTGAAAGCTAGATACACCCCAGTCTTAAACTCACGCAGGCAGGCAGGCAGGCAGGTGGAGGGAGAGAGAGAGAAAGAAAAAAACAGTGTTTGGTTGGTTGGTTTAGCTTTTCAAGACAGGGTTTCTCTGTGTAACAGAGCCCTGGCTGTTCTGAAATTCACCCTGTAGACCTTTCTGGGCTCACAGAGACCTGCCTGTCTCTGCCTCCTGAGCGCTAGGATTAAAGGTGTGCGTACCTGCCTTGCCTGGTTTAAGAATTTATTTTAATGGTGAATTAGTGTTCATGATGGTAAAACAGTCTGATGTGTGATCCTCGTCCCTGAGCCCCTCCCGGCCACCGTTGAAGCAGTGAGGTGCACTGCACTTGCTGCCACAAGAGCCCTGGAGTTCAGAATGAGGGATCTGTTTAAAGATCAAAAGTGTTTTCACTAGCCTAGAAGTGTTTTGCCGTTTCCCTTTGAGCACTGAGTTCTTAGCACTGCAGTCTAGATGGGCCTTTAACTGGAGCAGCTCTCTTGCCTTGAGGCCCGAGTGCCGACCGAGGTAGACAGTTGCAGCCTCCAAAGCAGAAAACTAATGTAGTGCTCCTGGGTGCTGAGAACAACAAAAATCCTCTGGGACGACAGATCAGACCACGTGACATTCGGGTGTGGCCTCAGTCAGCAGCACCCAGCTTCTGTCTGGTACTCCTAACATTGATGTTCATGCAAGGCCATTCTTTCCAGGATCTATGTGAACCTCTGCAGCCAGATAGGTGAGCTAGGAAGAAAGGCTTCCGATTGTACATTGCAGGCTATGTCGGCTGAGCTATGCTTTCATCATAGCACCCATCAGTGCCATTTGAGAAGGCTTTACACTGGGCACAGGTATTTCCACCCCAGCTGATGCTCTGACAGCTGATCTGCGTCCGCCCTTCCGAGTCGGAGACTGCCCGTGCTTCTCGAATAGATCATTGCTGGTTCATTTTTAGAGGCTAGACTGTCGCCCTTTCCATGAGCACTGCTCATCCAGTAACTGGGGGGCACATTGCTGCTCGTGGTCAGTAATGAGGGAGGATGGCCTCCTCCTGCTCATGCAGAACAGGTCTCCTGTGTGATTCTGAGTGGCTCAAAGCCTCACCCCACACACAGACGGATGTGTTTAGAGCCTTGTACTGAGCTGCCTTTTTGTGGTGATGTCCCTTATTCATATTTGAGTGGGCTGATGGGACAAAGACTCAGTTCTCCTTTTCTCTTTTTAGTTCATAACTTTTTCTTAGGTGCTGGGGTAGAACCCAGGGCCTCGTGCATGCAGACAAGTGCTCTACTGTTGAGCTACCTCCAGCTCCTAGACTCCTTTAAAATTTTCATGTCAACTCCTCGGGCTGGAGAGATGGCTCAGTGGCTAAGAGCACTTGTGTTTACAAAGGACCCGGCTTGGTTCCCAGTACTCACATAGGAGTTCACAATCATTTTTTTTGTGCCTCCTTTTGACATCCCTGGGCACCAGACATGTAAGTGACATACATGCATGCAGGCGTGACACTCATAGGCATTAAAAAAAAAAAAAACAAAAACCCTTAAACCTTTTTAAAAAAAAAAAAAACCCTTTGTAATCAATCCTAGCATTTTCTAGCATGGAGATTAGGTGCACATCATGATAATAGATGGACAAGCGAGAGGGTTCTGAGGAGTCCTCATTCTCAGAGGCTCAGGTCAGCACCAGTGAGAGACTCAAGTATTTACGGTGGAAATGGCATTCCCCATTCTAGTACTCGCCTGCCCATTGCAAAGTGAGCCATTTAACACTCCTTATGGAGCTCCTAAGCTGTCTCAGTGATTCACAAAGTCTGAGAAAATGCTCTATGGCAAGCAAAGTGTTAAGTGCTAATACTGATTACATTAGTACATTGTTATATTAGTACAGTCTGTTTGCTGTTGTGTTGTTTTGTTAGCATATATTAGCATAAGTTATCTTATCAAATGAAGGGTTTCATTGTTTCCATGTGTATGTGTGATGTATTTTATTATATTATCCATGTGTATGTGTGATGTATTTTATTATGTTATGCCTTCTGTGTGTTGTTTGTGTACATCTTCAGGTATAAATGCTATTTTTGAGGCCCATGTGTAAGACTGGGCCTGGTGACAGGCCTATAGTTGCCACTACTGAGGACGCCAAAGCTAGAAGGGTCAATAGTTCAAGGTTAGCTCTGAGCAAGATAAGAAGACCCTGTCTCAAAAAAAAAGGGGGGGGGGAGTGGGAGGCCTGGAGGGGAGTGGCTTAGTGTCCAGAACAGTTGCTGCTCTCCCGAGGCCCAGCGTTCAGGTCCCAGCACCAATGCATGCACCTCACAGCTTCCTGTAACCCCAGAGTGAGGATGCCATTTCCTGGTTTCTATAAGCACACACATACATGTACACATACTTACACAGACACACACTTACATAAAAGTAAAACAAATCAAGGCTGGAGAAATGGCTTGGCAGCTAAAAACATTTATTGTTCTTGAAGAGGACCCAGGTTTGGTTCCCAGCGCCTTCATGGTGGTGTGCAACCATCCTTAACTCCATTCCAGGAGATATGACTCCCTCTTCTGACCTCCTTGGGCACCAGGCATATACATGGTGCAGATTAGATAGATAGATAGATAGATAGATAGATGTACCAAAACACTCATAAAGTAAGTCTTTAAAACTTTAAAACAAGATAAAACAAAAGCCAAAGCCACCGTATGCATATATTTGTACCCATTTGAGGGTTAGTCAGTCCTTGGCTCACAACTGTACTCGTTTAAATTACTGTAATAGAGGCTGGAGCGATGGCGCAGGGGTTAAGAGCACTGACTGCTCTTCCAGAGGTCCTGAGTTCAATTTGCAGCAACCACATGGTGGCTCACAACCATCTATAATGGGATATGTTGCCCTCTTCTGGTGTGTCTGAAGACAGCTACAGTATGCTCATACATAAAATAAATTACTGTAATAACAGAGCTGTGTCCATTGCACCAGTTTCTTTATTTGCTGCCTAATTGTTAGTCATCTGCTCTGCACTGTATGATTTCCATGAGGTACGAGTTACCATCTCACTGAAATAGGCTAGTAAGTTTTCTGAGTCTTGGATGAATGGTAACAGGAAGTAATGTGATGTCAAGGATTGTTTGCAAAGTAGGCTGAAGTCAGCAGAAATCGGGCTAATTTAAAAAGACAGACTGGTGCTGGTCCAGTGGCTTGATGGGTGCTCGCTGCCAAGCGGGACAACTGAGTTCATTCCTGAGTCACACATGGTAGAAGGAGCTCCGCCTTCCCCTGCAGGTTGTCTTCTAGCCTCCATAGGCACACTGCAGCCCGCATGTAACTAATATTCATCACACATGTGATAAACAGGCATCACATATATAATAAACAAACAAACACATCAAGGTAACACCACCAGGCCGGAGCCAGGCGTGATGACACACACCAGCAACCACAGTGCTGAGGCTGCGGGGTGGGGATGGGGGGGCAGGAAGAACACAAGTTCTAGGCTAGCCTGGGCTACATAAGAAACAAACAACCAGACAAGGCCAGACTAACTCAGTGCTCATTCCCAAGGGAGGTCTGGCAGGGAGCATTGCTCTGTTTGATGCATAAGACTTGAATTTCTCCTTTTGCTTGTCAGCTTTGAGAAAAGAATCATATTTTAGGATAGTGGACATTACCACTCTGACTCCCCAAATTTGGGTTATCAAAACCATACCAAATTTCTCCTCAGCCCTCAGCATGGAGAAGCTAACACTGTACATTGTGACCTTCAGTCCTGATAGCCAGGATTCGCTCTTACTAATAGAGGCCTTTCTCCACCAGGGATGGATGAATGAGATTTACAACTATGATCCAGAAACTTACCACGCGACTTTGACGCACTCAGTCTTTGTCCGGCTCGAGGGTGGAACCTTAAGACTTTCAAAGCCCAACAAAAACATATCCAGGAGGGCAAGCTACAATGAGACAAAGCCAGAGGTCACCTATATCAGCCAGAAAATCTATGACCTCTCAGACAGCAAGGTAAGTCTGGGACATTTTGGAAGCAGAGCCTGATGACTGGAAAGCATTTGGAGTCTTGATTGCTGACTGCACCCCACCCCACCCCACCCCACCCATGGTGCAGCTTAAGGAGCCCTAGGCCTTAGGGCAGCATCTCTCCAGGACACAACCACAAGGCAACTTTCGAAATGCAGGTTGTGGAGCAGCAACTTTGAGTGGGGCCCGAGAGCCTGGATTTCTTCCCCCCCCCCCCACTTCCCCAAAGACAGACTTTCCCTGTGTAGCCCTGGCTGTCCTAGAACTCACTCTAAAGACCAGGCCAGCCTTACATTCACAGAGACCTGCCTGCCTCTGCCTCCTGAGTGATGAGAGCTAAACTGTGCACCAAGGTGAGCTCTGTGCTGCAGCCCCGTGGACCACACTCCAGGAGCTTGGGTTCTTTCTTGGCACTCAGAATCTCGCCTTTAAAAGCTTGTACATCCACAGAGCCAGTTCCATCCCCAGCACCAACGCCAGGTGTGCTGGCATTCATCTGTAATCTCAGGAGGCCAAAGCAAGAGGAGCACCGTGGTTTTTAGGCCAGCCTGGGCTACATAGTAAGAACTGTTTCAACCTGCCCCTTCCACGCGTACCCTGCCCTCCCCCCCAAAAAGAAAGAAAGAAAACTGGATTTTCAGTGTAAATGCTATGTATATGTTGCCAAGTATTGATAAAGCTATGTAAAATATAAAAAGTGTGCACATGCCAGCACATTTTGATAAAGCGTCATTTGTATTTTTGTGGAAATATAAATTGTTATTCCGCAGAGATGGTGTCTTGGGTAGGGTTTTACTGCTGTGAGCAGACACCATGACCACAGAAACTTTTTTTTTTTAAGAATTTACAATACTTTTTTAAAGATTTATTTATTTATTTTATGTATGTGAGTACACTGTAGCTGTCTTCAGACACTCCAGAAGAGGACATTGGCACAGCAACTCTTATAAGGACAATATTTAATTGGGGCTGGCTGACAGGTTCAGAGGTTCGATCCATTTTCATCAAGGCGGGAGCATGGCAGCATCCAGGCAGGCATGGTGCAGGAGCTGAGAGTTATAGTTCATCTGAAGGCTGCTAACAGAATACTGACTTCCAAGCAGCTAGGATGAGGGTCTTAAAGCCCACGCCCACAGTGACACACCTACTCTAATGGGGCCACACTTTCTAATAGTGCCACTCTCTGGGCTGAGCATAGACAAACGATGACACATGGTGCCTGTTCTCGTAGCTCTTGTGAGGGGTCTTTCAATCTCTTCACAGTGATGGCAGCCTGTAGATTCGTCCTTGAGGTGACACAGTGATGGCAGCATGTAGATTCGTCCTTGAGGTGACACAGTGATGGCAGCCTGTAGATTCGTCCTTGAGTTGATTCCAGCACTGACCTGCACTTTGTGTCTAGACTGAGAGATGCCTGGTCCCCAGCTTAAACTTCACCTAGGGTTGTTATCCAAGCCTATTTGATGATAACTACTTAACTAACCACCACTCTGTCCCTGCCGCCTGAGAGTGAAGCATAGCCATAGCTCATGCACACTTAGGAATTTTGATTAATAACAAGTCATCTCTGAAATGTATTCCATGTTCTACAGTCAGATTATAGACAGATGGTTAGAGTTATTTAACTTAAACCATTTCAGTCGAGGCCGCGCAAGACAGGCTGACCTTTCTCATACAGGTGACATTGATGCACAAGGTAGACGCTCTTTAGTATGTAAATCGTCATCTGCCTCTCTCCGTAGATTTACCTTGTACCTAAAAGCTTGGCTCGAAAGCGAATCTGGAATAAGAAGTACCCCATTTGCATTGAACTTGGTCGGCAAGATGACTTTATGTCTAAGGCTCAGACTGATAAGGAAGCTACTGAGGAGAAGCCGCCTCCTGAGAAAGAGCTGCCGAGCGAAGACCTCAAGAAGCCACCCCAGCCTCAAGAGGGGACGAAGTCTAGCCAGCGAGACCCGATACTGTACCTGTTTGGGAGAACCGGCCGCGAGAAAGAGGAGTGGTTCCGGCGGTTCATCCTGGCCTCGAGGCTGAAGTCAGAGCTCAGGAAGCCGGCGGGTGTTTCTGGAAGTAAATCAGGTAATAGCATTTGTGCTAAGTGTGTACCTGTTTAAAGGACTTGTGGGAGGATTAAGAGAGTGGCTGCCAGGCAGGCAGACAGGAAGCCGGCCTTTAGCGCATTATTCTCTGCAACCTCAAATGTGTGGACTTTTTACAGTAACCACCCACCCCCATTCTTTCTAAGTCATTTTTCCAGTGATAGTCCATTTTCAGGTATATGTGGTGAGCTTGTGGTGACGCCCTGGGACTCTCTCTTCTTGGCATTCTCATAAAAGCAGCTCCAGGTAGTCTGAAGATAGTGGTCAGAGCATCGCGTGGTGGGGGTGGCACGTACCTTTAATCTCAGGGTAGTGGCAGTGGCAGGCAGATCTCTGTGAGTTTGCAGTCAGCCTGGTGTACGCACCTGAGTGCTGGCATTAGAGGCATGTGCTACCATGCCCAGCTCTATCTGGTTGTTTTTAATGGCTTGCACAACTAAGTCAGTGGTAAGAGCTGGGACTGTGGGAGGCCTTGGTACCTACTTCACACTGAAATCAAGCAAGCCTCCACTCTCACACTCATAGCAATACCTTGGTTAGCTGGGGCTGCTCCTTTTTTTCTCTACATTATGAGTAGAGATGGAACTTAGTACAGTAAGGAAGGCTGTACTGTATTTCAAAGCGGCCTGAACGACAAGGCCCAGCTGTCATCAGCTGTGAAGGTGACATTGGTGACGAATCTCCAGGACCAGGCACCTCTGTAAGCTCCGCATGAGAGAAGTCTTGCTGGTCGACTCAAGCCTGCCATCTCCCTCAGGGATGCTGCCGCCTAGAGACATAACAACACAGGTTTCTCCAGCAACTCCCTGTGCAGGTTCTGGCTCTCCAGGAGGCCAAGCTAAGGGTGGAGATTCCAAATCTCTAGCGCTCAGTTTCTGTCTGCAGTCAGAAGTGGCTGCAGAACCTGGTGAGAGCGGGGAAGCCAGGAGCGCCCGGCACAATTCCAGAGCTACAGAGTGGAGAGAGACAGTTCCTATGCTCTGTCCCACCCTAAGCTGGGAAGCTGCCCCACGGGCAGGGAACAGCAGCCAGGCCACAGTCAGGTTCTCACCCCTGTCCTTGAACTGGGGGGGAGGTGCTCTTGGCTCTCTTTAAATTGTTGTTTATTTATTAATTAAAATCTGGAGTTTATTTGGATTGTACTGCATTTTCTAAGTTCTTCTATTAAAAAAAGGGGGTGTGGCTATACATTGTCCTGACATTTAAAGATAATGTTAAACCTTGAAGTGGTTTGAGAATGATGAAGGATTATAAAAAGTTTGAATTCTAGGTAAAACCTCGGGTAGTCAGTCCTAGAAATAACCTAGGTAAACCACTAAGTTAAAGTAGCTTTCCCAAGTGTCTGTGCAACCAGGAGAGAGCTGCAGGTCAGACAGCTGGAAGCAAGCGACACCAGTGGCCAGGTTGGTTTTGACCTCTGTTCTTACCTTGTCTCGCAGTAAACCTGAGTGTCAGATACTTCCATGCTTAAAACTCTATTGCAACAGGATAAACGGAATCTGGGTCACACTTAAGGTACTTGACTGTCAGGCTTCCGCCTTTCTCCACCCACACTTCCTGTCCCTCTGTGTGTCTTCTCTGGGGACTCCCCTGAATCTTGCTTCTTGATATTCTGTTCTCTAATCTGGATCATTCTTCTGCCAGCGCAAGGAAAATGGTAGCTAGCACAGGTGTTGGTGGTGGGATGTCAGCACAGGGTCAACAGCTCTTGGCGATGCTTGTTACAGTGACTGGGAGTTACCTCCCCGTGTGTCTTACTTCAGGGGCAAGGATTCAGCTTGTTCCCCTGGGTAGCATGGAGCAGGTCCATAGAAGATGTCTTATGACTGCTTCACTGTGAGGTGGCGTCTTTGCAGTGCCCCGGGCTGTTCATGAACAGTTCGTTGTCTTCCTTCCCACTCTCCCTTTACCTGTAAGCATTCATAGCTCCACTCTGACTGTTGCGTACACTGGCGCCGTGTTTTATGTTTTCCTAAAAGATCAATGGGAGCAAAGAAAAATACTGCACTAACCCCATTCCAGAATTACCTTGGAGAACAATAAAAAACATTCTAAAAGTCACCTATTGTTAGAGCAGAAGATATTTTTCAGGGTGAGGTTTTTTAATCACTTGTTAGCATTTTA
The DNA here is from genome assembly GCF_978045245.1 of Mus caroli. NCBI lineage: Eukaryota > Metazoa > Chordata > Mammalia > Rodentia > Muridae > Mus > Mus caroli. The sequence goes on from NW_028227268.1 coordinate 15,596,091, forward strand.
GCTGTTTTTCCTGTTTAACCATGGGCATTTAGTTTATCCCTGCTTGTTTTATCGTTTGCATTAATAGCTATCGTTTCTTACCCAGGGCTTCTGCCCTCACACAGCAGGCACAGCAGTCCCTCGGGGCACCTGAGCCACAGCCGCAGCAGCAGCAAAGGCAGCATGGAGGAAATGATGTCCCAGCCAAAGCAGAAGGAACTGGTGGGCTGCGTGCGACAGAAGATGCTCCTAGACTACAGCGTGTACATGGGCAGGTGTGTGCCCCAGGACAACCGAAGCCCCCACAGGAGCCCCGTGCAGAGTGCAGAGAGCAGCCCCACAGCTGCGAAGAAGGTAAAGCTGCCGGCCCGGGGCCTCTCTGCTCTTCTTACATTCACCTTCGTGTGTGAGGGATGCATGCAGGCCCTCCCTGTTTCAGGCTATGAAGACATGGCGATGAGCTAGGCACCAAAAGGCATGTGTTATCTCGGAATTCATGTTCAGGGGCCTGGCACAAAGCTGGCATTGGGTGGCAGGAAGACTTGAAGCTGGGTAAAGGCAAATGAGGAAGGCTCCTACTGTGTGTGTTGTCCAGGTCTCCTGGAGGAGGTAATTGATGAGCTGCAGTGATACATGGTAGAACATTCTAGAAGGGCAGGCCCCACTGTCTACAAAGGTCCCACAGCAGGAATCAGTTGGGATACTCAAAGGTGAGCATAAGGAAGGATGACGAGAGAGGGAGGCAGCAGATGTGGAGGCTCAGTGAGGCCTCTTCAACAGACGTGTTCTGAGGGGGCTGGCAGGTCATACAGAGTTTGAACAGGGAGAGCCATTGTTGGAAGGCTAAAGCATAAGTGACTGTAGAACGGCTGCAGGAAGGAAGAAGGAGTGGTTGGGAAGCGGTGGCGGTGGGCTGAGATTCGGGTGATAGCAGGTGATAGCCGGGAGAGGAACTGACTTTGCTGATGGACAGATGTGGGAGTGAGGACAGCTGTGCACCTGAGTAGGGGGCTGTAGGTAGGAAGGTCCCAGCCACTGGCTCAACACCTCAGCTGTCCTTGGCTTTGAAGATGTCCTTTGTCATGAGATCCAGTCCAAAGACCTCTAGTACAGGCCTCCACTGTGCCCCACCATTTTGAGATGTAGCCACGACCTGCACAGCCCCCAGCCTCTTCCCATGGAGAGTCAACCATGTTTGACCTCTTGCTCGGGCCAGATTTCTACCTCTTATGAGGACCATGTGGTGTCTTCCTCTCATGTCTTTGGCTGCCCGTGCTTTACCTGCTCTGTTGATTCTCCTCTGTGTGGAGGTGACCGATGACCTGACCCACGTGACCTTGTTAGCTTGGCGACCGACCGACCAAGCAACCGACCAACTGCATGTCTCTGGTGGAAGCAGACTTCCCTCTAGGCTAGGGCAGGTCTGTCAGCTCCTCAAGAAGTGCCCAGTTTGCCTGGATCTTCTCCTTCCTCCCCACATTCCCTTTATCCCGGGACATGAGTTGTCTGGTTCTCATCAGACCCAAGAGGATCTCAGAGGGCGAGCTGTGCACTATACAGAGTCTGATACAAATCCTTCTGAATGGCTTCCTCACATTCAAGAGGCTGAGGCAGGAGGATTGCCAGCCTGGGCTTTACAGTGAAATCCTGTCTTTAGAAGAACAAAAATCAGCCTGGGGGTGGTGGTGCATGCTTTCAATCCCAGCATTCAGGAGGCAGAGGCAGGGAGATCTCTGAGTTCAAGGCCAGCCTGGTCTACAGAGTGAGTTCCAGGACAGCTAAGGCTACACAGACAAACCTTATTCCAAAAAACCAAAATCAAATAAACACCAAAATCTATAGTGTCTGGAGGTTAATTTAATAACCACCATGCTCCAGGGAACCAGAGAGCTGGACTTGCATAGGCCTGTGTACATGCCATTGACCTTGACTGCATTTGAACAAAGTACATGAGTTCAGGACTCCTCAAATCTACTTGGCCTGCCTGGAGCATGCAGGGCCATATTCTGGCTCTCCGATGGTTTGGTAGTGGGGTGCAGGTATTTGTCATCCATCACACACAGCCCCCAAGGGGGTAAACGACAGTCACTACTTATTTTCCTCACATATTTGTAATTTCATCAGGGGTAGCAGATGAGGACTTGTGGCTGCTCTGTACAGGGTCACTTGGGGAGGCTGCACTTTAGGCTGGAGGATGATCCACTGCTGTGGTAGTTTGAATAGGTTTGGCCCTCACAGACTCATATGTTTGAAGGCTTAGCCCATGGGGAATAGCACTATTAAGAGGTGTGGCCTTTTTGGAGGAAGTGTGTCATTGTGGACACAGGCTTTGAAGTCTCATGTGCTCAAACTATGCTCAATGTGGCACACGGTCACCTGCTGCCTGGGGACCAAGATGTAGAACCATGTCTTCCTGTATGCTTCCACCATGATGATGATAGAACCTGTAAGCCAGCCCAGTTAGATGCTGTCCTGTATAAGAGTTGCTGTGATCATGGTGTCTCTTCACAGCAATGAAACCCTAACTAAGACATTTGCCAAGGGGAAGTGCCCTGTCTTGGAGGGCAGATAGATGCTGGTTGTTGAATGGAGTTGAGCCAGCACTGAAAGCTGGAGGCCTCAGGTCTTCCTTCAGGCAAGCATCCCTAGGGATAGGTAGAGTAGCAGGTGTACTGGTGCCCTCCATCAGAACAGTCAGGGAGCCTCCCACGTCTGCTCCAGCAGAAGGGCAAGGGCTTTGCCCTTCCCAAGGGGAAGTATGCTAGGTGGAAAGTGAGCTCTGCCACGATGCTCTGAGCGGCTCATCTGCAAGCCAGCAGCGCTGCTGCCGTGCTAACTTCTGATTAGTTTTGTGATGTGAGCAAATGGCCCCACCCTATGAACTGCTAGCACGGTTCCAAAAATCAGAAAACATTTGTTTTCCCAGTGTCTCTGCTGCCCTCACCCACGTCCAGACCAGCAAGCCCTGAGCCTGGGGTGCGCTGCATCATGTGCTCTTCTGTTGCACTCGGAGTTTCGAGTATGCTGTGGATGTTCTTTGAGCATTGCTGGTCCATTCACAAATACTTTCTGGAAATTACTCCATGTTCATAGAATTCACTCTCATCTTTTTAAACAGATGCAGAGACTTTGATGTGTAGATAGGTGTTCTATAGTTTTAAGATTTCCCCAATACTTTGCAATTCCTGGAGGTGCCAGGATGAATCTCGTGTGAGCGTGTTTTCGTGTTGTTGGGGTGTCTTCAGTGCGGAAATCTTGGAAGCAGGATTACTAGGTCAGAAGGTGAATGCACATGTGCTTTGGCTAGAGACCGCCATGCTCTGTTCCTGGTAGTTGTTACACCAATGTGCACTCCTACCAGGAAGACCCGGCACTGCCTGTTTCTTTGACCTCACCTTTTGGGGATTGTCAGTGTTCATGCCTTGTGCCAAAGATAGGACATTTCCTAAAGTCCATATTACCTCAATGTGAGCCCAAAAGAGGGGCCTTAAAGGGGTCAGAGACACAGAAGAACTTTGACATTCCCTTAGCTTGTTCCATTATGTTTCAGACTTGGCCACCACCAATATGTTCACCCAGGTTCACAGGTCCCCTCTTTCATAGAAGGGGGCTTGGGACACTTTGTTCTCCTTACCCCCACTTCCTGCCATCTTGCCTTATCCCTTTTACAGACCATAATAGTGCAAGCATTTCTTCTGTCCCTGAGAGTAGGGCTCCTGAGTGTTCTGACCATGCCACACGTTCATCTCACACGTTCATCTCCCTTTAAGTTGTGTTCAGTGCTAGCTGAGGTGAATAGGCCAGTGTTAAGTCTCTGGTTCTCGGGCTTTGAACTAACATTAAAGATACCCAGCATCTAATTAGTGAACCCAGACTACCCCGCTGTGTGAAACAGTTCAAAACATTGCTGGCAGTTGTTCTTACCCATAATAATTAAAAACAAGATCAGAAGATTCAGCATAGAAACAACTTTGAAGCTATTAAACTATATTTGAATTATAAAATATCACCAGTTTCTAGATGTTTAATGTCCGATTTTAGGTGATTTTAGTCATAATTCAGAAAATTATTTTCAAATGTCTCCAAGTGGGATGATATTACTTCTGGTTTATGAGTGTGTCAGGAGGGGGCAACCTGCATATTGGCTGCACACGTGCTCCAGACTTGAGACCAGGAAGTTATGGGTTCTGCGTGCCCTGGAGGTGGCAGATGGGAGAGAAGCCTGCCAGGGCAGCAGCGTGTGCCCATCCTCCAGGCGCGAGGCTGTGGCCCTCAGGGTGTGTGGGTATTTCCCTTCCTTTTTATGGGAGGACTGAGGGAATGTAAGACTGTAGGATGCTCTGGGGTGGAGCCCTGTTGTCACTGTCACTCGGGGTTGTGGGTTCTATTTTTGACCTAGTATCTGTGAGCTGGATTACAGGACAGGGCCATCTGTGTTCCAGGGCACACAGATGTGTTCATAAGAATGATATGAACAAGAATCAGTTAGAAATCAGGAACTCTGAGGCTGGCAGAGGTCCCCAAGGCTGCCCTATTTCCTCTTCAAACTGTAAACTGGAAATGGGTGTGTGGGGGGGGGAGTGAAGCTTATAAGTAAAAAAAAAAAAAAAGAAGCAATATGTCCAATTTAAAAATAAAACTGTAAAGGACACAGGAATGCCGAGCGAGACGAATCAGTGAGGGAAGATGACTCTTCATTTAAACCTTCTACATGTCTGTGGTGAGTGCATTCCATTCCTGTGTGTGCACTCGGGGGCATGCCCCTGTGCCCATGCTGGGGAAGTGGGAGGGTGACTTAAAAGAGGTAGTTCTCTTTTTGCACTGTGTAGGTCCTGGGGATTAAGCTCAGGTGACACACACCTTTAATCCCAGCATTATGGAGGCAGAGGCAGGTAGATCTTTGTGAGTTCGAGGCTATCCTGGTCTACATAGTGTACTCCAAGACAAGCAAACCAAGTACTCACTGGGCTTGGTGGCAAGTACCTTTACCCACTGAGTCATCTCCCTGGCCTAAGAATAGTCTTTAATAAATGATGTGGGAACAGCTAGCTATCCATGCAGAGGAAAGATGCTGAGCCTGAGCCTCATGCTCCGTGCAGAATTAGCTCGTGTGCTCACAGACCTCAAGGTAAACACTAAGCTATACAGCACATAACAGAAGTCACTCTTAGACTGAGTTAGGGGAAACCTCCTGAGCAGGGCATGGGGTGCACACAGGAAACTGAGAGAATATGAGTTCAAGCCTGCCCAACAGAATATGAGGAAGCAAACAGAGAAAACTGAAAACTCCTACAAAGACAACAGAAGCAACATCCAAAGGAAAGTAAACTGGGCCCACCTAATTCAAGCCATGGTGCCATAAAAAGTGCCATGAAGAACGTTGAGAGCGGGCAAGCCAGATGGCATAGGTAGAGGGGCCTGCTACCAAGCCTGATGACCCGAGTTCAGTCCCAGAACCCATCTGGTGGAGAAAACCCACTCCCACACACTAAATAAAAATAAACAAAATATGATAAAAGCAAATTTTCAGGTTTAAAAAAAAAAACAGGAGATGGTTCAGTGGTCAAGAGCACACACTGCTCTTCCAGAGAACCTGGGTTTGATTCCCAGCACCCACATGGTACCTCACAACTGCCTGTAACTCCAGCTTCAAGAGGATCTGACATTCTCTTCTGGTCTCCCTAGGCACTCCACACATGGGCCACACACTTACACAGACACACATAGATGCAAAAAATGAAAATAATAAAAATAAATCTTTAGGACTGGCGAGATGGCTCAGTGGTTAAGAACACCGATTGCCCTTCCGAAGGTCCTGAGTTCAAATCCGAACAACCACATGTTGGCTCACAACTATCTGTAATGAGTTCTGACTCCCTCTTCTGGTGCGTCTGAAGACAGCTACAGTGTACTTATTTAATTAATAATAAATAAAATCTCTGGGCTGGAGCCAGCAGAGACTGAGCGAGTGGGGTTGACTGAAGCAAGCAGATGTCTTAAAATTAAAAAATCCCAACAACCACATGAAGGCTCACAACCATCTGTACAGCTATAGTATACTCACATAATAAATAAATAAATAAATAAATAAATAAATAAATAAATAAATAAATCTTTTTTTAAAAAAATCTTTAAAAAATACTCCACAGAGTAGGAGAAAACATTTGCAAATTATTTCTCTTATATTGGTCTAATACTCAAACTATATAAAGGAATGTTATGACTCAATAGTGAGGATATAAATAGTTGAATTAGGAAATACGTAAATGCGAAGGGAGATTACCCAGTCAGTAAATGTCAGCTTTACGAGGATCTGGGTTCGGATTCCCCAGCACCCATGCAGAGTCAGGCATGCTGATGTTCATCTGAAATTCCCAAGCTAGGCAGGCAGAGCGAGGGAGATCCCTGCAGCCCAGTGGCCAGACAGCTTAGTTTAGTTAATATGGTCAGGGTCTGTGAGACCCTGTCAAGAAGATGGTCTGAGATAGAGAGCTGAGCAGTTACAAGTGCACACTGCTTTTGCACCCGTATCAGGCGGATCACACTGGTCTAAGTGCTAGCTCTGGGGATCTCGTGCACTTCTTAGGCTTTGGTCAGTGACTGCACGCGTGTACTTACCCACCCCACCCCCTCACCATAAGACATAAAACTTTATAAACTGATAATCTCTCTGGCTCATACGTACACCACATTCGCACACACACTAGGGGAAAAGGCAAGTGTGACGGGGACTGGAGTGACAATTCAGTGGGTAAGGGCTTGCTGGCATGGTGACATGCATTTAGCTCCCAGATAAGAGAGCCAGGTGTGATGGTGCGTGCTTGTGATCCCAGCACTGAGGAGACGGAGACGGGTGGATTCTGAGCTCCCTGACTAGCCAGTCTGGCCTATGCGCTGTGCCTCAAGTCCTAGTGAGAGACCCTGTCTCAAAAAACAGGGTGGGCAGCCTTTAAACACACACACGCACGCACACACAGTTTTAAAAAATAGCAAAAATCTTGTTCCAGAACAGCCAGGACTATTACACAAAGTAGCCCTATCTGGAGGATGGGTGGGGAATCTTGAAAGTATTGCTGCAGGTCAGGCATGGCGCCACAGCCTGTAATCCTAGCACTTAGAAGATGGAAGCAAGAGAATCATAAGTCAAGGAATCCAAGGCTAGCCCAATCTACAGGAGACTATCTTATAAAACCAGTTTGCGGGGAGGTGGAAGGGAACCAGACACAGTCTTACTATGTGGCCGGGGCTGACCTGGAACTTACTATAAAGACTAGGCTGGCTTCTAACTCACAAATTCGGAGATTAAAGGCATGTGCTTTTTTTTTTTTAATATTTTTTAAAGATTTATTTATTTATTATATGTAAGTATACTGTAGCTGTCTTCAGACACTCCAGAAGAAGGTGTCAGATCTCGTTATGGATGGTTGTGAGCCACTATATGGTGGCTGGGATTTGAACTCAGGACCTTTGGAAGAGCAGTCGGTGCTCTTAATCGCTGAGCCATCTCTCCAGCCCCCGGCACATGCTTTTATTATTATTTCTTAATTATTGGTACACAGGAAAAAGACTGAAACTGGGCTGGCAGTGGGAGTCTATAGTCCTAGTTCTCAAGAGCCTGAGGCGGGGTTGCCAGTTTGAAGTCATCTGTGGCTATAATACAGTGGGACCATGTCTTTAAAGGGCTTAAAGAAAATACAGTGAAGATGATTCTGTTGTAGCTGAGAAGAGAGAACGTGCATGCGTGTGCTCTGTAATGAATATGCATTGTTTTTCAAATCCGGGGAACCAGCACACAAGCGTGAAGAAAGTGTCCTGCTGTCTCTGCTCCTGAACCAGGCCACCACAGCTGCCACTTTGACACAGCAGTCATATGAGACCAAACTCAGGAGCATTTGTTTCAATCTCTCTTATAGCAGAAAGGCATCCCTGGCCTCCCACAGAATTGAGTCCGTCCATGCTACGTTGGAGATAAGCTCATTTTAAATACAGTCCTCCCCAGGAGCTAGATAGATAGACAGTGTCTGTGGATGGCCTTGCTTCAGCTCCGGAACATTGGCTTCCCCAAACACTGCCTTTGGAAGCAGGCTTGGGAGGCTACCCTTCCTCCCCGGTGGATGGAGGAGGCGGCACAATGAATATTCTCCGCACATTTATTCTTCAGCTTTAAATTTTGATGACAGTCATTGGAAATGCATCCTAGCAGCCTTGTGGAGGCCAGGTTCTGTTCATAAACCCGTTTGATGCATTGTCTGTGCTCTGCAGCTCTGATGTTTGTCTTTGTTCCCTGTGCCCCAGTGCAGAGCCTGCCTTAGATACAGGGACTGGGAAAAGGAAAAGCAACATGCTTGCCAGTTCCTTGAGACATCTTACCGCATCCTGTGTAACTGGCTTGGACGTCATTGTGAAATAGTCTTAGAGAGAGAGAGAGAGAGAGAGAGAGAGAAAGAGAAAGAGAGGAGGGGGGTTGTTTCCTGTAAAAATGAGCATTTTAAGAAAGACTGATAAAGGGTACACGTGCTCTCCTGAGAAAGCAAGAGGTGGCCTCTTCTGTGTAGCCTACAAGACAAAAAGTGGTGAGAGTCTGATGTGGGCAGTGGTTTGGCTCAGCCTAAGTAGCCTGGAGGCCATTTTCTTCAGACATGTGATGTTTCTTCAGTAGTCTGTGCAGATGATCTGATGGGGCTTGAGGAGTCCTGAACCTGTTACCCTGGGCCTGAAGATGACAGTGCACAGTATGCAGGAGCAGGGGGTAGGAGTGCAAACACATGTCCACACACGTGCACGCACACTTGTGGTACAAGAAATGGCTGACACCAACTTCTATCCTTTCATCTGGAAGTTGGTGGTGGAAAATATCTTGGTCAATGTACAGGACCTGACAGCAGCAGGGGTAGAGTCAGGCAGAGCCACCTCTTCTAAAATGGAAAAGTTAATATGTATCAATTCTAAACAAAGGTGTTAATTTTTAATGGGTGTGCATGTGTGTGTATCTGTGTGAGTGAATGCCTGGTGTGTGGGGTGCCTGTGGAGGTCAGAAGAGGGTGTCATCTGGTGTTGATGTTGGTTCTGAGCCACCACTGGGTGCTGAGAACTGAAGTGTGCCCTCCGGAGTGCAATAGTGCTCTTAGCCACCTAGCTGCTCTTCCAGCCTGTTTGTTTTTACTAAGTCACTGACATTCTAAGGAAGACTTTGGAAATCATCTAGATTTGAAGGAGTCTAGAACAGGTCCTAGACTCTGATGTGTTACTGGAAAGTGGAAGTGAGCCCCCCATTCCCTAGTTCCCAGAGAAAGAGCTGGCACAGCTATGGCATGACATTGGGGGCTGAGAAGTCTGCTGGCTTCACATCAGAGTCTGTGCATGGCTCACATAGATTAGACCCTAAGTCCAGGCTTCAGATCTGCTACATGACATAAGCCGTGGGCTCTTACAACCAGGCAGACCTTCAAGGTTCGATTCTTGGCCCCCAGTGACCCGTGTGCCATGCCACTGGCCTGGGCACATAGCCAGATGAGCCAATTGGCTACACAGAGCAGGCCACGGTGGCACTTTTATGCACAAGCACAGGCATGAAGTAGAAGAGAGTGGATGGTCTAAAGTCGTAACATGTGGAGCCCAGATGTGTTTACTTAGATCACAAGGGAAAGAAGTGTGAGCAGTCATTAGACTTCTGCATTTCTAGATCTTTTCATCTTTCCTTTTGTTTGTTAGCTTTTCTATATAAGGCTGCAGTCTAATTCAGATGTCCCAACAAGTGTCTGTCTCATTGGCTGGATGTTGGTGCCTGTCCTCCCTCATGACAGAGTAAGCAGAGAGCCAGAATCAGGCTTCAGTCATGAAGGGATTGTTCCTTCCTCAGATGGAAGCAGGATTCCCCTCTTCCTGGGGTATTGTGATGCTCAGATATGGTGATCTTTAGGAGTCACCTATATATCTATGTGTGTCTATGGTCAGCAGCACTAATCCTGCCACCCTTGTAAGTACTGAACCTACCAGCACATGCTTGCCACCAAACCTCACGGTCCCCTCATAGTTGCTGCTGTTGCTGCTGCTGCTGCTGCTCCTCCATGCCCACCTCTGACCCTCAATAGGCCAGATCCCATAGTCTGGCAGCTAACCCAGGAAGTTAGAGATAGGTTTGCTTACCCACTGATCACAGCAGATGTTTCAGACAGATTGTATGTGGGTCAAGTGGTGGGCATTGGAGTATTTGATGGGCTGGGGTTGGGGCCAACATCTGTTCTGAGAGCCATGTTCTCATCCAGCCCTGTGGTTCTTACCTCCTCTGCATCACTTGCTGAGAGGGGAGGGCTTTTGGAAGCTCCTGACTCTGCTAAGCTGAGTATCTCAGAGGCTCGACAATGCAAGTCAGTATGTGTGAGCACCTTGCAGGGATCAGGCTGGACTTGAGTCCTGGCCATTGGGAAACTCATTCCTCCTGGAAGAGGATGGGCTTGACAGTCGCAGGCCCAAGCCTGACCTGGGAGAAAGAGAAGCAGGCTTTGACAGATAACTCTCGGACACTGAGTTAGTGGGGAGGGGGAGCGAGGGCAGGGCAGGTCATCTGAGCTAGGGCTGTACAGTGGTAGCTGGATCATGGGAGGACAAGCAGAAGCAGAAAGGAGACAAAGAGAAGGTGCAGCTGTGACAGCCGATCTTGTCTCTCCTTTTCTTGCTCACCAGCATGGTGTGGGGCTTGTAATTTATAGGGAAGATGGACAAGTCACGCGTTCCGTTTCTACAGGAGGGGCCTCCGGAGGCTTTATGGAAATAAGCACCTGTCTGAATCTCCAGTTTTCTGACAGCTAATTTTGGTCTCTTTTCTTTTGCCAGTTGCCAGAGGCCCCACCCTCTGAGGAGGAAGAACAGGAAGCCTGGGTGAATGCTTTGCTTGGGAGAATATTTTGGGACTTTTTGGGCGAGAAATACTGGTCTGATGTGGTGTCGAAGAAAATCCAGATGAAACTCAGCAAAATTAAGGTATCTGTTTTCACACGAGAGGCCTCTGATCCCCCACCTCTTCACTTGTGGATGTTCTGTCCCTTCAGGTCTTAAGTGAACACACACCGTGATCTAAGAGTACCATACATGTGTATCTGACCTGGATCACAGACTGGCCTTGACCTGTGACTATCTAGTGACTGAGCCCGCTGTGGTGTTTGCCTTTCTACTGTTGCTGTGTCATTATCCTCTCTGGTGCTCCTCGGAGCTTGTGGAGGAGAAAGGATCTCCTCTGGCTCATCTGGGCTGAGTTAGAGACAGCTTACACTTGGCTTAGCTTCCAGGTGGGAATTTTGAACTCCATGGGACCCTATTTCCAGCTGTTCTCTTTCCCTCAGCTAGGACAGTTTTTGGTTTTTTTGTTTTTTGTTTTATGAGACAGGGTTTCTCTGTGTAGCCCTGGCTGTCCTGTAACTCACTCTTTAGGCCAGGCTGGCCTCGGACTCAGAAATCCGCCTGCCTCTGCCCCCCAAGTGCTGGGATTAAAGGCATGCACCACCACTGCCTGGCCAGCGAGGGCAGTTAAATGTGTCTGCCACTGGCCCTTGCTTTGGGCCAGATGTCTCTTTGTGCTGGGCTCTCTCTTTGCTAAAGGAACAGTCCTGATGCTAGCTAGCCCAGGCCCGCTTGGAAGTGTGTTTAAAATGCCTAAGGACTTCATGTGACTATCATTAAAGGAAATGTTTGCCAATCAGAGACCTGTAGAAGTTCCCGAGAAAGAAGCCTTTGGCCTGCTCCAGATCCAGCCACTTTGAGCACTAAGGCCCCACTGAGAGTCCTGTGCTCAGTAGCTTACGTCAGAGGCTCTTTGGGGCTATAGATTCCTTCGAGAAGCAGAAACTTGTAGCTCCTTTTCCTAGAAGAATGCACGCTGATGTAAAACTTTGCACATGCTCTCGGGGAGCTCAAGGCCTCCCGGTGGAGAGAACTTTAGACGAAGGTAAACTTAGGCTTGAAGAAAGAGGTGGACACAGAGCCTTGATTTTAGTACTTCCTCTGGACAAAACAGAATATCTTTTGGCTTTGTTGAGCTATGACAAGCTCTGTGTGCCTTCTCAGACCAGTCTTCCCCAGCTCTCTGGTAAGAAGAGAGGCTGGTGCTGGTGAGATGGCTCAGTGGGTAAGAGCACCCGGCTGCTCTTCCAAAGGTCCAGAGTTCAAATCCCAGCAACCACATGGTGGCTCACAACCATCTGTAACGAGATCTGACTCCCTCTTCTGGGGTGTCTGAGGACAGCTATAGTGTACTTACATATAATAATAAATAAATCTTTAAAAAAAAAAAAAAAGAAGAAGAGAGGCTGCCCTCTGACCTGAGGAAACTTTAGAGCAAGACTTTGGGAGGCCCTGTGACAATGTTGACTAGTTAGTGTTTTCAGGGTAGGTTGAGGGTTACCATTGGAAAGTGTCCCTCTCTCTTGGTGGATGAGATGTCAGCAGCCACCTAAAGGGAACTTGACCTCTTTGTCTCCTTGGGAAGTCTCTGGTCAAGGCAAATAGAGGGGCCTGCCCCTTCTCCTTTCTCAGACACTGGAGGGCTGTGCTTCCCTGGAGCAAGAGGAGAACAGGGCACGCCTGGGTTCCAGATGATCGCTCACCAGTTCCGGAAGCATGACCCTTCAAACTAAGAGTGGGAGGTCCTGGTGCCTCGCCTCCGGGGGAGTGATGATGGGGATGACAGAGGTTCCCTTAGTCCAGAGGAAGTCTAGGGAAGGTTTCTGCTTCCATCGCTCATGAAAGTGCTTGCTGTTTACCAGCTTAAGCTCCTTCTGCCTTTTCTGGTCAGAAGGACTGAGGTTAGCAGTGGTTGAGGTCCAGTGGCACCCAGGTCAAGCTTGGTGGCTTTGTCCATCTCTCACTGCTCCTCCTCGAATCCCCGCCCACTTGTGATCTGCTGTGCTGTGTTGTGCCCTGGAGGCAGAGGAGACCACAGGAACAAAGGGCAGAAGGATATTACCACATTCCTCCATGGTTGCACTTGATGGTTCATGTCAGCCAGAGGTGCATCTGGTATCCAGACGTGGGTTTAAAGCAAGCAATGTTTCTGCCCCTTCAAGATGCCCATGCCCTCCAGCAGATGCTGTCGTTGCACACAGCCTGATGCTCATCCACAAATGAGAACGTAGCCCACACACCCAAAGGTTCCGGCCCCAGTTGAATTTACTTAGGAGGGTAAGGAACGTGACCCCTGGGTTCGTGTCTCATGTGGGATCCTGTCGGTTTCTGGTTGACTGGCACAGAGGAGGGACTCTCTTGCTTTCTTCAGCATTTGAAAAAGGCTAACCTAGGAGGAATGGCGTGAGGAGAGGTTAGTTGTGATGTGCTAGCTCCCTGGGGTACAGTAGACCCAGAAGGCTCTGCTGGTCAGCCCGTTACCAAGACTCACAGGTAACTAGAGGCTCCTCACCAGGCTGCCTCCTCAGCTGCAGACGACAACTCTGAGGGAGACTGTGGCAGACTTGCCCAGCAAGTGACATTTTGTAGATGGTAGATATGTCACCCACATTTATGTTGACGCTTTTTGCGGGGAGGGTGCCTTCAGACAGGGAGTACCAATCTAGACAAATGTAACTGAGGGCTAGTCCTCAGTAACTAGTAGCTCAGGTGATACCGAGTTTGCCTACCGTGCAGGATGCCCTGGGCTCACTCATGGTGGCACCGGTGTGTCACCCCAGCGTTTGGAAGGTAGTGGCAGGAAACAGGGATGCTCAAGGCTTATGGAGCAAGTTTGAGCCTAGCCGGGGCTACATGAGACTCTGTCTCAAACAACATTGGTGGCTGGGCGTGGTGGCACACGCCTTTGATCCCAGCACTTGGGAGGCAGAGGCAGGTGGATTTCTGAGTTCGAGGCCAGCCTGGTCTACAGAGTGAGTTCCAGGACAGCCAGGATTACACAGAGAAACCCTGTCTCGAAACCCCCCCCCCAAAAAAAAAAAAAAAAACCCAACATTGGTGGCATGCCGTATTCTTGGATGCCTATAAAAAAGCAGAGGTGAAGCTCTCCGGCGGGCGAACCCTGACAGATCCCACTTTCTACTGAGAGCCAGCTGCAGAAATCCACTGTGTAAACAGCAGTCACCCCTGACCAGGTGCAACCCTGCAGTGTGTTAAATTAAAAAAAAAAAATCTCATTTTTTACAAATTAATCTAATGTTCAACTAGATAAATATAACTTAGACAATTCTGGAAGAAAAGAAAAGAAGGACTTATAAACTATAAAGCTGTGTCATAGCTAGGTGTGGTGATGGGTGATTGTCATCTCAGCACCCAGGAGGCTGAAGCAGGAGGAACATCATAAACTCAAAGCCAGCCTGGGCTACACAGTGAGACCCTGTGTGTGTGTGGTGGAGTAGGGAGGAGACAGAGACAGACAGACTGACAGACAGACAGAGGCAGACAGAGAGTTATAAAGTTACATCGGTAGGCGGACTTTGGTGCTGGTAGATAACATTACAGTACAGACTCCAGTGTGGTGGGAAGCTCATATTCAAAGCTGATGGTCCAGATCAGGGAAAGCATCGCTTAGTTGCTGGATGATAGGCGGAGTAACCAGCCATTTGGAAAAAATACTGAACCCCTACTTCAGATCTTAGGCTAAGCTGTGTGAGGTGGCACGTGCCTTTAGATCCAGCACTAGGTGGCACAGACAGGAAGGTCTCTCTGAGTTCAGTCCAACCATAGTTACATTGAGATCCTAGGGCTGGGGGGCTTCCACTAAAATAACAAATGACCTGAAGATTAAGGAAACACAAATGCAGCCTGGCTGCCCAGTATCCAGCACTCTAGAGATGGAGGCAGACAGATTTGTCTGGGTTGAGGCCAACCTGGTCTATGGAGCAGATTCTAGGACAGCCAGAGCTACACAGAGAAATGCTATTTATCTTGGGGAATTAAAAAAAAAAAAAAAAAAAAAGGAGAGAGAGAGGGAGAGAAGAAGGGAAAGAAGGAGGGAAAGAGTATACAAATCCAGTCAGAGGAAGTATACATGAGGTCATGGTATGATCGTGATCTTGGGGTAACTGGGGATTCTGAGGAGGACAGCAGTACTCTTCTATTATTTCCTCCATGAGAAATCCTTGCTGATAAGAGTTGTGGGTGTTAGTCAGACCCAGGAGGGACCAGATGGCGCCCTCAGATGAGTAGCTAGAGGAGGTGCAGAAACCCAAGGGGAGGCTGCTGTCTGCCTGGGTCAGCAGAGGTGGGGGGGGAGCTGTGGCCCTCCCCGAAGGGGCAAAGGTGGCGATCAGTTTACCAATCATCTGGCAGGGAGGAACTGGCTGTGTAGGAGCTCTGGCCTTCCTGGAGTGTGAGGACAGATGCTAACATTTCTCCCTGGTGGACCCCATGATCACATACCGCCTGAAGCTAAAGAGATGGAGGACTCAGGCTTCCTGGGCAAAGTCCTCATAGACCTGCCTTTGTGGAGCAGGCAGAGCATGGGAGGACGACAGAAACAGCCAGCCCTGCTGCAGGGGGATGCGGATTGGGGCTTAGGCTTTAGTTTGGCTTTCCCAGTTATTTCTAGTCCTGTGGTAAATTTGCCTGTCTGAAATGTACAGTTCCTTACCTCCCCTCCTCACTCTGAGTGGCAGGTGGCAGGTCCGAGGCTTCTCCACCTCCTCAGCTAAGACAGCCATGGCTGACCACGTCCTCACCAAGTCCCAGCCCTGCTCTAGGAGATTATAGCATTTGTCTGTTTGCTTGTTTCTGCTTCTCTGGTCTGTACATAAAGATGTGACCCAGCACCGCAACTGCTCTCTCCTCAGACTGCCTGGAGCTCTGGGTGACATTAGCGTGTTACTGGCTTCCTGGGGTCTCATTCACTCTTTGTTTCTTTCCTGCAGCTCCCCTACTTTATGAATGAACTAACACTGACAGAGCTTGACATGGGTGTAGCTGTGCCAAAAATCCTTCAGGCCTTCAAGCCTTATGTTGATCACCAAGGTAACGCTTAGTGGCCTGGAGAGGACTTGACCGGTGGGTGGTAAAATGCTTGTCTGGTTGTAGCTTTCACCCCAAGGCTTGTGCTTAGAAAGAACCCGAGTCCTAAGCTCCTGTTCACGTGGACTGTGGATTTTGTTCTTATTCTTTGTTTAGTTTTTAAACTCGTGGGGATTGGAGGGTGAGGAGAGGGAGAGAGATTGGGGAGCTGGTGAGGGGGTGTGTATGCTGAGGTCAGAGGCTAACTCTATGGAGTCAGTTCTCTTCCTTACCTTTAAATGGGTTTCAGGGCTTGACCCTAAATCATTCTCCTTGCATGGCAAGAACATTTATCCACCGAGCTATCTCACTAGCCATTTTTGGTTTGTTTTGATTTGTGTTATTGTTTCATTGTTGAGATAGAGACTTGTGTGTCTGTCGCTCATGCTGGACCTTGCTCTGTAGCCCAGCCTATCTTTGAACTTATGATCTTCCTGCCTCAGCCTCTCTAGCACAGACATGTGCCACCACATCCTACAAGTGACTTTTATTTATAGCAGTCACAGTAGGAAGCTGGATGGCAATAGATCTAGGTTCCTTCTCCCAGTTCTCTTCGCTCAGTCTGTTATGGGGGCTTTTCCAGACCCAAGACACCCTCAAGCCAGTTGCTAGGGTCCAAGCTTTTATGTGAGTTGTAGCCCTTGCCAGGGTGAGGCAGTGGGCTAGGTTTCAGCTGCGCTGTCCTCTCATGGGCACCATGGCCCTGCTTCCCTGAGAGACACTGCCCCACTCACTTAACCCCAGCTTCACCTGCCTCGTCTTCTAATTTGTAAAGTCTTTGGCCTTCATGTCTTGCATCTTTATAGTCCTTACACTCCTGTGGGTCTGGAGGATTTGAAAGATGAAGACATATACTTGAAGGCAGTATTTCAGGAGCAGATCTGTTTGCTGGAGTATAAGCTCCTGGATTTAAGGTTTTAGGCTTGCCATGGTCACAGTATTTATGCCTAATCCTGTGGATGGAAAAGAATTGATCAGAATGTGAAAGAAATAAAATAATGGCACAGCTTTCTATGCCTTTGATAACATGTGGCTTCAAAGGGCATCAACAGGGAGGAGTTAGAATGCTGGGATTTAGAAAAACACGAGCTGAGTGAGTCACATGGACAGAGAAGGCTGCTGGCACACAGGCAGACCTCACCGGCTCATTCCCTCCCCTCTCCCTCTTTCTTCTTTCCCTTCCTTCCTTCCTTCCTTTCTTCTCTTTTGAGACAGGGTCTTGCAAGGTAGCCTAGCCAAACAAACTGCCCACTCAACTCAGTTTTAGTATCCCCTGTCAAGGAAGCTCTTCTCCCTTGAATCATGCTTAACATATTCCCTAGGAGGCCTAGGAGCAGGGTAGAAGGGAGTAACACACTGTTTCTGGAGAACGATGCGTGTTTTGATGCCAATATTTTGTATAATTTGTAAGGTACAGAACAACTCTGGCCATCGAGTCACATTTTGTGAACTCATTTTCTGCTGTTACACAATATGAAGAGGGTGAGTGTTCCGTGATTACACTTAGCAGCTCTGCGCATCCCTCTAGCAGGGTTTGAGCTGACAGGGCATGCACACACTGATCTTTGAGAGACACAAAAGTCCACCTGGTGCCTGCGTGCTGAGGTCACCTGTAAGCCTGAAATCTGCCTGCACCTTGATCAGTCTGAATCCTGCTGGGGTCTGACAGGTCCACAGAATGAAGCTAGAAGAGATTTAGACTCTACAAGTAGTTATTCAGTCTAACCTGGTACAAGGTTGCTTATTCTACACCCCGGCCCCCAGCTCAGCATGGTGCACAGTATTCAAAGGTGTGCCCTGCTAAGTTAGCTGTGCAGCTAGAATCTTCTCCCCATCAGAGTACAAGGGCAGGGTCTTCCCCTAGTCCATGACCTCTCTGCTGCCCTTTGCCCTTTGCTCTCCGTCTCTTCAGGGACTGGCTAGAAACAAGCAGGAAATAATCAGCTTCCACAAACTTTCCAAGTGCTGGGCTTTTAAAGGTAAACACTGAAGGTGCCTGTGAGGTTTCTCACATGCTCGCCACCTCTCCAATCTCAACACCTCCCTGGCCTGGTTTAATAGAAATGTCTAAGGAAAGTGCACTGGGCAGAGCACAGCAGGCTCTGCCGCATCCAAGTGTCCCTGTGGCTTTGAGCTCTGGGAGTGCGTTGGTCAGGCTTTGAGGATAATTGGAGACCTAAGTCTCCAACTTCTTTGCTGTTTTTATGGAGCTGGCGTGAGACATTTCAAGTCTGCAGATCAAAGCCTTGCTGCTTTTAATCCACTTGAAGCTTACTTAACTCCTTTCAGGGCAAAGTGTAGCAATCTGCCAGCTTGTTTAACAGGGAGAAAATATTACCAAAGAAAGACATAAGGCCTGGGCGTTATTTGAATTTGATCAAGTTAGTCTTTTCCATGCTTTTGAAGAATGCCTGCATGACCCAAAACAGAAGGACAAAGGATGCACTGAGGTGTTTTTCAATAACAGTCACACTGCAACTGTGTAACCCTGTCCACTTGTGTAAACAATAGAGTGTGCTTAACCTAGGCTTAGGCGGCAGTCATGTTACTAAGTGACAGAATCTCACAGGACTGCTGTCCTATATGTGGTCCACTAGTGGCCAGAAGTCATCATGCAGTGTGGAATTGTGTGAGTTTGGGGTTTCAGATCCCACTGTTCTCGGGGAGAGCCTTCCTTTCTAGGGAAATTGAAAGGTGGGGTGACTTGGTAATAGCAGCACTCCTGTGAGACTCCAGTGCCCCTCTGAAAAGTCCCTCCCAGGGGCAGGAAAGATGGCTCCGCAGTTAAGAGCACTTGCTGTTCTTGCTGAAGAACAAGCAAGTCTCTAACTCCAGTTCTAGGGGGTCCAGTGCCCTCTTCCCATCTCAATGAGCACTACGTCCACATGGGTCCACAAAGAGAAATGCAGGCAGAACACCATACACATAAAAAAAGTAATTTTACAAAGAAAACATTTTTTAAAAAGAAAGAATATTTTCTTCTGGTTCACATGGGCTGTTCGGACTGCTTGGACTATTCTGCCTCAGCCATGCACTTTTTAAATTCTAAGATAGGATCTCTCTACGTGGCCCTGGCTGGTCTAGAACTTCTCTCAACCATGTAACAACCCTCTTTTCTCTGCCCCACAAGTTGTGAGGTGTTGGCCAGAATACTTGCTTGCCTCCTAGGACCCAGGTTGGGTGGTTCATAGTTCCAGCTCTAGGGGAACCAGATGCCCTCTTCTGGCCTTGTCTGCATCTGCACATGCCACCACCACCACCACCACCACCACACTACCACTCTTACATACATATTTTTTTTAAAAGAATAAATTTTGGAGAAAGAAAGACAAAACCTCCCATTTTGGAAGGAATAAAGTTTTAGTGCTCTTAATATGACAGCTTTCAAAGACAATCCATGCCGTTGATATTATTTGGAAACCTGGCCAGGATTTCCAAAAGAAATTAGTGTCCTTTTTATAGTGAGCTAAAATTCCTCTGTAGCCCTTTAAACCAATCCCATTCTCCTGGAAGTGGTTAAGGACTAAATGTCTTCCTGAAGCAGATGCGCCTTTGATCTACACAATAACAGCATTTTGAAGAGTAAGCTAACTAATGATTTTTTTAAACTGCTTACCGTAAGCTAGAAATGAAGCAGTTTTTCCCGCAAAGAAGATAATCACCCTTGACCTGTGCCACTTAATTAAACCAAGCCATTCATGGAGAATAATCGCATTCAGTAACAGGAAGAATTTGTTGAAAACCAAATAGGAATTATTCTGCCTTTAGTGAGGAATTGCACCGTTAGTACTTCCGTACGGATAGACAGTGCTTTTATACAGGGGGCTAGCCATGTGGGGAGGGGCTGTTTACTGCAGTGGACTGAAACTGCAGCTTTATATGAAGAATGGTCTGAGATTAATTTCCTGCCTCCTCTTACATATTGTCACTTGTCTTATGATGATCTATAAAAGTCTGTTAGCATTTAAATGGCCACTTGAAGGATTGCATTGTGATTAAATATCCATGAGGTCTTATGGAGCTCTAAGAGTGAAAGCATCTCGTGTAGCTTGGCAGGCCTGCCAGGCCACCCTCCTGTGCTGACAGAGAGTGATGTGTGCATACTGTGGATGCTGGTCCAGGGGCAGCCATCCTGGGGAAATGAGATATGAGCTATTGGCAGCAATATCCTTCTGATGACTAAATTCTTAAAACTCTGGCATTAAGTGATTCTCCAGCTTTACTGAGGTACACCTGGAACTCCTTTTAGTTTAATTATTAGGTAATTTCCAGAAACAAATGGATATTAAAAATATAAAAATTTAGGGGCTACAGGTCTGACTCAGAGGTTAAGGGCACGTGTTGCTCTTGCAGAGGACATTGGTTCAGTTCCCAGCGCCTGCATGGTGGCTCACAAGCATCCACAATCCCAGGTCCAGGGCTCCAGCATCCTCTCTGACATTCTCCTTTACCAGGCGTGCACAAATAAAACAAATTGTTTTTCTTTCTTTTCTTTTCTTTTCTTTTCTTTTTTTTTTTTTTTTTTTGGTTTTTCAAGACAGGGTTTCTCTGTATACTCTGTATAGCCCTGGCTGTCCTGGAACTCACTCTGTAGACCAGACTGGCCTCGAACTCAGAAATCCACCTGCCTCTGCCTCCCGAGTGCTGGATTAAAGGTGTGCACTACCACCCCCGGCCTTTCTTTTTTCTTTAAGATTTATTTATTTTATGTATATGAATAAGCTGTCACTGACATCAGAAGAGGGCATCAGATCCCATTACAGCTGGTTGTGAGCCACCACGTGGTTGTTAAGAATTGAACTCATGACCTCTGGAAGAGTAGCCAGTGCTCCTAATCGCTAAGCCATCTCTCCAGACCAAAAATAAAATAAATCTTAAAAAAAGTTTGAGGTGTGTGTGTGTGTGTGTGTGTGAGAGAGAGAGAGAGAGAGAGAGAGAGAGAGAGAGAGAGAGAGAGAGCACGCAATGAGTTTATTGGGCTGTCTTTTTTAAACCGTTTATTATTTGCAGGGAGGAGGCTGATGGGATGGGTGGGCTTGTGCATGCAGAGGTGGGAGGACAACTTGTAGAAGTCAGTTCTCTTCCTTTCCCATGTGGGTTCAGGGAATCAAACTCAGGTCATTAGGTTTGCTGGCAGGGGGCCTTTACCTGCTGAGCCATCTCACCTTCTTGGGATAGGTGAGAAGGCTTACAAGAGTGACCCCCAACAGCTACATTACTACTAAGCCCCAGCCATTGATGACCACCTCCCGGAAGGAAACAGTCTCACAGTGAAGTCTCCTCACTTGGCAAACAGTAGCCCCTTGGCCACCCTTCCTGGCGGTGCTGTGGGAAAGCCAGAGAGGGGGTGGGAAAGAAGAGGGAGGGAGGGAAAGGAGGAAGGGAGGGAGAGAGAGGGGAACAAAGGAGGGAGGGAGGGAGGGAGGGAGGGAGGGAGGAAGGGAGGGAGGGAGGGAGGGAAGGAGGGAGGGAGAGAGAATGGAGTCCTTGCTGAGCTCACATGGACACTGAGTTCACTGTGACCCCCAGAGTAGCTACACTGGCCACTGCCCTGCATGCAAACCACCACAGTCGTCCCTCTCGTGGTCTGAGGGCGGAGCGCCTTACCCTTTCCATGCCTCCGTTGTCAGTACAAATCACGTGTGGGCTTTACTCTAATGCCAGCTTAAGGACGCTGAAGGGTTTATTTTGTGTGCCTGTGTGCACCACATGCATGCCTGGTGTCCTCAGAGGTCGAAAGAGGGCGTCAGATCCCTTGAAACTGGAGTTAGATAATGACTGCAGTCATTATCGGGTCATATTCGGGTGCTGGGAGCTGAACTCTTCGGCAGAGTAGCAAGTACTCTTCACCACTGAACTATCTTTCTAGTCCTGAAAGTACCCGTCTGGATACTGTAGTTTACATTCATATTTCTTGGGAGGCAAAAAGAAAAAAAAAATCAAGACAAACCCTTTTTTTGTTTGTTTGTTTGTTAACTGTCTCTCTAGGACTCTGGATCGATTTGGAAATGTCTTACAATGGGTCCTTTCTGATGACTCTGGAGACCAAAATGAACTTGACCAAACTAGGTAAAGAGCCTCTTGTTGAAGCCCTGAAGGTTGGAGAAATTGGCAAAGAAGGGTAAGGGGCTATATATGAATTTACTAACCAACCCTGGGGGCCTAGCCTCTCCCTGCAGCCTGTGAGAAGCAGGTCGGGGCGTGGGAGTCCCTGAATGGCCAGCAGGCTCATTGTCAGTGCTCCTGATTACCGAGTGAGCTGTACACCCAGGGACCACACAGTGGCTGCTTGCTGGTCTTAATTATTCAGCAAGCATCACTGGCACAGGGCAAGCAGGACATACCCCTCTGAGCATAAACTATTCTTCAACCCAGTCCTTACTCCGAAGCCTACCTCAGCTCAGAGCCACAGATGGCAATATGTGGAGCAAATTAAGGTCCCCTGGGGATCCACCACTTTAATCACCAGGTCAGAATTATTTATAACGAGGTGGTTGATCTGGAAGCACCTTCCCGAAATAATATAATATTGATTTGCTTAGTAAATTGTCCTCTTTGTGGATAGTACATCTGTTACTCAGAGTTAATCTGATTTAGAAATATTCCAGAATTGTGAGGTAATTAATGGAGCCTGAACACCCGCACTCACTCCCCACTCTGGATTCGATGCCCACATTCTTGAACACCTTAAAAGTCACTGTTCTTGTTGCACATCTAAATGTAACACTGTTTGAGCCAAGTTAAAGGATATGGCCTCTCCCATCCCAAGTCCCTCTGCAGGGACTAAGCTACAGTGACTGGCACTCCCACAGTGAGCTAAGTGCGAGACACTGGCTTTTTGCACAGTTGTGAGCTGATTGACCCTCTTTAGTTTTCAGTGCTAATAGACCAAGGAGGTGGAGTTGTGTCTTCAAGGACATTCTTCTGCTTAGATCATCCTGATTTATCCAAGTCACGCATTGAAATGTTCCTGTTTTAATAATTGGAGAATTGCACCTGATGCACACAATCTAACTCGTATCTGCTATTTTCCTTTCATTTTTCTGCTATTTGTTAAAATGTATTTGGATTCGGCAATCTGTGGATTTGTATTTCCTGGTGAGTGGTATTCATCAACTCCCCGTGTAGCATTTCACACCCTGTGCGTGCTGACCCTGATTTGGTCCCCTTTGAAGCCACAAGACAATGTCATTTCATCATGTTCCAGATTCGAAGGCACAGTCTGAGGGCTGGGGAGGCTGAGAGCAAGGGTGAGGCTCTGCTGACAGAGAGTCTCCTAGACTTCCCCATTTAGAAATGCCCAGGTCCTGATCTAGCCTGTAGTCAGTCCTGACTTTTTATCTCCTGTTCCACCCCACTCTGATCACTATAGCTGAGCAGTGCCAGACTGGCCGTCTGACAACAGAGTTGCAAAAACACCATATAGGCAGAGGCGGTCTGAAAATGAGGTCCCCCACCCCCACCCCGGGCTCAGTGGGAGGTCAGCTGCTGAGCATGTGCCAGGACCTGGGTTTGATTGCCAGCATTTTTCTTTTAATGTATCTAATATAACGGGACTGGGCCAGAGCAATCTTTGGCCTTAAGCATTGAGTGAGGACCTTTTGGAAACAGCTGTACCCCAGCACAGGGCTCCAGGCTCTGTTGGGAAGGCAAGGCCCACACATCAGGTGGGCAGCAGACCGCTTGGTCTGAGTCTCATCTTTCACGCACTCCACAGTGACTATTGTTCTTCTGGCTGTCTTGGCTTTACGTCTGGTTTCCATCTACAAGCTCACAAGATGCTCACAGTGTTTCTTTACACTGACTGAAAAGACTCGCTTTCTCGGGAATCTGGCTTTCATGGTAGAGTGTATTTCTAAAATCACTGTGTCAAAGAGGAGTCCTGAATGTAATGTCTATCTTCTTCCTGTGAGGATGTTAAAATATACATTGATATGCAATTTGCTACCGCTTTTCAATGCAAAGAGATACCACCTCAGAGCCCTTCCTTAGTGAGGAAAAAGCTGAGGACTCTAGAACACAGTTTGGCTCAAAGTTCTGAAGCATTGAAAACCCATGCCAGATTCCAGAACCTAGTTCCAGAAGCACTTCTAAAATCTGTTTCCTCCGTTCCTCAGCCATGAACATGTGTGGCCGCCTTGAGGCTAAGGAGAGGATGGACAGAAGGCAGCCGCGTGGTAGCTGTTACTAAACACCCATGTCTTTGTTAATACTGAACACCCTGGTGCGGACTCTGCAGAGGCCCACAGCAGCCTCTCCTCCAGGCCCCCTCTCTAGCCACCGCCACCTCTCCTCTCCAGGCCTCACACCACACATGGGTTTGCCCCAGGGCCCAGCTTTGGCAGGGTCGTGGTGGCCTCACTGTTTTGTTCAGTGCCCACTCAAATGACTGTGCTCTCGGGGAACTTCTAGAAGTTTTCTCTTCTAGTGGGAAGTTTGCTTATAGTACTCAGAGACAAATTGGAGAAATTGAAATCTAGGTTGCTTTAGGCCGAGCTTGGCTCCTTCTGAAAGTTATTTATGGGCATTTGTCTTTCAAGCTTGTACTTCCACAAACAGCATGTCTTCTGGTCACACACTAGTTAAACCACTTTGGGGCAATAAGGCAGTCAAAATGGATTTCAAGGACCGGAAGTGTAGCTCAGGTGGAGAGCTTAGCATGTGTGAGAGCCTAGGCTCCATCCCCAGCACTGTGGGAGTGGAAGGGAAGGAGGAGTCTAAATTTTAGGGGGAAACCTGTAAAGGGTGTTAGCATTCTGTCTACACTCCACCCCACAGTTACCTGGCAACAGCCAGGTGTGCCTGACCCACTATAAAAGGGGCTGCTTGCCCCCTCCTCTCTCTTGCCTCTCCCTCTTGCTTCCCTTCTCTCCCCATTCCCCCCACACACGTGGTCATGGCCAGCCTCTACTTCTCTACTCTCTCCTTCGCTCTGCCTTTCTCTGCCTCTACTATCCTCTTAACTCCCCTCCCCATGCCCTAAATAAACTCTAGTCTATACTAGCTAGTCCCTCAGGGGGAAGAAATGCCTCTGCATGGGCCCGCTGAGACACCTCTTTCCCCCATACCTCACCACACTCCCATAGAACATATCTTATACTTCTCTATCTTTTTATAAACATATCAAAGGGCCTTTAAATAAGTCAGAAGGAATGCATCCTACATGGCCGATCCTTTAAATGGATAGTGGGGTGGTTTTGCAATGTACTCAGTGCAGCTTGGGCCCGTGTGGAGTCTCCTCCCCCTTCCCAAGAGCCAAGTATACCGTGTATATACCATGACTAGGTCTTGTCCTGGTTCTGTGTGTCTAAATGCACATGCAGCTAAGAATGCATGAGGCTGGTTTCTTTTTAGTAAAAGAAAGTGAATGCCTTTTGCGGAGTGAGGGCCCCACCCAGGGCTGTTGAGTATGTTTATTTACTCCTCACTGAAAGGCTTTTTACAGTAGCCTCTGGCATCTGTGTCATTCTTTTAACTACTCCAAAGCGATAGCAGTCAGCGTGCTTTATTTACAGGTAGTCTAAGAAACTGCTGGAATGGGGCTGGAGAGCTAACTCAACCATTCTTCCAAAGGACTAGAGTTCAAATCCCAGCACCCACATAGAAGCTCACAACCATCTGTAACTCCAGTTCCAAGGCCCTCTGTTGTCTTCTGGCCTTAGTAGACACTGCACATGCATATAACACAGACCTGTGTCCAGGCAGAAAGAGAGAGCCAGACTCACAGATAGGCTGACTGACTGCTGGAAGTTGCCAGAAGTGATAGTGATTATTTGAACAAGAAATAAAACAGTTGAGCCAGGCATGGTAGTTCGTGCTGGCAATCCCAACTCTTGAGAACCTGCGGGATGAGACTTAGCCGGAGTCTGAAGCCAACGTAGGCTACATAGTGACTTCCAGGCCAGCCTGGACTACAAAGTGAGACCCCATCTCAAGAAAGACATTTTTAAAAAGCCCAAGACAGACCATGATAAAATAATTTACTTTCTCTTGTGTCTGACTCTAGGCACATTTCTCAAGTGGTTTTTACCAGATCAGCATAACTGGAATGAGCCTGTTTAGTGGCTCTCTGAGAGGATAGAACTGAGTTGTGTTTGGAGCCAGTACTCACCTCCTGCACATTTGTTCTGAGGACGAATACTGTGTCCTGAAAGTTCTTGTTGACGTCATAAGGTCGAGGGCATAACACGCACATTTAGTTGTAAAAACTGTGTCTGAGCCAAACATTAGTCACACAGTGGTCCTAGGTTCCACGAAACACGGCTCCTATTTTGGATGATAGAAATGCCATTTAGTCAAAATCGGACTCCACAGCATCTGGTAGCCTAGGCAACATTATCCGAATCACTCTCTTGAGGCTGCGGAGTGCAGCTTGGCCTCTGTCCTGCAGAGGATTCATTCATTCTGGGCCCTCAGAGCTCAGTGCAGTGCTCAGCTCAGCTCACTGGTGGGGACATAAGGGTCCACAGCTCAGCAGATCTCACTGTGATCTCAGACGCTTTGTACTGTGTATGGATGAAGGCCTGCCCCATGCTAGGCCGTGTGTTAGGCCAGCTTCCACACCTGGCCGCATGAGGCTTGAAGGCTGGCAACGCAGCTGTTTGGTGCAGATATGGGTCGGTTGTATAATCTCTGACAGTTTACATTTCTGACTCTCCTTATCTTAAAAACCCAGTTCAGAGCCGGGCGTGGTGGCTCACGCCTTTAATCCCAGCACTCGGGAGGCAGAGGCAGGCGGATTTCTGAGTTCGAGGCCAGCCTGAGCTACAAAGTGAGTTCCAGGACAGCCAGGGCTATACAGAGAAACCCTGTCTCGAAAAAACCAAAAAAAGGAAGAAAAAAAACCCCAGTTCAGAGTTTTTTTGAGAATTGACTTTTCCGTATAGATTTGAAACCCAAGAGCTCTGTGAGGGTGGCCTTCCCACAGGCTCGCTCTCCGAGGCAGTTCTGAACAACAAGGGCACATCACAGAAGCGTTCTAGACTAGCCTGGCCTGTTGGGGGAACAGGAAGCAGCTATTTCAGATGAGGAGGGGCTTCTCAAAGGGACACCCCCTTCAACAATGACGTCCAGCGTGTGGGTGCAGCTCTGGCTCCATTTCAGAGTCGGGGTGAGCCGGATTTCTGTGTCCTGCCTGGGAGGACATCAGTGGGATCTTCTTACAGCCAGCTCTGGTTTCAGAGTGAGAGGCTCAGCCTGGCCCTCTCATGCATGCGGCCGGGTGCTCTGCCCTTGACTCCCATTAATCAGGAGACAGTTACCCCAGTGGATTTCTAGTGGCTCAAGGAGGTGTTGAGAACCTGAGGGCAGTGGCAGCAGGGAGGCTGGGCCTAAGCTGCGCGGTCTTTCCTGAGTACTTTGCCCTGGTCAGCAGTACAGGGCTGTGCTTGGTGATTGTTTTGTTGCTCAATAGTGTTCAGAGGCAGGCTCTGTCCTTTGTCCCTGGCATGCCTAGAGATGGGGCCCGGGTAGTAATCTCGTAAGCAGGCAGACAGCTTTGCTAGGTCAGGAAGCCTCTGGCGCACCTCGCACCTCAGGAAGGAAAGCTTGATCCCACAGCTCTGCTGGGGATCTGGAGAGCCCCACCCCTCTGGAACCCTAAAGAGTTTAATGAAGAGCAGTGATCTATAAAGGGGCTGGAAAGCCTGGCCTCAAAAAGTACCTAAGATCTTATGTCAGGTGTTTTGTTTTGTTTTGTTTTTTGAGTCCCTTGAGACTTGGCATCTTGTGGCTTTGGGCTTTCTCTGTGACCCCATCCTCAGGAGATGGAGCAGACATGGCGTAATGTATCTAATCTTACCAGTTCAGTCAAAACTAATCTGAGGGACGATTAAGCCATAGACAAGAGACTTGCCTGCACCCCTCATCCTTCGTAAGGCTGTCACATCACAAGCATTAAGCTGCCATCATAACCGCCGCTAACTGTCCATTCTTCCATTTACCCCACCACCACGACCTGGCTCCTACATTTTATGTGACTCCATCCCACTCCACCACCTGTCTCTCTGGTGCATGCTCAAAAGCAAACTGTTCTGAGCTCAAGTCCTCTGCAATCCTGTCAGGGGACTTGGTGCTAGAATTTACTGTGTTAGCAGCCAATCCAAGAACTCTTGGATCTCTTAGTGACATTGACAACATATGACAGAGGTTTCTTCTTGACCCTCTGTGTGTGTGTGTGTGTGTGTGTGTGTGTGTGTGTGTGTGTGTGTGCATTCATTTGCACATGCGTACACTGCCGGTGACTTCCTTTCTATGCAGTTGCAGGCCCAGGGCGTACTGTCTGGCTGACAGTGATGAAGAATCCTCCAGTGCTGGCTCCTCTGAGGAAGATGACCCACCAGAACCCACTGCTGGAGACAAACAGCCGCTCCCCGGGGCTGAAGGGTGAGTGGATGGGGCTTCTGGAGGCTCTGGTGGTCAAGGGAGCATCCAGGAGTCAGCCTGTCTTTCCCTTCCCCTCTCAGCTTCTTCCTGCACACTGAGTAAAACATCCTAAGAGGGAAGACTTTGGCTTTGCCTTGCAGTGTGAGTAAATATCAGAGGCTTTGAAGGAAAGGCTTGTCTCCAGAAGTGCTGCCAGGTCTTCAGAGAGTGCAGACTGCACACCACCTCCCCCTGGTGGTCCAGAAAGAAAGGAACCGTGCACATCACAGCCCCATCTGCTCGCTGTTGCTCTCTACAGAGCTCAGATGCTTGGGTTATTTCTTTTGTGAATTCTGAGACTGTGGATGACCTAGCTGCTCTTCTGGATCATGAGCTTCCTCTGGGGCTCTCTGGGTCTGTTCCTTTGGCAATGTAATGGTCAGAGTATATCTCATGCCGTTATGTAAGGACCTCTGCATTATTTAAAAGGAAATAAAGAAACCTAAGATTTGCAGCACCAGGTAATTCAGAAACTTATAAGTAAATAGCAGGCTGCTCTCTTTGAAATTGCACAGAAGGTGAGAAGAGAGCACAGATGTGTGCCCAGCCCAGTTGGTACCTCTTAGAACTATGGTTTAGGGTTAGAGATGTGGTTGGTCCCTAAGTTCTAACCCTATAAAGGAATAGGTCCACGTTCCAAGCCCTTTGAGAGGCTCCAGGCGTTGGTGTGATTGTGCATGAAACTGTTGCTTTGCTGTCTGTCGGGTACAGCATTAGCTCTGTGTGCTATCTAGAAACAGAGGTTCCCCGGTGGGACTAGGACTCCTGCTGAGTCTCACAGTGGCACGAAGGAGTCTCTCCTGGGTGAGATGACTCTGTCCGGATGTTTGGGTATCCGCTGTCCAGTCAGAATGTTCTGTCTGACCAGTGTGTGTTCTCTGAAGTAGTTCTCAACCAAAAGGGATTCAGCCCCCACAGGGGGGGTGGTTGGGGGGGGTGGGCACATGTTTGATTATCTCAACAGGGAGAACACTCTTGCCATCTAATCCTTGGAAGCCAAGGACAGTCCTCCTCAAACAGAGTGCCCTGACCACAGTGTGTGTCGTGTCCCAGTGGGAAAGCTATGGAGAGCAGTGGGAGTCACAAGGCTCATGCCAGTGGATGGTATTTAGGGCCAGCGAGATGGCTTGACAGACATTTGCTGCCAAGCCTGACAGCCTGAATTTGATCCCTGGGAACCCTACTCCCCCAACACCCACGCTAACACGGCTCTGCATTCTGTATTTGAAGGTACGTTGGAGGTCATCGAACAAGCAAGATTATGAGGTTTGTTGATAAGATCACCAAATCAAAATATTTCCAAAAAGCAACAGAGACAGAATTCATTAAAAAGAAGATCGAAGAAGTCTCTAATACGCCACTGCTGCTAACTGTGGAAGTGCAAGAGTGTCGAGGGACCTTGGCGGTCAACATCCCCCCACCCCCAACTGACCGGATATGGTGCGTATATGCCCTAAGTGATCCCTTTACCACGTGACCATGAAAGTCCCAGTCTACTTAACCCTGGACAAGAGCATTTGCCCACTGTTTTTAGTAGACTCCTGTAAATTATTAATCATTGTGTTTTTGTCCATGACTGTCTCTTGTACATTTTTGTTGTTGTTGTTGTTTTCGAGACAGGGTTTCTCTGTGACCCTGGCTGTCCTGGAACTCACTCTGTAGACCAGGCTGGCCTCGAACTCAGAAATCTGCCTGTCTCTGCCTCCCAAGTGCTGGGATTAAAGGCATACGCCACCACTGCCCAGCTCTCTTGTACATTTTTAAGGGTGATCTTCATATGTTAGGAAGCGTTAAGGTGAATGTGAAGTTTGTGGGAGAGGCTGTTTCTGTCCTTGGTCCTCCTCTCTCTTAAGCTGACTCATCCACCATTAACACCAATAGCCCTTTGTAGTCAGCCCTGGTCTCTGCCCAGCCTGTGTTGGAGCCACAGCACTGGTTCAGTCTTCTCAAGGCCTTCCTTCTTGACAGATGACAGTCATATGTGTAGCAGGGTCCAGGCAGTGAGGAGATGCTCCCTGGGTGAGGTCTTGGTGTTGTGATAGGAGGCTCTCTGAGGAGGAGGCTCTGGGTGGAAGTACCATCTGGTGGTGCTGAAGATACAGCACCCCCCAGAGATCCTGACTGCTGCTCTTCCAGAGATCCTGAGTTCAAGTCCCAGCATGGTGACTCACAACCATCTCTAATGGGATCTGATACTGCCCTTTTGTGTATCTGAAGACAGCTACAGTGTACTCACATACATAAGATAAATTTTTTTAAAAGTCCACATTTATATACTCCAGAAATAGACACTGCTAAATACCTTACTATACTAGGTTTAAAAGGTTATTCTAAAATAGTGAGTTGATACAACATTTTTTCTTAACTGCTGAGTTTTAAATAGAGTAAGAAACTTGCTTAATATTTTTCTATCCTTCCCTCCTCAAAAGTGTAACAACATAAGACACACTAGAAGCACGGCAGTCTGACATTTTTCTGTGTTTCTATAGCACTGTCAGTGACAGATTAAAGGTTTAGGTAGTTTGATAACTCTCAGTGTCTTATCTAGACTTTTTAAAAATGTTAAATAGTGAGTTTATTTTACATGTATATTTCTGTCTCCCCACCATCCCCATGTCTGCCCACCAATGCGACTACGTCCTATCATGACATTCCACTCATACTTACAGCCAAGGAAAGGATGGAGTGCCATCCTTGAAAAACCAAACAGGAATTTTAGATAGCACATTCTTGGCAGTGGGGCATGGACAGAATTTGTAGAATGCGGTAGGGAAAGCTTTTACTTTGCATTATGAAAGGTCAGGCATCTAGATATCAGCTGCTACAGAAGTAAAGTAAGGCCGGACAGTGGTGGTGCATGCCTTTAATCCCAGCACTTGGGAAGCAGAGACAGGCGGATTTCTGAGTTCGAGGCCAGCCTGGTCTACAGAGTGAGTTCCAGGACAGCCAGGGCTACACAGAGAAACTCTGTCTATAAAACAAACAAACAAATAAACAACAACAAAAAACAGAAGTGAAGATGGGATATTTCAAGCTGTTTAAACCACTTTTTTTTTTTTTTTTTTTTTTTTGGTTTTTGGAGACAGCATTTCTCTGTACAGCCCTGGCTGTCCTGGAACTCACTCTGTAGACCAGGCTGGCCTGGAACTCAGAAATCCGCCTGCCTCTGCCTCCTGAGTGCTGGGATTAAAGGAGTGCGCCACCAAGCCTGGCTTTTCTTTCTTTCTTTCTTTCTTTCTTTCTTTCTTTCTTTCTTTCTTTCTTTCTTTCTTTCTTATATGTAAGTACACTGTAGTTGTCTTCAGACACCCCAGAAGAGGGTCTCAGATCTCATTACAGATGGTTGTGAGCCACCATATGGTTGCTGGGATTGGGACCTGTGGAAGAGCAGTCAATGCTCTTAACCACTGAGCCATCTCTCCAGCCCTTTTTTTTTTTTTTTTTGGTTTTTCGAGACAGGGTTTCTCTGTGTAGCCTTGGCTGTCCTGGAACTCACTTTGTAGACCAGGCTGGCCTTGAACTCAGAAATCCGCCTGCCTCTGCCTCCCGAGTGCTGGGATTAAAGGCGTGGGCCACCACGCCCGGCTTTTTTTTTTTTTTTTTAATGTATAAGAGTACACTGTAGCTGTCTTCAGATGTAGCAGGTGAGGGCATCAGATCCTGTTACAGATGGTTGTGAGCCACCATGTGGGTGCTGGGAATTGAACTCAAGACCTCTGGAAGAGCAGTCAGTGCTCTTAACTGCTGAGCCATCTCTCTAGCCCCCTTAAACCATTTTCTTTTTTTTTTTTTTTGTTTTTTTTTTTGGTTTTTTTTTTCGAGACAGGGTTTCTCTGTGTAGCCCTGGCTGTCCTGGAACTCACTTTGTAGACCAGGCTGGCCTCGAACTCAGAAATCCGCCTGCCTCTGCCTCCCGAGTGCTGGGATTAAAGGCGTGCGCCACCACGCCCGGCCCATTTTCTTACAGAGGTCTTCTCTACCTCCAAAAGTCTCCAGTACCCTCCTGGTTGGTCATTGGAAGCTATTCTTCACATGATTTATGAACTTGGCTCCACTGGGTTTTTTTTTTTTTAAAGGAACCCCCTCCTCTTTTCTAGACTTGCTTACATTTTTGCCATAATGTCTTCTACAGAACCAGGTCCTTTTTGTGTTTGGGAATTCTTTTCTGTCTTTTGAAGGATTCTTAACCTTTTGATCTTGGTGTAGATAGGTTGGAGGTTCTCCATCTTGCCTTGTGTTTCGTGAGTTTTTAGGAGAGTGTCTCATAGATTTCTCCCCTGGAGCTTTTTCTTCAGTTTCCTTGTCATCCTCTTCATCATCAGCATCTCTATCACTGTCATCATCTGCATCACATTTTACTTTTCTCTGTGGAACCTGGTTCCCGCCTCCAGGAGCAGAACACTTCGTGGGCACACAAAGAGCTTTACACCCTGCTCATCCTCGTCTTCTGACTCTGCATCTTGCTCTACACTGCTAGGTGCTGTCCACTAATGTGCACTGGTCCTGAGCCACACTTCTATCTTCAGACCACAGCTGGTGTACTTTCAAAGCCCTCAAGGGAACCGTGTTGTGCAGTCATTGCCAGTGTGACTTTGAATGGGCTACCTTCATAACTTGTTGCTTCTGCGTGCTTTCATCTCTTGCCCTAGCCCCTCATGGATGGATCGTAATGATAACTGATTGTCTTAGTCAGGGTTTCATTGCTGTGAAGAGACACCGTGACCATAGCAACTCTTTTTTTTTTTTTTTTTTTTTTTTAGATTTTTCGAGACAGGGTTTCTCTGTATAGCCCTGGCTGTCCTGGCACTCACTTTGTAGACCAGGCTGGCCTCGAACTCAGAAATCCGCCTGCCTCTGCCTCCCGAGTGCTGGGATTAAAGGCGTGCGCCACCACGCCCGGCTTTTGACCATAGCAACTCTTATAAAGGAAAACTGTTCATTGGGGCTGGCTTACAGCCTCAGAGGTTTAGTTCATTTATGGCAGGAAACATGGCAGTGTGCAGGTTAGCATGGTACTGGGGGAGCAGAAGGACCAGCAGAAGGAGACTTTGTTCCACACTAGGCAAAGCTTGAGCATAGGAGACCTCAAAGCCCATGCCCACAGTGACACACTTCCTTCAGCAAGACCACACCTATTAATAGTGCTATTCCCCATGGCCCAAGCATTCACACACATGAGTATGGGGCCATCTCTATTCACACACATGAATTTGGGGGCCATCCCTATTCACACACATGAGTCTGGGGTACATCCCTGTTCACACACATGAGTCTGGGGGCCACCCCTGTTCACACACATGAGTATGGGGGCCATCTCTATTCACACACATGAGTATGGGGGCCATCCCTGTTCACACACATGAGTCTGGGGGCCACCCCTGTTCACACACATGAGTATGGGGGCCATCTCTATTCACACACATGAGTCTGGGGGCCATCCCTACTCACACGCATGAGTCTGGGGGGCCATCCCTATTCACACACCACAGTGATGTTCAGTTCTTCATTATCCACCTTAAAGTAACAATCCTTTTTGGCCTTTAGTTCATACCTGGAGATAGAGCCCGGCAGGGGTGGTGCACACTTTTAATCCCAGCACTTGGGAGGCAGAGGCAGGCAGATTTCTGAGTTCGAGGCCAGCGTGGCCTATAAAGTGAGTTCCAGGACAGCCAGGGCTACACAGAGAAACCCTGTCTCAAAAATCCAAAGAAATAACTGGAGATAGCTGTGAGGTCTCAAAGGGGTCTCATGTTTATGTCTGTTGTGCCCTCATGAGGTGGCGACATGCACTCTGGTGTGAGGGAAGCCAGACAGCGATGTCTGTCACTATTCCTCAAAACAGATTTATAGGACTTCTCTATTCCTCTTTATTTAGTTAGTGTCTTTGATCTTCAAACTGGGCTCTTCCTACCTCACCTTCTGAATGTTGGGATTGCAAGTGTGGGCTACCACACTCTGCTGCTCTGGACACTTCGCCAACAGCTCTGAGTGTCAATCTGCTGTAGGAATCATAAGAGGCACAGTGCAGCAAGGATGTCAGGGGCAAGGCAGGGGTGTGACAGGGGTGTGACGGGGGTGAGGCAGAGGTGTGATGGTTGAGGCAGAGGTGTGACAGGTGAGGCAGGGGTGGCAGGGTGTGAGGTAGTGTAAGGCATCACATTCCTGGCACCTGCACACTCAAGAGGCAGAGACAGGAAGATTTGGAGAGTTCAAAGCCAGCCTAACAGTCATAGCAAGACTGTGAGAAAAACATGACTTAGCACATGGTGAAGAAAAAGCAGTCTATAGACCTTTCTCTGCTTGAGCTTACTTAGGACAGACCCTCTCGTAGAGACGCCATTCAGAAGGAGGCTGCATCTTTCAAAAGTTGTGGCTTTTATAATGAGAACACCTTATTGCTATTAAAAATACAAAGAGAAAGGCCATTGCCATTTTAGGGAAATAAGAGCCCTAAAGCAGTGCTCAGTTCCTAGCCTTCTGCGATCGATCTCTCGGCTTTTCTCCGTCGTCAGCACTGGTCTGAATCCCTCCGAGTCCTGACACTGCCCAACAGACAGCGGCGTTCAGAGCTCACGTGTGCTGTGCTGAGTTAGGAATGTGGCAGTTCAGAACCGGAGGTCACTTAGTGATCAACCCTTGCCAGCAAGGGCTCTGTAGTGCCAGCGCTTGCCCACTTCCGTTCTCTCCTTAAATGCGGTAACTGTCTTCTTCACAAAGGTATGGTTTCCGGAAGCCACCGTATGTGGAGCTGAAAGCTCGGCCAAAACTCGGAGAGAGAGAAGTGACTTTAGTTCACGTGACAGAGTGGATTGAGAAGAGACTGGAGCAGGAGCTTCAGGTAAAACTGCCCCGTGTTTCCACAGAGCAGGGCACCGGGTGGGATGGAAGGCCTGGATGTCATCCCAGGAGGAAAGACCTGTGTTCAGGCCTGGGCTTAGGATTTTAGGAATGGTTTCAAAGACCCTGAAACTTTTCCATGAAATAGACTCCAAAGAAACCCAGCAGATGTGTTTAAAGGCAGGAGGATGGTGCCCAGTACCAGCAAGCCTGCAGAAACTGGCCAGGCTTTGACTTTGGCCTGGATGAAGTCAGGAACTGGGCAGCCAGCAGCACCTAGCCGGCGGATCCGGCAGGGAAGGTGCTCTCTGAGGCTGTCGCTTTACTTAGTTTAGTTAACATGCAAGGAAACTATGCCAGCAACAACTATCTTGGGAATCTAAAGTCATTCGGGCCTCCCTTAAACAACACCTAAGCCAGAGTTCACCCTCCAAACCTGCTTACTACATTCTGCACTAGGGACAGTAGCAGTATCCTGGGCCTGGCATGAGCTGTTTCTTTCAGCTTTTGATCAGATTTTGTTTTGTTTTACTTGTGGTGATGGGAATCAAACTCAGGGCCTGGCACATGCTAACCAAGCACTCTACCACAGAACCATCCTACCCCGCCCCAAGCACTTTGAAGGATGGCTGTCTTGAAGTTTTATGGAAGCTAGGAATGGGGGTGAACTCCTTTAACCCTGACACCTGAGACAAAGGCAGGCCAGATGGTTCTGCATACTGAGTTCCAGGACAGCCTGGAGAGATCTTGTTCAAAATTTAAAAACAACAAATTACCTCAGAATTTATGGGTTAGCAAATGCTTTCTTTACTTAGTCACGAATTTCCCTCTTTGAAGAATATTTGCGTTCCTTTTTCATTGGTATATTTTAAGATTGGGGTGTACATGCGTGTGTGTGTGTGTGTGTGTGTGTGTGTGCGTGTGCGTGTGCGTGTGTATGCGCGTGTCATTCCTCGGGCACTGTCCACCTTGTATTTTGTAATAGGTCTCACATTGGTGTGGAACTGGACGAGAAGGTCTAGACTAGCAGGCTGTGAGCTCCAGGGATCTGAGGGTCTCAGTCTTCCCAGCACTGGGATTGCCCAACCTCTGGGGTCTCAGTGATCAAACTCAGGTCCTCATGCTTGGAAGGAAAGCACTTAAGTGAAAGAGTTGTCTCCCAGGCCTCACTTTCAGTTTTGTGTGTGTGTGTGTGTGTGTGTGTGTGTGTAGGACAACCTGCAGTCAGTTCTCTTCCTCCATGAGGGTGCCGGTGGTTAAGCTTAGGTCTCAGACTCAGGACCCAGCACCTGCACCTGCCTAACCTTCCTCCTGGCCCTTTTAAAAAAACTATTACTTTTTTTTTTTTTTCTCCTAGACAGGGTTTCTCTGTGTAGCCCTGGCTGTCCTGGAACTCACTTTGTAGACCAGGCTGGCCTCAAACCCAGAAATCCACCACTGCCGGGTCAAAAGCTATTACTATTTAAAAGCTAGAGATTAAATATAACTAATAATTATAACTAATAATTAGTTTCTGATAAAAGCCTACTATTTTCACCAGATGGAAAAATACTTTAAACCTAGTTAGAGAAACCTCGTGCCTTCAGGCTTTTCATGTTTCTTGCATCCTGTTATCATCTGGGCGGGTCACTATTTTGGGAGGTCTACAGGGAGCAAAGGGAGGAGAGAGGAGACGGAGATTGATTGGAGACAGTTGGAAAGCTGAAGGCTACTCACTGCTTCTGCATGCTTGCTTGTTTCTCTAAGAGTATTGCTGAAGCACAAATGCATTGTCAGAATCCACACACACACACAGTTACAGTGTGCAAAGAACAACCACTGCCGCACGCCTGAGATCCCAGCACTCGGGAGGCAGAGGCCAGCCTGGGTTACAGAGTGAGTTCCAGGACAGCCAGGGCTACACAGAGAAACCCTGTCTCGAAACCCACCCCACCAAAAAAAAAAAAAAAAAAATCAAAAAACAACTCAGCTTACATTTGTGCTAAGATTTAAAAGAATGAATTCACCTGGAATATATCATGGGCATGATTTTGAAGTAGTGCAGTTGCTAAGCCAGTTCTCCTGGATTAAGGTTGATGAACATTTCTTACATAGTTACTACATATATACATTGTTTATGAAACTGAGGGCTCTTACCTCAAAGCTGACACACCAGGTTCCTCCTGTATTTGTGCTCTGGTGTGGTTATTTGGCTCTTTATTTTTTGTCATTGTTTGGTTTTTCCAGACACGGTTTCTCTGTGTAACAGGCATGGCTGCTGAAACCTACCCTGTAGATCAGGCTGGCCTTGAATGCATAGAGATCTGCTGGCTTCTGCTTCCCAAGTGCACCCTGCCAGCTCCTCGGCTCTTTTTTTTGGCTGAGCCACCATGTGGTTGCTGGGATTTGAACTCAGGACCTTCGGAAGAGCAGTCGGTGCTCTTAACCACTGAGCCATCTCTCCAGCCCTCCTTGGCTCTTTTTAAGTTCAGGAATGGAGGAGCTGGCCATTTAGTAACACAGGCCTGAGGATCTGAGTTCAAATATCCAACATCTACATAAAATCCCAGCTCTCTCACCAGCCAGTAGAGTCATTGATTAGCTCTAAATTCGGTGAAAGACTTTTATCTCAATAAATAATAAGGTGGGAAGCAATTAAAGTCGACACATACAGAGACACTATGATAGAACATGCTTGGGATGCATAGGAAAATAGTTCATGTATGAAAGGAGGACGCTTGCCTGATACATGC
Source organism: Mus caroli (assembly GCF_978045245.1). NCBI lineage: Eukaryota > Metazoa > Chordata > Mammalia > Rodentia > Muridae > Mus > Mus caroli. The sequence goes on from NW_028227268.1 coordinate 15,634,043, forward strand.
TCTCCTCTAATCTCTCCCTACAGAAAGTGTTTGTCATGCCAAACATGGATGACGTTTATATTCCTATAATGCACTCGGCCATGGACCCTCGCTCCACTTCCTGCCTCTTGAAAGAGCCACCTGTGGAGACCTCTGACCAGCTGTGATTGGTGAAGACGGGACATTCCCAGTATTATGAGACCTAGCTCAAGGTGTGGGATTTGTGGCTGCCATCTGTTCTGTGGGGGTGGCCTTTCCTGGTGCCACAGCTACTGTCTCTCAAAGGACTGCTTCTGCCCTCTGCCTGCTGGCCCATTCCACTGAGGTGTCATCCCCTGCATCTGGTGACTAGTATCTGGTTTGTCTGATGCAAAGCTTTGACTGGCAAAGGAGACTTGAACTGTCATGGTAGAGCCGGAGTTACAGCTGACTCGAACCATGGCTTTTTTTTTTTTTTTTTAATCTACCAGGTTTTATGACAGCAAATGAGCACATTCAGAGCAAAGCTGTACAACTAGAAGGCTTCCCCTGGCCTTTTGACTCCTCCAAAGCTTTTCCTCAGGCAGCTGGTGCACAATGGAACATTTTTCCACTCTACACTTTGTACGCATGACTGCGGCCCTCCATCCTTGGAGAATGTCACTGTGGTAACCTGTGTGGAGTGTGGTTTTGTGAGCCATTTCATTGGTGGTAAAATAGGCATAGCAACTTTTTTCATATTAAATTGTGCATTTTGGAAGCAAGTAGCCATAGAACATACACACCCACACTTTCACTGGGGGTGGGCTTCATGTAAACATCAGGCAAAGCCATGAGATCAGACCATCCCAAAGAGGTACAATCCCCTTGCTTTCCAACCAATCCTGACTTTTCTAGAGACATGAGCGATGTGACAATGTCAAAACACTGTGCACAATGACCGATTGTCCCTCCCTGGTACTGATGGGGCGGGGCCAGAAAGTGGGAGCCAAAGTCGTCTTTTCTGGTTTTTCTGTGTGCTGTAGGATTATCTAACCGGTTTGGGAGGTTTGTGGGCAGTCCCCTTCTCTGGTGGCCAAATGGACTTTCCTTTCTCCTCAGTGGCAAGCACTACATCCATACATGCACTTGTGACCTTTCTTTAATGTTGCCAACTTACGTTTGTGCATTTGTGTCAGAATGTTTAGTTTACAAACTTGGGGGCTCTAATTGTATAATTTGCTTTGAGGAGGCCTACTAGGTTTTCTTGTTTGTTTAAAGCTGCATCCAATGTCAAAATTACCTTGAGTAACTTCTGATAATTTACTGTCTGTGGACAAAGCTAAGTTTTTTTTCTTAAACAGCACCTTGCTTGAAGATGACTTTAAAGAAATTAATATATTGAAAACTTATTTGAGCCTTTATTTTAATCATCCCATTAAAACATGACAAATTATTTGACCATTCCAGTCAGAGTACTGCTTTAATTTCTCCCATTTGCCTGTCAAGAGTCCACATGCCTTGTTCACTGGTCTTTCTCTGCAGTAACTAAAGGCAAGACTAGACGCATAATCGGAGACTGAACCCCGCCGAGCTTAAAATAATTTGGGAACTTAAAATCGCTTTCATTGTCTCACGAAATAAATATCTCATGTCAAACACCAGACAAGCATGTTATTTTTTAGAGAAACCCACAGGACCATGAATGCACTGAGACCCTCACAAGGCTAGTTTCTAGCCACCTTTGCTAGCCTCCAGCAGTGTAGAGGTGGGAACTAAAGAAATCCATTATTACTTCTCCGTATGGAACCAGAGGGATAATCTTGTTTTCTAGAAAAACTGGTCAGTCTATGGGACTTAAAGCTTTTCTGTTTTGTTTAATCCAAAATTTCATCTAACTACTTTGTTCTAATTGCTTGCTAGTAAACTCCAATTAAGCAACTTCGCTCAGGAACACGAAGAAGCCTCTTTAAACAGGGCGTGGTGGCGCATGCCTTTAATCCCAGCACTTGGGAGGCAGAGGCAGGCGGATTTCAGAGTTCGAGGACAGCCAGGGCTACACAGAGAAACCCTGTCTCGAACCCCCCCCCCCCCAAAGGCTCTGTAAGTCAGTTTCTTTCTAGGTCTGTGGTCTCAAGTTATTCAAACACTGGGGACCCAACCTCTGGTATATCTGCTATCCAAGCACTCTGATCCCCAGTGTGCTGACTCCCCTAGGAGGCCTGACTTAACAACCTCTTCCCCACTTAAGCTTTCAGTCGCCCCAAAGCCCGTGAGCCAGATGGCATCCATACACCTCCAGGGCTCCTCCCATTCCATTTTCCTGTAGGCAGGACATCTCAAGTACTGCCCACACTTGGGGTAGGTACAAAGGACAGTACAGGACCTATACTTTAATCAATTTATCACTGGGGCCAGTTACTCCAAAACCTAAGCCTATGGTCTGGGCCAACACCATCTGACCTCGACTCCCGAAGTGCCGTGTAGTCGGCTGCTCTGAGCCTGTAGCTAGCGGTTAAAAGGGCCGCCCGCGAAGGGCAGGTGGCCCCAGTTATGCGCCAGCAGTTTGCTATGGCGCCGCAGCTTAACCCCCGGCACCACGAGAAGGTGCATCGGGGGCTCAAAGGCAGCGCGTCGGCGACAGTGACACACAAGACACCAGCGGGGTTGTTTAAACACTTTATTCAGAGGCTTGGGGAAAGGTGGTAGAAGTCTACGCTGTCTGCTGTCCTGCGCGGGGCAGACCTGAAAGAGAAGCGAAGAGTGAGGGTACGAAGTCGGCTGCGCCCGCCACCTCCCGCTGCCGGTGCGGTCGGCTCAGACTACGATTCGCATCACCCGGATCAGCAGTCTAACGCGTGCTTTGTATGGAGTGTCATCATCGCCAGCCACCCAGCTCAAACCGTGCAGCCTCTCTGCTCACTCAAAGAACACATTACCTTAGAGCAGTCCCCGTCGCTAAGAGGCCGGAATGGCCGTGTGGCCTTCTCTTAAAGAAAGAGTCCGGAAGTTGTTGGGCGGGCTTCTGCAGTATTGACCAGTAGGAAGCCAGCTTTCTTGTCACGTGCACAAGAGCGACGGATTCATTGGCTGGGCTTTCTGAGTCCTCCAGCGTGTAGATAGGTCCGCCAACCATAGAGCTGGGACGAAACTGCGAGTTTCCAGCGTCTTGCTTTTTCGGGGGCGGGGGACGGGAATCGCTCCCTACACCTAAGTTAGCGGGTCCCTTAGCAGTAATCAGAACCAAACAAATAAAAATGTGACGCGTGTAGAGTACTCTCTGTCCCAGCAGCCAGGTTGAGGTTGGGAAAATAAACTGAAGTGCCTCTTGGGTTCAAAGGATCCAAAGCCGTAGGAGCAAAGACTGCGTACGCGAACGAATACTGATTTGATGACGAGGACCTTTCTGGTCCTCAGTTTGAGATTATCCTCCCTTGGCCTGGCTTCTTGACTCATCTGTAATTCCAGCACCTGAAAGGCTCAAATGCCCAGTTTAAGATCTTTATTCTGTATATTGTGTGCTCGGTTGGAAAGGTGTGTGTTGTAAGCTGGCGAGGATACAGAGCTTTGCTCCCAGTTATGTTTGGGAGTAGAACGAGCAAACCATTTTTGAAAAGGGAGTTAACTAACTTCTTGTAAACATCCACTTGCCAGGTGACCTGTTAATACCTGGGAATTTACTCAAGAGAAATTAAGACCTGTACACACATAAAATCTCATGCATAATTTTAAATAGCATATTATTCAAAAGCAGTACCCCACTACTGAGAATATGCAAAGGCTCTTTTATGAGAAAATATAAATTCTGTTGTCTATACAACCAAATGCTATTTGACAAAATGCAGTAATCCTTTGATAGGTTTAATGGTTGGAAGTTTCTAGAGGCCCACTGAGTCATCTCACCTGCTCCTTTTTTATTCAAAGAATGTCTTGCTTGAGTAGACCAAACTGGTCTTGAATTCATAATCTTGCCTCAGCCTCCCCAAGTGCTGAAAATCAGGAATGTGCTCTACCCCATCAAAGAGATTTATCATTTTGGGCTTTATTGATATTCTCTGCTTTAATTGTCTGGGTTTTGTTGTTGTTGTTGTTGTTTTAACTCCTTTTCTGAAGAGTTACAGTTAGAGGCTCCTCTAGTTTTGTTTGGTTTTTGGTTTTTAGTTTTTGGGTTTTTTTAATTCCTAGACAGGGTTTCCCTGTATAGCCCTGGATGTCTTGGAACTCACTTTGTAGACCAGGCTGGCCTCGAACTCAGAAATCCACCTTTCAGCAGAGAGACAGATCCCAAGTGCTGGTATTAAAAGTGTGCGCTACCACCACCCGGCGTTTTTTGGGTTTTTTAAAAAAATCTTTTTGGTTTTTCTAGACAGGTTTCTCTGTGTAGCCCTGGCTGTCCTGGCACTCACTTTGTAGACCAGGCTGGCCTCGAACTCAGAAATCCGCCTGCCGCTGCCTCCCAAGTGCTGGGATTAAAGGCGTGCGCCACCACGCCCGGCTTCCTTTTTCTTTCTTAAGATTTATGTATTTTGCCAGGCGTGTTGATTCATGCCTTTAATCCTAGCACTTGGGAGGCAGAGGCAGGCGGATTTCTGAGTTCGAGGCCAGCCTGGTCTACAAAGTGAGTTCCAGGACAGCCAGGGCTACACAGAGAAACCCTGTCTCAAAAAACCAAAAAAAAAAAAATTATGTATTTTATGTGAGTACACTGTTGCTGTCTTCAGACATACCAGAAGAGGGCATCAGATCCAATTTAAGATGATTGTGAGCCACCATGTGGTTGCTGGGAATTGAACTAAGGACCTGAGGAGCCATCTGTCACCCCCCAAACACACCCCCACCCCCACACCTTGGTTTCTTAAAATAGATTTTTAGATTTTTTTTTTTTTTTTTTTTTTTTTTTTTTTTTTTTTTTTTAGGTTTTTCGAGACAGGGTTTTTTGTTTTTTGTTTTTTGGAGACAGGGTTTCCCTGTATAGCCCTGGCTGTCCTGGAACTCACTTTGTAGCCCAGGTTGGCCTTGAACTCAGAAATCCGCCTGCCTCTGCCTCCCAAGTGCTGGGATTAAAGGCATGCGCCACCACGCCCGGTTTAGATTCTTAGATTATTAAAGGAGACCTTTCTTCTTTTCTAACCACCCATTAAAAATTATCCTTTTCACACTTAGGATTGCTTTAGCGGCATCCCACAGATTATATTTTGTCTTCATTTATTTAGGAGAATGATGTTAGCAGGGTGTGGTGGGACACATTTACAAAACCAACACTGGGAGATAGAGGTGGGAGAATCAGAAATTCAAGATCACCCTCAGCTACTTAGGAAGGACATGGACCGACTGGGCTGTATGAGACCCTGCCTTGTGAACACTTAGGATCTGGAGAGATGGCTCAGTGGTGTGGTTACACATGAATTGAGCTCAGTCAGGCAGCTGGCAAAGGAACTGCCTGTTAACTCCACTTCCAGTGGATCTGATGCCCTCTTCTGGCCTTCACAGTGTGGGGGGTGGGGGGGTTGGGGAGTGGAAGGAGTTGGGGAGTAGAGGGGTGTGAAGGAGGCACAACAGTGGTTCACAGCAGGTGTTTGATTATAACTTGGAAGCCTCTGCACAGCAGAAACCCAGAGGGTCTGGGCTTGGCACTCCTGGCTCTGGGCCACTGGTAAAGTTTCCATTGATGTCGACCCTGGCCTGCAGTCTCCATAGAACTGGATTATCTACTTACTCCTAGCCACATTCTGCTGTAGGCAAGGAGTCTCAGTTCCTAACTGCACGGGTTTCTCTAGCTCTGCTTATAATGCACACAAAGCTGGCCTGCTTCCCTTTGAATATGAGAGCTGAGAGATGCACAGAGGGAAGGAGGACCAAAAGCTGCAAAATGTCCAGTCTTGGAAGGGGCATGTTGTCACTTTCCACAATTTACTGATCCCTTAGAGCAAGCCTGGCACAGTGGGGGAGGGGCCCACCAAGGAGGTGAGTACCAGGGCATGGGCCTTTGGGAATGCCATCCCAGGGGTTTGCTGTCATCTTACAGGTTTATTTTATTGTCCAGCACATGGTCTGGTTTTGTGTATTTGTTGCTGTTGAGGGTGATGCTCCGTAAGTCGCATGGAGACCAAAGCATTGCTGGAGTTATTCACATCTCCAACAGGAGTGAGTCTCTACCCACTGAAGCATCTTGCTCTTGCTGTAAAGCATTTGGTTTTGAGCACTTGATGACAGCATCCCTAGGAGCTGAGTACAGGGAGAGAGCAGAGGAGCCAGGGGACACCCAGCGATGCATAGAACAACCTCTATAGCCCAGGGTTATCTGAAAAAAAAAAATTAAAAGACCTGGCCCCAAAATGTTGATTGTGCAGAGACTGAAAAATCCTGTCTTCTAAATCTGGTTTCTCTTCTATCAGCAAATGAGAGAGTGTTGAAATCTAATGTGCATTTGATTTTGCTGTTGCCCATTTGTGTCGGGCTTGACTTCCTTTTCAAGATCAACTTTAAGGCATTTACATATTTAGGATTTATGTTTCATAAGTGGGCTCTTTTTTTTTTTTTTTTTTTTTTTTGGTTTTCCGAGACAAGGTTTCTCTATATAGCCCTGGCTGTCCTGGAACTCACTTTGTAGACCAGGCTGGCCTCAAACTCAGAAATCCACCTGCCTCTGCCTCCCAAGTGCTGGGATTAAAGGTGTGCACCACCACCGCCCAGCAAGAGGGCTCTTTTATCACTGTAAAATTCATTGTGAAATGTCCCTCTTTTTTTTTTTTTTTTTTTTTTTTAAGATTTATTTATATAAGTACACTGCAGCTGTCTTCAGATATACCAGTAGAGGGCATCAGATCCTGTTACAGATGGTTGTGAGTCACCATGTGATTGCTTGGAATTGTACTCAGAACCTCTGGAAGAGCAGTTGGTGCTCTTAACCACTGAGCCATCTCTCCAGCCCTGAAATTTATTTTTGGTATTTTTCCTTATTTCAGAGCTAGCTTATCTGACATCTGCACAACCTTCCTGTTTGCTTTGACATATCTATTTGACTTTTTTTTTTTTATTATATGTAAGTACACTGTAGCTGTCTTCAGACACACCAGAAGAGGGTGTCAGATCTCCTTATGGATGGTTGTGAGCCACCATGTGGTTGCTGGGATTTGAACTCTGGACCTTTGGAAGAGCAGTCGGTTGCTCTTACCCACTGAGCCATCTCACCAGCCCCTGACTTTTTTTTTTTAATAAATTTTACTTTATACATATGTTTGTTTGTGCTCCACCTGTGTGCAGGGCCCACAGAGGCTAGAAGGTGTTCGTTTCCTGGGACTGGAGTTATAGACCATTGTTAGCTGCCATGTGAGTGCTAAGAATAGAGCCCAGGTCCTCTGGAAGAGCAGCAGTTTCTCTTAACCATTGAGCCACCTCTCCAGCCCCAAGGTTTGCCTGTAAAATAACTTACATATCACGTACAACCTACCCATTTAGAATAATTCAATGGCTTGGCTATATCATTGCTATTATCAACTTTAGAATATTCTCACTAGCCCAGAAAGAAATCCCACACCCTGGTCATTCATTTCTAATTTCCTCATCCTTTTTTCAAGCCCTAAGTAACCACTAGCCTATGTTCTGGCTCTGCCCACTTGAGTCCTTTATATGACTGGAATGGTAAAAATGTGAATCTTTACAGCTTTTTTTTTTTTTTTTAAAGGCGCATGCCTTTAATCCCAGCACTTGGGAGGCAGAGGCGGGCAGATTTATGAGTTCAAGGCCAGCCTGGTCTACAGAGTGAGTTCCAGGACAGCCAGGGCTACACAGAGAAACCCTTTCTTGAAAAAACAAAAACAAACAAACAAACAAAAAATTCCAAGATTAAAATCTTGTTCTATTCACCATCTATTTTGATTGCCAAATAGTATTCCACTAAGTGGATATACCTCTCTTTTTTTTTTAAAGATTTTATTTTATTTTTAAAGATTTATTTATTTATTATATGTAAGTACACTGTAGCTGTCTTCAGACACTCCAGAAGAGGGCGCCAGATCTCGTTATGGATGGTTGTGAGCCACCATGTGGTTGCTGGGATTTGAACTCTGGACCTTCGGAAGAGCAGTTGGGTGCTCTTACCCACTGAGCCATCTCACCAGCCCTTTTATTTTATTTTTAAAGGATTTATTTACAGATGGTTGTGAGTCACCATGTGATTGCTTGGAATTGAACTCAGGATCTCTGGAAGAGCAGTCAGTGCTCTTAACCACTGAGCCATCTCTCCAGCCCTATACCTCATTTTTACTTGTTTCTATTTATGTGGGAGGGAGTAGTATAGGAAGGAGGGAAGGAGGGAGAGCGTTGTGTACAAGGTCATGCTGTAGTACACAGATAAAGAGAACAATTTCAGCTGTCATTCCTTATCTTCCATCTTCTTTGAGACAAGGTCCCTCTTCTCTCTCTCTCTCTCTCTCTTTCTGTGTTTATTTGTTTGTTTGTTTGTTTTTGAGACAGGGTTTCTGTGTGTAGCTCTGAATGTCCTCCAACTTAGTCTATAGACCAGGCTGGCCTCAAATTCGCAAAGATCCTCTTGCCTCTGCTCCCCAAGTGCTGGGATTAAAGGTGTGCACTGCCACTGCCCAGCCAGACAAGGTCTCTTGTTTGCTGCTTTGTATGATGGGCTAGCCAGCTCACAAGCTTCTGTCCTCAGAAGCTCTTTCCTCAGTCTCCCACCTTGACATAGGAGGATTGGGTTACAGATGTATAACATCATAGCCAGCTTGAGACGGGTCTGGGGATCTGAACTCAGGCCCTTAGATGTGTGCAGCAAGCGCGTCATCCACTGAGTTATCGCCTTAGTCCTGTGCCAGGTTTTGTCTAACTATGGATGGTGAGCATTTGGACCGAAATTATAAATGACATGAAGTCCTGGGTTCCATCCCTAACACTGCTTACACCTGCTAAGGTAACGCAAACCTGGAATCCCAGCATTCAGGAGGTAGAGACAGGAGGATCAGAAAGACTATCCTTTGCTACATATGAAATCTGAGGCCAACCCAGGTTAGAGACCCTATCTAAATAGTAACAGTCAGGTAAGGTTTAATTACTTTTAAAAAAGACTTATTATTTGTTCTATGTGGTGTGTGTCTGTGTGTGTGTGTGTGTGTGTGTTGAGGGGGAGGTGCCACATGTGTGTGGGTGCCTAGTCTCACAGGAAGGAGAAGAGCAAGGAGTCTGGAGGGAAGCTAGGAAATGACCGTGTCCAAAGGAGGATGTGCTGGAAAACTGACCAGCCTAGGAATGGAACAATATTGCCCAGGGGAAAACAAGATGAAACCAGACCTCCTCGGAGGTTTTACTAGAGGAAGGACGCTTATGAGCTGTCCAAGAGAAGTTTCCAAAGAGTTCTATGGACTTAGGCCACATAGGGGATCAGGAGGACTGGGCAGCAAGAGCGGTCATATCCATCCTGGTGCTGCATTGGACCTGAGGTCACTAATAAGTTCTAAGGCTCTGCCATGGCACAGCCTTGGCACAGTGGGTGTGGAACATAACAGCTCGGGAGCAAGAGAGCAGATAACCAGTTAGGATTAGCCTGAGCTACCCCTGGAGGAGGAAACCGGGGTCAGCTGATGTCCTCAGCCAGCTGGCAACTACCTTTTTATGTTCTTTTGTTCAACTCCAAGAAGAGGTGGACAGCCTTCGCCCATGGTTTCAGATGAGGCTCGTGTTCCAGACATGTTTGTATAAACTTGTAGCTGTTTTTAGGGTAGTTTGCCTTTGGTATCAGTGGTCAGAAAGATTTGGGTTTAAAAAAAAAAAAAACAGGGTGCTGGTGAGATGGCTCAGTAGGTAAGAGCATTGACTGCCCTTCCAAAGGTCCTGAGTTCAAATCTCCAGTAACCACATGGTAGCTCACAACCACCTGTAATGAGACCTGATGCCCTCTTCTGGGGTGTCTGAAGACAGCTACAGTGTACTTACATATAATAAATAAATAAATAAATAAATACATCTTTAAATAAAATGCAACTGTGTTGAACACATACATGAGGTTATTTTTCCCCCTCATGGTTCTTTCCAAACAATGCCCCATACTGTATACTAGGTTTCACAATTACCCAGAGATAACTCAGATCTTAAAGTATACAGAAGAATATCAGGAGGCTACACAGAGACACATGCAAATGTGATGCCATTTTATTAATATATAAGGGATCTGAAAGGGATTTTGGTATCTGTGGATGTAGTGGATTCTGAAACCAATCCTCTCAAATATAGAGGGAATATGGTTGATATTCCAGGAACTGCCAGCTTGGGGCCACGTCTCCTAGCTACACTTATAGCACATGTAACAGGACATTGTCTTAATACTATGGGCACAGGACAAGAATGCAATCAGAGCCCAGTGAGATGGCTCAGCAGGCAAAGGTACTTGCTGTTAAGTCTAATGACCTGAGTTCAATCCCCAGAACCCACAGCATGGAAGGAGGGAACTGACTGACTCTTGCCAGTTTGCCCTCTGACCTGCACAAGCATGCACACACATCCCCATACATAAATACAAATAATAGTGTTAGGTGTGGCAGTGCACACCTTTGATTCCTGCACTTGAGAGGTAAAGACTGGTGGATCTCTTCAGTTCAAGGCCAGTCTGGTCTACAAAGTGAGATCAGGGCCAGCCATGGCTACATAGAGAAACCCTGTCTCAAGGAAAACCAAAACCAAACCAAACCAAAACAAAACAAAACCAAAACAAACTAAAAAACCCAAAACCAACAACCGGGTAAGGGTGGAGCTAGTCACAGCTTCCACCATAACTAAATGAAGCTCTGAAATTAAGTAGATCTCTTAATTTTGTTAAAAAAGATTTATTTATTTTATGTATATGAGTACACCATTGCTCTCTTCAGACACACCAGAAGAGAGCATCAGATCCCATCACAGATGGTTGTGAGTCACCATGTGATTGCTGGGAATTGAACTCAGGACCTCTGGATGAGCAGTCAGTGCTCTTAACGGCTGAGCCATCTTTCCAGCCTATTTGGTTGTTTTTGAAGTAGAGTTTCATAGCCCAAACTGGCCTCTAACTTGCAGTGTAGTTGAGGGTAGCCTGGCATCCTGCCCTTCCCATCCCATCTGGGAGCTCTAACTGGGTTTTGCCTCTTCCTAGTTCTGTTACTTACTGGGCTTTTTGCTTTTCTAGATTTTAGTGTCTCTTCTGGTTTTTCTCTGTGGCCTAGACTGACCTCGAATTTATCTGTGTAGTCAAGATTGGCCTCAGACTCCCAGCAGTCCTCCTGCCTCGGACACTCCAATGATGGGAATAAAAGCATGCACCACTATGCTCACACTTAACGCATCCTCCACAAAAATGTGTCTAATTAATACCTAACCAATAGAACTGTTGCACAAGATGACCCTAAAGGCAGGTGTTTGCACATTTCCAAACAAGAGCAAACAATAAGTAGTAGCAGTGTCCATGACACAGCAGAACCTTTGTGCTCCAGATAGCTCAGTGAGAGAGCATTTACCTGGCATACTTAGGCTTAGGGACTGATCCCCAAAAAGAAGAAAGAAGGGGTGGGGTTGGGAGGGAAAGGGGGAAGGAATGAGCAGGAGGGAGAGCAAGCATTTGCACATACAGCAGTGACAGTGTGGATGCTGGGTGTCATCTTGTGGCAACAGAAGTGCCTAGAAAAGACTCATCACCTTTCCCATTACTCTTCTCTCACAAGAAGAGCCGGCAGATGGAACTACGCCCAGAAACCGTGGCTTTTGAGTTTTTCTTAAACCTTACATTAGAAAGGACGTACCTCTTTTTTTTTTTTTCTTATATCATTTTATTTAACCTTTACCTACCCTACAAGTATTATAAATTCAAGTCTGTCCAAACAACTGCTTGGAGGTCACTTAAAAAAAAAAAAAAGAAAGATTTGGTTTACTCTGATGAAAAGATGTGTACTTCCAGAAATTACCTTCCTTCTGCAAGCTTTTTTAAAAAAATTCGTCTTTTTCGAAAGGGATGACAAGATGGTTCAGCTTGGGAAGGCAGTTGCAGCATTGCCTCAGGATTTGAGTTGGGTCCCTGAAACCCACATAGTAGCTAGACAGAAGCAGTTTCTGATAGGTGTTCTCTGACCACACACACACACACACACACACACACACACACACACACTAAAGAAATACATGTAATAAAAAAAGTAAGTAGCTGTGCAAATCAACTTGACAATCATAAATTCAAATTTTTAAGTTGTAAAATGAGATTAAAAACCTCCAAGTCACTGGCTGATGGTGTCTCTAACCTTTGAGTTTGAAGCCAGCCTGGTCTACAGAGCAAGTTCCAGGAGAGCCAGGGATACACAGAGAAACCCTGTCTTGAAAAAACAAACAAACAAACAAACAAACAAAACCCTAAAAGGCTGGAGAGATGATTCAGAGGTTAAGAGCACTGACTGCTCTTCCAGAGATTCTGAGTTCAATTCCCAGCAACCGCATGGAGTCTCCCAACCATCTGTAATGGGATCTGATGCCCTCTTCTGGTGTGTCTGAAGACAGCTATAGTGTACTCATATAAGATAAATAAATAAATTTTTAGGGGGCTGGCAAGATGGCTCAGTGGGTAAGAACACTGACTACTCTTCTGAAGGTCCTGAGTTCAAATCCCAGCAACCACATGGTGGCTAACAACTAATGAGATCTGACACCCTCTTCTGGTGTGTCTGAAGTAGCTGTCTACAGTGTACCTATATATAATAATAAATAAATCTTTGGGCTGGAGCAAGCAGAGTTGACTGGAGCGAGCAAAGGTCCTAAAAAATTCAATTCCTAACAACCACATGAAATCTCACAACCATCTGCGCAGCTACCGTGTACTCACATACATAAAATAAATAAATCTTAAAAAAAAAAAAACAAAAAACCCAAAAAACAAAAAACGGGGCTGGAGAGATGGCTCAGAGTTTAAGAGCACTGGCTGCTCTTTCAGAGGACCCAAGTTCAACTTCCAGCACCCACAGGGCAGCTCACAACTATCTACCACCCTCACACAGACATACATTCACAAAAAATGCCAATCCAGGCCAAATGCCAATGCACATGAAGTAAAAATAAAAAAAGAATAACAAAACAAAAAAGCCTCCAGGTCTAAGTCATATCTTCCACTAGGTGGCGGCATTTTCTAAGGACTCACTGCCAGGGCGTTTGAACTCTGACTCTCTGCAGCTGGCCTGATCTCAGCTGCCTTCAGGCACCTGTGGGAAGTGTAAAACACACAAGATTTCTAGACTCTGCTCGACATAGTCTGAATCAGTAAGGAAGGAAGCTTGAGAGGTATCAGAAATAAGTTTGTTTTTCTTTTTTAGAAGCTCTTCAAGAAAAATAAAAACAAGATTTGGTTAATTTACTTTCATCTCTGCAGACATCCCTAGTTCTGTCAGTCTTTATTGACTCTAATGTGTGCATATCTGAGTGTGTGTGTGTCTGTGTGACTCTCTGCGTTTTTATGTGGCAGCTTACTTTTACACTAACACTAAGACTATAACCTTGATCTTTACTCTTTTTTTTTTTTTGGTTATGTTTATTTATTTGTGTGTGCATGCATGTCATAGGGTGCATATGGAGCTTAGAGAAGGACTTTGGGAGTCAGTTTTTTTCTTCCCACCGTGTGGATCTGGGATTGAACTCAGGTGGTCAGGTTTGACAGCAGGTAGACACCTTTACCTACTGAGTCCTCCCATCTTGACCTTTTATTTTTTTATTTTTGTGTGTTTTTTTGTTGTTGTTTTTTGTTTTTTTGTATTTTGTTTTTCCAGACAGGGTTTCTCTGTGTAGCCCTGGCTATCCTGGAACTCACTCTGTAGACCAGGCTAGCCTCGAACTCAGAAATCCGCCTGCCTCTGCCTCCCAAGTACTGGGATTAAAGGCTTGTGCCACCATCACCCGGCCATCTTGACCTTTTAAAAAGGGAATTATTGGGCTGGTGAAATGTCTCAGTGGTTAAGAGCACCGACTGTTCTTCCAAAGGTCCTGAGTTCAAATCCCAGAGACCACATGGTGGCCCATAACCATCCGTAACAAAAATCTGATGCCCTCTTCTGGAGTGTTTGAAGACAGTTACAGTGTACACACATATAATAAATAAATAAATAAATAAATAAATAAATAAATAAATAAATCTAAAAAAAAAGAAATTATTTAATGAGACTCCAGGAAGGTGAATTACTGTCTACTTCAGAGAAGACCTCTGAAGGCTAATAATTTAATATTAATATTTGGTTTCTATATTTATCGATGATGCCAGTTTTTGCTTTAACATAAGTAAGAAGTTGTTTCTTTTTCTGCTTGTGACCGTGGAGCAAGATTACGGTCACTCAGCCATAAGTAAAACGTCAGCACTCATCAGTCCGAATGGCCAATCGAGGGGAAAGTGCGCAAGCGTGCAGGCTGGCTAATCCTAAGAACAACTCGGTGGTACAGAGGAAATTCTGAGAACATGCAGCAGATTAAAGCCAAGGGTTTCCGTCAGCTCCCCGCAAGATAAACATTCCTGCCGGGCCCGTGCTCCTCGGATGGCTTCTATTTGTTTCGGAATAATTTGTTTGAAACTGATTTATGAGTCAGTTTGAGGTCACCCTTCCTTTTTGTGCTCCATCTGCTACCTTTACAGGGTCACTGTGACATTTGAATTTGTCAAAGAGTTCCAGCCAGCAATTTCCCCTCTTAGACCCTTTTCCCCCTTTGCATTTTGAGGTAGTGTTTCTGGTGGCCCAGGCTGGCCTTCACTCACTATGTAGCTGAAGTTGCCTTGAACTACTAACTCTCCTGCCTCTCCCTCATGAAAGCTGGTACAACAGTCCTCTTCCATCACTCCCAGGCTCACCACTAGATTAATTATGTTGGAGAAAATATGCAAGAACAATTTTTTAAAAAGTTTATATGCATGTCTGTGTGTCTGTGAGTGCAGATGCCCCTAGAATCCAGGGGTGTTAGATGTTCCAGGAGCCACCTGATGTGGGTGATGGGACTTTAACTTGGAGCTTCTGGGAAAACAGCATGCATGCTTAAGGGCTTAACCATCTCTCCAGTTCCAAAGCAGTTTTTCTAATCAAACTTAAAAAAAAAAAAATTTTTTTTTTTTTTTTTTAATGGACTAAGAGAATTATCTTTATTGTATTTAATTATAAGATAGTTTGATTTTAGAACAGGGATGCCTTATAAAAATAAATGTGAGCTACAGATACAATTTTTTTTTTTTTTTTTTTCATTTTTTTTTTTTATTACATAATTTCCTCAATTACATTTCCAATACTATCCCAAAAGTCCCCCATAGCGCCCCCCACTTCCCTACCCACCCATTCCCATTCTTTTGGCCCTGGCTTTCCCCTATATTGGGGCATATAGAGTTTGCAAGTCCAATGGGCCTAAAAAAAAAAAAATTTTTTTTAAAGTTTATTACTATGTGAGTTGTGAGTATGAGTGGGGGTTTGCGTATGTTACAATGTGTATGAGAAGTCAGAGGTCAACTTCCAGGAGCTTGCTTTCACCTTTCACTAATAGGAGGACTGAAGTCAGGCTTGCACATCACACGTTGTTATCTGCTGAATGTGAGTCATGTCACTGGCTCCAGGCTCCAGGGGTTTTCATTTGAAAATCCAAGCATGTGGTCTCACAGGTCCCGTTGTCAGCTTGCATTATTGGCCAGCTCCATGGCTTCCCTGGGCCCCCATGCTCTCCCCGTAGGGCGGGGGCTGGGGTGGGGGCCCATGCTCAGGAGTGTCGGAGCTTCTAGTCTTCTCTATTCTCTCTGCAAATCCCAAACTTACTTGCCTTGAGACTTGTGGGTAACACTTCTAATTGTGTCTGCTGCTTTCAAACTTGCCCAAAATTCCCTTCACAGGCTGGTGCTGGCTTCTGCAGCATGGTGGGAGCTTCTCCAGGTTGTGGGGGTAGAGGCGGGAATAGGATTGGTCTTCCTAGGGACAGTTCTGTCTGTTACCATTGGATAGAGTTGACCCAAAGCACATACTGACTGGGCCCTGAGCCCAACGCACTCCTAATCCCTACCTATCATATACTACTTCTTTGTGTGTTCCCCCCCCCGCCCCCCATAACCTTTTCTCTTCAAAAACCTGAAAATCCCAACGGGCTGTCAAAGGAGCAAGCCAGGGGAAACAGAGAATTTGCTCCAGTTCTCCCGTGGCCCCACATAATCTGGGCTGTCTTAAAACTCACTAGGTAGCCAAGGATTACTTAGAACTTCGGATCCTGTCTCCACCCCCAGGGTGCTGGGATTTCAGTTGTGAGGCAACACATCCAGTATTGGGAGGGCTGGAGATGTAGCCCAGTACCTCTCTCGCAGACTATGCAAGTGCTGTACCAACAGAGCTACACTCCCAGCAACTCCCTTTTTCTACTAGAATAATAAGCTACTTTTTCCTTGAGCACTGAATGTTTTGTCTTTCCTATTATAAACAAGTTCTCCCTCTTCCAACTCAGAGGAGGGCAGCTTGGGACCCAGTGACCAAACAACTTATTGGGCTCATTAGTTCTGATTAATAATCCACACCCTTAAATAGACCTTGGAGTCCTCAGCCCACCTCCAAAGAGTTGTGACACGTGTCCTCTCAAGCTTCACCAGGCCACATCTACAAAGGTCACGTAAACACATGTCACACGAGAGGCCGGCATGATTTCCTTATAATTTTTGGTGAATGAGTTGGCTGTGGTTCATCCCGAGAGGAACGGATGGCTGTTGGACATGACTTTCGGGGAATTCCTGAGGGGCAAGGCTAGGGAAGAAAGGGGCCTTCGGGCTGGATGAGGCACAGCTGGAGGACCCTCGTGAACTCTAGGGCTGCGGCTCAGGGTCGAATTTCCGCCAGCTGCTGAAACCCTTGCTCTGCTCTAGAGGTCGCTTAGGCAACCCTAGTAAGTGCTGACTGGCAGCAGGGAGACGGAGGGTTGTGGGCATTCCCTTCTTCCAGACCAAGCCTGGCGCCTCGGGTTCTTCATCGGGCGAGTGGGACTTCCTGTGGGGTAACATGTCATTTTCCCTTGGCTTGCGAACAAGCTTCTTCATTCAGAAGCACAGCGTCCACAAATACCCAAAGCCAAGAGTTGGTCTTCGGCTTCTAGCGCCCAGGATAGGAGGCAGCTAGAAGCTAGCACCGCGTTGGCTTCTAACCCCACCCTCCCACTCTTACCACGCCCACAAAACAACATAGGCTCCTCCCCATCCAGGCAGTGACTCCGCCTCTCACAGCCTCCGCCCCCGGGACCGCCCTAAAGCCCGCCCCGACCGGAAGAAGCCGGGACACAAGGCACTTATAGGGTTGGGAATGGGGGTGTCGCCGCCGCCCAGTCAGCTCCGTGTCCACCGATCCTCCGCCGGTGCCGCGCTGTCGTTGCGGCGCCCCCGTCCAGCCCTCTGTCCGCGCGGTCTCCAGAACCGGCCGGCGGGGCCCGGAGTTAGGGCCACGTCCCGCCATGCCGGCCCGGTGGCTGTTGCTCCTGCTGGCGCTGCTGCTACAGCCGCCCGGCCCCGGGGTGAGTAACCAGGGGAGTGCGGTGCGGGGACGGCCGGCTCGCGGCCCGAGGAGAGTCGCGCGGTGGCGGGGGCTGGCGTCCGAGCCGGGCCGCAGCGGCGGGAGGCCCGGCGCCTGGGCTGAGGCAGCTGCGGGAGGCTTGGCGGTGGGAGCTGCGGCGGCCGGCCACACACTGGCGTCCGCCTCCGGGGCCAGCGCGGCCGAGGCAGACCGCGAGCGGCTCCAGGGCCCGGGACGCGCGCGACTCGGAGCTGTCTCCCGAAGGCCGGGCCCTGGGCGCGCTGCCCACCTGCCCCGCGGTCTCCACAGGTGGGCGCCCGCACTGTCGCCGTGGCCGCGGATGGACACCCGAAGCCGGGGGAAGCGGGTGGTGGACTGGAGTTTTGAATCTTTGCTCGAAAGTTTTTTGTTTTGTTTTGTTTTTAAATGAGACTTTGGAAAGCGATTGAAGCCGGGAATGGGTACGGCGTTTTTACCCAGCCGCCGCTGGTTTCTGCCTACCTGACCCGAAGGTTTCTTTGTATTCCGAGGCAGGGGGCTTCCTACCAATAATTTTGCTAGACGGCGAAGGCGTCATTAAACAAGTTAAGCTGTGGGCATTGGATCCTTTTAAAGACCCGGTTGTGTGGGCCAGAATTGTACTGCAAAACTTAAGCTGTCTCACGTGCGGGGCCGTTAGAAACGTCTTCGCATTTTTTTTTTTTTGAGAAGAATATCGGTTTATATTTATTTAACTCTTTATCCACTCAGGATTTGAACACTTTGGCTAAAGAGGACATTTTGTAGGCGGACATGGCTATTTTCATCTTCTGGTTGGAAGAACTGGGGGCTTTAAATTTTTTTTTAAAATGCACTGTTCAGGATGTGGGCATGGTGCACTTGTACTGGTTCTATTTAATGACCTCTTTGAAGGTACCGTGTTCCCTTTAATATGGCATATCATGTACCAGGTGTCCTGGTGGAAGACTGACATGTGTGGAGACCCGCGGGCCAGCCGCGCGTTGTTAGCTCCGGCCAACTCTTTGAACTCTTATGCCTTGTAGGTAAATAATTGTCTGTGCTCTCAGAATAACACACTAGAATTTAGAGACTACTGAAGTATTAAAGAAGGTCTACTTTTTCAAATTCAAGTTGGTTTGTTTTTTTTCCAAACGGAAATTTATATGCGTTTTCTTCATGGTAGACCCTAGGTGTTTTTTGTTTCTTTGTTTTTTTTTTTGTTTGTTTGTTTTCCTTCTTCTTCTTTTTCTCCTAATTAAAAAGAAAAGATGTACTTTTCACAACTAGGACCAGGTTTTGAACTTGGGCACTTCACCTTGGGTTGATTGATTGCTGCCTGGTATCTGCTCACAGATAACGAGTATAAACAGAATGACTGGATGTTTCCCATGGAGCTCCAATGTGTCATAGTTTCACAGCCGAGGTGGACCCGGTTTCCTTCTGAACAACTTGGCATTTCTTCTGCTTTTGCTGGATTCTAGTGTTTTTGTCACTCAGCAGCATAGTTCATGTATTTTCAAGTCCTGCTTAGAAACTCAGACTTGTCAGAGTTCACATAAAAGATTCCAGGCCCTTAGCAAAGGTTGTTTTACTGTAACTTTTTTAGTCGAAAGGTTGGCTTTTACTTTTCAGAATTTTCTTCTAATAAAAGATTTCTTTAACTCCAAACATAGTAAGATAGGATTTTTAAGATCTGAAGTGGAAGTCAGAGCAGAATTCATACTTACAGTAGACAGCAATGACGCTGGGCAAAGCACAGCAGCTGTTACATCAGATAGACCAGTCTAACTGAGAACTTGCTAGCTGTATCCTCAGGCAAGTTATTTTATTTTTAGGGACTCAGTTTCCTGATCTGTGAAATGGGGGCAGCTAGTGCGTGGGAGGGAAGGTACTTGCACATACGGGGTGGTGTGTGTGTATTCTCTTCCTCTCCCTGCCAAAGTGCCTTTTTACTCCATCATTGTAAGTGTTGTGCTATTATGGTTATTTTGTTTTGACTGATGGAGTAGCTAGTGCACTGGAGGTGATGCTGTGATTTTCAGGGAGTGTGTTTTTTAATTGAGCCTGTCACTGACTCAGTATTAGTTGAGATTCGAGGCTACAAGACCCAAAATGCAGTAACATCCTCATTAGTAAGTACTAGAGGCTGCTTTTGCCAATTTGGAATGTGCTTAATAAGTTAGTTACATTCTAGAGTTTTCCCTTTCTTCCCAGACCCTTATCTTATACCTAATGTGGGTTAATTTTACATGGGCACCACTTCAAGATTGGCAGCATGTGAGACCAAATGCGTTTGTTTAAAAAAAAATAAATAAAAAGCTCAGCGAAGATATATCAAGTTTATTTAGTCGGTATTTGGTTTGATGTGGGTTAAGGAAAAGTCCCTGAGAACCAAGGACTGTAGATGTAAGAAACACACTGTGCCTCAGAGAGAGAAATCTCAACCAGAAATGCCCTTGTTTATCCTTTTCCTTGATAGCTATCACCTGAATGAATTATCCTAGTAAGAGACATGGAGTTATTTGTTCTGTGGCTATGATTAAGATGTTTCATTGCTGATGTTATCAGGATGGTTGCTGGTAAAATTAAGCCGTAGTTGCGCACATATGTAAGTTAAGGTTCAGCAGCTTAGCAGCCCACTCCGCTTTCTTCAGCAGGATAGTGTTTCAGAATCCTATGTGAGATTTGCTCTTAAGAAAGAGCATTTACACCTGGGCAGGGGTATCGAACACCTGTAATCCCAGCACTCGGGGGGCAGAGGCAGGTGGATTTCTGAGTTCCAGGCCAGCCTGGTCTACAGAGTGAGTTCCAGGATAGCCAGGGCTATACCAAAAAAAAAAAAAAAAAAAAAAAGCATTTACAGCTCTTACAGAGGACCTGGGTTGGATTCCCAGCACCCACATGGAGGCTAACTGCAGTCTGTAATTCCAATTTGATGAGATCCAACACCCTGTTCTAACCTCTGCAGACACCAGGCTTTCATGTGGTAAACAAATACATACATGTTGGCAAACATTTATATATGGAATAAAAAGTAAATCTTTTTTTTTTTTTCCAAAATTCAAAGACAGAGCTTGATCATGACTAGCCAGCCATCCAGTGAGCCAAGGTTCCCTCACACTGTCTGGGAGCGTAGCTCCTCCTTCCTAGGCTGAGGGCAGGGAGTTATTTGCTTGCTTTAGGCTTTTCCACACCATTTTCACATTACAGAATCATTAGATGACTATTTAATTATTATTGGATTTTTCCCTTGCCTTTGGGGTCTAAAGTCTTTTTAATATTTTGTGTGTTTTATAGTGATCAAATATTTCCTCCATAGGAAAGATACAGAGGAGAAATACCTAATGTCATTTTAATGGATTCAGTTCATATTATTTTCAAATAATTTGGGGGCTATCACCTCGCAAGATGATTAGAGTGTGATGCTGACTTAAAAAGTAGGGCTGGTGAATCATATCCCATGAATAATAAGGGTGTTGGTTGGCCGTGTCTCCCGGATGCCGCAGACTGCGCTGTGGCTTCAGCTTTACCATATTCCATGTCTGGTTTCAGACTTGCCTGCCTCAGAGTGACATATTGTAGAGGTATGCACTACAAAGGGTGGATGAGCACACCCTACCCTGTTGGGAAAAGTAGAAGTTAAAACAAATTATCATAAGGTTGTTACTTGCATTTGATTTTAAAAGTTTTTTTTTTTTTTTTTTTTTGGTTTTTCGAGACAGGGTTTCTCTGTATAGCCCTGGTTGTCCTGGAACTCACTTTGTAGACCAGGTAAAAAGCGTTTGAGCTTTTGTGTCTTTCCACAGGTTGGGTAATGGTGGGGTCCTGATTGGGCTGGAAGAACACTGAGCCATGGTTTGCCTAGCAGTTGCCTGGCTGGAGTCATGGGGTTGTTTCCATTTCCCAGTTTTATAAGGAAGGGTGTATTGCCTATTTAGGGATATTTATTCTCTCTCTCTCTCTCTCTCAGCACATGCTCCTTTTTGTGTGATAACATGGCAAATTTTTAAAAATCCAGATTTGGGCAGAGGTGTCACACACTTTTAATCTCAGCACTTGAGAGGCAGAGGCAGAAAGATCCCTATGAATTTAAGGCCAGCCTGGTCTACAGAGCAAGTTCCAGGGCAGCTAGGGCTACATAAATAAACCCTGTCTCAAACAAAACAAAACAAAACCAAATCAAATAACAAACAAAAAAACCAACCAAAATAATCATTTTTATTGAAGAAAACTTAGAAAGGCTAGCTAAAGCAGAGGTGAAACTAAAGCCCCTGTATAATCACTGCAAACTGAGCACCACCTCCAGTAACATTTCCAATAGCTTAGTTGACTCTAGTTCATCCACTAAAAGGGCTCATCCATAGTTTTTAGTGTATTGATAGAATTGTACAACCATCTCCATGAGGAAGTTTGCACCGTTTTCATTGTCACTAAAAGAAATCCTAAGCTCAGTAGCTGTTGCTCTCTTTCCTTCCCACCTCCACCTCCTGTGCTCTCGCAATGCTAGCCCACTTTCTGTCTCAGTAGCTTTGCCCGTTTTGCACCTTTCTCATGGATGGAATCGTGTAATACTTGCATCGCACCACTGATGCCGTTGATACGTCATTCTGGTTGTTTCAAGGCTCACACAGAACATATCATTAGTTGCAGACAATCTTTCTGTTTGTGGGACACCGCATGCTAGCAGCTGATGGTCTTGTGGACTGTTTCTGCTTTGGGACTGCTGTGGGTGTTACTAAGAACACTTAGGTGCTGCTTTCTGAATGGATGCATGTTTTCCATTTTCTTGGTGTAGAATTGCTGGATCACGTGATACCTACACATTTAACCTTTTGATTAATGGCCAGACTCTTCTCTAAAATCAACTTGATAGTTTACATTCTCACCTGCAATGTGTTGAAAAGAACAGGAACCTCCAAAAGGACAATTACAATATGCACTACTGTCTGTTCTGTTCTTAGAGTTCTCTAGGGATGAGTGGTAATTCATTGTGGTTTTGAAATGCTTTTCCCTGACGTTAATCTTCTAATATCTTGATATTTTTCAGACATTTTTTTTCTGTGCACAGATTTACATAGATAATGTTTTTCTTTCCCAGACTGAAACAGATATTTTTTATCAGTAAATTAATTAATTAATCAATTAATTCAAGACAGGGTTTCTCTGTGTAGCTCTGGCTGTCATGGAACTCACTCTGTAGACCAGACTGGCCTCGAACTCAGAAATCCGCCTGCCTCTGCCTCCCGAGTGCTGGGATTAAAGGCATGCGCCACCATGCCCAGCTACCGTTAATTTTATTATTTTCATTTTATGTGTACAGGCATTTTATCTGCATGTATGTGTATATACCACCTACATGCCTGGTGCCTACAGAAGCCATATCAGTCCCTCCTGGAACTTGAGTTACAGACAATTGTGAGCTACCCCATGGGTGCTGGGAATCAAACCCAGGTCTTCTGAAAGAGCAGCCAGTGCTCTTAATCACTGAGCCATCTCTGCAACTGTTGGATTTTTTTTTTTTTTTATAAAAGCATAAAATCAACTTTAATTGGTTTTATGACAACCACTGTGTAGTAAGCTGTTTTCTTTTAGAAGCATGGATTTATAAGATGGATGGAGATGTTTGGCTTATGTTTTCAGGATGAAAACAATCTTGGTTGAGTCTCTGACCCCTGTGTAACTAAGTGTCGGTGGGAAGATGTTTCATTCTGGCTTTTTAAATAGCTCCTTCACAGCTTCCTTTGCTCTGTAGTGGTTTCAGATCAGCTTTCTAGCAGATGCAGCCCTGTGAGCGCTCTGAAATACCCGAGGGTCATCCTGTGACTTAGGTTCTGATTGCAGCCTGTCTCCTGCAGATAAGATCCTTTGCTGGGTTTTGAAACCATTTAAAGTTTCGCCTGAAGAGTGTTCATAAATCAAGAGCTAACGTATTAATTGTCCTTTTAGAGGCTTCTGTTCTTCTCCTGGTTTGTCCTTGCAGCTGTTTTTCTTAGGAAGATTGAAGTACCAGTTGACAGCAAACTTATTACTTTGGTAGGTTTTTCCCCCTCTACAAACATACCTGAACCTGTTCTTCAAAAGAAAAAAGTGTCACTTTCAAAATAATTGCTTCTTCAGGGTCAATTTACAGTTATACAAATCTGTCTTCCCGCGGACAGTGGTGGCGCACGCCTTTAATCCCAGCACTCGGGAGGCAGAGGCAGGTGGATTTCTGAGTTCCAGGCCAGCCTGGTCTCGAACAGAGTGAGTTCCAGGACAGCCAGGGCTACACAGAGAAACCCTGTCCCTGTCTTGAAAAACCAGACCCCCCCCCAAAAAAAACCCAACCCCCCGATCTGTCTCTCCCCCCCCTTTAACATTTTGGTTATAGCAATTATAACTTTCTAATCATGTAGTTTACTTATGTACTATTAAGTAACTTTAAAAATAACTTTTTTTTGGGGGGAGGGGGGACAGGGTCTCTCTGTATAGCCTTGGCTGTCCTGGAAATCATTAAGTAGACCAGGCTGGCCCTGAACTTAGAGATTCTCCTGCATCTTACTCCTGGGGGTGGGGTGAGATTAAAGGTGTGTGCTACCATAATAACTTTATGCACCAAAATAACTTTAAAATTTTTGTTTTGTTTTGGAGACATGATTTCCCTATGTAGTGCTGGCTGGCCTGGGACTCAAAGTATAGACTAGGCTGGCCTAATCAAACTTGTGTGATCCCTTGTCTCTGCCTCCCTAACTGGGATAAGATGTCCTGCCAAAACAGTTTTAATAACCCTAAACCAAGAAGGAATCTTTTTTTTTTTTTTTTTTTTTTTTTTTTGAGACAGGGTTTCTCTATAGCCCCGGCAGTCCTGGAACTCACTTTGTAGACCAGGTTGGCCTCGAACTCAGAAATCCACCTGCCTCTGCCTCCCAAGTGCTGGGATTAAAGGTGTGCGCCACCACGCCCGGCCAGGAATCTTTTAAAAAATACATATATTTACTCTTAAACCAATTATCCTTATATAACTTAAAACAGCTCCCAGTTCTTTCTGGCCATCACCAAATACAACTTCTACATGAGTCATACTGCAGTTTGACCACAACTGCTACTACTGTGTTAGCAGTTTATTGCAAACCCTTGGGTTAGATTTTTACTTGTTTATTAAAATGTTGCAATCTGACCCACGCTCAGATCATCAGGACTTCCTCCTGCCTAGGGGATTCAGAAGTATAGTCTTTGAAAGGAGTTTCCAAAAAATGTTAGAAATGTTTCAAGCTGCAGTAACATATATGAATAAATGTGTACACTCTTGGGGTTACTGGGGTCAGTGTGTAGAAGACAGGTCCATTCAGTCTAAGCCATCTGATCCAGTTCATCAAGAGTGCAGTGCTGGTCCCTCAGTGACAGTCGGAACCCTTGCCCTCTGGATAGAGGTTAGAAAGCTAGGGTCAGGGAGGTCTGGTCATCTGTCCTGGGTTATATGTGAACCTTTGAACCTGATCCTCTTGCTTCTCTACAGAGAGCTGTCCACTACCCCAGCCCTTTTGCAGTTCTCTGGTCCTGGGGCTTATGTTAGGTCTGAGGAGTAAACTAAGGAGGTTGCCATGAGGCTCTGGGTTTGAAGGACCATCTGGTAGGCTTGCTGCTAAGCTGGAAAGTGCTTACTTACTAAATGGTGTCTATTCCTCCCACATAAGCTGTGACCGCCTACCCTGTGTTGTAGCGTGGAGCTTCAGCATGAGGTACACATGCTGCCTCACTTCATCAGGGACGCTCCGTCAGGAGACAGGCCATCTTTAGTGGGCTGACCCAGCTTCAGAGGGTGAAGATCAAGAAACTACTAGGCCAGACTCGCAGTTTAAGCTCATTTCTTTAAGGTCTAATAATAACCAAGCAGGTGCATGTTTTTCAGTAACTTTTTGCCTAGTAATGTGTCTGAAATATCAAAACTGAAAACTCATGTCTTAGAAGTCCTTGACAAAGTTCTCATTAACAACCCTGCCAAAGCCTTCACCAGGAAACCCCCACCTCCCAAGCAGTTTTGTCACCAAAGTGGGCCTATGATGACAGGAAGGACCTGACCATGGCAGTGACCCTGGGACCACAGAGGAGGGACTCAGATTAGCCTAGGTGAACCAAGGAGAGTATAAGGGGGGTGGGGAAACAGGAAGGTGCTCTGGGCTTGTGTGTGTGTGACTTCTTGCTGATTTATGCTAAAGCCTGAGAAACAACCCTGCCTTGCTTTTTTATTTTTTATTTCTTGCCTCCTCTATGGAGTTTGGCATGCTGTGTTAGCCATACACACTGTAGTATAGGCACTCAGCAAATAAAGATTGAGTTTCCCCTTGAAGTTCGTTAAGGGACCAGAAAGCAAGGGACTATTTTATTTTATTTTATTTTGGAGACAGGGTTTCTCTGTGTAGCCCTGACTTTCCTAGAGCTCCCTGTGTAGACCAGGCTGGCCCATAATTCAGAGATGTGCCTAGGTCTGTATCCCCAGTGCTGCCACCACTGCTCAGAGCAAGGGGCTGCTATTTTAACATAAAGCAAATGGCTTGTGGATTTAGGGTTGAGATGGGGAAAGATGTCACTTTGGTTGTCTCTATTCTATAATCTTTAAAAGGATTTCAGTGATAATGTACACTTTTATTCAATTAGAGGGCCTTTCAGAACATTTCCTTGAGCTCTTCCTGTCAGCACCCATCGGGTTAATAGGGGTGATCAGTGCGGTCCGTTTCATTCCTCCCCTCAGCATGAGGTGTCACTACTAAAACAGGATCCTTGATGCAGGAGTGTCTTCATGTATTAAACATGATTTCATTAGATTGTGGACTAATTTATAATTATAATTCAAAACCATCTTGTTCTGGTGGATTATCTCCCCTCCCCCACCTCAGATGTGGGGACAGTTGTTTGTCTAAGTCTCAGGAGTGTTTTGTTTTTTTTTAAATATTTTTATTAGGTATTTTCCTCATTTACATTTCCAATGCTATCCCAAAAGCCCCCCATCCCCTCCCCCCCATCAGGAGTGTTTGTTATAGAAACTGGTTTCTTCCTACACTTCTGAACACAAGGTGCTGCCAGTTCCCCAGATCCTGATCTTGTCAGTGAGCTCTGGCCCAGCCAGAGGAGCTCTTTAACTAAGGTAAATCATATCTCTTAAAACTAATAGCCCTTGACTCCTGAGGGGCCTTGAAAAAGAGAGAGAAACATCTGCATAGAAGGCCACAGCTGCACCAAGTGTGTGTTACTTGCAGCGAAGCTTTCTAGCCTGAACTCAGATTACTCCTCTGAAATCACCAGGGAAGCTTTTAAAGCCTGTGCCCAGTTACTGTCCGAAATGAAGGAGGTCAAAATCCCTGGAAACACAGCCTGGCATCTTTAAAGAAATAGTCTTCAACCCCAGGTCACTAATATATTGCCAGGTAGAGGCTTGTGGGTAATCCCTATGTCTTCCTTTTTAAAAAAAAAAAAAAAGATTTATTTATTTATTGTATTTATATGAGTACACTGTTGCTCTCTTCAGATACACCAGAAGAGGACATTGGATCCCATTACGGCTAGTTGTGAGCCACCATGTGGATGCTGGGAATTGAACTCGGGACTTGTGGAAGAGCAGCCAGTGCTCTTAACCTCTGAGCCTTCTCTCCAGCCTCAAATACACTTAAATAACTGAAATATAAGAGGTTTAGGAGATGCTTACTAGAAGATACCGAACAGTTGTTTTTGTTTTCTTTGTTTATTGAGAGACTTGGGAATCAAAACAACAGAGTTCCCTTGACAAACCCTGACAAGTAAAGTATCCTTGTGGTTCAAAGGATGAAAGCAGGAACTTGATAGCAGGAGTGAAGTACCTAAGGGAAGTGGATGACAGGCATTCATGGAGGAAGTAAGTTGGACCTTTAAAGTACAAGAGTGCAACATGTGTTTTCCTAGAAGCCACTATGCCAGGACACACTTGTGTCCTGTGTCTAGTGAGCTACTACTCAACAGCAGCCACAGTAGGGAATCAACCTAGGTGTTCATCTGTGGATGAGCAGATAAAGAAAGGTGGTATGTATATCTGATAGAATGTTATCTAGTCATGAAGAAGAACAAAATCTTGTCACTTGTGATAACGTGAGTAGAACTGGAAGACATAATGCTAAGTAAAATAAGCCAGGCATAGAAAGACAGATACCATTTGTTCTTATTCACATGTAGAAGCTAAAGAAATTGATCTCATAGAAACAGATAATAGAATAGTGGTTACCAAACCAGTCATGATGACACATGCCTGTAATCCCAGAACATGGGAGGCTCAAGAAAGCCTGGGCTACATAGCTTCAGACCTTATCTCAGGGTTGGGGGGAGTGGATACAAGGGATTGGGTGAGAAAGGTACAGAGGGCAGATAATTAAAAATATGGTTTGACTGGTGAGATGGCTCACCTAGGTAAAGGCACTGGCTACCAAGTCTAATGACCTGAATTCCATCCCTAGAAACTACATGGTGGAAGGACAGAATTGAATCCTCCACATTATCCTCTGATCTTCACACACATGCCCTAGCACATGCCCCCTCCTCCCAGATAGATAGAGCGATAGATAGATAGGTAATTTAAAACACACACATATACATACATATACATACATACATACACACACACACACACACACACACACATATTTAGAAGGAGTTGGGTGACACACTAGAATAGTGGCAATTTATTATTGAATGTTTCTTTTTGTTTGTTTGTTTTTTGAGACAGGGTTTTTCTATGTAGCTTTGGCAATCCTGAAATTAACTCTGTAGAGCAGGCTGTCCTCAAACAC
This sequence comes from Mus caroli, assembly GCF_978045245.1. Taxonomy (NCBI): domain Eukaryota; kingdom Metazoa; phylum Chordata; class Mammalia; order Rodentia; family Muridae; genus Mus; species Mus caroli. The sequence continues at coordinate 15,662,280 of NW_028227268.1, forward strand.
ACAGACCCACCAGTCTCTGTCTTCCAATGGTGGGGTCAAAGATGTGCACCACCACCTGGCTAAATGTTTTTTTTTTTCTTTTTAATTTGTATCTTTATTTTTGTTGTATTAATGTTTGCTTGTATGAATTTCCGTTTGCCATGTATGTACCTGGACCCTGTAGAGGTCAGAAAGAGCCATCAGATCCCTGGAATAGGAGTTACAGGCAGCTGTGAGCCACTGTATGGGTCCTGGGAATCCAACCAGGGTTCTCTGCAAGAACAATCAGTGCTCTAACTTCTGAGCCATCTCTCCAGCTCTGGATTTTTAATGTTTCTAACACAAATGATAAATGAGATAATGTATATACCAATTACTCTGACTTGATTACATATTGTATAGGTCTAAAAAACATTGTCTATACATAAATACATTCAACTACTCTATTTGTTTAAAACATTGTTTAGGTGTCAGCAAGATGTCTCAGTAAATAAAGTATCTTGTTACCAATCTTGTCTACCTGAGTTGGCACCTTGGACCCATCATGGTAGAAGAAGAAAATGGAGTCCTGAAAGCTGATCTTTCCTCAAAAACTAACCTCTATGTATTCATGCACAGGCCACACTTGTACACATTAAATAAATGTTAAATAAGAGGAACATGTAGAGCAGGAGAGTAGGGACCTGGTGAGTGAGTGAGTGTGTTTCCATCAGGTAAGGCTCAAATGTTCTGGGCCACTCTGGCATCATGGAATCATGGGACCTTTCCTGTTTCTCTATGTAGCCCTGGCTGTCCTGGAACTCACTCTGTAGACCAGACTGACCTCGAACTTGGATATCTAACTGCCTCTTCCTCCCAAGTGCTGGGATTAAAGGCGGCTTTCAGGGGACCTTTCCTGAGCACTGCTCCTAGCCTAGCACTTTGATAAGCATCACATCACTTATTGTCAGGGTCCACATGCAGGTCTGGACTCCAGTTTGCTTCTCTTCCTCTGGAGGAGTGGTGGCAACCAGCTTCAGATGTGTTTGAAAACCCTGAGCAAATCCAAGTGCTGATCAAGTTGTTGATTTTTAGTGGTAACAAGAAAAGGTTTAAAATCAGGGAAGTTCCCCAGTAGTTATTTGATTTTTGTGATGACTCTGTTTCCAAATGTGCATTGTGTGTGTGTGTGTTTCACATTAACCAAAATTAAAATTCTTCCCAATATAAAAGTATTTGTACCATCACCAAAGAAGTTAAAATAGTGTAAGAAACTTGTAAAACTTTCTCTCACCTCCCAGGCACTTTCTGTCTACTCTGGGCAGTTCAGCAGTCTTTCACCATAATTCTTCGAGGGCTTGTTTTCTAGTTGTCATGGTCTAGTTTTTTTTTTTTTTTTTTTTAAGATAGATTTATTTATTATATGTATATGAGTAACACCAGAAGAGGGCATCAGATTGCATTACAGATGGTTGTGAGCCATTGCTGGGAATTAAACTCAGGACCACTGGAAGAGCAGCCAGTGCTCTTAACTGCTGAGCTATCTCTCCAGCCTGTCATGGTCTAGTTTTGCAAAGATTAAAACAATTTCCTTACACTGTATGATTAAGACATTTATCTATAGTTTTTCTGTGTAACTAACAATCAGCCCACAGTTTCTCTAAGACTAACCCTATTCCTGCTCTGAGGGCTGAGTGTTTAGAAATCTTTATAGAGTTCTTAGTGCTGGTAAAGTTCAGTCTCTTATCTGATCTGTGGTTGGAGAGAAAAACGTTCTCTCCCTTTAGGTTTAGATGCTGGATGCTTTAAGAGTCTATATACCCTGTGCATATAGCCAGAAATCAGTCTTCTGGTCCCTACAGAATTTTCTTTTAATTTTAATTTTGTTAATTTGTTTTAGCTTTAAATTTTTCCTTTGGTATTTCTTTCCCTGCTCTACCTTAAAGTGAATCAGATAATTACTAATATCCAGTGTCGCAATATTTTGAGATAAAAGGAGATGCCAGGGTGAGGCACGGATTCAAACGACTGTGTTTAAAGGCGTCAAGACTTCTACAGCCTCTATGTGGATTTTGGATGTGGTTTAATGGGCTGAGGCTAGAAGAACATTCAGCAAAGCTTGAGGGAGGCAAAGTTCTGTTAAATTATGGGCTACTTACACAGTGGAGCTAAAAGGCTCCATCTAGCCCATTCTTCTTCCCCAATAGAAGTGGAATGCCCTACTCATAGCCCAGGCTAGGACACATCAGTGCGTCCCACAGCACCTTCTTCATTCAGTCCTCTCCCCCACAAACAAACAAAGCATAGGCCAGGTCCATGGGGCTATCCCCAAACCTTGCTATTTTGTTTTGTTTTAGTTTATAAGACAAGTCTCAGTACATAGCTTAGACTGGCCTACATAGCCTGAGCTGTCCTCAAACTTGGAGATCTGCCTATCTTTGCCTTATGAATGCTGGGGTTAAAAGATGAGCACCACCATGCCCAGCAGCTCTGGGTTTTTGAACTAAGATTTTGAGAGGATTAGTCACAAGTTCTGGTTGAAGTTAAATGAACACATTTGAGTTCGGCACAGGAGTGTGAGGACTTGGCCCAGGAAGGTAGAGAAAGGCTTTGAAGATTGGAGGCACTGTGGTGGAGCATGCTTTTTCATTGTCTTCCATGATTCCTCTGTGAGGTGGTCAGCTCCTTGAAGACAGGAGCTCTGTAAGCTTTGGGGGTTCTTCATAACAAGCCTCTTTCTGTACATGTATAGGATAAAGCTAAGAGACCAGTCTGAGAGTGGAGTTGAAATAAGTGAACTAGCAAGTAAGAGAAATTGAAGAGTCAGCCAACAGGAAGCTGAGGGAGGGAGGCAGGGAGTGCCTGGAAGAGATTGGTAAATCCTATAAGTCCTTGCCAACCTCCTTGAGCAATGGAGGCGATGATTCAGTGACTTATCTTAGTCTGTGGGGGTCTAGATTTCTCTCTATTGTGGTAAAAGCCATCCTAGAATGGGTGCAAGTACCATAGAGACACATGCGGTGATTCAGAAGAAAGGGGCAGGTTTAACAATCATTCTGATCACAGGTGAGGTGGCTGACCAGAGAAGACTCTTAGACATGGGGTCTTAGAAAGCAGACCTTGAGTTGGGGTCTACCACAAGGCCCCTTTAAGCTTTCCCCTGAAGTTTTACTGTGTTGTCCTTATAGTCTACAACCAGCTAAGCAACATTAACATAGTAATAGTGTAAATTAAAACATGAATGAGGACTCCCACATTGGTGTGTGGAGTGCTTCATTCTTCAGGAGTGGGGTTTTCCAGTGTCAGTGTCACAGCAGCATATGGTCCTGTTGCTCCTGTGGGGCATAGGTAGATAAATAACCAACTAGACATGTCTCATTGATTCCAGCCTTTGTGGCCCGCTCTGTAAGTGCAAGTTCCCCCCCCTCCCCCCAGCCCTATCTGTTCACATTTCCTGTCTGTCTTTCTCTTCAGCCACACTGGTCCTAGAGGTCCTTAAATACAGATTGTTTTCAGTGCACAGGCTTTGTCCACTGCCTAGGTAGCTCTTCCTTTCCTCTCTGTGGATATTAACTCAAGAAAACCTTTGACATGAAATCTTCACCCTCAAAGCCCAACTCACCCCATCAAAAAACTGAATCTGTCTTCTGTTACACTTCTGTGACTCCTGTCTCGTTCATAGTGCTTAACAAAGCACCTTGTTTTCTGTTTGTAAAATTGACTGCTCTGACATTTATCCATCTATCTATCTATCTATCTATCTATCTATCTATCTATCTATCTATCTATCGAGCATTGCTGTTTGCCTGCATGTATGTCCGTGTAAGAGTATCAGATTTTGGAGCTACAATTGTGGGTGCTGGGAATTTAACTCAGGTCCTCTGGAAAAGCAGTCCGTGCTCTCAACCACTGAGGCATCCCTCCAGCCCCAACTGCTCTGACTTTTTTTTTTTTTTTTTTTTTTGAGACAGTGTTTCTCTGTATAGCCCTGGCTGTCCTGGAACTCACTCTGTAGACTAGGCTGGCCTCGAACCCAGAAATCCACCTGCCTCTGCCTCCGAAGTGCTGGGATTAAAGGCATGCGCCACCATGCCCGGCTCAGAATCTGGCCTTTTAATAACCATAGCACAATGATCAGGCTCTATGTTGTACTATGTCTTTTTAATTGTCCAGCATTATCAGAAAATGGTATGATCAGGTGTGGTAGTATTGTAGAAATTTTTAATTCCAATCTGGTTTCTACCCCATCTTCAACCATTTATTTACCAGATAAAGGGGACACACACACCATTTATTTTTTATAATAAGCTTTAATCAGCACAAGAGCTGGGCAGATATCTATCCTCTATCCTATTATAATCTACTTTCCTATTGATAACCCTGAGTTATTACTTACTGTGTTTCATCTAGGCTGCTCTTAACTCCAATTGGCCAGCTCTCAGGGCCACATTTTCTTTATTCCTAACCCATTGTCTTTCTCCTCTCTTCACCTTCTCTCTCTCTCCTGGTCTCCTCCGACCTCTCCTCCCCTTGCCTGGAACACCAAGCACCACCTATCTCAATTCTGCCCAGCTATAGGCTATAGGTATCTTTACCCATCAGAAATAACTTGATCTTGGGGGCCTGCACTTAGCATTACAATACTTAACCACAGACCAAACCTCAGCAGTGGTGGTGCATTGCATGCTTTTAATCCCAGCACTCAGGAGGCAGAAGCAGATAGTTCTGAGTTCAAAGTAAGCAAATTCTAGGAAAGCCAGTGGCTACACAGAGAAGCTCTGAAACTCTGTTGGGTAGTGGGGGTTTTAGGGGAGGGAGAGGAGGGGGAGGGGGAGGAGGAGAATGGTATGTTGTATAAAGTGTTTCTAGATGGTTGAAATGCAGTCCCAGGATGTAAAATGGAGTGTTGTCTGGTAAGAATCTCTTTAAGAATCTTTTCACTGCTTGAACTTTTCCTTAAACAGCACAAAACAAACACATTTTTTCTTCCCTTCCTCTTCCTAGCTTCTCTCTGGCAGTACCGTCTATTGTACTGCTAATGTCTGTCCATGAGAGATGGGAGTAACCACTGTTTGAGACAGAGTGGATAATCAGGTTTTTGAGTTTTATTTACTTTCTGAAGATATCCTTGGCTGCTACCAATATTCTTTGTCAAATGTTCTTTGTTACATTTATATAACTCTTGCTTTGAAGTTTTTTATTTTTTGCTATTTAAGTAATTAAATTAATTTTTGAGACAGAAATCTCAAATGTATCCCAGGCTGTTCTCAAACTATAAGAGAGTGCTGTTGATCCTGCCCATGGCTTCTACATTCTAGAGAGGCACTGTACCAACTAAGCCACATCCTCAGCTACCTTGGATTTTTTTTTTTTTTTTTTTTGGTTTTTTTGAGACAGGGTTTCTCTGTGTAGCCCTGGCTGTCCTGGAACTCACTCTGTAGACAAGGGTGGCCTCGAATTCAGAAATCCACCTGCCTCTGCCTCCCGAGTGCTGGGATTAAAGGCGTGCGCCACCACTGCCGGGCCACTTTGGAATTCTTAATATTTGTTTTCCTTCTCAACAGTTAGAGAGAAGTTTATTTCTCAATTTTCAAGAGGGGAAAATAAAACAACAAAACTTAGAAGATTAATGTCCTTGCCTCAGGGTGCAGATGCCCAGGACCCATAGAAGTTGGCAGTAGAGAAGACTGGATGACCTCCAGAGCCTGAGCATGACATTAGGAAGAGAGAGTCCTGGAAGAATTGGACCTGTGCATGGGAGAATGTGTCCTGTGAAGAGTATGTCCCCTTCTCCATCCATGCTCTGGACAGGCATTTTCCCCTAATTTAACTGTTTGGAAAGACACTTTTTGAACCTATTGCTTCTTTTTGAGCCCAGAGGCTCTGTGTCTCCTGTGGTTACTCCATCCTGCTTCTGTTTCCTGCCTACCCCTTGATAAGTTAAGAGAAGGCAGTGGTGCTCCATGTCAGTTGGTTCCTCTGGCTTTTTCTTTCATTTCTCCATGTAAAGGCCACAGGTCTGTAGATTTGGTTGTTCTAACATAGTCTTCCAAGCAGTTTTTATGCTTACCTGTCTCTGTCTGAATATATGAGAAACCCATTTTGAAATTAGGGAATCTGATGGCATAATTTGTGTGTGGGGAGGGAGAAGGAAGGAGGGGCAAGGAGGGAGGGAGAGAGAGAGAGAGAGAGAGAGCGGTATATGCATGTATATGTGGTGTATGTACTCATCTGTGCATGCATTTGTGGAAGCCAGATGCCAACATTGAATTCTTCCTTTATTTTTTTCTCCAGCATACTTTTTGAAATAGGATCTTTCACTGAACCTGGAATCATTGTTTTGGCTAGATTAGCTGGACACAGGATCCATGTGTCTCTGCCCCCTGGTAATGGGGTTACAGGAGTGGGCTGCGACACCTGACTTTTGCATAGATGCTAAGGAGCTGAACTCAGATCCTCATGATTGTACAGCAAGCACCCTACCCATTGAACCATCTCCACAGTTCCCCACTACCCAGGCTTGCTTATACTCACTGCAGTTCCAAAGCTGGATTCGAATTGCCAGTCTTCCCTCCTTTAGCTTCCAAGTGCTGAGATTACAGGCATATGCCATCACAGCCAGCTAGCAATAAAACTTTCTCCACAAGCAATGTCAGTGTTTGATATCCTCCTTTTGTGTCAGCATTTTATTCCTTCTAGTGAAACAGAAGGCATAATTTACTTTGGGAAGCTCATCAATTTGTGATTGTTAACGTGATTCTTGCTGTAGAAGTAAGTTGTCTCATGCTAGTCAGTAATGTGCATTTCCTCATGTGCAGTGACATTAAGTGACATTAATAGCGTAACTGGCTTTATCAAAGCAGGAAGCAGCGACTGCGTCCTCATCATCTCACAACAGAGACCTTTATAGACAATCAGAACTGGGCTAGTCAAGAGGCGTGCTTTACAACACGGTGGCTACAGTTAATAACAAGATTTCATGTTTTTGAAGAGTGTTTTAATTAATTGTGTATGCATGTGAGTCTGTGTCTGTGAATGTGCATGCATTTGGAACTCAGGACTGGATTCTCTCCTCCTGTCTGTGGGTGGGTTCATGGGATTGATTTCAGACAAATGCCTGCTACTGAGTTGTACACATTAAGTATATAAATTTTGATGTCATCTAAAACATACTTTTTTTTTTAATTAGGGAAAGGTCTGGATTGGATCAGTGTGTGCTATAGGAAGTTTTTATGATGATTAAGGCTATGACTTTTTGTGGTATTACTCCCACCAACTTACATGGATAGTAGGATCTCAGGAATTTTCATCTAGAGCATTTTTTAAAAAGACCTCACCCTAGCTGCTGGAGAGATGGCTTAGTGGTTAAGAGCACTTGGCTGTTCTTCCAGAGGACCCAGGTTTAGTTCCCAGTACCTACATGATGGCTAATAATCATCTATTACTACAGTTTCCATGTCATTTTCTGACCTCCTCAGGCACCAGGCATAGACTTCCCATGAAGGCAAAACCCTACACACACTTTAAAAAAAAAAAAGCCCCAAAATAAAAAAGACTTTACCTTGTCTAATTTGCTGTGCTATGTGATATAGTGCATGTCTTTAGAGAACCTATAAATTATATTATAGTCTCCTTCAAGACATCTAACCCTTATATCAAAGCAGAATGCTGAGCCTCATCCATCCCACTGGGGTTCTAAGCAGGGAGTTTCAGACCTGAAATAATGTAGGCTTATGGCTCGTAGAGAACTATTACTTAAAGTAGTAAGATTATAGTTCAAGGACTGTGGGCAAAAGACCAGATTGGGAGGTGGAGCTTTGAGCCTGCCCTGTGTCTATGGTTAACTGTCTGTGGTGACTTGGGCAAGTCACTTCACCTCTGAGGGCCTTGATTTCTTCCCTGTGCAATGAGAGGGTTGGGAAGGTGATGTTTTGGTCCTTTCATCTTAAAAATTATAAATCTCAGGAGCATAAGCAGCTCTGCTGTTTGATCTGTGTTTGTGGATGATTAAATCCAGCTAACTAGAGAGGAAAATGCTGCTGTGGACAAGTTGGTAGCGGTGGATAACCTGCTAGTGTTATTTCAGACCCTGGGATCCTGCTGGGGTCTGGCCAGAGTATTTCATGCTGTTCAACTTTTACCATGATACTTGGCAACATCTGGCAAGCGGAGGTGGCAATTATGTCATAAATACAATCGTTTGTAGATAATTTAAATTTAACTAGAACACTTACCTACTTTCTCTTTGACCTCTTCCCTTTCCACTCCCTCTGCCCCAAGGAATCTCTAGGGAAGTGTAAAGATCAAAATTGACAACTTCAGATTATTATGAGGACTGAAAATGTTGCAGTGTAATTGAGACTTATTTTCCTTTTGGGGTTTCTACATGAGCACTCTAATAATAAGTTAAACTATACATGAATATCCATCAAGAGGAGTTTGGTTTTATAGATGTAAGGTTGGTGCATCCTACACGTTTGTAGTCTAATCAGCTCTTTATTAGTTTAGATTGAGGTGGTTCTCCGTTAGGATAAGTAAACCTGGCCAGTTTCTTTATTGTTACCAGGTCTAAATTGCAGTCATTTCTCTTTACTGAAGACGGTGGGAAAGCAGTGGCCACGCCTGCACAGTAAGGCTCGGCTGCTAAGTTGTATCACCTGGGTTTTTGTTTTTGTATCTATAAAATAAGTGATGTTCTCTAGATCTCCAATACTCCTCAGGTACCTCGGAGATTTGATAGCATCCTAAGAACAGGCTGTGTTTTCTGGTCCATTCTCCAGTGTGGCAGAAGGACCATGAAGACAAGCAGAACTACAAATGACAGAACTTGGACTGAGCCTTGGGCCCTACAGCTTGTTAGTGGGACACAGTCACCTGTTGTGAAAGCAGCCACCTTTGTGCTCAAGAATAAAGTGGACTTAGGAAGTGCTTTCTATCAGATCTATCTGGTAAAGCAGAGGGGTAGCCTGAACTGAACTGAGGGGTTGTAACTGTCTTGGGTGGTGGTTAATTACACCACACCCTAAAATTGCCACAAATGCTAGTTTAACTCTCTCAGCTGCTTCATTAGAAACCACACAGTATGTTCAGTTAGGCCTTGCCCTTTACTGCCTCCCCAGAGAAACACCTGACTCCTGTCCAAAGCAAATGCCATTGTTACCTTTACTAAAACTCAGGAAATGGCACGGGAATGGGCTGCCAGAAGGAACTGAATGGTTGATGGGTTATTGCTGACAGTACAGGTAAACTCGGCAGGACAGAATCTGGAACGATTTAGGATTGTTCTGGAATCCTTAAAACTGGACATAATGAAGCTCATTAAAAGTAGACACGAGGAAGCTAGAAAAGTCTCTCACCGTCACCAGTGTTGTGATTCTGCAGGTTTTTGTTTGTTTGTTTGTTTTTTGCTGTTGGATCAGATACTTGAATGAGATGGGATTGGAGAATAGCGTTGGATTAAAATAAATATTTTGTGTTAACAAGCCTTTACCTAAAGGCAGACCTTCTGCTTGAGAATTTAGCCCTTTTTCTTGGGCTGTACAAGAGGCTTGGTCCTCTGTGGATCAGGTGGGCTTTCCTTGGCATAGAGAGGGCTTTGTGTAATAGATTTGTACTCTTACCAGACATTGATTTCTGTCTCATGCTATTGTGGTGAGTGTGCCTCCTTGCCTTGTGTGAATTTTTTAAAAGTATTTTCTTTATCATAGTTATGTGTATATGAATGATGTTTGGGCATGTGTGTGGAAGTCAGAGGACAGCTTACAGAGATTGGTTCTTTTCTTTTATTCTATGGGTACTAAAAGATCAAACTCAGGTATCAGGCTCAGTATCAGGAGCCTTTATTTGCTGAACCATCTCCCTAGCCTGCTGTGAATTTTTGATGCCCTTCTGGCCTTTATTGGACACAGTCTCATACATGTGATTAAATGACACAATGATTGAATTCTGCTGAGTACTTGTTTTTTTTTTTTTTATCTTTTCGAGACAGGGTTTCTCTGTGTAGCCCTGGCTATCCTGGAACTCACTCTGTAGACAAGGCTGGCCTTGAACTCAGAAATCCGCCTGCCTCTGCCTCCCAAGTGCTGGGATTAAAGGCGTGTGCCACCACTGCTTGGCTCTGCTGAGTACTTTTATAAAGCAACTAGACTCTTCAGTATCCAGGCTTTGTTTGCATTTATAAGAGGTAATATTGTGCAAACAGAATTGTAGATACAAATGTTCTTTAAAATATCTTTTTTTAAAAAAAGATTTATTTTATTTATATGAGTACACTGTAGCTGTCTTCAGACACAGCAGAAGAGGGCATCATAGATAGATATATATTATATCTATTATAGATAGCTGTGAGCCACCATGTGGTTGCTGGGATTTGAACTCAGGACCTCTGGAAGAGCAGTCAGTGCTCTTAACCACTGAGCCATTTTTCCAGCCCCTAAAATATCTTTTAATGCCATCAAGGTCCTCGGTTATAGGACACTACTCTGAGGGACTTCTTGCTGGATTGACATGCTCTGTAGGTGTTTTATTTAACTTAGTTTGTTAATTTATTTGTTAAGATTTATTTTTTATTATACATAAGTACACTGTAGCTGTCTTCAGACACCAGAAGAGGGCGTCAGATCTCATTACGGGTGGTTGTAAGCCACCATGTGGTTGCTGGGATTTGAACTCAGGACCTTTGGAAGAGCAGTCAGTAGTACTCTTACCCACTGAGCCATCTTGCCAGCCCAATTTATTTGTTTACTTATTTAAAGCACTACAGGACTGGAGTCTGTGGTGATACGCTAGAAAAGTTTCTGATATTCTTGAAAATCAGTGAATTTGGGCTGGCAGTGGTGACAAACACCTTTAATCCCAGCACTCCAGAGGCAGGTGGATCTCTGAGTTTGAGGCCAGGCTGGTCCACAGAGTGAGTTTCAGGACAGCCAGGGCTACACAGAGAAACCCATCTAAAGAGGAAAAAAATTAGTGTGTCTAGGTTGTAATTCTCTCTTTTTTTTAATGGAAAAGACATATTTTTATATGTGTGTGTAAATACGCAAATGTATGTATGTATGTGTACCACATGTATGCCTGGTACCTGAAGAGACCAGAAGAGGAGGTAGGATTCTCTGAAACTGGAGGTTGGAGGTGTTTGTAAGCCACCATGTGGGTACTGGGAACTTAATTTGAATCCTCTATGAGAGGGAGGGGGGGGTGGAGGGAGAGAGAGAGAGAGAGTGTGTGTGTGTGTGTGTGTGTGTTAGGGAGTTTTATAAATGGAACAGCAATTGTAGTCCTCTTTATGCTGCACTCATAAGTGGGACAGTGCAATTTGCATCAAGCATAGATTACTTCAAAGGCTGGGAATTTCCAAATTTCCTGATCCCCTGGAACAGGAGTTACAGACAGCTGTGAGATGCTATGTGGTGCTAGAAATTAAACTTGGGTTCTCTGGAAGATCAGTCAGTACTCTTAACTGCTGAACCATCTCTCTAACCCCTAAAAACAATAAATAATAAAAAAAGACCATTTGTGCTAATATAACAAGACTTCATCTAAGAAAGAAGAATAATACAGCTTATTTGATATTGACCTCTGCTTTGTCATCCACTGCACGCTGTCCATCTGTGCTGCATAAACATGCAAGGTCTTGTCTTGCCTGCCCGTTGGAAAATACCCTTCCTATTTCTGAGCATTACTGTTAGAGCTAATAATTACAAACTCTCATTCTTTAGTACATTTTCATTCACTTAAAATTAATTATTCTTCATTTAGAGACATGCAGATCTAATCGCCGTCAAGAGTTTATATGTCCAAACTGGGTAGTAAAACAAAACACTGTGGAAACTTGATATGTCTCACTGGCCTACTTATTTCATGTCTTACCTGTAACCCTGTACTGTGCATACATTAGTGATCCAGAATGGGCTCTGTTTTTTTCTAGTTTGTTTGGAGGCTAGAATCTCATGTTCCTTGGTTGGCCTCAAACATCCTCAGTGACCAAAGATAACTTTGGCCCCTACTTCCCAGGTGATTGGAATAATAGCCATTCATCTGGTTTATGTGGTACTATCGGTCCAACACAGGGCTTCATGTGTGCTAGACAAGCACTCTACCAACTAGGCTATATCTTCACCCCAACAAAAGAAACTTTTTAAAAGAAAATTATTTTATTTTATGTGATGGGTGTTTTGCCTCTGTGTATATCTGTGTACCACTTGTGTGCCTGGTGCTCTGAGAAGTCAGAAGAGGGAGGGAGTCAGAACTGATGTAACAGATGTTTGTCAGCCACCATGTGGGTGCTGGGAATTGGATCTATGGTTTCTGGAAGAGCAGCCAGAGTGCTCTTAACCACTGAGCATCTCTCTAGACTCCCAGATGAACTTTTTAAAGTCCTTTGCTTGCTCTTCACCAGTGGAACAAGCTGACTATTAGAGTAAATCCCTGAGGAGTCCTTGTACTGCAGAAGGCAGCTTGATTGTTTATGGCTAGTTGTAGGTTCCGAGAGAGAGAGAGAGAGAGAGAGAGAGAGAGAGAGAGAGAGAGAGAGAGAGAGAGAGAGAGAGATATGAATATGAATGTGTATGTGTGTTGGGGAGTTTTATAAATGGAACAGCAATTACAGTCCTCTTTATGCTGCAGTCTTATAAGTGGGACAGTATATTTGCATCAAGCATAGATTACTTCAAAGGCTGGGAAATTCCAAAGTGATTTGTGGTCACCTTTTATGAGAGGGACTGTTTAGACAGAGCCTGATGTCTTTGGGAAGTAGATGTTCAGTTTTATGGTAGACTAAAATACTTGTCCCTGTTATTCTAACCCACTACAAGTTTCCTTGTTGGTCACTTTCTAGAGCCATCTTCAAGCTAGGAGTATATATGTATTAGTTTTAAACATCAGTTTCCAGAGAACATAAAGCAGATGTAAGTTTGACCTTTTTCTATTTTCAGGCCCTCTGGAAACTAGCATGCATAGCTGTAGAGTCTGTTCCTGTTTTTCATCTGTTGTAGAAAAAAAAGTACTAAAGTCTGAAATGGCTAGGCAGAGGTAATGGGCAAGTTCATTATCATGAAGCAGCACTTTTCAGTGTTCAGGTACAAATAGTTCTTGACTGTGATCAGTATCATAAAAGGCATCTAGGAGCATATTTAATTCATGTTTTAGCAGCTATATTTAGAGACAGGTATTTTCATGTTTAAGAAAATTGCTGAAGGTCTGGGGGAGTAGCTCAGTTGATAGTTTTTCCCTAGGACACATGAAGCCCTAAGTTTGATTCTAGCACCAGAGATGGAAGGAGCAGGATTATTATTGGCTATATATAGAGTCCAAAGCCAGCCCGAGCTATGTAAAACTCTATCTGAGAGGGAGGGATAAATTATGCTTGAGGTTTTGAAACACCAGGAAATTTGTAATACATACTTATGAGAGCTTGACAGGCTACATAGAGAGACTCTATCTCAGGGATGGGGGGATGGAGGGAGGGAGAGAGGGAGGGAGAGAGAGAGAGAGAGAGAGAGAGAGAGAGAGAGAATGAACTAGAATTAATTATAGTAATTATAGTGGCTTCCCAGGGGCACCCAAATTGAATCAGTTAAGAACAAAACTTGCCAAACTTGGCAGGGCTGTGATGTTCATGTGGACATGTACCTGGGCAAGAGCTCAGTTACTAATCCTTCTTCTCTGCAGACCTTGTGTTTGTTGAGATTTTTTGGGAGAGTGTGCTAGTTGTATGACGAAGGGTTTATTTCGGTTCACCAGTCAACCACAGACAATCGCTTTTCCTGTGTTTTCAAGATATTCAAACTAGGTGGGTGGCTTTTGTCTCCACACTAATAGTGAAGGAGCACTGATGTTCAAGTCACCATGTGGTTGCTGGGAATTGAACACAGAACCTCTGGAAGAGATGCTGGTAACTACTGAGCCACCTCTCGAGCTCTGTGGAGTGTTTTAAATTCTGCTGCTGTTATGAGATATCTGGGGCATTCTCTGTGCTGCAATGTGCTTCAGTAATAAATAGTGCCGGCTCTCTTGTTCTCAGATGCTCATGATCTGACTGGGAGACTTTTGCCTTGTTGCTTTTGGTGACTACTAATAATCAAAGTTGGTAGAGCTGCCTGATTTCAATCCTGAAATTGAAAGTGTGCCCCTTCAGCTCAGGTACTTACATTAGTGTTGCTGAGTGTAAGCTTCTTTCCCACCTGCAAACTTGTATTTTTCTTTCTAGTCTATGAAAGACTTGTTGCAAATTACATGATCATATTATTAAAAATTCAGAAAATAATAGTGCTATAATATTGTAATATTTTTCCTTTGTAGGTGTTTTTGGTTTGGTTTGTTTTTCCTTGTTGTTTTTTGTTTTTTTCAATACATGGATTCTCTGTTTTACCTCTGGCTGTCCTGAAACTCAGGCTGGCTTCTGAGATCAGCCTTCCTCTACCCCATCCCTCTACACCCCTCCCCAGGTGCTAGGATTAAAGGCATTGGCCACCACTGCCCAGCTGTGTGTGTGTGTTTAAATTAAGTTTTGCTTTTGTTTTTGTTTTTGTTTTTGTTTTTGTTTTTTCCTAGTACCATATGTGGAAGTCAGAGGACAGATCACAGGAACAGCTCTCTGCTTCCACTCTGTGTATACTGGGAATTGAACTCAGGTCATCAGGCTTGGTGGCAAAAACCCTTACCTCCTGAGCCATCTCCTCAGCACTCTGTTTTTATTTATTTTGGTTTATGTGTGTGAGGATTTTTGCCTTAGTGTATGTATATATACTGCATGGATACTTGGTGCCTACAAAGGCCAGGAGAGAACACTAATCCGTTGGGAATGGAGTCACTGAAGGTTGTAAGCTGCTGCCGTGTGGGTTCTTGGACCGGAACCTCCGTCCTCTGAGAACAGCATGTGCTCTTACCAGCCAGGCATCTCTTTAAAGACCCACCACTCGCTTTTTAAAAATAAAAGTAGGCCGGGCGTGGTGGCGCACGCCTTTAATCCCAGCACTTGGGAGGCAGAGGCAGGCGGATTTCTGAGTTCGAGGCCAGCCTGGTCTACAGAGTGAGTTCCAGGACAGCCAGGGCTATACAGAGAAACCCTGTCTCGAAAAACCAAAAAAAAAAAATAAAATAAAATAAAATAAAAAAATAAAAAAATAAAAAAATAAAAAAATAAAAGTAGGCGGGGGAGGGCATGCGCTGTTAGGTACAAGTAACAGAAACCTAGTTGCAGCAAATTTACACAAAGCAGACTTTGTTTTAAGGGCAGAAGTGTCTTTGAGCTTAAGGGAAGCCCTTCTTGCTTTATGGAGGACAAGCATTCTCTCCATCTTTGAACAGAGTTTCTCCTTAGGCTTCCTTTTGTCTCTTTCTCTCATCCAGTTTTTTCCATATGGTTAAAAGCTACAAACCTCTACCAAGTTTATTATTTTCTACTTCAGCCAGCTGGACTGGGTTCCTGTGTGGGTTCCAAGACTGGTTTTACAAAGCGGTTATTCCTGTGATAGCTGTTTGCTCTGTGCCATGCAGTTTTCTCATGACGGGGGAAGGCAGGTCCACTTGTAGCTTGTTACCCTCTGGACCTTGGGAGCTAAAATGATTTCAACCATTCCCAAACAGTGACCTTTGGATCGTCAGATAGGACAGGTACCACCCTTGAGGCTTCTGTGGTTTCTCTCTTAGTCTTATTTCCGGGTTCCTCAGGTAGAATTAAAAGCTGGCTCTTGGTACTCAAACTTGAGGCTCTGTACAGATAACAGATCCACTGGGCAGCAGTAAAGTTGGCTCTTTTTTCTCCCTTTCCAGAAAGAAGGCTGGGCCATATCAAATCAAGGGCTGCACCTCCTGCCTTCCAGGCCAGCACTTCTGGCAGCCACTCCCAACATCACTCCCTGATGTGGGAAACGGAGTACGGGCCTGGAGTGCTTGTCCTGCCGCCTCCCTCAGGCTTCACTAAAGAGAACCCTCAGGGTCTATCCTTTAAGGTTTTTAAGAGAGTGACCATTCTAGTGCCAGGCTCCCTTTCACAAGTAACTGCCCAGTCCTTCTGTGTTTAACATGAACATGAAAAGACAGTTAAACTCATTCTAAAAGAGTACTTACACCAAAATTCAGATGCAAGCATTGTTGATCTGCTTAATTCAAGACTCTCCCACCCCAAACACACACACACACACACACACACACACACACACACACACACACAACTAAATAGATTGTAGGATAGCCTAGTGAAAAAGAAAAAGAAAAGCCAATTACAAAAGTGTGGCACAGTTGACTGGGGCCCATCTCAAAGAGCAGCTTTTTCTAGGAAACTATCAACTGTCATCTATGTGATTGCTTGTGACAGCTCCTATGGAAACCCTGTGGTGAGTAAAGATCCTAGCAAAGCCAGAGGACATGCAGACTCCACAGTGCACACCAAGGTTTGGCTTCTTTTTTTTTTCATTGGCGAATGTATATGATCACTTTGCTGTATCATAGATTTCTCTTAAGGTCTGTGTTAATGACACATGCAACATTTATTGTTGAGATATGTTTCAGTTTGTTTCAGCATTTTAAATATTAGAAAATTGAGTTCTAAAAAATACATATAGGGTCACTGTGCCCTGAGATGTTTCTGTATCAGGAACTTTTTCTTTAGATATTGAAACATGTATCTAAAATCTGAGGGACTTCTGCTTTCTTATAAAGTCATTTGAGGGATGAAAGGAGCAACTCTGTGTGTGTGTGTGTGTGTGTGTGTGTGTGTGTGCATGTTGTGTTGGAACAAGGAAAAAGGGATGTAAGTGGATATGAGCAACATGCAGTGATACACAAGTATGAAAATGTCACTTTACTTTAAGTAAATTCTTTTTAAAAATACTTATTTCTGTATAACTGCACTGGTGTTTGCCTGCCCGTATGTCTGTATGAGGGTGTAAGATCTTGGATTTACAGGCAGCTGTGAACTGCCATATGGGTGCTGGGAATTGAACCCCGGTCTTCTTGAAGAGCAGTCAGTGCTCCTAACCAGTGAAGCATCTCTCTAGCTTCTAAATAAACTCTTTTTAAAGAAAGCTTATACTAATGTTTCTCTCTGTTTCCTAGCAATGGATGATAAAGATAATTTTCACAGTCTTTAGTTGTGACATTTTGTGCATGTGAACACAGGCGCCTGTGGAGTGCAGAGGTTACAGATCCTCCTGGAGCTGGAGCACAGATGACTGTGAGCTGCCCGGTGTGGGTGTTGAGCCCTGAATCAGGTTCTTTGCAAGAGCAGCAGGCAGTCTTAACTGCTGAGTTCCTCTTTAGATTTTTTTTTTTAATCTCATTTTTTACTACTAGGATTTGAACTGGGAGCTTTACACAACTGCTGTACCACTGAGCTATGTTCCTAGGCCTAAAATATTCTGTTTTATCATTTTTATCTTGGGAACTGGAGAAAAGGCCCAGTGGTTAAGAGTATTGTCTGCTTTTGTAGAAGACTCAAGGTGGGATCCCAGCACTCAAATTCACATCCATCTGTAACTCCAGTTCCAGGATTTGATGTCTTCTCCTGGCCTCTGTAACTCCAGTTCCAGGATTTGATGTCTTCTCCTGGCCTCTGTAACTCCAGTTCCAGGATTTGATGTCTTCTCCTGGCCTCTGTAACTCCAGTTCCAGGATTTGATGTCTTCTCCTGGCCTCTGCAATACCAGGCCCCCACGTAGTACACTTACATACATTTAGGCAAAACACTCCTACACATATTTTTTTTAACTATAAATAAAATAATTTTTAAAATCTTATTATTTTATTTGAGACAGTATCCTGGCTATGTAGCCTAGGTGGATCAAAATCCTCTTGTATTCTCCTCTAAAGTTCTGGGACCATAGGCACAAACTACCACACCTGGCCCTCTACTTTCATAATTTGTTGAATAATTTTTCATAATTTATTGAAAAAAAGATAGACTTTAAATTGTATATTTTTCAGTTTTTAAAAAAGATTTATTTATTTATTATTATATGTAAGTACACTGTAGCTGTCTTCATACACCAGAAGAGGGCATCAGATCTCATTATGGGTGGTCTTGAGCCACCATGTGGTTGCTGGGATTTGAACTCAGTACCTTCAGAAGAGCAGTCGGTGCTCTTAACCGCTGAGCCATCTCTCCAGCCCCATATTTTGATTGTGAAGAAACGTTTGGAGAGAGAGAGAGAGACGATTGATAGAGACGATTTCCTCAATAACGATAGCTTCAACTTACAATTTACATTGGAATCTTGACATTTTTTGAAGTGTATTGTTCTTCAATCCTTTTGTTTTGTTAAATGTATTTACATAGATGTGTGTATGTATGCCACATAGTATGGGAGCCCACGGGTTCCAGAAGAGAGGACATTAGAGCCTCTGGGACTGGATTAGAAGCTGTTATGAATGCCTAACATAGCTGCTGGGAGTTGAGCTAGGGTCCTCTGGAAGAAGAGAATGCTCTCAACTGCTGAGCTATCTCTCTGGCCCAAGAATCTTGATAATTTAGCATATGTACTACTTTATATAATAAAGGCTGACTTCCTATTTTACTTTAAATGTTTTCCTCTAGTTTGCTTTAAAAAAATCTCCTGGCATATGAATAGTTGTTATTCTTTTTTATTATGGATTCTTATAGTAAGGTTTTACAGAGTAAAAGAGACCCAAGAGAAGGAAGCCAAAGAGCTGACATCCTGACCCCTCTATTTCAGGGGCAGCTGCCCATGGCTGTCTTAGATTTTTTTTGTCATGTTAGCATATAGACTCGTCGGTCTGCGGGAAAGACCAACACTTAGAATAAAGTTGACTCAGCTCCTGTCAGATGTGCTCTTGGATGAGAACTTAGGCCCTCCAACCTCGGTTTCTTCCTCTGGAAGATGGATGGTAATGTGAAGGATGATTTTGAGGGCAGGAGTTTGATTATCCATGCCCAGGGTGAAAGAGTGGATTGACATGAAGGCATTCTATCTCATTGCAGAGTTTTGGAAGAGCCAGCACAGTAACACTGCCTGAGACCTTGTTGTTTGTCTCAACCCTGGATGGAAGCTTGCATGCTGTCAGCAAGAGGACGGGCTCCATCAAGTGGACTTTAAAAGAAGGTAATTCAGATCGTTCTTGAGTGACACAGAACTCAAGTAAACATATTCCAGTGGGAAATGGTTCTATGTTGTTTAATAAAATAAGAATGGAGAATGAGATAAAAAGAGGAAACGGACTTGTACTCCAAAGAGGGTGAGTTTAAAGCTTGAACTGTTATGACTCCACTGAATGTAACAGAAACTGTCTTATCTCTTATACTTCATTGCTTCTGTCTTGGGTTTGAATAGCTCTAGGTTTTTCTATTAATAGCTCTGGCTGCTTGGGCTTTCTGAAGACCTGCTGCATAAGATTTGTTAAGTTCTAATGATTAGAGTCTTGTAATCATAATTGCAAGAAGATCTCTTCTCAACCATTTAAATTACTCACTTGCTTTTTACAGGGCCTGTAAGATTTGACATCCAACATAACCCCGTTAACTGAGTTATTGAAATGAGGCTTGCTTCTCACTTAACTCTTACGTGTCCATCTTGCTGTCATTCCCTTCTGGTGGTGGGGAACTCTGCAGCTGGCAACTCATTGTACTTAATTTCCAAAGTGATCATCCCATACAAAGCTATGTACATATCAAATTCAGGGATCTTAGTCTCTTCTCTGTTATCCTATCCATTAGTAATTTTTTTAAAGATTTATTTATTTTATGTATGTGAGTACACTGTAGCTGTACAGATGGTTGTGAGCCTTCATGTGGTTGTTGGGAATTGAATTTTTAGGACTTTTGCTCGCTCTGGCCCAAAGATTTATTTATTATTATACATACACTGTAGCTGTCTTCAGACGCTCCAGAAAAGGGTGTCAGATCTCATCATATCTCATTACAGGTGGTTGTGAGCTACCATGTGGTTGCTGGGATTTGAACTCAGGACCTTCTGAAGAGCAGTCAGTGTTCTTACCTGCTGAACCATCTCACCACCCCCACCCTCCTTAAAAATTCTTACTTGGTCTTAATTCAGACCTGATTGGTGTGTTCTCTTTTATCATGTCTCCATGGTTTATTATTTTTGAGCACAGCATTAATTTCCCTTTGTTAAGCAGTCTTCCAGATGGAAAAATATTGTCATATGTCAGAAGGTCACACGTCATTACTGCAGTAAACCTGCTTCCTATCCATAGTAAAGGCCAGCTCAAGTTCTTTGGGCATCCTGCCCCACCTGTTTGGAACCTGCATGGAGCAGCAAGACCTTTAAGGCATCCAAAAAGCCAGCACTATGAGGAGTGAGTGGCTAAATCAGCATTCTCAGTGCCTTCTTTGTGTTGTAGGCTCTGGGGACACGTGTGTGCAGTTGCTCCTTCATGGTCGGTGTTTAACCTTTAAGTGTTTTATAATGAAAGAAGAATTTTTTTAAATTTCAAAACTAAGAACCAACAAGTCACAAAGGACAGGGAGAAATATTTTGGAGGCCTATTCTTCCATTTACTGTCTCAAGGCAAGACACCTTTGCCACTCAGGCTGCTCTGTTCCTCCCCTGCTCTCTGCACACAGGTCTTTATTTTACAAGTAGTCTTGGTTGTGTCCAGCACAGCTGGGGCTTGTCTTGTCTGTTACTTACTCAAATACACCAGTCAGTCTGTCCTTCCTTGTGGCTTAGAGATGAAATTGTTTTTCATTCAATGTAATGTGTATTAATAGAACCTTAGCCTGGGAAAGATACTGTATGGGACATTAAAAAAAAAAAAAAAAAAAAAAAAGACCTTGTCCTTAAGGCACCTATAGTTTGATAGGGATCAAAGACAGCTTCAGTGTAGAACAAGGTTCTGTAACAACTTAAGGAAGGTTCTGGCAATGTACTGTGAGCCTGTACCTAGTGAGTGATGATTTCAGAGGTGGTCTGTGGCTGGGGTGGAGGGGAGGGGGTCATTGGGGTAGAGACCTGGGACAGGGTTGTGGGTCAGGGAAAGTGCTGGTGCGTGGGATACACAGCAGGTAGAGAGTGGAGAGAGCAGCAAGGTATGTTGGGCCTGATTGATGAAACAGGAAGTTGGGAGCTATTAGCGTGTTTGAACAGGTGAGTGATGTATTGAGTGTTCCCCTTTTAGATTAATCCAGGAGTAAGTAGCTGTGTGGGAAGAGAACAGAGTGGGAGAGCCTATAGGCAGGGCCTAGCACTAAGTAAGGCGTTCAGACAGCAATTTGGTTTATTATTATTTTGTTGGTTTTTTGTTTTTTTGTTGTTGTTGTTGCTGCTGTTGTTATTGTTGTTGTTTTTGAGAACAGGGTTTCTCTGTGACCTTGGCTGTGCTGGAACTCAGTCTGTAGACCAGGCTGACCTCAAACTCAGACATCCACCTGCCTCTGCTTCCTGAGTGCTGAGATTAGAGGAGTGAGCCACCTCCACTGCCCAGCAGACAGAACTATTATGACATTTAAGAATGGGTGAGTGGTACTTAGTTAACAATCTAACCACTTAAAGTGATAGGAGCTGGGGAGGGGTTGTTTTGGTTTTGTGTTTTTGTTTGAGACGGGCTTCCTGGAGCCTAGACTGGCCTCAAGTTCCATGTGTAGCTAAGGATGACCTAGAACTCTTGATTTTCTCTCTCCACTTTCCAAGTGACAGGATTATAGATGTATATCACCAAACTCAGCAGAACTACACTTTAAAATTAAATTAAGTCCTGGATAGCAGTAACTTCAATTTACATTTGTTTGTTTGTTTGTTTGTTTGTTTTGAGACAGGGTTTCTCTGTGTAGCTCTGGCTGTCCTGGAACTCACTTTGTAGACCAGGCTGGCCTTGAACTCAGAAATCCGCCTGCCTCTGCACTCCCGCCCCACCCCCCTCACCCCCCACCCCCACCCAGTGCTGGGATTAAAGGCGTACGCCACCACGCTCAGCTCAATTTATAATTCTGTATAATGATAGTAACACACTGATACTGTGAGTTGGAAATATAATTTTACTCTTATGGTTATAACTAAATATTTCAAAGTTGGCATATCTAAAACTATTAATATATAACTATATTATGAAGTTATAGACTTCATCTAATAGTTCATAAGAACTATTATAGACCTTGGAGATACATCAAGGGAAAAAAAGAGGAGGGGGAAAAAAACCTCCCTTGCCTGAGCTCAGAGTTTTGGTTCTAGTAGGGACACAGACAGGAAAGAAATATGCGCAAGAAAGAGCTGTGGAGAAACCAGATCAGGAAAAAGGGTCAGCACTGGGCAGGGGCAGGGTTGAGGGGCCACACTTTTTAACAGGCCTACAGAGAACATGTCATTTGAGCAAGACCTGAAGGAAACAAGAACCTTTTGTAGTGAGATGTATGATGGAGTGTTATTGTTTGAGTTTGAGATTATCTCCCACAGGCTTATGTCCACAGCTGGTGGTACTCTTTTGGGAGGTTGTAGAAACTTAAAAGAGTAAGGCCTGACTGCTGGAAGTAGGCCCCTGGGGATGAGCCCTTAGGATTATAGCTGGAACTTCCTTTCTCATTGGTCAGCACGAGAACTGCAGCAGCCCCCCATTTCCACTCACATGGACTAAGCTTCTGTCATGCCTTAGCTTGGAGCTGAAGAGATGACTCGGTGGTCACAATGGTCTGTAATTCTAGTTCCAAGGTATCCAGCAACTCTTTTCTGGATTCCACAGCACCAGGCATGCCCGTGGCACATAAAGTAAAACAAAACCAAACCAACTCTGTGAGCCAAATAAATCTCTTCCCCCTTAAGTTACTCCTATTTGGGATTTTGTCATAGCAACGAGAAAGTAACTCAGAATCCCGGGGAAGGGTCGGCGTCTCCTCGCCTGAAGAGCATTGCAATGGACGTGTGCGGCAGGGGCAGGGCAGCAGGTGGAAGTACACTGAACTTGGAGGGAAATGGGGACCAAACAGAATATAAGGGACCCTATTCTGCCTTTATATGATTTATTAGAAAGGTATCCTTTTGCTTTCCTGAAACAAAATTTATAGATAGTGACTTACATAGTTTTGCAATTGATAATCTAAAACTGAATAATAGGAAAATAATTTCTAAAAATTGAGATATGGTCTTTCTGTGTAGTTTTACAGGCTGGGCTGTATAGCTCAGATTGGCCTCAAAATTGTGCTTCTTTTCACTCCTTATTACTGACGTTTCAGACACATATTACATCTCAGCACTCGGGAGGCAGAGGCAGGCAGATCTCCATGAGTTCAAGGCCAGCCTGGTCTACATAGTGAGGTCCAGGACAGCTAGGGCTATTTAGAGAGCTCCTGTCTCAAACAACAACAATCCAAACAAAACCAAACAAATGAAACTACCTGGCATCTCTGGCCCCAGTCCCCATGGCCATCAGGAAATGTACTCACAGATTTCTGAGCACTCCATAGTGAACTGTGTCTGCACCCCCCATAAAGAGTGCTTGTGTAGGCCTGGTTGCCATGGAAGGACATTGAAAGAAATGGAAGAATCCAAGCATAGGAGTAGCATGCCTACGTATTACAGACAGAATGTGTTTCTACAGGTTGGGTCTTAAGCTCCAGTGTACTGGTAAGTGACTGTGGGACTTTATGAATAGCATAAGGGTGAGACTCCACACTTGCGTTAGTGTCCTTGTAAGAACAGGACAGACTTGTCTGTGTTCTTTCTCTCTGTCATGTGAGGGCACAATGAGAAGATGTCTGTAGCCATGAAGAGGTTCCTGGACAAGAGCCAAGCCTGCTGGATCCTGATCTCAGGATTCCAGCATCCAGAACTATGAAAAATAATTGTCAGTTTCTAGAGTCCCTTAGTCTGTGATGTTTTGATGTTCAAGCAGACTAGTGTACCTGGTATCTATAAATGAGTTATCTTTAAAAAAAAAAAAAGATTTATTTATTTACTTTAGTTATATGAGTGCACTGTAGCTGTCTTCAGACATACCAGTAGAGGGCATCAGATCCCATTAAAGATGGTTGTGAGCCACCATGTGGTTGCTGGGAATTGAACTCAGGACCTCTGGAAGAGGAGTCAGTGCTCTTAACTGCTGAGCCATCTCTCCAGCCCTGATCATCTCTTCTCAATGACCCCCTCTTCCTCATGGTTCAGCACCCCCACCCTTTGTGGACTTCCCACCCTATTCTCTATTCTGCCCAGCCATTGTGTAATTAGCATTTCTTGACAAGGCAGAACATAAATGGTAAGAATTGTTTACACAAACCTGAGGTAGGAGATTCTTGTTATAAGCATTACAGTGCCTTGCCTGGGGAGGGCAGAGAAATCGGTATTTGATTAACACAAGGGTAAACTTTACACAGTGTACAAAAACATTATGCCCAATGTATTCTCCAATTTGAGGATAAGCAGGTGCTATGTAGAATGAGGCTGGGCTGATGGGACTAGGAAGAAGTTGGGATGCTAAGCAATAGTGTATTGTGCATGTCCATACCAGGGAGGACCTTGGCTTGGGCTTGAAACAGTGGAATGGGTGGGAGAAACCTGTGAATTCAAGCACAAGTCTTTTACCAGCAAACTGATGTTCTTCGGAGTACATATCTGGGACTCATTTCATGGTTTCCTGTTTCCTTTTTTTAGGAGCTAAAAACCTACAAATATTTCCCCCCGTATCCACAGTTTTTTTTGGCAGGTACAGTTGCTCTCAATGAAACACATGTTGCTATTCCTAACAATTTAAAGACAGACTTATACAACCACATGAATGTCCTATTCTAGGTGGGCGCTTCTTTCTGAACCTTTTCCTATGCTGAGAGTTGTGCAACAGTGCTCTCCGCTATCCTCTTACTGCTCAGCTGGCCATCAGGTCCTGTTGTGCAGATTCAGGAAGTACCGTCCAAATCTGACTGTCACTCCTCTCAGTCTCCAGTTCCAGGTCACAGCCAGGCTTGTGGCATCTACCTCCGAGATTCATGTGGCAGTCTGCTGACCACTGTCAGGATTCCCCACGGTCTCTTGCTTGTAATAGACATTGTGCTGACACACACACACACACACCCTTCAAGGGACATTGTGCTGCCTCCAGTGCTTGCCACCTATATCCATGTGGAGAGTGTGCCACCTGTGCACAGAGAGAGGAAAGGGAGTGTGAGCACCCTTAATGGGGTCGTTACCACAGCTAGTCTGAGGGGACTGGCTCATGTGGTCAGGTCTGAGCTCATAGGACGCCTGGAAGACCCATCAGTCTGCATCACTCACATCTCAAGCCTCACTCCTTTGACTGGCACAGAACTTCTTACTAGCTCTCAGCACTTTGGTCTTATGGGCTAGAGAGATGGCATGAAAGTGATACAGACATACATGCAGGCAAAGCCACTGAGACAATGAATGAATGAATGAATGAATGAATGAGAGAGATGGCATGAAAGTGATACAGACATACATGCAGGCAAAGCCACTGAGACACTGAATGAATGAATGAATGAGAGAGATAGCATGAAAGTGATACAGACATACATGCAGGCAAAGCCACTGAGACACTAAGTAAGTTAGTTAAATAAGTAAGTAAATAAAGTCTAGACCTTGACTTAAAATAGTGTTGGGCAAAGACCCCATGGCCAGGTCACCTTCTTATCTACAGGCAAAGTGAAGCCCCTTCCTCATGTGGGCTCTGAGACTCTTCATTGCAATGAATGAAGGTCTTCCAGCTTGTGCTGGGGTTTTGTCTTCCTTGATGGGGCCTCTTGACCACTGAAGAGCTCAGTTAACATCTGAGGCATTTAATGCCATTTGGTTCCCAGGACCCTTCTGGCCAAGTGTCTTTTGTGGGTCCTTGCAAGTGTGTGGGACTTGCTTTGCCTCCTTGCATGCGTCAATCCCTGACACTTGTACCACTGTGGTGGCAGGTAGTTCTGGCTTCTTGAATTTCACACAGCCTTTTCTGCCTTTTGTAGTACCTGTTAGGTTGAGTGTGTGTTCGGAGGAACAGTCAGATCTGCAGAAGAGTGACAGCATTAGGTGGGGAAATTATGAAATGTGGCGATGACATTTTCTTAGTAGTTCTATTTCTTAAGGAATTCCCAGGTTTTGGATGATGCGTGTCTTCTTCCTTTCTATCTCACTGCTCAAGTACAAGAAAGGTGTTTTTTCTCAATGTCTGTGAGGATTAAAATTAGTCTGACATGAGGGGATTATGACAAAGCTTTTTGTTTGTTTTTGTTTATTTTTTGAGACAGGGTTTCTCTGTGTAGTTCCCAGAACTCACTCTGTAGACCAAACTGGCCTCGAATTCATAGAGACCCACCTGCTTCTGCCTCCCAAGTGCTGGGATTAAAGATGTGTGCTACAGACCACCCAGTCTGGCAAAGCTTTTTGTTTCCGAAGCACTGGGGTCTTTTTCTTTTATGTGGTTCTAAGGATTAATACCAGGTCCTCATGCATCCTTGGCAAGCATTCTCCTGATGAGCTGTGTCTCCAACTCCCTTTTTATTTGTGTTTTGAAATAGTATCTCACTAATTGTCCAGGCTGGTCTTGATCTCAGTTTGTAGACCCTGTAGGCCTTGAGCTTTTGATTTTGCTGCCTCAGCCTCTTGAGCAGTTAGAATCATAGATATGTGTCATCAGGCCCAGCTCTCTGTCCTTGTCTGTCTCTCTGTCTCTCTCTCTGCACCTATGTGTGCACATGTGTCCACATGCATGCTCTCACCCGTGTGTGTACATGTGTAGGGATCAGATGTTAACTTCAAGATGTCTTCGGCAGTAATTTCTCCAAGCCTTCTGAACCTGAATCTTACTAGTTAGGCAGGACAGGCTAACTGGTCAACGAGTCTCTGGAATCCATCTGTTTCTGTCCTCTTCCCTCCCCCAGTGCTGAAGTTATGGGTGCTTAATGCTAAGCTCAGCTTTTTCATGGACCTTGTATTTTAGTTTTTTAAAGTGTGTGTGGTATGATTGTGTGCATGCACATGTGTGTGTGGTGTGTGGAGGCCAGAGAGTGAGATTGGATGTCTTTCTCAGTGCATCTTCACCTTATTTACTGAGTCTGGATCTCTTGATAAACCTGGTACTTGCAAGTTTAGCTAATCTAGCTACCCAGCTTGCCCTATGTGTGCTGGTAATCTGAGCACTAGTCCTCACACTTGCATAGTAAGTGCCTTATCTACTCATCATCTCCCTAGGCCTGGATTTTACTTTTTAATGAATGAATGAATGAATGAATGAATTTTACTTTTTAATGTGAAAGATTTTGGGAGAAGGGGGACATACTGGGGACAAAATCCTGGACCTTGTACTTGTTAGGCAAGTGTCCTCCCACTGTACTAAATCCCTAACCCCATGTGAAATGTTTTTAAACATTTTCCAACATAAATGTTCTCTGTAGGATACCATGCACTTGCCTGTTAGCTTCAATAAGTACCATCCTGTGTACAACCAGCCTTGTTCGTTTTGTACCTGACTCACTTCCCTTCCTGATGGGACACACTTCAAAATGTAGTGCACTGGACATTTTTCTTGCTAGCAAATCCCTACTAGTAGTAGCAGAAATCTGGCCTCTAGTGTATTCTTAGCCATCTGTTTTGGTATAGCATAATTATGATTTTGGAAGCATATGAATAAAATGCTTCTTTTTGGCTGTAACTGTAACCTGTTCATTCTTGCCATTGGGTATCAGTGGCTTGATGTCACCTCCCTCCCACCCCTATTGTATCTGTTAAGGTGTGGCATCCCAGAAGGCACCTGGGTGTGCAGTCTTTTCAGTCCCGTCATGATTGATGGTAACACCTGGCCTGAATTACTGTTGCTGAGGTGAGATGAGGAAGAATAATAGAGTTTAGGGGCTGGAGAGACGGCTCAGCAGTTAAGAGCACTGACTGCTCTTCCAAAGGTCCTGAGTTCAAATCCCAGCAACCACATCATGGCTCACAACCATCTGTAATGAGACCTGACGCCCTCACCTGCTACATCTGAAGACCACTACAGTGTACTTAGATATAATAATAAATAAATCTTAAAAAAAAAAAAGAAAATAGTTTAGCTGTTGGGCCATTTTCCTGATTGCTTGGGTATTTAATTCTGCATGATTGTCCTTATCCAACATGACACTGTGACATGCACTAGTTTTCCATGAAGACAAAAGCTGTGGTAAGATTTAGAACATGAAGACCTTTTGAGTAAACATTTATTTTAAAATTCTTTCCCCATGAAAGCTAGATTTTGAGGGGCATTTAAGACTTTGTACTTTACAATATAAACCTGACAACTTTAAGGAGCATAAGGCTTCGATTATTTCTGGGGAGAAATAGTTCCTTAACTAGGTTGCTTGGATGCATGAAATTTAGTTTTGAGTTGAAGGAACATAAATGACTATTTCTTCCAATATTTTATATCAGAGAACAGTGTTAGGACATTTAAGTTCATTTCTGAGGAAGTAGCACTTGTTTATTGCATTCAGGCCACACCCTTCTTGTTTTATTGCTGTCTTCTCTGCTAGAACTAAAATCTCATGTCAGCTTTTTCTCTTTTGGTCAGGACTCTGGCCGCTGTCTGTCTCTGTTGTTCATCTCACACTAGCTTAGGCCTGTTTTCATTGAGCTGTTGCAGCCGCCCCTATGCTGTATTCCTTCTCCTCCCTCCTCATTAGTTCTCTGATACCCGCCTACTGCTCATCCCACTCTCATAGGCCTGCACCACACTTCTCTCACCTTAGAAG
This sequence comes from Mus caroli, assembly GCF_978045245.1. Lineage (NCBI taxonomy): Eukaryota > Metazoa > Chordata > Mammalia > Rodentia > Muridae > Mus > Mus caroli. Next base: position 15,690,859 of record NW_028227268.1, read on the forward strand.
CTTCTAGTTTGCTCTCGGTGCTTATGTTCCCCTTCTGAGGCTTTCTATACTTTCTTGTCTGTGGTGGCTCTGCTAGCAGTCCAGCTTTTGTTCTGTCTCATCAGGAGCACACCACACTGACTAGGCTTGTGGCAGGTACGTGGTTTTCAACTCCTCTTTTCCATCACCCCCATGCTCTGGTCCTGCCTGCTTTCTCTATGAAGGGGTGTGTGTGTGTGTGTGTGTGTATAGGGGGGTGTTGTAAAGCATTTGGGACTTCATCTCTGGTGTCTATAGTCCCTCAATGCCTTTTGAAAGGCCTGGTTCAGAACATTTCAGATCACTTGGAGACACTTAGAAGGGTGTCTGATCAAATGCCATAGCGTGTAGGTTGTCTAGTTAGAGAAGAGCTGGTTTCAGTGGTTCTCTGTGGAGCCTGATAGAAGTTGGAAGATGGCAGTGTAGAAGGGCAGGACAACCTGTGCTTTACCCTGCATGTGTACCTGCAGACCCTGGAGAAGTTCCAGAAATATTGCTGTTCTGGAGTAGAGAAGAGAATGATCTTTCAAGGCTCTTTGAGCAGCAGTTAAGTGAGCAGTGTGTTCTCACAGGGTCCATAATCAAAGGTTCTTACTTCTTGATACATAGAAGAAGTCTGTCTAGAGCCACCTCTAGAGAAAGCTGTTCATCGTCAACTATAGCTTAAAACAGTTGATTTTCACTGACTTCTTTAAAGCCCCTTTTCTCTCTAGCCAAGTTGTGTTGTCCCCACCCCACCTTCAACCCCCAATCTTCTCCTATAGCATCGCAGCCTGACCAGCTTCTGCTAGGGAAGTCTGAGGTGGGGGTAGGGTGTCTCTGGCATGCAGTTGCCCTGTGGAACTGGAGGATCAGACCTCCAAAGGTGTCTCACAGGTGGAGGTGGGGTAAGACTGTCTTTGCTTCCAGCTTGTGGAAAGGGTTTCCTGAAATGGTTTCCTTTTTAGTCTTTTTTGTTTGTTTTTATTTTTTATCTTTTCATTTTAGAAAAGATATATATGTATATGTATATTTTATATATATATCTTAAATGAAAAGATATGCGCATGCACGCACACACACATAATGCACATACAGAATTAAAGGGAACAACATCAAGAGAGCTTCATGTAATCAAGAGAGCCACATGTAGCCAGTGCCCAGCTGCAGTGATGGCCCGTCAACACATGACAGTCTGCCCCTCTCCTCCTTTTATTTTAAACCAAATGCCACATCATCTTATCCATAAATTTAAGTAAGTAAAAAAAAAGATTTATTTATTTTATTTATATGAGCACACTGTAGCTCATATAAATAAACACACACCAGAAGAGGGCACTGGATCCCATTACAGATGGTTGTGAGCCACCATGTGGTTGCTGGGAATTGAAGTCAGGACCTCTGGAAGAGCAGACAGTGCTCTTAACCGCTGAAACATCTCTCCAGCCCAATTTAAGTAATGTTTTAAAACATGGATGAATAATCAGCACTGTGCCTAGGCAGCTACTTTTAACTTGTATTCCCTAGGTGTTCACATGGGCTTATCCTTTTCGTTAGGAAAGTTTGGCTGCATTCTACCTGCAGTATTCTAAATACCTGATTACCTTTCATTCTGCTGACTACATTGTTCCCCGTGTGTCTTAGTCAGGGTTTCTATTTCTGGACAAAACATCATGACCAAGAAACAAGTTGGGGAGGAAAGGGTTTATTCAGCTTACACTTCCATACTGCTGTCCATCACCAAGGAAGTCAGGACTGGAACTCAAGCAGGGCAGGAAGCAGAAGCTGATGCAGAGGCCATGGAAGGATGTTCCTTACTGGCTTGCTCAGCTTGCTTTCTTATAGAACCCAAGACTACCAGCCCAGAGATGGTCCCACCCACAAGGGGCCCTTCCCCCTTGATCACTAATTGAGAAAATGCCCCACAGCTGGATCTCATGGAGGCACTTCCCCAACTGAAGCTCCTTTCTCTGTGATAACTCCAGCCTGTTTCACTAAATATATGTGAGCTTTCTCTATTTGCTTTATGTATTTCCCAGCAAACAAAATAGGTAGACCCTGGGCCACAGTATTTGAAATTCAGTACAATCCTTAAGTAGCTGATACCAAGGAAGCTACATGAAACAGAGTACTTACTCCTTGAGAAACATAGTAGGTCCATGATGCAATTGACCAAGTACACACAGTAGGTAGTGGGTTTCTTATTTCCTTGAGAACGGGCTATTTGAATGGAGACTGAGGAGAGCTGACTTAGATGGAGGTGAGCGCAGGAGCAACATCAAGGCCAAGAGGAGTTTATGGAAGAGTGACTCACACAAGAAGGCACAGAGAAGTGGGCCTGCAATTGACAGATGTCAAACATCATGCTTGAAGGACATGATAGGTTTTAATCTCAGGTAAGGCTACATTCATTTCGATGGTATTGTATCTTTGTGAAAGCGGAGTTTTTGACAGTTGCTTATGACAAAATTCAAGTACCATGTGAACATCTATGTTAAATGGTAATGAGGGTGGCCACAACCAGTTTATTCTAAGGTTTGAAAATTGTATAGTACTTGACAGGTACATACATTCTGTAGTTAGTAATTATGATTAAGAATGAAAAAATTTCACTTATGTGTATCTTTTTGCCCCATGACTTCTCAGTTATTGTATCCTAAATACTAAGTTTCTCAAACCTATCTAATCAAGAAATGGGACTGTTTGAAATTCCTTTGGGGAAATTGCTGAGACATGAAGGTACTGTGACCATCAAGGATGGGGAAGCCACAGTAGAAGGCATTCAATACTGGAGAGGAGACATTGGAGGAGTTTGGGCAAGAGGAGATATGTGCATTACTTTTGTTAAGCCCAGCCCTCTTAGATAGCAGTGAATGTGGGTCTGAGAACCAGAGAGACTCTGAGATGGGGAGCTGGAGTGTAGTCCAGTGAGAGATGATGCCTGTCTGTCTGTTGTCGTTCCCCCCAACCCCCTCCCCCTTAATTTTTTTTTTTTTTTTTTTTTTTTGAGACAGGGTTTCTCCATGTAGCCCTGATTGTCCTGGAACTCACTGTATGGACCTGGCTGTCCTCAAATTCAGAGACCAGCCTGCTTCTGTTTCCTGAGTGCTAGGATTAAATGTGTGCACCACCACTGCCTGGCAGCTTTCTCATTTTTAAAGTGATAAGATGAAAAGGAAGAGGTACATTCAAAAAAATTTAGTAAATCAAAATTTATAAAACATGGGATCTAATTGAATGGAACTAGTAAGAGAAAGTAATATTGAGGACAGGAATGTTTCAGGTTATGTGACTGGGTAGTACTGAGACAGCAGTCCCTGTGCCTGGGTAGTACTGAGACAGCAGTCCCTGTGCCTGGGTAGTACTGAGACAGCAGTCCCTGTGCCTGGGTAGTACTGAGACAGCAGTCCCTGTGCCTGGGTAGTACTGAGACGGCAGTCCCTGTGGGTTAGAGTGAGGAGCAGGTGTGAGGGCCTGAGCAGCTGCAAATGGAAACATTGTCTGTGCGCGGTGGAGACCTGGCGGAAGGATTTCAGAGTATCTCTGAGGCTTGCTCAGGAAAGATTACTGTGGCAGTGTGATTCTGACAGGGGAGAAAGGTCGGAGAAAGCATAGGTGAGAAGGCAGACAGGGAACTTGGAACAGTTCTTTTCGGTAGGGCCAGCACATTGCATATGTAGCTAGAGAATTGATACCTCCCAAGACAGTAATTTTTTAGGGGATGAGCCTAGAAATCAGCATTTCAAAAACCTTAGGGGTTACTGTTGGATGCTATAGGTAGCTGGGCAATACTTTGGAGAGCCGTTTTGGCAATTTTTTGTCAAATGTAGATAGTACGATCAGCCAATCCACTCTTAAGTTGTTTCCCAGGGGAAAGAAAAAATAGTTCAAAAGAGACCCATACTCAAATGTTAGTAGTTTGTTTTTGTTTTGTTTTGTTTTTTTCCAGACAGGGTTTCTCTGTGTAGTTCCCGCTGTTATGGAACTCACTCTGTAGACCAGGCTGGCCTTGAACTCAGAAATCCGCCTGCCTCTGTCTCCCAATTGCTGGAATTAAAGGCGTGCGCCACCACTGCCCGGCTAGTAGTTTTATTTTACAATAATCCAATGTCCCTCAACAAATTAACAGGTAAGCAAATAGTGACTTAAGGCAGAATGCTACTCTTTAATCTTAGTAATACCACAGCTTTGGATTTCAAAGACAGTGTACAGTGAAAAAGAATCTCCACACAAACAAAGGAATCAGTGGTTGTTGGGGGTGGGGGAGATTTGGGAATATTGATTCCCGAGGGGTAAAAGAGTGTTTGGGGTAGCGGAGATGCTCGATGACTGTGAAGGTAGTGACGTGAGCTATACATCTTTCCAAGATAACTTAAACTATATACTTTAATGCATTTAAGAAAGAAAGGAGATCATATGCAGAATATATGTGGTAATATATGTACATAATATTGCCCCAAATGATTATAGTGTTTTCTTTTTGGGTTTTTGAGACAGGGTTTCTCTGTGTAGCCCTGGCTGTTTTAGAACTCACGCTGTAGACCAGGCTGGCCTCAAACTCACAGAGAACTGCTTACTTCTGCCCATGAATGCTGGGTGCACCACAACTGCCCAGCTGATTGCAGTGTTTTCAACAGTGTTCAGAGGCCTGCTTTGAGGAAGGGGGATCACTGTATAGATTTGGGGTTCACAGTTGGAGCAGATATGTTGAGTAATTAGAATTGATCATTGATATGTGGGCTGAATAGGAAGTAGGAAGTAAATTAATGCCTTTTAATTACTTCAACAAATGCACTGAACATCTGTTATGTGTCAGATTATTTTAGGTAGAGACAATGTGGCAGACAACAGAAGATAGTATCTAGAATCAGACATAAACAAACCAATAACAAAATACCCAGAATTTAAGATGAGACAAGTGCCACAGGGAAGATTTCAGCAGAGGATATAGGGACTCCTGAGGGATAGAGCTAGTCATGGAAGACCTTTGAGGTATGACATCTGGTCAAGACCTAGGCAGAGGGAAGAGAAATGCATGGGCTCTGGGGCAGAGGTAGGCCTGGCAGGATGGGGAGGAGTACTGAGAAGCAGCATGCAGGACTAGAGAAGAGGAGGAGCTAGTGGGCAGGGACAGGGAGGGCGTGTGTGTGAACAGTGGCCAGAGTGAGCTGGGGAACCACCAGATGGTCTCAAGTCCTAGACCTGTGATCTGAGTATGTCTTTTTGAGGATCATTCTTCTCTGTTTGACAGCAGTGAAGTAAAGTCTTGCAGTGGGCACTCAGGAAGCAGAGGGAGCTAGGCAGATCTCTGAGTCCAAGGTTAGCCTAGTCTATAGAGGGAGTTCCAGGACAGCCAGACAGTTTCTACACAGAGAAACCCTCTCTTCAGAAAACAAAAACAAAGTCTTATAATTATTGAATCTGTATTTAATCCATATAAATATGCTCTGTGAGGGGCTAGAGAGATGGCTTAGTGGTTAAGAGCACTGGTTAAGAGTTCTTCTAGAGGATCCTGGTTCAATACCCAGCACCCACCTGGCAGGCATAGCATGGCATGACATGGAACTCCAGTTCCAGAGCTTCTGACACCCTCACACATATATACATATAGGCAAAATACTAATGAACATAAATAAAAATAAAATTTAAAAAGATGCTCCATGAAATTGATGTACATTGATAAATAAATAGTAATGAAATTTATTTTAAGTCAATTATTTGAGATATATATATATATATATATATATATATATATATATAATTTTTCCATTTGTTTAAAGCATAAGCAAATTTGCATACCAATGAGAGGGCAAAGGTTTTTTTTTTTTTTTTTTTTACATAAAAGAATTAAGTCCTGTATGTGTATGAGTGTGGTATATGTTGATGTGTATGTATGTGTACATACTGTACATACACATGAAAATACAAAAAAGTGAAAAGTAAAGATATCTTTCTAGAGAAGGAGAAAAGTCTTGGCTGAACACTTGACACTGTAGGACATGGGGCATCTTCAACAGTTTTCAGTTGATCACTATTTTGATTTTTTAACTGTCATTGTCGAGAACCCACTTCATACAAATCTGTAGTACAGAATGACAGAAGTATATTTAGTGTCATTTCAGAAATAGTTAGAAATCTCCTAATTACAGGGCAAAGTTAAATTAATGATTTCTTTTTTATGAATGTAATGTCAATGACTCAAACATCAGTTCTTAATATTTGTTTATTTACTTTGAGATAAGTTCCCACTTTGAGCCATGGCTAACCTGTAACTTGCTATGTAGACATTGTTGTCCTCAAACTCAAGGGATTCATGCCTGTCTCTGTTGCCTGAGTTCTGGGGTTAAGGCGTGGACCACCAAACCTGACTCAAACATCAATTTTTAAGTCAAACAATAATTTGATACAATCTAAAGGTAATAGTGTTTTGATACATTCTCAGTGTGTAAAGAAATTAGGAAAATATTAATGGCTTTTGTTTCTGTAATTAAATTATGTAATCTGTAATTAAAGCATATTTCTTTTGTTACTGGTAGTGGGTTTTGTTGTTGTTAATTTGTTTGATATACTCTCAACCCAGGCTACCTTAAAATTTACTTCTGTGCAACTGGGGATGACCTTTAAACTTCTGATTTCTCCACTGATTTCTCCACCTCCCAAATTTGGGTATTGTAGGTGTGCTCTACCATAATTGACTTGAAACCATTGTTTTTCTATGAGAGTAGAAAACTTTTACAGGCTCTGATTGGAGCTGCAGTGTTTCAGGAAGTACTAACTGATGCTGTGTGGCATGATGGCATTCAAGGTGCAAAGTATATGTGTACATTCAGGACCTGGCTGCAGTGAGGTTGTGTAGTATAGTGTGGGTGAGGGCTGCCAAGGACACCTTGGTGTCCAGAAACTTTCACTGCTGTCAAATTCTTCCTGATCCTCACATTCAATTACGCAACCCCCTGTGGGTTTAAGAATTTGGGCTTTGTTAATAATGCAGCGTACTCAATCCTGGCATTGGAGATGTCATTTGTGTGTCTGTCTCTCAGTGTGTATTTGCTTCTTGGGCTTTGTTTGTTTGTTTGCTTGCTTTGTTCTATTCTGTTTGTTTTTCCTTCCTACCTACCTCTCTTTCTTTCCTGCTGTCTTTTACATTCCTACCACAGTTTCCCCTTCCCCCTCTCCTCCCAGTCCCCACCTTCTCCCAACATTTACTCCTCCTTGTTTTCTCTTCAGGAAAGGGCAGGTCTCCCATGGCACATCAAGTTGTAATAAGGCGAGGCACCTCTTCTCCTATTAAGGCTAGGCAACCTAGTAGGAGGAAAGGATCTCCAAAGTGAGCCACAGAGTCACAGACAACCCCTGCTCCCACTGTTCAAAGCCCCTCAAGAAGACCAAGCTATACAACTGTAACATATGTGCAGAGGTCCTAGGTCAGTCCCTGTGAGCTCCTATGAGCACAGCTTAGTTGATTCTGTGGGGTTTCTTGTGGTCTTTACCCATCTGGTTCCTATAATACTTCCTCCCCAATTTGTTTTCTAAAAAGGGGGTTGAGGATGGAGTTGATGGGTGGGAAAGTGGGGAGGATCTGGGAGGAGAAAACCATGATAGAATATATTATATAAGCCAGGCATGGTGGCGCACGCCTTTGATCCCAGCACTCAGGAGGCAGAGGCAGGCGGATTTCTGCTGTTCGAGGCCAGCCTGGTCTACAAAGTGAGTTCCGGGGCTATACAGAGAAACCCTGTCTTTAAAAAAAAGGGGGGTGGGGTGGGGCTGGAGAGATGGCTCAGCGGTTAAGAGCACTGACTGCTCTTCCAGGGGTCCTGAGTTCAATTCCCAGCAACCACATGATGGCTCACAACCATCTGTAATGGAATCTATGCCCTCTTCTGGTGTGTCTAAAGAGAGCAATAGTGTACTCATCATATACATAAAATAAATAAATAAATCTTAAAAAAAGAATATATTATATGAAAAAACCTATTTTCAAAATAAACAAAAAACAAATATAGTGTACTCAAGAAGCCAGTCTCGGGTGAAAGATGGAGGGAATAATTTGTAGGGTGGAGGCTGAGGTGCTGGTAGCACCTAGTACAAATGTCCAGTTGATTCTGAGAAAATAGTTCCAAGTAGGGACCCAGGCCGCTCCCCATCTTGTAATTAGGGCTGGTTATAGATGCCCCTCCAGATGGAGAGAGACAGTACTCTGTCTGTTGGAGATGGGGACATTTTTACACTTCTGCCCTGATGAGCTTAGACGAGACAGTATGGGCATCTGCTTTCCCAGTTCTGCCTCTGGTTAACCAGGACGAGTAGATTAGCACAGTATGGTAGCAGTGCCACCTGCCCTGGCCCCGGATGGAGTTTGATCCTTCCAGGGCAGCAGTGAGCAGGTTGGTTTCTTCCCAGGGTAACCTTGGGAGAGACCCAGCATTGTTTTCAGTGCTATTTTCCCAGAGTGTTACCTCATCTTTTCCTTGAGTTATACCCACTTAACCCTCCTTTTTAAAAAAAGTATTATTATTATTTCTGTAAGTAAAACAGCTCATGAGGTTGGTATTTACCCTTCCTTACCTGGCCTGTTTTGCTGGTCTATTTGCTTACAGCCCTGTAGTTGCCCAGGGTTTCTTTTCACCAGCTGACACTTGTAAGCAAGTATCTTGCCTGATGTATAGTTCTCATTAGTAAATCAAAAACCACTTTCCCTGTTGATCTTACATCACATCACGGTTTCAAGTCATGTTTATTTTTGTTTTGGTTGAGGGTCACAAAAATGTTAATCTTTAACCTTTATTAATGTAGAAAATTCCAAGCATATATACAAAAAATAGTGGAAAGACTGTGTGTCCCTGATTCTGTTTCTAACAAGTTACCAGTACTCTGCCACTTTGTGCTAATCTGCCCCATACACAACTCTTTTCTGTATTATTTTCGAGCAAATCTTGGATTCTCCTTGCACCAGACAAGGTCTCACTAGCCCAGGCTGGCCTTGAACTTTGAAATCTCCTGCCTTATGCTTCCAAGTGCTAGAATTACATGCATATATTACTATGCCTGGCTATCAAATTGTTCTTTAAGAAGAAAAGTATCTGTAGAACAGGACGTTGTTACCCCTCAGAAGCTGAGTAGCGTATTGCTTGCTTCTGTCAGAGGTGTCTTAATAAATGAGTTTTTAATCTGGTCTAAACCTTAGCAGAAGTGTGTCCAGGTACCCTGTTATACTGCGTATATAGCAAGTGTAAAGGAAGCCACATGACCACACCTCTAAAGTTTATCTTTTCCTTAGAAAGCAAGAACATCCCTTTATCACTGATGTTGTTGGCAGAGGGAACCTTCTGCTTTCCACTGATATTCTGTATCTTATGCTGCAGGCCTCAAAAAAAAATAAAAAATAAAAAATAAATCAAAGAGCCAGTAGATAAGCCATAAAAAGCTAGGAAAATCTGCCTCTGAAGTCCATGAGACTGAGCAGACATTGTACAGCAAAGATCAGATTATGAGTAGGAACTCAAACACTTTACCATCCATGTCTTATTTTTATAATTGCTAGGCTTTAGCAGTACCTCTGCCCTCTGTTTTACCTGTGGCAAAGATGGCTTGTTACAGTGTTGTGCTTTCTTTGGAGTCTGACATTCTTGCTTTTGCTGGCTTGTGTGGCTTGCCTGGCTTTGAGGCTGAGTTGGAGATGCTGGGCCCTAATTGCACCTTGCCTGCTTTATTTCAGTTGAGTGAGTGTCATATGCCTTTATTTCCTGTCTCTTGCATCAGTCTGTTTATGAAAGTGTACTGAGAGGTGATTAATGGGAAAGATAAACATGTGCTTACTGACTGAAAGTTCACCCTGTTTCCTGAGAGTCCTTTGGTTTAGTGAATTTGTTTGCTACCTGCACAGCACATCTGGTGTGTGTCTCTGTTGTAAGCACAGCCAGTATATGATAAGGCTTGAAAGACTACTTCACAGGAGAGTCTCAAGTGACAAGAAGATCAGACAGCAGTCTGTCACCATGAGCCTCCTGAGTCTAGAACTCTGCATACAAAATCTTGTTAAAACGTTTTTCTCTCTTCTGTTCTGGGATGCACGGTTGGGTTTTAGCTGTGGGCATTTGTTGGCAGTGCTGCCTCACTATGCAGTCTCTTCCCTGAGGTCTTCAGATGTGGCAGCCTGCTCCTGCTACTAAGGTCCTATCTCCACACTGTCCATCCCAGCCAATCAGCAGCCAGGTCTTCGGCTATGCCCAGGAGAGGAATTTGGCCAGAGTTTACTATTGTAAACATGGAATTACTGCTGTAAACAGAGAAGGAAAAACTCCATTTCTTTCTAATTGAAAAAGTAAAATCCAATCTTGTAGAAAGAGTGAAATTTGGTCATACTTTAAAAAAGATCATTAGACTTTTGATCTTTCCATCTAGTGTTTTTCTGTTGTGCTGAAGGTTTTTTTGTATTGTTACATTATAACCTATGTAAATGTGCCTTTTACCTGACTACATGACTGCAGAAGCAGAAAAACTTGAATATGCTTAAAACTTAGGCTTATTAGCACTGGGCCTGGTGGTGTAGAACTTGAATCCCAGCACTCAGGAGGTAGAGGCAGCCATTTCGGTAAGTTCAAGGCCAGCCAGAGCTAGTCAGACCCTGTCTCAAAACAAAATCAAAAACAAAAAGAAACATTTTATTAGACTTCTTAAGAGGCCTTAATTTTCTACCAAACAGATAATTTAATCATATCAAAGAATTTATAATGCTATTGTGAACATCTTTGTGCAAATAGCTTTTCTTGAATTTTATACTATTTTAAGCTAGATTTTATAGAAATACAATTGGTGGATCAAAGAAAATCAATACTTGAAGCTAGTAGGATTGCCATAAGCTCCACAAGAGCATTTGTTATCCAGTTAGCATCAGTCACGAAGTGTGGCGTTTCCTAATGCGAAGGGATCCCAACAAAAAACTGATGAGTCAGCATTTAGAAATTCCTGTGGTGGGGACTGGAGAGATGGCTCCAGATGGGTTAAGAACACTAGCTGCTCTTGTAGAGGACCTGGCTTTAATACCCAACATGCAACCATCTGTAACTCCACTGCCAGGCTTCCAATGCCCTCTTCTGGCCTCTGCAGACACTTTTTATATGCATGGCACAGAGACATACATGTGGGCAAAACATTCATGTATAAAATAAAAGTAAATATTTAAAAATTTTTATTAGATTTATTTTGTGCATGAATGTTTTACGTGTGTGTGTGTACACACACCATGTATGCTTGGTGCCCTCAGAAGTTAGAAGAGGGCATCAGTTCACCTTGAATTGGAATTATAGTTGGCTGTGAAGTGCCATGTGGGTTCTGGGAATCTAACCCGGGTCCTCTGCAGTAGCAACAAATGCTTAGAACCACCCAACCATCTCTCCGGCCCACTATGTACCTCAGACTGTACTGTGTGCACTTAGTAAGAATTGTAAGCACGTACCTTTGTGCCTCTGTGTTTCCTGAAGTGTCCTCACATGACTTATGCAGTGCAGGTCAGCTTTAGTTGTTGGTACATCTTGTAAGTTGGTCCTGGAAAACCTCCAGGGCCTGACATTTGCGAGCCCTTCTGATGATGCTTCTTGTTCTTTTGCACAGATCCAGTCCTGCAGGTCCCGACACACGTGGAAGAGTAAGTTTCCCTTTCTCCTGAGTATCTCCTCCTGACTTACATCTTATTTAGTTGCTGGGTAAAAATATATGCACAAGTTTAAACTGTAACAAGAATTTTTGACACATAAAATTTTTCCATGTAGTATGATAGAAGCCTCTGTTCCTTGGTAAGGAAGAGGACAGTCGTATTAAAAAGGTTTGATTGAGAGCCTTTTAATCCCAGCACTCTGAATTTGAGGCCAGTCTGGCCTACATAGTGAGCTCCAGGATAGCCAGGGCTTTATAGTGAGACCTTGTCTCAAGAAAAACAAAAAAACAAAACAACAAGAAGTCCCATTTCAATCAAACCTTTTTGGGGGTGGGGGGTGGGGTGGGGGGGTGGGGGTGGGGTCGAGACAGGGTTTCTCTGTCCTGGAGCTCACTTTGTAGACCAGGCTGGCCTCAAACTCAGAAATCCGCCTGCCTCTGCCTCCCGAGTGCTGGGATTAAAGGCCTGCGCCACCACGCCCAGCTCCCGGTTCTCTTTTTAAAACTTATTTATGTATTCATTTTTTAAAATTTATTTATTTATTTGTTTGTTTGCTTGCTTGTTTTATGTGTATGGTTGTTTTGCCTTGGTGCATATTTATGTCTCACATGTGCTACTTGGTGCCTATGGAGGCCAGAGAAGGCATCAGATCTCCTGGGATTGGAGTTAACAGACAGTTGTGAGTCAACCATGTGGGTTCTGGGAATCGGATATGGATCTTCTAGAAGAGTAGACAGCACCTAACTTCCGAACCCATCTCTCCATCCCCTGGATCTCTTTGTTCACTGTCTCACATCACAGAGAGGAAAGGTGAAGGTAACCTGTTCTTAGGGTGTATGCATATTCAAGGGAGTATTGTTACCTGTCAGAGCCTGAAATGATGGAACAACCCAAGTTGAGAAGAGATTAGAAAAAGGATTCCTCATTGGCACTAATTAGAGTTCCATCTTTAGCACCAGGCACATGATCAACCTCTCATTTTCTTGTGAGAGCTACAGACAGAGACCTTGATCGTATCCCTAACATGTTCTCTGATGTCAGGCTTCAGAGTCTGTTTTTATTGCTGTCACTTAAGAAATAAATTTTTGGGGGCTGGCGAGATAACTCAGTGGTTAAGAGTGCCGGCTGCTCTTCCGAAGGTTCCGAGTTCAAATCCCAGCAACCACATGGTGGCTCACAACCATCCGTAACAAAATCTGATGGCTCTCTTCTGGAGTGTCTGAAGACAGCTACAGTGTACTTACATATAATAAATAAATAAATCTTTAAAAAAAAGAAAGAAATGTTTGAAAATGACAAGTAGATACTGGCAACACTAATTAGACTCAGTAGATTGTTTTTTAAAAATTAAAAAGAGGGGAGCTGAGATAGCTCAGCAGCTAAGAGCACTTACTACTTGCTCCTGCAGAGGACTTGGATTCAGCATGCGCCTCTGTATCCCCAGTCCCTGGAGATCCTGCAGCCATAAGTAGGGTGCATATACATCGCAGGAGAGGTGTAGGAGTAGTTGGAAGGGGTGTGGCAAGTGGATATGATCAAAACATATGTACATTTATGAAATTCTCTAAGAATAAATAAAACTTTGGATTTGGTCTGAGATGCATGCTCCTGTTGCTGTAAAATATTATCAATGTCTAGGCACAGTGGACATAGAAGTTGAAAATAGATTTGCTAAGCCCTTTTCATTTTCGTCATCATTCACAGTAAATGACTTTTCTTTCTCAGGTTATTTTTCTCTGTTTAAGTAGACTATGTACCTCAATGAGGTATTTTATTTTTATGTGGCTGACATGAAAAAAGCAGTTGGTAATGTTAGCTTCCACACATTCACTCATTCACCCCCCATGCCATGGCTCTGCATGATTTTGATCATTTTGGTCTTTTGTTCTGTGTTCTGGGCTATAGTTTATCATTGACATTTTAAATTTAATTTCTAGGCCTGCTTTCCTCCCAGATCCCAATGATGGCAGTCTGTACACACTTGGAGGCAAGAACAACGAAGGCCTGACGGTGAGAATATTTAGCTTCTTGGTATACTCTGAGGTTCTTAACCAGGTCCTTACCTGCTTCTCTATGTGAGACCCTAGGAGCCTCACAAAAACTGCAGGCATTCTGATTCAGATAAACTTCTTAGCATCACTGCCTTTTTAGAGCTTCCTAAATTAGTTTTTTTTTTTTTTAAATTGTGTGTGTGTGTGTAGTATATGTTTGCATATTCATGTTTGTGAATGCATGTATGTATGTCACAGTGCACATATAGAGTCAGAAGACAGCCATAGGTGTTAGTTCTTGTCTTCTACCTTAGTTGAGACAGGCAGTTGCTGTTTTTCCAGTCTGTATGGCAGGATAGCTGATCACAGACTTGCAGTGATTCTCCTCCCTCTGCCTCCTGTCTCTCTGCGGGACTGTTGGGATTATAGACACTCAGCTGTGTCTGGCATTAGGTGCACTATGGTTGTTTGAACTCAGGGCCTCATGCTGAGGAGCCATCTCTCCAGCCCCTTGTCTAGCCCTAGTTCAGAATCCCAGACCCATACCAGCAGATGCTGCTGTCCCAGACAATTCCCTGGCAGTACAGAGGGATCACCACGGTGACATGCTTACTCTAACTAGAGACCTTCAACTTGAGAGCAAGAAGTATAGTCTGAAATGCTGTTTACTGGGTTAACTGTTTACTGACACTGTTAAAGACACTTCCTGCTAATCCAAGTTGGATCCCCAGGACCCACGTGGCAGGAGAGAACCGACTCCTCTGAGTTGTTCTCTGGCCTCCACATGTGTGCTGTGGCATGCATTCAGTCCCCTTCACAACACACACAATGAATAAATGTCATCAAAAAGCTTAAAAAATAATGTCTCCACCCCTCTCATATCAGAGAAATGTGCTTCTTTTTTAGCGAAAGCATGTGACAGTCTAGACTTGGGATTCTAGGCCAGTAATTGTCGATTTTTGCTACACATTATAACAACCTGAGGTATGCTAAAAACAAACAAACAAAAATTACCAAGCCTCTCAGGCTCAAGAGATGTCTCAGAGCACTGCTTGCTCTTACTCTTTCAGGGGACCTACATTCAATTCCCAGCACCAAAACAGCAGCTCAACCATTTGTAACTCCAGTTCCAGGGCATCTAATACTACCTTCTGCTTACCCCAGACTCTGCATGCATGTGATATGCAAACATAATTTGGCAAATATTTGTACATATAAAAATAATAAAATATTTTTTAAAAAGTTTTAAAAGACATGTTGAACCTAGCCAGATTTGGTGGTATATGTCTTTAATACCAGCACGTAGGAGGCAAAGGCAGATCTCTGTGGGTTTGAGGCTAGCCAGGTCTACCTGGAAAGTTCCAGGTCAGCTCAGACTACATAGTAAGACTAGAGCTATAGAGTGAAACCCTGTCCATACCTACAACAAGACAACTGAACCTAGGTCTCAGCCCCACTGTTGATCTAAGTTATCAGCTTCTTTCTTTTAAGTTCTCCAGAAAAGAAAAATTTTAAATTAACCCACATAGATGGCCAACTGACTTGTGACAAAGATGACACAGTTTGGCAGGGGGTACCTTTGTAATAAATAGTGTACATCTTGGAATGGGAATATGGCTCAGTAGGAGAACACTTGCCTTGTATGTACAGAGCTCTGGGATTCCTCCCCAGCACAGGGGGTGAAGATATAGAGATCAGTGGGGTATCCGTGTAGAAATAAATCTTGAGTGTGCATCCATCTGAGTAAGAACCAGTTTCAGACAAATCATGGCTCTGTTTAATAAATGTGAGGTGTAAGGCAATACAGCCTTGGGAGTAAGTAACAGAACAGCTTCGTGGTCTTAGAATACGTTATCATTTAAAATTTTTTTTACACTTTTATTGCGTTTATTTATTTGTATATATATCCACACATTCATGCCACAGTGAATATGTAAAAATCAGAGGAGATGTGCCATTTCACCAACCCATAATGATTTTTTAAAATAGGATACTTTTAAATACACCAACCATAAATTTAAATAAAGGATCAAGAGCTTTTCTTCCTGAAGAGAGGAAGCCACAAAGTATTTGTAGTCCATACATCCAACTTTTGGAAAACAGAAACAAAATCCAAATATCTACATTTAAGAAACAAAAACAAATCCTATGGGGGCTGAGTCCTATCCCCAACAAGTACAACAAGTCCAATCCCCAACAAGTACAGAAACTCAGTGTGGGGACTCATGTCTCTAATCCCAGTACCCAAGAGGTAGAGACCTGAAGATCGGAAATTGGAAGGTCATCCTCAGCTACATAGAGAGTTTGAGAACAAACTGCATTACATGAGACTTTGTTCCAACTAACCAACCAAAAGAACTCCCGTGTATCATTAGGAAAAGTCAGATGGTTGGGCATGGTGATGCATACCTTTCATCCCAAGTAGAGGCAGGAGCAGGCAGATTTCTGTGAGTTTGAGACCAACCTGATGGGTCTATATAGTGGGGTTGAAGCCAGGGCTACATAGTGAGATCCTATCTCAAAACACCAAACAACAACAATGACAACGACAACAACAAAGACAGATGAGCCAGTGGAAAGGTAACAGAGTCTATTCTAATACTGAACAAATGCATGAAGAGGTGTAATTAAGGAAATTGAAGTCATAAGGCCAGCGGAGGTGCCAATAACCATAAAACTCTGTCCACTGGGAGCTGCAGGAGGTATAACTGACTCAGCAGCATATGTAACAGAACCTACTGTAGGCATAAGGTTTTTGAAGCCTACTTTTAATAAGTGTTCAACCTTCCAGCAGAGGTAGTGGAAGAGGAAAGTTTTTAGGCTGTGGGGGAAGTGGACCTGTTCAGCAATGGTTCTTTGAGGGCGAGCTCAGTCTTCCTTGGCAGCAGCTCAGTCCCTTGGCAAACGCCAATTACAACTCGGCAGCTGCAGACCAGCCCTCTAGGCAGGCAGACACCAGGCACAACCAGCCCCTGTAGTTCCATCCTGAAGAAACCTTGAGGCTCCCCAACAGGCCTGAGGAGAACCTCACAAGGAGTTCTTCGGCAGGTTTCTCTCAATGGTGGTTTTATCACAAATGGAGCTCAACAATTCTATGTAAGGCAAACCAATACATGCGTGTCCTTATCAAAGAATAGTGAGGTGGAGCAAACCAAACCAGTGCTCAGTGGTCATCCCCCACTGACTGTGGGGTCATATCTATACTCATCACGGGTCCTTTTATGTGTTTGCTATATTAAAACATCCTTTCACCTGTGTGCCCCAGCAAAACATCACTTGACATAACTGACTTTCCAAAGAAACTAGAAGTTTCCACTTAACCTAAAACCAAGTAACACTGTCCCTGGCATGTGCCCAAGAGAAATATATGGCTGTGTTCTCCCCAAAGACATTGCCTTAGCAGGTCTCTAGTGCGAAGACCAGCACCAAAAACAACTCAGGGAGGACAGGGTTTATTTAATTTCCACAGCTCTCAGTTCCCACTCTGGAACTGAAGGGAGGCCAGGCAGGAGCTCCACGGATAGGAACTGAAGCAGAAATCATGCAGGGATGCAGCTTACTGGTTTGCACCTCCTAGCATGCTGAGTTTGCTTTCCTCTACACTCTAGGACTACCTACTAAGGTGTGGGACCACCCACAGGGCAGGGGGCTTCCCTTTTAATCAAGAAAATGCCCCACAGGTCTGCCTACAGGCCAATCTGTTGGCGACATTTTCTCAGTTGGGGTTTCCTTCTAAGATGACTTCAGCCCATGTCAAGTTGACCAAAAAAAACCAAAAACCAAAAAACAAAACCCAACCAACCAACCAAAAAAAAAACACCCAACCAGGACAGACATTTATTCACGCCTACTGCTTATTCTATGCAAAATGCAGAATGTAACTAAGTATATCAATAAATAGAATGGAGAAATAAATTGTGAGATAGTCATTCAGTTGACTGTCAGTTATTCAGGTGACATACACCTTTAATCCCAGCGAGGCAGTCAGATCTCTGTAAGTTTGAGGCCAGCCTGGTCTACACAGAGAAACCCTGTCTCAAAAAACAAACAAACAAAATAGGACAGACAGAATAGGCTACATACTCAGGAATTTGCTTTATAAATCTCAAAACCTGAACAAAATCGATTCTGTTGGTTTTAGAATTAAGATAAAGTTACTCCAGAGAGTTAATAGCAACAAAAGGGTACAAAGGGGCTTTCCAAAGAGCTTGAAATGCTCTCTCTCTGTCTGATAAGGATGTTTGTGACAGATATGTTTACTTGCTGCAAATTACTGAGCTATGTTTATGAATCCCATTCTGCTTGTATGTTATGCTTCACCCGGAAGTTTGAAAAGCCTTCATGTGGTTCTGAGGTGCAGCCAAGGATGGAAACCCTTGGTCTAGACTTTAAGTGTATTGTGGGCTCCCAAATGGGTATTTTAAAATTAGGTTTCGAGCACCTGGGGCAAGCCTGGGGGTGGAGTTGCATGCACTTCACTGTTCACACGTCTTTGTGTTGGTTTCTCTCCACATCACATGAAACACACCTGTGTTTTAAGCATTTTGCTTGCTAGAAATAGTGTGGAGTGATTGGTATAAGTCATTGCATTTGAACTTCTTGTTAGTCCATGGGTGTTGATCACTTTAGAGATATAGAAAAGAAGTCAAGGAGTGAACTAAGACCAAAGCTTACAGGATTGGTGTTTGGAGATGTGACTTCCCAAGGATGCTCTCAAAGCTGTGGTAGTGTCTGTCTTGGAGCATAGGACTCCAGAGTGCTGGACTGACAAGGACTTTCTGATTCCAGAAATATCTGCCAGCTCTAGGGATTGCTACCTTCTGCTGGCGTTTTCCTTTTTCTAAGGTTTAGTTTGAATGTTGGAATGATGGGGAAATGTAGATCATTACTACCTATGGTTCTGTTTGTTAACACTACCAAGAAATCTGTTCTTGCTTGGAGAAAAGGTTACAGCCTAGTAGAAGCTAACAGAGGGTATCTGCATAGTTTCAGGGCCCATTCCAAAAATAAAGTTCACCAAAACAAGCAGTGGCCAGGAGGGCATCAGAGGTCAACTGTGGGCTCGGAAGAAGCAGTTTATGATGAAATGTGTTGAGACGTTGGGAGTCCTTAGAGTTTCTTTTCCCAGCACCTACCATAACTTCCTTTTTATAACCCAAAGACTACGTACTGAAGAAAACACCAAAATTCAGACCTTTGTGCTTTGCCCATGCAAAGTTGCTTCTTTTCAGCATCAATGACATGGTAAAGGCATTGCCATTCTTCCTAGCCTGGCTGTCTTTGGGTCAGATTTGAAAGACAGGAGATTTCTTTCTCCCTTAAAATATCTAAGGCAGGCCCCAGGCATAGTGGTACATGCCTTAAATCCTAGAGCTCAGGAGGCAGTGGCAGATGGGTCTCTGTGAGATTGAGGCCAGCCTGGTTTACAGAGGGAGTTCCAGGAAAGTCAGGGTTATTACACAGAGAAATTGTGTCTCAATTAAAAAAAAAAAAAAAAGCAAAGACTGTAACTCTTCATATTTGTGTGATCTCAGAAAAGGTTTATGGCACCCTCGGGGAATATCTGGACAGGAGACCCGAGGGACCTGTACATCCTGTGTCAAATAAATGAGTTGGTGTACAGAGTTCAGAGATGGAGGAAACCAGAGGCTGTTGGAAGTCGATGTGGAAGCCCAGGACCTCCTACTTAGGTTCTAGCAAGAGACCCCATCTGCAATGTGCGCCTCTGTTTTTAGAAGAACTGGGTAACAGAAACAGCCTGTTTGGTAAAATTAAATTTCATAAGACTTAACTTTTTTTCCTGTCTTTTTTCTTTTCTTTCTTTCGTTCTTTTTTTTTTTTTTTTAAAGAAACTTCCCTTTACCATCCCAGAATTAGTTCAGGCCTCCCCATGCCGAAGTTCAGATGGAATCCTCTACATGGGTAAGAGTTCTTGTTTTCAGTACTGAAAACTTGGTTCTTTTTGAAAGTGAATTCTGGATTCTGGGAGGGTTCTGGTTGAGAGAGCAGGCTGTTGTCACGCTCTTTAAAAAATCTTTCTGAATAAAGTCTTTTTTGCCTCAGTTGTGCTTTGGTTGTTCATACCAGCATCATCGGGCCAATTAAGAAAGAGCTCTCCCCCTCTAAGGAAAAATTGACACTATTAATATAGTTACTCATTTAACAAGCTTTTAGCCACTGGGTTATGGTCTACTGCTGTTATTTCATGATTGCAACATACCGAGCTGCAAATGGATAAAATTTAAAGCAAATACAATACAATAGTCTGAGCTAAGAAAGCAGGGCCTACCTATTAATTATAGGGCTTTCTTAGTATTTCCTGCTATCAGAATATTTGGTAGCAGCAGCACTTAGCAGCTTGCGTATATAAGCTGCCTTCATACCTGTGAGGTCTCAGCTTTCAAAGCACCAGCTCACCTGCTTTTCCTCAGCGTTAGGATCCACCAGAAGCTGCCAAAATGTCAATAAAAATGCATTTGTAGCACAAAGAACTGTATTTATCTCGAAATTCTAGTAGCAATAATAGCCCGTGTTTACATAGCAGCTTTCTTTTTGAGGAACTGAAAGTGTGTATCGCCTATTCATGCTTCAGGATCTCTCATCCATTTCCAAGGCTCCAATGCAGGCTGGTTTGTAAGGTTTTTGTAGGGACACCAGTGCTCCTCCTCCTTGCATGAGCCTTTCAGAATGAGGAACTCCCAGCCCAGGGAGTGAGAGGAAATGACTAGCAAACCTTCCCTCCTCTGGGCCGGGCCCTGGGCCCATATGACTATCTTTTGACTAGTTCCATGCTAGTCTTCCAGCTTTTGCCAACAATTCATCACCTGTGGCCAAAGGATATTGTGTTTCCACCATCTTTGTGCCATGTCTTACGTGATTTCACTGAGTATGCTTATGAACATATAGTTATTCAGTCCATGCATTGGAGCTATAGGTAGATTATACAGACTGCAACGGTCCTTGAAGTAACCAGATGTGTATCACATAGATGGAAGATATTTATGGTCATAATTACTTGGATATAATTTACTCTCTATCTTCAGACCTATGAAGACTTTATTGTTGAGAACAGTTAGGATCCACAAACAAATTGTGCATGTGTGGAATATGGTGTGTTACATCTGTTACAGCTAAGTATAGCTTTAACAAATTCTGGTGCCTTGTGACCTTCTCTGGCTTCTCTTTATTCTGCTTCCATGGACTTTGAATGTAGGAAATAACTATTAAGGTAGGAAGGCATAAATGACCAGAACTGTGGCTTAAAGAACAGAAGTGTACACATTACAGTGACTGTTGGCCTTCAGACCAAGATGCCTGTGTCTGTGCCATAGACTCATATGCTGTATGTTCACCTAAAAGGCTTTGCTGTCTGCCTGTTCATATTTAATCAGCTGACCAAGGCAAGTGGCACAACCTGTGACCTGGGACTAGTTTACTGGCCAGAGACAAAGGCTGAGATAACTTTAGCCTCATTAGCATCAGGTTACAGCAACTCTGCTGACCAGCAGTCACAGGTACTAGCTAATTATAGTTACCTGCTGCTTCACATGCGAGCTAACTGGTAGGGATGTTGAAGAATATGAATCATAGTTAACCTGGAGGTGAGCCCGAGGTGTGCTTGTCTTTATATAGATCCTCACTCGTGGGAGAAGGACAGGCAAGATTTTTCATATTTAAGATAGTTACTCAAAGCAATACAATCCAACTTGAAAGTTAAGAGAACATTTTTCACACTATAAGGTTTAGATAAATTTTTATGTCAGCTTTAAGTTATTAAATTAGTATAAGAGTCGGTGGCCCAAGGAGTTACTACATTGACATTACCATTTACTTTGTCACTTCCAGAGCACTATAGAAGCATCTCCAACATCCTAGGCATTTCAGGCCTGTGTCCCAGCATAGAGGCTTTTGAATGGCTAGAAGTGCTACCTTGGCAATGCCATTAGTTTCCATTTGCGGTGGATGTTAACCGTGTATCCACTAACATTCCAGGTAAAAAGCAAGATATTTGGTATGTTATCGACCTCCTGACTGGCGAGAAGCAGCAGACTTTGTCATCGGCCTTTGCTGATAGTCTCTGCCCATCAACTTCCCTTCTATATCTTGGACGGACAGGTAAGAAGTAAGCCTTTGCTGTACAGCCTTCCTGTTTCTAGAGTGGATGGCACAAAGCTCCTCTACTGGCCTCTGTTAATAGATTTGTTCTCCAAAAAGTGGACAGAGTGGCCCTCTCCAGGCAGCCAGGGTTCTAGACCTTTCAGAGCCCAGGGATATGTCCAGATGACTCTGTGACTCAGCCGCTGCATTACCCTTCTTGAAGTGTTTTCAAGTGGATGCACTACCTACAGCTCTCAGAACAGCAGTACTATTTTTAAGGACTCATGGTGGAGTGGCTCTCTCCACCAAGTATGCCTGGTTTGACTGTCTGGCAAGTAAATGTTCTTTCTCCTTTCACAGCTCTGCTCAAAAGTTCTCTCCTCTGTGAAGCTGTTTCTCTGTCTGCAAGCTCCCACCTTGTTTAGGAACACCCCATTTTAACTCCTGTTCTGGGGACACATGTACCAGTTTACCGGCCTGTTAAAGCAGCCATCCTCCCCTATAAAAATCAAGGATCCTCATTTCCAAACTTTTAGGACAACTTAAGATTTGTTCCTTTTTCCATCAACTAAAGCCTTCGAGTGATTCCTAGATTCACACAGGGATAAAAACTGTCTGGGTATTGGAGGGAATCTGGACATGCTCTGGCTTTAGTTGGAATGTGTGTACTTAGTCCATAAAGCCACTGTTCCATTAGCCATTGCTTCATAATAAGCTGCCTAACCTAGTTTCTTAAAAATAACGACCATTTTGTTGTTCCTAACGCTTTGACTAAGGAATTCAGGAGGGCTTCACACACAGATCTTCTCCAGTCTTCATGCTGAGATGACTCATCTGGGATTCTGGCTCAGCTCCATGTAAACTTGCCCCATTGCATATGTGAATAGCCTGTACTTTCTGACATGGCTCCTTCTTGGGCAAAAATGGATATCAGAGTGCCTCACACAGCTTTCTTCTGCTTCAGTCATTTGATCGATACAGGTCCAGAGCCAAGGGTGAAGACAAAGACACAGCCTCTTGATAGGAAAAAAAAGGCTTGTGGGCTGGAGAGATGGCTCAGCGGTTAAGTGTATGGACTGCTCTACCAGAGGTCCTGAGTTCAATTCCCAGTAACCACATGTTGGCCCACAACCATCTATAATGGGATCCGATGCCCTCTTCTGGTGTGTCTGAAGAGAGCAACAGTGTACTCACATACATAAAACAAAACAAATAAATATATCTTAAAAAGCAAAGAGAAAAAAAAAGAAAAGAGGCTTGTACATACAAGAAAAAAGTAATGATGGCCCTGTGCAGTGACTCTTACATCGTCTATCCTCTGGCTACAGTAGTGTAACCTTCCTACATACAGAATTCATCCACCTCCTCCCAAGATCCCTAAAATCCAACCAAAGCCCAGTGTCTTGGCATCTGTATCAGGCATGATGGGATAGAGGATCTGATCTAGAGACTGGATTAAAGAGACAGGTTTTCACTGAACATGGTGTACACATCTGAAATCCCAGTGGGCGGGAGGTAAAGGCAAGAGAATCAGGAATGCAGTTTAGCCTTGGCTGCATATGGGTGCAGTGCCAGCTCGGGCTGCAGGAAACCAGATCCTGATGAACAAATGAGAGGGATGGGGAGGAGGGTTTTCCCTTCTTGTGCCTTCCCCTTCTTCATCGTGGTATACAATGGGACAGCATGGCTGTAATAAATGTTGTTGTTCAAAGGGTAAAGGGTAATATAGTATATTTTAATTTTAAAAGAAAGGCGGGCTGGAGAGGTGACTTACTAAGAACACTGGCTGCTCTTCTAGAGGCCCTGGACTCAATCCTTAGCACCCACAACTGCCTGTGACCCCAGTTCCAGAGATGTGACGTCTCCACACCAATGCACGTGAAGTAAAATTAAATGAACTATAGAAAAAGAAAGAAAGAAAAGAAAAAAACCAGCTAGTTTTGTAGCTTTCTCATCTGTTCCTTGTTAAAAGTAGAAAGCCTGGATCCTACCCCCTTTTACTATCTGATTATTGTACTAATATTACTCTAAAAACTTGGTGGGCTTCTCATGTGTTGAATTATAATCCATCTATTAGATAAATTCCATACCACAAATGTCCAGTTGAGAATGTGAGAGTGCTATGAGCCAGCATTCTTTTTTTTTTTTCAGTCTTTATTTTTTTTTTAATTAGGTATTTTCCTCGTTTACATTTTCAATGCTATCCCAAAAGTCCCCCATACCCACCCTCCCAATCCCCTACCCACCCACTCCCCCCTTTTGGCCCTGGCGTTCCCCTGTACTGGGGCATATAAAGTTTGCAAGTCCAATGGGCCTCTCTTTCCAGTGATGGCCGACTAGGCCATCTTTTAATACGAGCCAGCATTCTTATGACTCTAGCTGGTAGAGTGCCTCCTAACTAAAGATTCATCCTAACTCTCCCTGAGGTCTCTAAGGATAGTATAGACTCACCTGAGTTTGATTTTAACCTTGACCTGGAACTTTTTCCCTGTGCTGGTAACTCTGGACTTCTTTTTTAGCTTGCATTCATTCATTTATTCATTCATTCACTCATTCATAAAAAGAGTTTTTCAGCTGGAGAGTCCATCCTGAACTCTATTTTCTCTGTATTCTGCTTGAAACTGGCAGTTTCTTCCTGAATTCATTGTCTTGTAACATGTCATACACAGCTAGGAAAACCATTTAGCACTTTTTGCTGCCGCCTCGAGTCTCATTAGCTAGACTGCTGAGTCCAGATGCACCTTTTCTGTCTGCCAAGTGACTGAAAGCAGTAGCCTTACGAGTCTACTCTATAGGTTCATAACTGAACTACCCCTTTCAGATTCCCACGGTGGTCTCCTCACTTGTCCTTCCAAGTTTGCGTCTCCGAGTCTCTTATCACCTTCCCACCTTCCCATCTTCCACTATATGGTCCCAGAGTCAGTGGCACGTGTTTTAGGTTTTCATTATGGTACCATGCCACTTCTAGGTACCCATTTCTTTTCTTTTCCTTGTCTTCTTTCTGCCTGTGTGTGTGTGTGTGTGTGTGTGTGTGAGAGAGAGAGAGAGAGAGAGAGAGACAGACAGACAGACAGACAGACAGGGTTTCTCTGTGTAGCCCTGGTTGTCCTGGAACTCACTCTGTAGACCAGGCTGATCTTGAACTGACAGATCCACCTGCCTCTGCCTCCTGAGTGCTGGGACTAAAGATGTGCGCCACTACTGCCCAACTTAAGAACCCATTTCTAATATTACCTATGTCTTATTGTGTAATAAAGAACTCTGAAACTTAGTGGCTAAAAACAGCCATTGCATGGCTAATGATTTATGAACTGTGTGTTTCAGAGCAGAGCAAGGGTGCCTTGACTCTGTCAGGTTTGTTCTTCTGTCTGGGACTTGAGCCCTCCACCTGGTCTTTCCCTTTCCACATGGATAGGCTTGATGCAATTTAGTGAAAATGTTATTTTTGTAACTATATAACACCTCAGTAGGTTCTACATCCCCTCCATGGTAACCGACTAGTCTGTATTCTCCAGAGTACACCATCACCATGTATGACACCAAGACCCGGGAGCTCCGCTGGAATGCCACCTATTTTGACTATGCAGCCTCACTGCCGGAAGATGACGTGGACTACAGTAAGTGTGCGAAAGGATGCACCTTCCACATAGAGAAATGATCGCTCCAGAGAGCAGGAGTTTAACAACATAACCCCTTACCACCAAGTTCTGGGTTTTTCATGGGCTTGTGATGATAGCTTTAGCCAGAGAGAAGGAAAGGCACACATTTTGAGTCTTTATGTATCCCAGAAGGAATGTATCACCAGCACATGAGCAATGAATCGGACGTTAGCATGTGGCAGCAACACCTCCGTTATGAGGACCACTACTCTAGAGAGCTGACGAGATGGCTCAGAGCACTTGTTGCTTTTGCAGAGGACCTGAGTTCAGTTCCTATCATGTGATGGCTCAGCTCACTACTGCCTGTAACTCCATTCCAGGAGATCAAATGCCCTCTTCTAGCCTCTGCAGACACTAGACATTTATGAGTGGTACACATAAATACATACATGCAGCTATTTACTCAGTCATACAATAAATGAATCTTAAAAATCGTTTTAGGTGTACATAGTGAGTTCCAGAACAGCCAGAGCTACATAGAGACTCTCTCAAAAACAAATCAACAATAAAAATCTTGCCTAGCATGCTCAAATCCCTGGGTCCAATCCCAAGTATCATGATAAGAAAAGGCTGTCCACATTTAAATGTGGTTTATACTCTAATAACTTGTAGCTGTCACACTCTGCAACTTAAATGATAACTGTGCAGCCTAAGTTTTTTTAAAATATTTATTTATTTATTTATTTATTTATTTATTTATTTAATGTATATGAGTACACTGTAGCTACACAGGTGGTTGTGAGCCTTCATGTGGCTGCTGGGAATTGAATTTAGGACCTCTGCTTGTTCTGGTCAACTCTGCTTGCTTCTGCCCTGTTCTCTGTAGTCCAAAGATTTTATTTATTATTATAAATAAGTACACTGTAGCTGTCTTCAGACACACCAGAAGAGGGCGTCAGATCTCATTATAGACAGTTGTGAGCCACCATGTAGTTGCTGGGATTTGAACTCAGGATCTTTGGAAGAGCAGTCAGTGCTCTTAACCTCTGAGCCATCTCTCCAGCCCCTGAGTTTATTATCTTAACACTGGTATCTGAAAGTCTGACCCTTCTTTCTGGCTCAGGACCTCACACACACCAGGCCCACTGTCTCTGGGTGCCCAGGTTTTCAATGATTGCTATAAATGTCAGTGTCATTGGCACTGCATTCTCTCCTTTCCTCTCTGCATTGCCTCTCACTTACTGAGAGAGTAATTGTTAAAAAAGGCAGGGGGGTGGGAAAGAAGCCTATTTTACATTTATAAGCCAGGCATATCACAGTGTCTTAAAACTGAAGAGTTCATTGTAAACCAGTGAATTCTTGTGACCTGAGGATATTCTAGAAGTCTCCACTTAAATGAAATGACTGCAGCTTGCCAAGAGAATAGAGATCATGGTTGCGAATGTGGTTGACATGCTTTGTTTGATCTTTAGAGATGTCCCACTTTGTGTCCAATGGCGATGGACTGGTGGTAACTGTGGACAGTGAATCTGGGGATGTCTTGTGGATCCAAAACTATGCCTCTCCTGTGGTGGCCTTCTACATCTGGCAGCGGGAGGGCCTGAGAAAGGTGGTGCACATCAACGTTGCTGTGGAGACTCTACGCTACTTGACCTTCATGTCTGGGGAAGTGGGGCGCATCACCAAGTGGAAGTATCCATTCCCCAAGGAGACAGAGGCCAAGAGCAAGCTAACGTGAGTTGGAGGAGTTGGGACAGATGAGGACAGGACAGGACAGGCAGCAAAGGACAACCTTGGCATTCTAGGACTGCTACAGTGTAATATGCCCTATACAGGGGGAGTCAGGGAATTGGCAGATATCTCTGAGCTCGTGTAGAACATCAAGAGTCAACAATGACTTGTTTTGAGCTGGGGGATGGTGGTAGTGCACATCTTTAATCCCAGCTAAAATAGACAGAGGCAGGTGGATCTCTGAGTTCGAGGCTAGTCTGGTTTACAGAGGAAGTTCCAGGACAGCCAGTGCTCTACAGATAGACCCTGTCTTGAAAAACAAATTACCCCCACCCCACCCCCCCAAAAGACAAACCGCTGGCTCATTTCGGAACCTCAGAATGCAAGCCCTGGAGTACCCCTTTATACTTCAGACTTCTCTGTCACCGCCTTTCTCTTTCTCTCTCTGCTTCTGTATTATGTTTATGGGTTTGAAGAGAAAGTCCCATTATGTAACTCATGCTGGCCTCAGCTTCCTAAGTGATGGGATTACAGTTGTCTACCAACCTGGACTTCTTGAACATTGACTATAAAATATGAGGGGAGACTGTAGTACAAGACTGTATATATATATATATATTTTTTTTTTTGGTTTTTCGAGACAGGGTTTCTCTGTATAGCCCTGGCTGTCCTGGAACTCACTTTGTAGACCAGGCAGGCCTCGAACTCAGAAATCCACCTGCCTCTGCCTCCCGAGTGCTGGGATTACAGGCGTGCGCCACCACGCCCGGCTTTTAAGACTGTATATTTTAAATTTTTATTACATGTCATATTCATTTTAAAAATCAGGAAAAAAAAAGTATCACAGTGTATGTGACCAAAACTCAGCAGGCTGTATCCTTCATTTCTACCTGTTAAAAGCCTGTCAGTCACTTAACAGGCTAGGCCTCAATTGTCCTACTCCATAGGTTTGTGGAGAAGATGAAATATAATCATATATGTGAAAGTGTTGTCTACAGTGAAACACCATTTAGGTAGAAGGTATTTGTAGAAAGAAGTTTGGATAATTTCATAGATGACTGATCCAAGGCTCTTGACAGTAGTAATTACTGTAGCTCTGTAGGTACAGCTCCCGCTGTTTTCATGCTGGTGCTAGACAGCCCTCTGTGATAGCTCAGGTGGGAGAACATTACCAAGAAATAGCATTCAGTTTGAATTGGAGTTTCTTTTTTCTTTTTTTCTCATTTTGCCTTTTGCTTTGTTTGTTTTCTTTATTTGAGGCAGGGTCTCGTGAGCCTAGACTGGGCTCCAGTGTGCTGTGTGTCCTGGGATTACAGGCACTGCCCTTGTACAAGATACATTCCTTTTGCTCTCAGCATCTGGAATGGAGCAGCTGTTCCCTTGCTGAGCCCGGAAGTCCTCATAAAGCAGCATGGTGGTGCCGAGTGTGGTTGCTCTGGAAGAGCGCTGGCTCACTCACCTGAGAAACTGGCAGCAGGTGCTAAGTGCTGAGCCTCCTGCTAGTCATCAGTGCGGCCCTTTCCTCGGCTGCACTGGTCTAGTCCGGTCTAGTCCAGTCCTGGCATTTGCAGGCAGGAAAAGAGGCTTCCCATGCTGTAGTAGATGATAGGTAAATCTGGGGCCTGAAGACCTACTGCCCTGTCACTCTACAGTACCCCTGCCACTTTTCTGGTTTCCTTGTGAGAATTTCATGGCTCATGTGTGGCAGTTGACACTTGAGTCTATGCTTCTGATATCCTAAAAGCCACAGTGTATGGGGTTTGGACTTAAAATGACTTAAGATGTATGTTTCTGTTTTTTTTTCCTCAGGCCTACTCTGTATGTTGGGAAGTATTCCACCAGCCTCTATGCCTCTCCCTCAATGGTGCATGAGGGGGTTGCTGTCGTGGTGAGTCAA
This sequence comes from Mus caroli, assembly GCF_978045245.1. Classification (NCBI taxonomy): domain Eukaryota; kingdom Metazoa; phylum Chordata; class Mammalia; order Rodentia; family Muridae; genus Mus; species Mus caroli. The sequence goes on from NW_028227268.1 coordinate 15,719,827, forward strand.
GTGTGGGACCCAAAGATGCAGTTGCTTGACTGCTTTTGTTCCTTCTGTAGCAAAAAGTGACATTGAGTTTTGTGTAAACGTCTGGTTAAGAAGGGGAAGTGCAGAGCTGAATGAATCATGAGCAGCTTCTATAAATCCACATCCTACGCTGAAAGCAGATGTTGACAGAAGCAGCTCCCTGAAGCCAGGAAACACTCACTTCCCATGGCTTTGTGTTCAGATCTAACCGTCAGGCTTTCTTCCGGCTAGTCCCACCGTGCCTACCTACCACTCTGCTAGTTTTCAGGGTTCCATGGTCCAGACAAGCACATGCTTCCCATGACCACCCAAACTTCCCTATTCTTTCTTCTGAGCTTCAGTTGCTGGTCTCTCAACTCCTTTCCCCTGCTCAATCCTTTTGTGAGTGCTCCATGCCTCCTCAGGCTTCTCCAGCCTGCTTTGAGCACTCTCACTGAGTGACTGGGACATTACACTCCTGATGTGCTTGTGCCTGGACTGGCTGGTTGTATATTGTCTGCCTGGTGAGTTGGTTGGCTGCTGTAGCAGTGAGGCCACTCCTGAATCTATCAACTTATCAGTGTCTAATAACTCAGCAGTTTATTCCACACTGTCAGTCGTGTCATCTGTGACCATATAGAATTTCTGATAGTAGCTTCTTGGAGTTCTATCATGCATGTTCTTCCTGGTTCTCGGTACCCAAACATGCAAACCTGACATGGCAGGACCAGACATGATAGTTGATGCCTGTAATCCCAGCACTTGTGAGATGCAAACAGGAGAGTCTAGAGTTCAAGAACAACCTAGGCTGCTTGAGTTCTGTCTTAAGCAAACAATCTGAAAAGATGTCAGTAGAGTGCCCCTTGCCCGGTCCCAGGATCTTTGTGTATGCTTTGATGGATGATGATTGTTGAGCTGTGTGAGCCACAACTGTCCTTTAGGGAAACCTTTAGGACCTTGGGAAACCTCTCTTGCCAGCCCTGTAACTCACCGCATCCCATCTCCACAGCCTCGAGGCAGCACTCTTCCTTTGCTGGAAGGCCCCCAGACAGATGGTGTCACCATTGGAGACAAAGGAGAGTGTGTGATCACTCCCAGCACAGACCTCAAGTTTGACCCTGGACTCAAAGGGAAGAGCAAGCTGAACTACTTGAGGAATTACTGGCTTCTCATAGGTAAGAGCTGCTTCTTGCTGGGTGGTAACATACTGCCCCCTGGTGGGCAAAAGCCAGCCTTGCTGGTTTACTGCTGCTCTTCATTGTGAATGCATTGTGTGCTCTGTCCATGTCAAGATGGTTTAGGCCTGGGAATATTTTTATTTTCAAGGAGTTCCAGGTTGCTTAATCAGGTCTCAAAAAACCAGTTTCTCTCCAAGATTGAAACACTTGGTGTAAATTTCAGGCAATGTCCGCTCCCTGTTCCTCACAGTGACCATGTGAGGTGGGTACCCTTGTTATTTCCACTCTATAACTAAGAATACTGGGACTTGTCATTTGGAATAGGAATCAGTGTGGATAAGAGGCTGGACAGGGCAGTTTAAGACCCATGATGAGTGACAGTTGTCGAAATAAAGGCAAAATACTTAGCAATCTGAGGAGAAACCAGAATCAACAACCATGAAGAGTCTGTGCTGTTCCTGGGCCCTCACAGAAAGGCTCTTGGGGAGTTTCTTTTTCTCAGTCTGATTTTTTGGTTTGTTTCATATTGTTGGAGACAGAATGTCACTATGTTACTCAGGTGACCCCCAATTCATTCAGTCCCTGTTTCCCAAGTGCTTGGCTTCTCTTCTCCCTCCCATTTGCTAAGGCAGAGACCAGGGCCTTAGGCATGCCAAGCATACTTTGACTCTGGGATGCACCCTGGCCTTATCTTTTTTCTTCTTCCCATTGTTGTTGCCGTCACTATCCTTGACCCTGGGGGTGAATCAAAGGTCTGGTTACAAAGATAAGAGGTTGAGATTATACCCCAAAGCAGTGAGTATTGCAAACAAAGGCAGAAGTGAGGGTGATTGGGTCCCTGGCAAATATCCCAAGTAACTTGAGCAGGATGGGATTTTCTTAGATCTTTCCTTCCTGTGCCCTATACCAACAATACACACCAATTCTGATGACCTAGCCTAAACGTGAGAGGTGGGGTGAGTCCCAGCAGACTAGAGTAGATGTGGGTAGAGAAAAGAGTATGTGTGGGCACAGAAGGCAGCAGGACCTGCCAGGCACTGTGTGTGTGTGTGTGTGTGTGTGTGTGTGTGTGTGTGTGTGAGAGAGAGAGAGAGAGAGAGAGAGAGAGAGAGAGAGAGAGAGAGAGAGAAATAGTCAAAGAAAATAATACAAGAGCTCTTTCTTTTCTTCTCAGAAGTAGTTTGAGAAAGTGTGCGTGAATGGATCCTTGCTGATGGGAAGGGAAAGCTAATTGAGCAGAGCTCATTAGAATTACAAGGCTACTCGGTTTTATGTACCAATGAAGGGTCCATAAACTGCCTGGCAGTGGTTAAGAAGTAGCACAAAGGAAATGTGTATGAAGGCACTGAAAATGTTCCAGAGGAGTCTCCGTGGCAGAACTGGAAAATGAGATCCCTTTAAAATCCCTTTAAATGGTCAGAGTGAGACAACGAGGAAGCCTAACAAGCTTCTAAGAGGGCAGCTAAGTAAGGTCTCGCAATTCTGAGGTCCCCTTTGAGGAACTCTGTAACTGCTCAGCTTAAAATAAGGCAGTGGGAGTACATAACAATCTTCTCATAGACCAAGGCCACTGCTTATACTGTTAATGTCAAGATAGGCCCTGTGGTTCTTGTGGAAGACTGCAAGATAGTCTACCTTCACATTCATCTTGAAGATAAAATCAGAAGGTGGGGTCTGTTCTGGTTTTTGCCCCCAGCAGTGACCCTGACCTGGTGTTCAACATCCCCTAGTGCTTTGTCAAATAGGCATGAACTGCCATGGGTGACCCAATGCAGTAAGCTGGCCCTGTGCCAGCAGAGAGAGAGAGAGGTCCTGAGTGTACAGTGGGATATTATTGAACATCCTTCTTCAGTGGGAGCCTGTTTATAAAGAAACTCAGTGATATCTCCAGCAGTCTATTGGTAGGCCTTACAGACATGTCCTCTCACAGTAGGACATCAGGGAATGAGTTAGACAGGACACTGTAATGCAGAGTGGCTCGTGGAAGGACAGCTTCATTTTTCCTGGCTGTTGATCATTTTTGTTGGTTGTCATCGGTAACCCATGGTTGCTTACATTCAGATACCAAGTCTGACGCAGAATTCTGACATAGGCAGCCACATGTGAGAAAAGCATGCATGCCCCTTTGTAGAGCAGAGCATGCCTCAGCAGGCCATGGTATGCATGAGAAAATGTGTGATGGTTCAGAACAAAAGTAGGTTTTCCTGAACGAACCATGTCACACCATAAGTGACAAAGCCTGGTAAGATTGAGGTCAGATGAGGGATTAAAGAGGGACTTTCCAGATCAAGAAGTGCAAGCTCTGGCTAGTTCCTGTCAGACTTTATCTTGGTACACATGGCACACAGTCTCTAATAGGTCTCTGGTAGTACTGGAGAGACAGGTCATGGAGCGAGCACTGAGGAAATGAATGAGTCACTGGCTGAAGCGCTTACTGTGAGAAGGTATGAACCACGTCAAAAGCCGGGTGAGCCAGGCGTGATGCACACCTTTAATCCCAGCTCTGGAAGCCAGAGGCAAGCGGATCTGAGTTGAGGACAGCCAGGCTACACAGAGAAACCTTGTCACAAAAAACAAACTGAAAAGCCAAGTGTAGGGAGGCAGAAACGGGGATTCGGGATTCACTGGCCAGCCAATCTAGTTGAAACACTCAGCTCCAATTTCAATGAGAGGCTCTGTCTCTTTAAATAATAGTAAGATAGAGAAGCAACTGAGGAAGAAACCTCAGGCCACCCTGTGATCTACACACAGCCACAAAGAAGAAAAGCACAGTACAGAGGAGAAGGCCTGAGTCAAGCTAAGAACTCATCCAGAAAGGAGGGAAACGCTGGGGCTCTTCAAGCCCGGTTCCTTATTTTAGTTACTTTGTTTCTTTTATTGCACACAGAGACAATGGAATGGAAGTGTGCTGAATGTCAGGCGGTCATGAACTAGTATGTACAGGACAGCAGCAAGTGAGTGGGCACCATTCTTCCTGTCCAGCCAGCACCTACTTCTCTCATTCTCTCAGCTACTCACCACTCCTTAGATGGAAGCTCAAGTGTAGCTCGGAGAAGGACTAGAACTCTGCCTGAACACTGGAAATGTGCAGGAGGGACCCCGGTAGCCTCACTAGACTGATGCTGCTAGAAAAAGCGATGAAAGAACTTGTTGAACTTTGAAGCATCACACTGCTTCCTGAGTTGAATACATGCACCCACACAAGTCATTTTATTTGTAAAACAAACAAACAAAACAACAACAAACAAAACAGAATACTGGGCCGAAGAAGTGACTCAAAACTGCTTTTGCATAGGACCCAAGTTTGGTTCCAGCACCCATGCCAAGTGGCTCACAAGCACCTGTAATTCCAGCTCCAGGGGGATCTGTCACCTATGCTTGAGCACTGCACATACCCACACCCTGGCATGTAATTAATAATAAGAAGAGTAAACTATTTTTAAAATGCAGAAGACTGCATTCTGCTGTCAATTAATAAATCTTGTTTTATTTTAAAACTTGTATTTCACATGTGTGTGCAGGTGTCTGTGTGCATTTGTGTGGAGACTAGAGGACAGCTTCAGTTGTCACTCCTCTGTTGCTTTTTGAAAAAGTCTCTCATTGGTATTCAGTGATTAAGTTAGGCTAGCTATGGGACAAGTTCCAGCGATCACCCTGTTTCCATCTCCCCATTGGATTACACACACTGACCAGCTTTTCTCATATGGGTTCTAGGGATTGAGTGTGGGTCCTCCTGCTTTCACAAGCACTTTACTGACTGAACTGTCTCCCCAACCCTAAAATTTCTATTGGGGGACAGGAAGTGTTTTTGAGGTATTTATTTGTTTAGAGACAGGGTTGTACTCTGGCTGTCCTGGAACTCCCTTTGTGAACCAGGCTGGTCTTGAATGCACAGGGCTGTTACATAGAGAAACCCTGTCTTGAAAAACCAACCAAACAACAAACAAAAAATACTCTGTTTGCACACTAATTCTCTAGTTGCTGTATTTACCTTTTTCTCGTTGTGTAGCTCTGAGTTTGCATTGTAGGAAAGACTCCCTCAGAGGGTAGAGAGCTGCAATATTTTGTGTTGAGAGCTACCACTCCCTGGAAACTGTTCTCATTAAAGGTTTGTTTCCTCTTGTAGGACACCATGAAACTCCTCTGTCTGCATCCACCAAGATGCTGGAGAGATTTCCTAACAACCTGCCCAAACATCGAGAAAATGTGATTCCTGCTGATTCAGAAAAAAGGAGCTTTGAGGAAGTGAGTGGGAAGTGAACCAGTGACTCCAGCTTCTCCTAACAGGTGTTAGGGAGCTGGGTCAGGGCCTACACCAGATCTTCTCAGCGAACCAGAGTGGAAAGGGCCTCTAAGCAGAAGCTGGGAGCTTTAGACAAGAGTCCCCAGAGCCCTCAGACTTACTGTCTTGCCTCCATCTTCTGATGCATCCTATTGCTTTCCTGGTCAGATATCAGAGTGTCGGAGACTTTTTTCCTGGCCTGCATGGCCAGCAACGGGGACTTGGAGGTTTCTGAAGGCCTTGGTAAGCCAGTAATTTAGGCCTGAACTCCTGCAGTCCCCCTGAGTAGGTTGGAGTTAATGGTGAATGGACTGGACTGGGGAGGCTTTGAAGAACGAGAGCGACTATTGTGGATCATGTGGGGTCTAACAAATCACTTGAGAGACAGTTATTTATTTATTTATTTATTTTTGTTTGTTTGTTTGTTTTTTGAGACAAGGTCTCATTATGTAGTACTTCTGGAACACACTATGTAGACCAGACTGGCCTCGAACTCACAAATCTACCTGTCCTCTGTCTCCTAAATTCTGGGATTAAAGTCATGTGCTGGCTTTAGGTTTTATTTAAAAGCAGAGGAATATTACGGTCTTTTAAGTCCAGGGTACAATGTCTCTGTTCATCATCAATGGTATTAGCTGAGTTGGAGGAATAGGCTGGTTTCTAAAACAGAGATCCTGAACTGTATTGCTTGAAGATCTTATTAAAGTCCTGAATATTTATTATTGCATACTAGAGAATACAATTAATCTTATATCCAGAGATAGCCATGGTCAAAGTTTATATTTAACCAGCTGAGCTTGAGCAAAGGGGTCTTTGAATGTTTTGTTTTTTTTTTTACATTGATTGTGTGTGTGTGTGTGTGTGTGTGAGTGTGTACGTACATATGCCATGGTGTGTGTGTGTGTGTGTGTGTGTGTGTGTGTGTGTGTACGTACATATGCCATGGTGAAGGTGTAAAAGTCAGGACAACTTGCAGAAATTGGTTTTTCCTTTCACCCAGAGATCAAACTCAGATTGTCAGACTTGCTGGCAGTGTCTTCAGCCACTGAGCCATCTTGCTGGTATAAGCAAAGGGCCAAAGAGGTTCGACACTCGAGTTACAGGTGGTCCTGGGAACCATACTCAGATCTGCAACAGCAGTACCTGAATTTAACCACTGAGCCATCTCCCCAGCCCCACAACTGTCTTTTTAAACACTCCTGAACAGCTAATATCTAAATAAATATTCTTCCTGTCACATGTTCAGCACAGATTTCTCAGCCACATGCTATATAACAAACAAGCCATACTCCCCATGCACTGCACTATAAGAGAGGCATGAACTCAAGAGCTATATACCTGGGTGGACTCAGATAGCAACTGGAAGGGGAGAGAAGGGCATCAAAAGCTGATATCTTGCAGGAGAGACTATAGTGATGTAAGCATGTGGAAACCCGTGTGTGGGGCTGCAGAGATGGCTCAGTGGTTAAGAGCATGGATTGTTCTTCTAGGGGTCCTGAGTTCAACTCCTAGCACCCACATGGTGGCTCACAGCCATCTGTAATGGGATCTAGTGCCCTCTTCTGGTGTGTCTGAAGACAGCGCCAGTGTACTCACATACATAAAATAAAAAACTGCATCTTTAAAAAAGAAAAAAAAAAAAACCTAAAGAAAAGAAAAGAAAAGAAAAGAAAAGAAGGAAAACAGAGTGCACAGGGCCAGGAAGCTGTGTTAGCTTTGCTGGACAAACAGAGAACACAGATGTTTGTGTACAGATCAGTGCGTTTTTTTGAACTGTTCCAGGAAACCTCTAAAATTCTGAGGAACTTGGAAGGAAGCTACATGCTTATCTGATTTAATTTGGAACTTCTATAATCATTTACTTTTTGTTTATTTTATTTTTCATAAGCATTTAATAAAGGCAGCTGATACTTTTCTCTAATTTTGGAAAAACAACCTGAGAAAGTGGCTTTATTGCTTCATTAGGTATGCTAGGTATATACCTGCACATATATACATGTGAACAACCATCTTGTTCTTTGTTGGTGTGTATGTGGTACAGTATGGGGGTGTGCGTAAGTGTAAAGAGGCTAGAAGATGTAGGGTATTCTACTCTGGCTCACCACCTTCTTCCCTTTGAGGCAGAGTCTGTCTGACTCTGAGCTGACCTGGTGACCCTCCTGTCTCCACCTCACCCCACTGATGGGCTTACAGGTGCACATACATGTCTACTACATCTGACTTTTTTTTTTTTGGTTTTTCGAGACAGGGTTTCTCTGGGTAGCCCAGGCTGTCCTGGAACTCACTCTGTAGACCAGGCTGGCCTCGAACTCAGAAATCCGCCTGCCTCTGCCTCCCGAGTGCTGGGATTAAAGGTGTGCGCCACCATACCCAGCTACATCTGACTTTTTGTGTGGCTTCTTGGGGTTTGGACTCAGATCTTCATGCTTGTACAGCCCTGCTTTGTTTTTCTGGTTTGATTTGTTTGTTTGTAGTGTGGGGGTTAAACCCAGAACCTTCTGCATGCCTGGCTAGCTTTATTTTTCTGTGTAAAAAGGTATCAAATTGGTGACCAACTTTCACTAGACTTTTTTCAATATCTGACTTAGGTGATTTTACAGGTTTTCCTTAGCTAGAAAATCTACTCTCAGAAGAGTTGTAGATGTATCATTGAAATTTATCATTGAAAAATTTTAAAGAAAGGTATTTCCAAATATATTGTTCTAAAATCTCTGAACAATGGCAGCATCGCTGTAGAATTGTATGGTCTCTCACAGCAATTGCTTAAAGAGGGAACAGTTATCTGGTCCATCAGAATTTGGTGAACTAGAAAAAAAATTCATTTTAGTCCTACATTTTAAATAGAAAGGCTTCTCTCGAGTGCCAAGTTGATCTATATCTGGCTAGACATTTAGAAAATCTCTTCCATACAAGGTTATCAACATAGTTGGCCAGACTTCAGACAACACACCGACCACCGTATCTCAGGATGTGGAGGAGAAGCTCTCTCGTGCCCCTGCCAAGCCTGAGGCCCCCGTGGACTCCATGCTCAAGGACATGGCTACGATTATCCTGAGCACCTTCCTGCTGGTTGGATGGGTGGCGTTCATCATCACTTATCCCTTGGTAAGGCTTTGCTCTTTCTTAGTATCCTCCAAGTTCTGGTACCCTTGTCAGTCACTGGGTGTCAGTCAGGGCTACACAAAAGCAGGCAACATGTTTCATATTTAAAAGTCAGTGTTTGAGACAGATGTGGTATTACACATACTGTAGCACTTAGAACTTTAAGGCTACCCTGGTCTACATAGCAAGTTTAAAACCAGCCAGGGCTATATTGTGAGGGGGAAAAAGAGAAGCATTTGCTTATCTTCAAAAACATCATTAGAGATACTAGCTTCTCCTAAAAGAGCAGTTTTGTTTTGTTTTTTAAAGATTTATTTTATATATGTGACTACACTGTCAGTGTCTTCAGACACACCAGAAGAGGGAGTCAGATCCCATTACAGATGGTTGTGAGCCACCATGTGGTTGCTGGGATTTGAACTCAGGACCTCTGGAAGAGCAGTTCTCCAGCCCCCAAAAGAACAATTTGTAACTAAATCTTAGTGTTTTTTAAGAAAGGGTAAACTAGCTGATATATAGCTCTGCCTAGGATTATTTAAAATAGTTAATTGAATTGTGTTTTTAAAGGAAGGCTAGATAACAGATGAAAATGTGCTCCTCACACTACTTAGGAGTGAGACCTGCTGACGGGTAAAGACTGGTAGAGTGGCTCCTTTCACTTCCTAGTTACAAACAAGTCAAATAGTGCTGATCTATTTGAGTAGGGAAGACAGAAGTCCCCTCAGCAAGCCTGTGGAATTGTCTCAGAATACAGCACATAGGCAGCTCACATCTCCATCGGGTAGGGAAGACAGATTTTGTATGCTTTGCTTTCTGTGGGCAAAGTGTCATTACCTAATCTTTTTAACTTCACACAGCCCTGTGAGGTCATTATTTATTCTCTGTCCACAGAAAAAGAAACTAGACTCGGGGAGGCAGTGTGCCTTCCTGGGCTACTAGGTGGCACTCCCAGAACTTTGACCCCAGATTCAAAAAGAGCTAGAAAACTCCCTTTTAGTGCACCTTCCATGCCCAGGCAAGAATGTGTACAGGCCACTGATGTTTCTCCTGATGGTGAAGCAGAGCTTTCAGAGTATTGAGAAGAGGGTCTGCACAGCAGGAAGATGGGACTAGGCCCTGAGGAGCAGGGCCTTAGCCAGGCACCAGGTTCATCCCCACCCACACTGCTTCCAGCATGCCTTCTAGACTTTGGGCCCCCCTGTTCCAACCTCTATTCAGGGACAGCTTCTCTTGGTGACCACTTAATCTTACCAGCCCCCTCCAGAGTTAGACTGTGGGCCCTGCAGAAGTGTAAGATTACTGAATCAACTCTGTCTTGTTATGGCTTCTCTCTGACCTTGTGCCTTAGCATTCAAATAAGGCCAGCCTGACTCATTGACCACAGGAACACCTCTCCCTCTGACTTGTTTCTACTTGGAACTAGCCTGGCTGTGCGATTCTCTTCACAGAGCATGCATCAGCAGCGTCAGCTCCAGCACCAACAGTTGCAGAAGGAGCTGGAGAAGATTCATCTCCTGCAGCAGCAGCAGCTGCCCTTCCATCCACACGGAGACCTTGCCCAGGACCCCGAGTTCCTGGGTTCATCTGGCCCCTTCTCAGAGAGCTCGGGCACCAGCAGCCCCAGCCCATCCCCCAGAGCCTCCAACCACTCCCTCCACTCCAGCAGCTCTGCCTCCAGGGCCGGCACCAGCCCCTCTCTGGAGCAGGATGATGAGGGTAAATAGTTCCCCATTTTATCTGGGAGCAATACCTGGAACACAGAGCAAGCATGCTCTTCCCGGATTCCTGAGGGCTCACTATGTTCTTTCTCCCCTGGATTCCTCCTACCCACTGATCTCTGGATAAAAGACTGTGAACTGCTATTGGCCAGAGAGAAGTTTCCCATCTTCCCATCTGGCTTAAGTGAATTTTTTTTTTTTTTTTTTTGAGACAGGGTTTCTTTGTAGCCCTGGCTGTCCTGGAACTCACTTTGTAGACCAGGCTGGCCTCGAACTCAGAAATCTGCTTGCCTCTGACTCCCAAGTGCTGGGATTAAAGGCAAGTGCCACCACGCCCAGCTTAAGTGAATTCTTAAGATCAGCCACTGGCCAGGTTCAGAAATGAAGCAATGGCCTATTTTCCTATTGGGGGCTTAGACATTGTCAGGCCACATCCTGGGAGGATTGCCATAGAGATTGTGGAGGAACCCTAGCGCTTCTAGTTCTAAGCAAACTCTTTGTTTTACTGTCAGACCACACTGGGATGTTTTAGATATGGATCTTTGAGGTAGTCCTTGTTGATGTTGTTATTGCTGTTGTTCACTATTAACTAAATATGAGGTTCCACACAGAATTCGTCTCCTTGGAAAAGTTTAAGACTCCTGAGATAATGTAAAAATGATGTAAAAGCAGAAATAGAACATAGGAGCAGGGGCAAAATGTTGGGGAGGAGGCAGTGGTCCTGATCAGTGGGCCTGACTCTTGCCCGCCAGGAGTCTGGGAATATAGAGCCTCTTAAACTCCACATCTTACTCAGAAATCTGGAAGCCCTTTCATTCTTAAAGGTCTTTAGGTGATGTCCGTTTAAAATGATCTCTTCTTTTTCCTGTTTTGTCCCAGATGAGGAAACCAGAATGGTGATTGTTGGGAAAATTTCATTCTGCCCCAAGGATGTCCTGGGTCATGGAGCTGAGGGCACAATTGTATACAAGTGAGTGGTATGGCCCAGTCCCCCAGCTATGTGAATCTTGTCAGGTCTGGAGGCCTAGCAGGTCAAAGTGATGATCAAGGCAGGTGAGCCTCACCTCCAGTAAGTTCCCACACTGTCTTAAGAGTTTCTGCTGCTGTGATAAAAAACACCATGACCAAAAGCAACTTGGGGAAGAAGGGACTTATTCTACTATACTTCCACATCACAGTCAGGATGTGAACTCAAGGCAGGAACCGAAATAGAAGCCATGGAGAAGTGCTGCTTACTGGCCTGCTCCTCTTGGCTTGCTCAGCCTGTCTCTTCTATACCCCAAGAGCACCTGCCCAGGGGTGATACCCCTCACAGTGTGCTGGGCAATCACCAATTCACAAAGCATACTACAGAATTGCCTATGGGCAAATCTTAGGGAGCTGTATTTTCAGTTAGGAGTCCATCTTCCTGAATGACTCTAGTTTGTGTCAAGTTGACTTAGTACTAGTCAGGACAGCAACTGTGAGTTGCTGGTGGTTGGCCAAGGCCTCTGGATCTGGAAGCTGAGGAGGCTGATACTGGAATAAGGAGCAGTGGCATCTTATAGAGCTGATCTCATGTCTACAGCCCAGTGTGCACTAACAGACTCAGCTACTCCTTGTCCTACAGAGGTATGTTTGACAACCGAGATGTGGCCGTGAAGAGGATCCTCCCTGAGTGTTTTAGCTTTGCCGACCGTGAGGTCCAGCTGCTTCGAGAATCAGACGAGCACCCAAATGTGATCCGCTACTTTTGCACAGAGAAGGACCGGCAGTTCCAGTACATTGCCATTGAGCTGTGTGCAGCCACCCTACAAGAGGTGGGTCTAGCTGGCTTTCTAGTACCCAGGGTCAGTGACAGCTTTGCCACAGCCACTAGCCTCTTTTCCCACTAACTGGCATTTGTTCAGGAAGTATATATTTACTATGCTTTTTTTTTTAGATTTATTTATTATTATATGTAAGTATACTATAGCTGTCTTTAGAGACACCACAAGAAGGTGTCAGATCTCATTATGCATATGGTTGTGAGCCACCATGTGGTTGCTGGGATTTGAACTCAGGACCTTCAGAAGAGTAGTCAGTGCTCTTAACCGCTGAGCCATCTCTCCAGCCTTATTTACTCTTCTTAAACTTGTATATGTATATGCACACACATACATATATACATACATACACATCCACTTGAACACCAGTCACAAATACAGAGTTCTGAAGGTTATATGCTGTGACCTTGCCAATGTGTGTCTCTTACAGTATGTGGAGCAGAAGGACTTTGCCCACCTTGGCCTAGAGCCCATCACCCTGCTTCATCAAACCACCTCAGGCCTGGCACACCTGCATTCTCTCAACATTGGTAAGCGTATCCTCTTTGCCAGGCTAAAAGGCCCCAGGTTAGGGCGGCTTCCTGACCTTCATAGGAGAAAGGGGTATGTAAGTGGTCTCTTGACAGGTTGTGCAGGAATTTGAGAAAAACCTTAGGTAACTGAACACTGAACATTTTGAAGATGACAGCAGGTGTTTAGGAAGCTGACAAAGATCCACAGCCCATGTAGGAAGCTGGGGTCACTCATGGTAAGCATGGATGAATTTGGGGTTTTCTCCTAGTTCACAGAGACCTGAAGCCCCACAACATTCTCCTCTCCATGCCCAACGCACATGGCAGGATCAAGGCGATGATCTCTGACTTTGGCCTCTGCAAGAAGCTGGCAGTGGGCAGGCACAGTTTCAGCCGCCGTTCAGGGGTACCTGGCACTGAAGGGTGGATCGCCCCAGAGATGCTGAGTGAAGACTGTAAGGACAACCCTGTAAGTAAATGGCAATATTTTTAAAGAAAACCACAGCACCAGCCCATTATATTCCAAGGTTTGGGTGCCAGGCATATCTGCTTACAGAATGACATCCCTTCAAACGTCTCATGTTCTAAGACAGACAGGTGTGAACAGTGTCTCTCCCAACCCTTCCATCACTTGTACCCTCTTTTCCTTTGGGAACCTGGAGAGTCAGGCCTTGTCTACAATGAGCAGACCTCCAATTTTCATTTCCCCAGACTTTTATTTTAACAATTGCTAGACATACAGAAAACTGGAAGAATATTAAGACCTATGTACTTCCACCCCAAGCCACTGTTAATACATAATACATTTGTCTGTCTTCCTCTCTTTACCTGCGGCTATGCCATGTACTTATAAAGGAGCAGATATCTTGGCCCCTCACCACTAAATGCCGCAGCCCTGTTTTCTAAGGACAGACCCTCTCCTACCACCTCCCTGCCACACCCGAGCCACCAGCATCTCCCTGTCCTATTTCTTAACACTCGTCCATGTTCGCATTCCCCCAGAAACCCCCAAGGCTTTCCCAGCCAGTTTTGTCTTCCAGGACTCCGTCAAGTGCTGAACTGGACTGCATCTCCGCATCCCCGCAGCCTCCCTCCCTGTTCTGTTCTCTGATGCTTACTCTTGAGACGCCCTTTAATCCCCACTCTTAGCTGCTTGCTCGTTTCCTCATGGTATCGCTTCACAGCTCTCTGCATTTTCTGTAAGCTAGAAGTTAAGACTAGAGGCTTGTTTAGATTCCAGAGAAGAGGCAGGTGGATCTCTGAGTTCAAGGCCAGCCTGGTCTACACAAAGAAACCCTGTCTTGAAAAACAAAATAAAACAACTGTGTAAATTCAAGAGAAATGTTTCAGGCAAGAATAGATTACAGGTCTTTGCCAAGGATGAGTGTGATGGCAGATTGCACCCTGATCAGTGACTAGCTTGTGGCACCTGGCAGAGCCAGCATCCCAGATTGTCAGCCCATAAGCCAATGACCTTGACATTAATCGGAACACTAGGGCAATACTTCAGGGTGTCCCCTTGCTGTTTTGGACAATTCACATTCATTAGCCACTGATCAGTAGGGGCTGAAGTGAAGTCAGGGCTGTGAGTGAAGTGACGGCTATCTGAGACATCCGACTCTGTGTTTCTTTCAGACCTACACGGTGGACATCTTTTCTGCAGGCTGTGTCTTTTACTATGTCATCTCTGAGGGCAACCATCCTTTTGGCAAATCCTTGCAGCGGCAGGCCAACATCCTCCTGGGCGCCTGCAACCTTGACTGCTTCCACTCAGACAAGCATGGTGAGCAGGTGGTCTGGCCGGCAGCACCTTCCAACACACTGCCTGTCTGACCTCAGGAAGTGCTGAGTCATACAAAGCACCACAGTATGAAAAGATTAAAATGAAATAATTGTTTTGCTTATGAGTTTTCCCCTTATGCATTGTAGAAAAACACATTAGCATAAAGACCCATATTTTTTCTTTTTCTTTTTTTTTTTCTTTCTTTCTTTTTTTTCTTTTTCTTTTGTTTTTCGAGACAGGTTTCTCTGTGTAGCCCTGGCTGTCCTGGAACTCACTCTGTAGACCAGGCTGGCCTCGAACCCAGAAATCCACCTGCCTCTGCCTCCCAAGTGCTGGGATTAAAGGTGTGCACCACCACAACCGGCTTCTTTTTTTAAAGATTTATTTATTTCATTTATATGAGTACATTGTAGCTGTCTTTAGACACACCAGAAGAGGGAAATCAGATCTCATTACAGATGGTTGTGAGCCACCATGTGGTTGCTGAAAATTGAACTCAGGACCTCTGGAAGAGCAGGTGGCCAGTGTTCTTAACCGCTGAGCCATCTCTCCAGCCCCCATATTTTCATTATACAGAGATGGGTATCTGCTGTCAATTCCTTTGTATGTGTTATTCTAATTGCCTATCTAGATATGTGTACTTACTTTTATAAAAGTGGATCTGGGAATAGTGGCACACAGTTTTAATCTCAGCACATCAGAGGCATGTGCTATAAATCTATAAATTCAAGGCCAACCTGATCTACATAGTAAGTTCTCAGACAGCCAAGACTGCACAGCAACAAAAAGATGTAGTTGAGGGATTAGCAAGATGGCTCAATGGCTAAAGGCATTTGCCTGAACACCTAATGACTGGAGTTTAATCCTAGGACCCACTCACATGGTAGAAGGAGAGAACTAACTTCCTACAAGTTGTCCTCTGACCTCCACATGTGTGCTGTGTCACATATACATGTCCTCCCCTACACATACATGCATGCATGCATACATACATATATACATACATATGGGTGGTTGAACATACCTGTAATCCTAAAACTTAGGATGCTGAATCTCAAATTTGAGATCAGCCTAGGATACACAGAGAGTTCCAGGTAAGTCTGAGCTGCTTGGCCCCTGGTGGAAGTGGGGATGGGGTTCAGTCATACATTTACAATAGTCTCATTTTTTCAAATTCATCTTTTTTTGTTCGTTTTGTTTGTTTGTTTTGGGGGGGTTGTTTTTTGTTTTTTTTTTTTAATTGGTTTAATTAGGGTCTCTTTGTGTAGTTCAGGCTAGCCTAGGTCTTCCTGGGTAAGTCAGACTTGTCTCAAAATCATGATCTTCCTGCATCAGCTTCCTGAGTACTGATATTACAAGCCCATTTCACCTTACTTTGAACATCTATCTAACCATCCAGGCTTACCCCACCACCCTCTTAACAGCTCAGGTTTGGGATATTTTTAGTCACTACTTTTCACAAGCCACATAGTGAACATCTGTTATGAACTGATGTTTGGTGTGAGTTTTTCATTATTTTATTACAATCAATTCCTTTAGCAGAAGGTGGTATCAAAGGGCATGCAGGGGCTTGGGAGATGGCGCAGGTGGTAAGGTGCTTACCGGGAAAACATGAGGACTTGAGTTTGGATCCTAACACCCAGGACAGAGAGGCAGAGACAGGAGGCTCCAGTGCTTGCCGGGCAGCCAGGCCGGCTGAATCGGTGATCCCAAGTTCAGTGAGAGACTCTGACCTCTGTAAGCCTGCATGCAAACCTGTACGCATATATGTAACAGAAGCACACAACTGTAGGGGACCACATACATTTGTAAGGCTTCTGATATTTCATCTGGTTATAAGTTGGAAATAATGGGTTTATTTTTTCCTCTTTAGAGGACGTCATTGCTCGTGAATTGATAGAGAAAATGATTGCAATGGATCCCCAGCAGCGTCCCTCTGCAAAGCACGTGCTGAAACACCCCTTCTTCTGGAGCCTGGAGAAGCAGCTCCAGTTTTTCCAGGTATTGGGTCTGTTTCTCCATCAAAGTCCTAATGTCCTCCAGATTCTCAAAAGGTAAAAAGGACAGTGAGAAAAACCAACGACTTATAGTCTACAACCAAGACAAATGTGATTGACATTTGCTGGTAGATTCTATGTGTAAAGGGAATGTACTAGGATGGCTCACACAGTGCAGGCTAGGTAGTCTAGTCATGACCATCTACACCCTGGGGAGACTGAGAGCCAGTAGCTGCTCAGTCCACAAAACTGGGTTGCCTCAGCAGCTAGTCTGCACTGAAGACCTGGAAGATTAGAGACCCCCTGGTTTTAGGCCACAGTGGAAGGCTGAAGGAGCAGGGTTCTAATGCTAGGGAAGGATGACAGCAGCAACAGAATGGGACAGCAAGAAGCAAAGGCCATCGGGCAAGACTGCTTCCCTAAGACCTCTCTCTAGCAGCCCACCTGGCAGAGGGTGCTCTCTGTGCTGGGGGGAGGCCCTTTGCTCTAGGCTAATCCTTTCTGGAACTACCCTCACAGACCCACCCAGGCATATGTCTTTTTTTTTTTTTTTTTTTTTTTTTTTTTTTGGTTTTTCGAGACAGGGTTTCTCTGTGTAGCCCTGGCTGTCCTGGAACTCACTTTGTAGACCAGGCTGGCCTCGAACTCAGAAATCCGCCTGCCTCTGCCTCCCGAGTGCTGGGACTAAAGGCGTGCGCCACCACGCCCAGCTCAGGCATATGTCTTATTGACAACTGAAATTTACTGTCATATTTTGAATGTTTTCATATAAATAGTAGTATAATTAGGATCAAACTATATATAGTGTTATATCCTGCTTTTTAAAACATATACATAAAATTATGACTATAACATTCTATCATATGAGTGTACCCAATTTTTTATTTCTTTTAAAAGATTAGATTTTTTTATATATATTTATGAATGTTTTGCCTACACGTGTGTCTGTGCACCATATGTGTACCTGGTGGCTGTGGAGTTAAGAAGAGTGTGGCAGATCCCTGGAAAGGAAGCTACAGAAGATTGTGAGACACCGTGTGGATGCTAGGAACCAAACCCAGGTCCTCTGTGGAAGTGGGAAGTGCTCTTAACTACTGAGCCATCTCTCCAGCCCCTAACTGTGCCCTAATTGTTAAACTTTATATCTGGGGATCCCTAATGGTCACACAGGTACACTGGTGCTCCAAAGAGCTCCTCTTTCCATCCTCCAGTTTTAGCAAGTGTTCATTTCTATGCTGTTCCACACCCAGATAACTTTTTAAAGATTTCTTCTTGATGTGTGTCAGTGTATACTTACTTTGCAGAGACAGGTGTATGAATGTGTAGCATATACTTGCCCTGGTATCCACAGAGGCCAGCATGGAGTACTGGCTCCCCTGAAACAAGGTACAGATGATTGTAGGCTGCCGGAAGGGGTCTGGGAACCAATCCTAGTCCCCTGTGAGAGCATAAAGTGCTCTTAACTATTGAGATGTCTTTTGAAGCAAATCTCAAATACCATATAATTCCATTCAGTGTCATAAATTCAAACATCTCTTTAAGTTTTTTTTTCTATTGTCTTTTTCTCAAATCTCATTTTGTTTAGTATATACTGTGGGGCTAAAATTTAAGGTCAGTGGCTCAGAACTCCTTTGGCAAGTGACAGGGCTGTGGTTCTGTGACATTATCAAGTGACTTTGTATAGACTATTTGTGGGTATTAGGTGGCATGAGATGAGTAAGTCATGAAGAGTAGGGTTGGGGCAGCAGGAGTTTCTCCTGGGAAGCACCCGACTTAGAATGGACACTCACATAGTCTGGAGCTTGGCAGGGGCCTTGGCTATAGAGATGCCCAGAACATATGCTCCTTGAAGGCAGGACTTTCTGGATAATTGTAATCATTGTTCTGTCCTGGTGCTTAGTGATCATTCAAATGTCTTTGGGGTAAAGGGTCCAGTATCTTATTCCAGCTCAGCAGCACAATTGGTCACTGTATGCCACAGGTTATAACATGAAAATTCTCAAGTCTAGGTTACTAGACAAAACAGACAACAGAAATATATATGAAGACCTTAACCTCACATGAAAGAGTTAGTGTATCTAAATTGTATATCTGGCAAAGATGGCTGGCTTCTTTTCTATCAACCAGCTGTGACTAACTAGTTACTTTGCAACTCTGAAACATGTTTCCACCATGCCCACCAGGAGAGTCTAACAGTCTAGTCTCTGCAAAGTAGTTGGTTTTACATTTATTTATGTGTGTGTGTTTGTGTGTTGGTGTATATGTGGAGGTCAGAAGAGCTTTTGTGAATATCAGTTCTCTCCTTCCATCATCTGAGTTCAGGAATAAAATTCAGATCATCAAGCTTGAAGGCCAGTACCTTCCCCTGCTGACCCATCCTGCCAGCCTTTCTTCGAGGCGTTTCCCTGTAAGTTCAAATAGAAATTCAGCCAGTACACTGGTCATGCTAGCTTACACCTGTAGCCCATAACCTGTAATCTCATCACTCTGGAGGTAGAAGCAAAAGAACGATGAGTTCAGTCATTTTCTGCTATGTAGCAAGTTCAAGGCCAGCCTGAGCTACATTAGACTGTCTTGGAGAAAAAAAAAAAAAAAAGGAAAAATTATCCAGTCTGATTTTTCCTTTATCAAAGTACTATGTAACTGACTCTTCCAAGGGCTCAGCATTGATGTGTGGGCTCATCATTCCATCTCATAGCCGTTATTACTGGCAGGGGCTCTGAAGGCTAGTACATAGGCTACCCACTCTTGACCCTCCCTTCCCTCCTACAGAGCTGGAAGCCCAGTAGGGCCAGATCCCACACCTACCACCCAGTGCTCTTGAAAAGAGGGCTCTTCATAGCTTCTCTAGTGCTCAAGTGAGGTGTTATGACCTTCTGGCTAGCCATTGAGATGCCCTGTTTCAAGGATATCTGAAGCGCAGAATGAATTAAGCTTTCCCCTTTATGCTTCAGCTCCCTGGAAAATGTGTTTTGTACCTGTAGCTCTTTGTAAATGTGCTCTGTGTGAGTGTGAACTTCCAGAGGTGGATGTGTGCCCTGCATACAGGTACACCTCTATAACATCTCTCTCGTCATAGAAGGGATCTCTGCAAGTTTGTCCCAGTGAGTGAGGGATAAATCTGCTCACAGGGGGAAAGTCAGTGGATCAGGGTAGGTGCCTGCGGCTTTGAGGCTTTGAAGCTTTGAGGAGCCTGCAGCTTAGACCTAAGAGGAATGTCAGTTTGCTTACAGCTCACACTCCAGTGCCTGCTCTGTAGCTTAGCGTGGACGAACCCCAAATCCCTACCCTGACCAGCACCTGTTTCCTGTTTTCCCTCACAGGATGTAAGTGACCGAATAGAAAAGGAGGCCTTAGACGGTCCAATCGTACGGCAGTTGGAGAGAGGCGGGAGAGCTGTGGTCAAGATGGACTGGCGGGAGAACATCACTGTCCCCCTGCAGACAGGTGACCATGCTAAAGGCAGGAGGAGACATTTTGAAAGCTGCAACTATTTCTGAGAACTTGATGTAGACAAGGCAGCTCCAGCTGTTGGAATTCCAAATCCCTCTTCTTGGATTTGAGACTTATTTGAGCATGTCCTTGTGGGCTTGGTCAAAGCGATGCAGTTTTACGTTTGTCCCTTAGTGACAGGCTGGTGATAACGATGTGCTCTAAGATGCTGAACTCCAGAAGAGCACCACCTTTATTTAGGTCCAAGAGGTAGCATCTTTTGTCTTGACTGAGAGTTTGTATCACTTTAGTTCAGTTGCAAGAGCCCAGGAGTTCTCTGTAAAAATGTACCTACTTAACCATGCATCCCTTTATGTTCTTCTAGATCTGCGCAAATTCAGAACGTACAAAGGTGGCTCTGTCAGAGATCTCCTCCGAGCCATGAGAAACAAGGTAAAGGACTTGTGAGGACTTGGGGAGGGGAGGTGGCCACAGCAGAGACTGATGGCTTATGTTCATTTCTGTGTATTTTTTTCTTACAATGGATCCTATCTGGGCAGTCTCAGCTGGGTTTGACAAGTATTTTAGTTACCGTTCTATTCTGTAAACAGACACCATGAACAAAAGAAGCATTTTAACTGGAAGCTTGCTTACAGTTTTAGAGGGTGAATCTATGACCATCCTGGCAGGGAGCATGGCGGCAGACAGGCAGGCATGGGGCTGAAGCAGTAGCTGAGAGTTTATATTCTGATCCACAAGCTGGAGGTAGAGAAAGACACTGGGCCTGGCATGGGCTTTTGAAACCTCAAAGCCCACCCTCAATGACACACCTCCTCCAACAAGGCCACGCCTCCTAATCCTGGGTCCACCAACTGGGAACCACACCTTCAAATCTATGAGCCTGTGGGGACCATTCTCATTCTAGCCACCACAACCAAGTAAAAAGGCCATGTCTTCCCTCAGAATTTCTCTCCAAAGACTAGAATGCAGGGTTAAGCTGTAAGGGCTAGTCTTGGGGTATGTGTGCTGACAGCCAGTGTATAAATACTCTCTAATAGGAACCCCTGGTTACTTTCCTGTGTAAGGCCAGGTCTTCAGTGATCTGGGACGGTTCCTCTGTGTCCTCTTAGAGCCCTAGGAATGCTCTTGACCTGTGCTGTCACCAAGCAGCCTTCACACAAGGCAGACCTCAGTCACAGAAGCAGCCTCCAAGCCTATTGGCACAAACACTCCAATCCCACGGCCTTCATAGGAGGCCTGTGCTCTCTTCCTGGCAGCCTGTACCCCAGTGAAGCTAAAGCTACTCTCCCTAAGCCAAGCCTTACCTGCTTGGAGCTTTACTTCTGGAGGAAGAAAGGCTACAGGACAACTGGGATGTACCATGGTGCATGCATCTCGTGTCCTTTCCTTACAGAGAAGCCCTTAGCACTGTTGCCTGGCTGTTAAAGCTGTGTCTCTGCTCATTCACAGAAACACCACTACCGGGAGCTCCCTGTGGAGGTTCAAGAGACGCTGGGCTCCATCCCAGATGACTTTGTGCGTTACTTCACTTCCCGCTTCCCCCACCTCCTCTCTCACACCTACCAAGCCATGGAGCTGTGCAGACACGAGAGACTCTTCCAGACCTACTACTGGCACGAGCCCACAGAACCCCAGCCTCCAGTGATTCCAGATGTCCTCTGAGCTAGGGCAGCCCTCTGGTCTGGTGGCCCCAACAATGACCATGGGCCCGATCTCTGCAGTCATAGTTTGTTGCCTCTGGGATTAGCAGGAAGACTAAGCTTCTCAAATCAAGTGCCTTGAGCTGCTGATCTGCAGCCAGAAGAGGATACCGCTGATCCTAGGACGCAGGGGAAGATGGTCCCTGTGACTACAGAGACCTGAGCAGATGTGGCCCTGAAACCTTGTAGTGAAGAACGTCTGCGAAGGTGGCCTATCCCAGAGGCTGCAAAGAGAACAGCATCAGCCTTTCACCGGATGAGCTTGCTTCCACTTCGCTTTCTTTCTAAAATTCCTGTGGGACGGCATTTTGGGGGGCCTTTCAGTGAGAGTGGAAGAATCCGGTTTTGCCTGCATGGTGGAAGCAGCCTGGTTGGGGTATAGCATGTGCAGCCTCTGATAGAAATGGTTTGAGAGATGTGGGGTGCTAAGAAAGAGATGTTCAGAGGTGTTGACATGGGGATAGGAGGCACCTCCAAGTTACTGATAGCCCGTGTTGCCTCATGCAGCAAGTTGTGAGAGTGGCTTCTGGAGACTAGTTAGCAATGCTGTGGACACTGACATGTGCTGTGGGTCTGGAAGATGAAGCAGACACTCAGTTCTGGATGTGGTGCTGGCCCAGCACAGTGACCTAAATAGTGGCCCCTGATAGGTTGAATCCTGGCTATGTGGGCCAGAGATGAGTTTCCTGGCCACCAGGTGGCAGCTAAGACCAGACAGGGACAGAGACAGGTTGTCAGGGCCAGAGAGGAGCAACTAGAGGGAGCTTCCCAGTCACTCAGAGACGCTCAGAACTAGAAGGTGAGTGATATGGTCCCTCTACCCCAGAGGCCAGCAGATTAGCGCATCAGTGAATCAAGGCCCTGGGGGTAGAGAGCCAAGGTCAGGCTACCACAGACTCTGTAGGCCAGCTTTTATGTTTCTCCTGGCAGGTTTTAATAAGTGAATTTTGATCATATTGCAGAAAGCTACATTTGCATAAATAAATTAAATGTAGCTTGATGCTTGTGAAGAAGAAATGCAAGATATATCTTCTGTATTATGTGTTACCAAAAATCACCATTCCCTCAAGAATGTAGACCATTGTGTAATGCTGAAGAGGAAGACATTCTAGCAACACTGTAAACGTATTAATGTCAAAGTCATTACATCAGTACCATGTTTCTCTAGGCCTAGTTTTTAATTTTAGTTCCAATCAGAATCTATTGTCTTCTCCCTTCCAGGAGCCTTAGAGGCTCCTGGAGTCAGGGTCTGTGGGGGAATCTGTGTAGGATCCCTGGAGCCAGCCACGGTTTCTATTGTATAGCCATGGGGAGCTGAGGCGATCAGTGACCTCAGCAGCACTGCACTGACTGGAGTCCTGCCCCTGTGTCCCCTAAGAGGGCTTCTGGGTATGCTGGTACCAGGGCCACTTACCCAAAGCTCCCCTGCTGCTGTAAAATTTGATTTTCTTACTTTCATGGTGGCCAAAGAGGACTTTTTCTTAACCTCCTACATCTTTGGACCTCATGGGTGACCCTGTTTAGACCCTGGAACCTCAACCCCATGTGTGGCTCCCTGCTCACTTCTTAGCATAGCCCTTTGTCAGTGGCTGAGAGGTAACAGCCAAGACCAATGTGAGGAAGAGGAACCAATGTCACTGGGGGCTGCTGCTCGCCTTGCTCCTCGTGCCTGAGCTCCCCTTTGGGAAGTGCTGAAGTTTTTTAAAGGCTCAACTTTGTGTTACCTTCCAGTTTGAATGGAGTCAGCTTTTCAAATGTCTTTGCCGTTTATCAGATCAGCTTCTAATCAATCAAATTTCTCAAAGTCCTGTGTTCATTATATTTATTTGAAAACTTTGTGTAGAGCTAGGTGGGACATGAGATGCTTGGGACAAAGAGGAAGAATACAGGAAGACTTCTGCCTTTGAAGCCTCCTGAGAGTCAGCAGCACACAGTGTCAGGGCAGAAAGAAAACTCTAGGGGTTAGGATGGGTGTATATTTGGGGTTTGCCCTGCTTGTGCCTTAAAACTGTCCCATCTCGGAATCAGTCAGGTCTGATCAGCTCACTTTCTGCCCGTCCTCTGAGTGTGTCATGAAAGCGCTGTGAGTCTGGATGCTCAGCCGGAGATGCTGGCTTTGGGTCAAGGCAGCTCTGTAGCATTACACATCCCCAGAGGCTGCAGATTGTCTACAAGTACAGCATCTTCAGCTTTAGCATGGAATTGAGCTGTGTCTGTGATGTTGTCTTTGCTTAAACCTTGTCTTGTATTGAAATTTCAGTTTTGGAAGTGTGCCGTTTCATTAGGTACCAAAGCACTTGCACTTTTGGGAACATAGGTGTCACTTGGTAAATCACTAGGCCATCTCGAGACTGAAGGTGAACCTCTGATTGCAGAGGTGTCCCCTGCTCCCGATACAGCAGTAGCCACAGGCTCTTCCCATGATGCAATACAGAGAGGATGGAGGTCAGAGATCACTGGATATGGCTGAGTGGTTTCCACCAAATTGAGGATAGGCACGAGACTCTCCTCAGTCCACCTGACTTTGTGGAGGTTTTATGTGCATGCGATTCAGTTAGCTGCAGCAGCTCCTTTTCCCAAAGTAAAAGGCTAATCAGCTGGTTGCTGCTGTGACTGCTGCAGAGCCATCTCTGGCTGCAAGCTGTCTTGTGCTGGCCCTTGCTTGTCATCTGCAGGGCTTTGGTCCCACTCTCCAGCTGTGCCAGGATTCTTTTGTCTGCTTCTGGGTCTGCTCCGTGTTCACCACTGCCTTCATCATCATGGTCCAGAGGTGTAGCAAGAGCCAGGAGTGCAAGCAGTAGCTACCCTGGAGAGAGCCATTGAAGTTCACCCTGCTCTGTGGCTGATTTTCCAGCAGTTCTGTCCTTGCTCATCCCTCTTGTCTGGAAGCCATGGTGTTGGCCATCTGGGGCCTGACATCAGCTTCATCTGAAGGTTATCAGACCTCCACCTGAGGTCTGAATTCTTTTAAGCCAAAGTGCCTCCTCCCCTCCCCTCCCCTCCCCTCCCCTCCCCTCCCCTCCCCCCTCCCCTCCCCTCCCCTCCCCTCCCCTCCCCTCCCCTCCCCTCCCATCTTGGTTTTCATGTTGAACTAGTGAATTTCCGTGCATAAATCTGGTTGCTCTTGGCACTTCGGTCTCTTCTGTACTTACTAGAAAGCCTCCGAAGCCCGTCTGTGCTGAGCCCCCCCCCCCCCCAGAGCAGCCTTATCCACACTGCTTGCCAGAGTCCTGTGGCCCCATCTCTCCTGTTCCCCGTGTGTTTGGGTATAGTATTCCTTCCCAGTTGTCCCTAAAATTGTGACGGGGGAGTCCCCACTCACCTAAGCATTACCAGCCAGCTATGTGGCATCCCAACACGAAGACCTTGTGTAGTTCTTTTTGCAATGACATATTTATTGAATCTATTTATATTTATTTAATTTTTACTCTGAAGTATATCCGGTTACAATTGCACTTGCTTAAAGCACATCAGATCTATTTTGGACAATACCCCTGACCATTCTAAAACTGGAAAAGGAAAAGTTACACTGTATCCTGCCACCTTATGGTAGCCTTGGCTTTAAAGGGTGAATAATTTGGTCTGGGTAAAATGTTAATTTTTAGATGATTTTTTAAAAAAAATCTTGTGCCATGTGTCTTCTCTGTGGACAGTTAATTGTTTAATTGATATGTGCTGATTATGTGATTCACTCCTCTTTGTGGAAACTAAAATATTCTTTTTAGCTTTATATTTTATAAACTGCCAGATTGTACAACTTTTATGTGTATTTTTAAAGCTCATGATATGAGGATCATTATCTAAACGGCCTATTTTTTTTACCTCTTGTACAGTTTTATAATTCTGCTCATTGATGAAGGCGACTTATGCTGAGCCAACCACAAATAAAGGTAGTTTTAGATTTGGGAGTTGCCTTGTTTCTTAAAGACTAGAGTGCCGCTCAGAGCAAGGAGCCAGACCCACCCACGTCAGAGGTACAACATCTGCTCGGCCTGAACAGCTGGCATCTGCAGTAGGCTCCAGAGCTAGAACATCCTCCTTGGGGGTTGTTGAAGAAAAGACCGCTTTGAAATGTTGCAGGAAATTTCCTGAAGCACCGTTTATTGAATTTCAGGAAGGTAGCCCATTGGGACCGACCTACTTCAGAGTGGGAATTAGGTTTCCAAGTGAATAGGATCCTGGACTAAGCTACCTGGGAAGAGAGAAGATTAACTCCAGCCACCAACTGAAGAGTACGCAGGGGGACCCATGGCTCCAGCTGGATATGTAGCAGAGAACTGCTGTATCAGGCATCACTGGGAGGGGAGCCCCTTGGTCCAGTGGAGGCTTGAGGGGAATGCTAGGCTGCTGAGGCAGGAGTGAGTGGAGGGGGGGAGAGGGAGGAGGGGATGGGGGCTTGTGGAGGGGAAACTGGGAAGGGGGATAACATTTGAAACATAAATAAAATAACTAAGTTTTTAAAAAGCGCTAGGGAAGAGAGACCGTCCAACCTGGACCATGTTAGCAGCTCACACGACAGCCATGTTCCCACGAGATGTGCCGATGCAGCCTGCAGTCGAGTTAGAATCTCCCTCTGCTTCCTCTCCTCCTCCTGTCCAGAGAAGTCATGGAGGCTCCCAGGGCTCTTGCCCCAAGACAAGGGCTGTTTACAAAGCGCACACCCCAGGATCTCACTAGCCTCAGAACATCTTGCCAGACACTGGAGATGCTAACCATCCCTCCTACATCATGCCTCAGGAGCCTAGAAGGTCCTGAGACTGGTGGTCCTATCTTTTTAAGTATTAAATCTTGAGCCCAGCCACATCAGGAGACAGAGACCAACCTTTTCCATGACCCATAAAAGCATATTGAGGTTTGGTCCCCAGAGGACACTACTGGGAGGTGGTAGAGACCTTAGTCCTGGGTGGTGGTACAAGGAGGGGGACAGTCAGGTAGTTTCGAGTGTGCTCTTAAGGGGATTTGGGCACCTCCCCTTCCTCTGTTTTCTGGTTACAGAGTGTGTAAGTAGTTCATTCCTTTGGCCTCAGGGCAGCTAGAAAGGCAACTGACAAGTAGGCTGGGAGGGAGGCCAGGTCTATGCCCCAGAACTCTACCATATCCTTACAGTCACCCGGCCCCTACTTCCAGGAACTGCCATCCTGATCTCCACGGAGTTCCAGAGTAACAGGCATGAGTAGTCTGGGAGGAGCAAAGGAGTCTGGGAAAGCCAGGGTCCAGTACTGTCTCTCCCTCCACAGTGAGAGATCACATTCCCTGTAAACGACCAAGGTGGTAGTCTCCAGCACAGCAAGAGGGGCGCTGCCAGGCCCCACCACAAAGGATGACTCTATTTGCAGCTGCTCACTGGCTTAAAAAACAAAAGAACAACCCCAGGCTGGAGAGAGGGCTCAGCGGTTAAGAGCACTGCCTGCTCTCCCAGAGGTCCTGAGTTCAAGTTCTAGCACCCACGTGGTGGCTCACACCCATCTGTAATGGGATCCATTGCCCTCTTCTGGTATGTCTGAAGACAGTGACGACAGTGTATTCATGTATACAAGATAAATAAAAAGAAAAGATTCAGTTAATAATTAAAAAAAAAAAAAAAGAGCAAACAAGCTGTGTAAACCCTGTGCTTGTTGGATTTTCCCCACGCCAAACATGCAGTCTTGGGCTCTTCCAAAGGAAAGAGTGTATCAGAGTGTATCCTCCCTTCTAGTTTCCAGTTGAGCTCACTGGTTTTATTTAGCCGTGAAATAGAAAAGGGGCTGGACGTGGTCATATTTGCCTTTAATCATAGCACTCCAGAGGCAGAGGCAGGAAGATCTCTGTGAGTTTAAAGGTCAGCCTGATCTACATAGCCAGTTCCAGGTCAGCCAGGGCTGTGTAGTAAGATCTTGTCTCAGAGGGGGAAAAAAAGAGGGTGGGGGAGGCTGAGGCAAGAGGATTGCCAGGAGGAGTTCAAGTCCAGCCTGGTCCTCATAGGTACCTCCTGCATGTCTGCATGGCCTCTTCTCAGCTTTTCAGTTCCTGAATGTTTATGGATGTGTTCTTTTACGTCTATATTATTCTCCTTAAAAACAGTCCCTCGGGGGCCCAGAGAGAGAGCATACTGGTTTCCAGAGGAACCCAATTCAGTTCCCAGCACCCACATGGCATATTCCACAGCCACTCATAACTCCAGTTCCAGGGGACCCAATACCACCTTCTGGCTTCTGTGAGCACCTGGACTCATGTATACATACCCTTATGCAGACAAAACACATATACAAATAAAACTAAGATTATCAAACTGCCTGGTGACTCACACCCTTGGGAGGCTGAGGCAGGATTGCCATGAGGTCTAAACTTACCTAGGCTATCCAGTGAATTTCAGGCCAGCCTGGGCTACAGGGTGAAATCCTGTCTCAAAACACACAGTTTCTCAGGGACTCGTCTGCATCCCAACCCACCTTTGAACACAAAGGAATGTTGGGGCAGCCACCCAGCCCAGAGATGTAATTCTCATGCCTTTTAGAGAAGGTGGTGACAGGATGCTTACTTTCTCCACCACTAGGTGGCACTCGTGTGCTGTCCATCCCCAGTGCTCCTGCAGTGGCTTGTTCTTGGTGTGACCAGCCTGGATGCAGATCTGACCCCTCACCCTGCAGTGGGACTCCCCTGAAATGAGGCTGGGGTCCAGACCAAGGGAGACAAAGAGACCTAGCTTTCCTTTTTTTTTTAAACCGTTTTTATTTAGTTTGTTTTTATGTATGTGGGTGTTTTGTCTGTATACCACATATATGAAATAACCACAGAGGTCAGAAGAGGGTGTCAGATCCCATGGGACTAGTGTTACAGTTGTGAACCAGTGAGTGCTCTTAGCCACTGAACCGTCTTTCCCCCAGGGACCCGGCTTTCTAAACCCAACTCCTTCGTCGGCTGATAGGTTTTTTAATAACCCCATAGCCACAAGCTTTCCCATTACAAGTTAACATTGGCCAGAATATATGCCATCCCTGCCCCTTGAAGAGTGAAGGTGATCCTGGAACTGGGCATTCCAAGAACCCCTGCAAAAGTACAGGTGCCACTGTGTCCTTGAACAGAGGCTACAAGGACACAGATACCAACCGTAGCTACCAATCTCCGTTGTGTGCCTGTTATTTACAAACTCTTGTTCGATGGTTTTACAAATTATCTGTGTAACCCATGATTCCAGACTGACCCACAGCCTCTTATTTGGGCTCTCGGCCAATGAGTTTCCAGTTTACTGTGAAACTCTAGCCTTCTCCGTCCTGATCAACACCTTACCCTGCTTTCTGCATGTGGTTCGTTGTATATTATTTACTTAGCTCTTCTTCACTCTGCTAAAACAGTGTATACACCTGTCACCTCTTACACTGGCTGGTTTTGTGTGTCAACTTGACACAAGTTAGAGTCATCAGAGAAAAGGAGCCTCAGTTGAGAAAATGCCTCCATGAGACCCAGCTGTAAGGCATTTTCTTTATTACTGATCAGTGGGGGAGGGCCCAGCCCATGGTAGGTGGTGTCATCTCTGGACTAGTGGTCCTGGGTTCTATAAGAACACAGGCTGAGCAATCCAGGAGAAGCAAGCCAGGAAGCCACACCCTCCATGGCCTGTGCATCAGCTCCTGCCTCCAGGTTCCAGCCCTGCTTGAGTTCCTGTCCTGACTTCCTCCAATGATGGATTATGATCTGGAAGTGTTACGCTGAATAAACCCTTTCCTCCCCAACTTGCTTTTTGGTCGTGGTGTTTCATCACAGCAATAGAAACCTTAACTAAGATACTTCTCTACCCACCAAGGGAAAAGAGGGTGGGGGTCAACTCAGAATAAACAAACCATTAACAGTGTGCCCACGCTGAGCCAGTGATAAGCATAGATATCCCGATTGCTCTCTACAGGGTGGAGTGCAAGTGTGTGTTTAGAGTAGAGAATATGTGAGAACATCCCAGCTGTCCTTTCCCATCTCAAAAGAGACTGTAGGACTTTGCTTAGTGTCTTGAGAGGTGACTCCTTCTACCATATGTGTCCACCATTGCTATACACCGTCCTTCCTAGAAGCTAAACCAATGCCTCCTCTCCCCCACATCTGGGACTTTAAACCTCTAAAACCGAACTAAATATATATTTTTTCCTTTCTAAGTTTGGTCAGCAGGTGTCTTAGTCAGGGTTTCTATTCCTGCACAAACATCATGACCAAGAAACAAGTTGGGGAGGAAAGGGTTTATTCGGCTTACACTTCCATGCTGCTGTTCATCACCAAAGGAAGTCAGGACTGGAACTCAAGCAGGTCAGGGAGCAGGAGCTGATGCAGAGGCCATGGAGGGATGTTCTTTACTGACTTGCTTCTCCTGGCTTGCTCAGCCTACTCTCTTATAGAACCAAGACTACCAGCCCAGAGATGGTCCCACCCACAAGGAGCCTTTCCCCCTTGATCACTAATTGAGAAAATGCCTTACAGTTGGATCTCATGGAGGCATTTCCTCAACTGAAGCTCCTTTCTCTGTGGTAACTCCAGCTGTGTCAAGTTGACACAAAACTAGCCAGTACAGCAGGGCTGGAGAAATGGATAATTGGTTAAGAGCATTAGCTACTCTTCCAAAGGACAAGGGTTCAATTCCCACCACTGACATGGTGGCTAATAACTACCTGTAACTCCATTTCCAGGGAATCTGATGCCCTCTTCTAACCTCTATGTGCACCAGGCTTGCATGATGTACACAGAAGTATACACATAATAAAAGAAAAAACCCACATATATTATACCAGTGTGTTTCGTTGTAACAATATGATGCTGACTGATACAGATGTCTACCCCAATTTATGTCTACAATAGATGCCTCTAAAACATATGGCAGGATATTTTAAAGTTAATTTGAAGGCAGGCACTGTGGCACATGTCTTTAGTCCTAGTACCCCCAGAGGCAGAGGCAGGAATATCTTTGCATTCAGCTAAGCCTGATCTACAGAGTGATCAGGGCAGCCAGGGCTACACAGAGAAACCTGATCTGGTGGGGAGGGTGTTTGTTGTGGGAGGGGGGTTGCTTTGAAGAAATTGAGGCACAAAAGCACCAAGAGAAATTGTTCCAGAGCCAGCAGACCCCAGCATTCTTGGTTGGCATTTGTTCACAGACAGAAGATTCTGTGGACTCCTAAGATCTAATTTGTGACTTTGCTGAGTCAGAGCTTTAGCCTGTATAGGCTGTGAAACTGACCCATGGGGACAAGATCCTTTGCTTTTGAGTGAACCAAGCTGGCTGGTTTCCCAGGACCCGCCCCTAGCGCCTGGCTTTCACACTTCCTCCTTGTTAAAACAAAACCTCCCTGCTGGTGTAAATGACTTGCTAGTTGAGGCTACAGACATGAAGAAATTTTGGGTGATGATTCTTCGTCACTAAGAGGTTTTAGTGGAGTGCAGGACACAGCCAGGGAAGAGGATGCTCTGTGTCTGCTACAAGCACAGAGGACAGACAGATGGCTTATTCCATTGAAGGCCTCAAGCTGCTGCACATCAAGGAGAGCAAGCAAGCCTCCAACTCATCTGTAACTTGCAGTAAGCAGCCACCTGACACAGCTTTGTGTTCCCAAAGAACTGAAGCTGAACTTGCCTGGCCCTTTAACCAGTTTCAAATGCACGATTCTGTAGTATTATATAATCGCACCTTTCTGCAGTGGCTGAAGCATTCATGGATAGGGGTCCGCCACATTTCCAGCTGGGAAGCAAAGAGGAAGGAACATAGTCCCACGATGTCTTTCAAAGATGGTCCCTGAGTGACTTACAGATCTCCCAGAGGTCCTTACTCTCTTTGAAAGAATTTTAGGTCATGAGTTCAGGGTTCTTTCAGGCAATGGCCACTTGGCTCTGTTGTTCCTGGGCAGTGGACACATAGAACATTGTGGCAGGGAGCAGGGGGGGAGATTTGAGATACTTACTTTGTGGTAGCCAGAGAGCAGAGAGAAAGAGAAATTGAAAACTGGAATTTGAACCAACAAGGTAGCTCAGCGAAAAATGGTGTATATGGAACCCGATGACCAGAGTTCAATCCTCAGGACCCACATGGTAAGAGAGAGCTAATGTGTTCTCTTCGTCTCTGTTGCACACACATCTGCACTCATGAACGTGTGCACACTAAATAAATATGTGCGCTAATAAGTTTTTTAAAAAAAGACAATGGGGGTGTGATGGAGAGATGGTTCAGCAGTTAAGAACACTGACTGCTCTTCCGAAGGTCCTGAGTTCAAATCCCAGCAACCACATGGTGGCTCACAGCCATCCGTAATGAGATCTGACTCCTTCTTCTGGTGTGCCTGAAGACAGCTACAGTGTACTTATATATAATAATAAATAAATCTTTAAAAAAGCTAAAAAGACAATGGGAATTTGCATACTACATCATAGCAACAATATTTACAACAGCTAGAAAGTGCAAGTAACACAGGGGTCCAGCTGTGGACAGGTGACTGACTGATAAACAAAAATGTGGTGGTCACTGTGTCCAATGAGGCCGTCCTCAGCCTTAGAAAAGGATGTTCTGCCACGTGGCTGAACCCTGAAGATGCTGAATGACATGAAGCCGTCACAGAAGGACCTAGAGAAGTCAACTGCAGAGCTGGGTGTGGTGGCTCATGCCTGTAACCCTAGCTAGCTCTCAAAAGGCTGAGGCTGGAAAACTGAATTTGGGGCTAGCCTGGTCTATGTGATGAGGATCCTGCCCTCCCCCCAAGAAAACCCACAAAGTAATAGATTTTCTTAGGTATATTTTAGGACAGTGTGTGGTAAAAGCCGGTAGTAGAGCTAAAGTCATGCTAATTTGGTGTAGAAACCACAGCACAGGAAACACGTGACTCCTGAGAGAGTTAACAGTTCAACTGGTAGAAACTTACACACACAACCACATTGCGGCAGGATCCCCAGTTGCCAGCATCTGAGCCCCCACGCGGTAAGTCACAGCATCTGGCTTTCCCCACTTCCCCTCCCAGGAGCCCAGCAGCAGGGAACTTTTTGGCCTCTTGAGTGTTAAATAAGCCTGAATTCTGATCTCTTCTTCTCAGCAGAGCACCTCCCTAAAAGTTTCTAAAACATTTGTTTTTCTGGTCCCCAGCCCACCATCTCTGCCCCGCCTTAGTGACTGTTTCCTGTTTTGTTTTCTTCCCTCCCTTCCTGCTCTGGGTGGCATCCCTTTAGGTTACAGATTTAGAAACATAGCCCTAGCTGACCTGGAACACACAGAGCACCCCCTGATTCTGTCTCCCTAGTGTTGGGATTAAAGTCAGACATGTTTCATAACCCCAGGCCCACGTGGGCCTGAGAAGGGACAGACCCCCTTCTCTCAAGTGGTCCTCATCTTGAGACCAATGCCAGTTAGAGACAGGGGACCCATCAAAGCTCTGGCCCACATTCCCACCAAGCCTCCTCCTTCCCCATAGACCTTTAGGAATTCTCCTTTCCTCTTCGTCTTCTTTCTGTAAAATCGAACGCACACTGAATAAGAAGGTGTCGGTGAGATATCTGTCACCATAGTGCACGGTGATGTAATGGTTGTGGGTGAAATGTCACTAAGACTTTCATGGACTGTAGCCGAGGGCTTCACACTTATGCCCAAGATCCCTGAAATAATGACGTGGAGACAGAATTATATATGAATAAATGCTTAGGCCGTAAGCTCAGCCTGTTCCCCAATGAGCATATATCTCAATTACCTGTCTGTTCTGTTCTATGAAAGGCGTGTTGCCTCTCTTTATCGTTACAGGGCGACCTCCCTCACCTCTGACTCTATCCCAGAAATCCTCTCTCTATACCGGAGTTCCCACCTCCCTATTCCCTGCCTAAGCTCATAGGCCAATGGCCTTTTATTGACAGGTGAAGCTTCCACACATTGCACCAAAGATTCCCCCTACAGTGGACTTCACCCCTAAGGGGCCACTCTCTTCCCCCCGCCCCCCTGACTTGCTAGATTTTTGTGTTAGTTTTTCTTTGAGGTCCTTGGTCATTCAAACACGCTTATTTTTATTTTATGAAACAGTTACATGGTGCCTAACATTCTAAATCCCTTAAAACATCACTTGAGCCAGATGTGGTGGCAGCTGCCTCCACTCCTTGTCCTTGCATGATGAAGACAGAAGGAACAGGAGTTTGAAGGCCAGCCTTAACTCTAGATCAGATTTGAGGTCAGCCTGGGCTACAGAGGACTCTGTCTAGAGAGGGAAGATTAACTCTTTAAATTCCGACAACAGTTCTATGATACTCTCACTAATACCATTTTACAGGTGAGGGGTCGGACACATCAAGAGATTGGATGTTTGTCCAAGGCCGCACAGACTGTAGTAAGTGAATGTTTATGTTTCCCGAGTCTCAGCACAAAAGTTCTTTTAGGGCATGTTTGTATCTGATAGGAAGGAGGACTGTGTGTGGAGAGATAGCTCCGTGGTGCTTTCTTAACCTCCGCCAACTTAATAGTTTTCCTTTTAATTTCCTGGCTACTGTTGAGTTAAAAGTAATGTCCTCTTTCCTTGGAAATTGTTTTGTGGATTTGATGCACTCAGTTATCAATGACTTAATTTGTTCGGTTATTTTTCGGTGCTGGGAATGGAACCAAGGACCTGTGCATACCAGGGAAGCGCTCTACTCACTGAGCTACATCCCTGGCCCCTATTGTTTATGATTGACAGTTTTGAAGTCTTGCCTAATACCTTACCTCAACGACATAACATTCGCTTACATTTTCTGGTCAATGTCTATGACGTTTTCCTTCACATATGAGTACTTAATGTGAATGAAATTGAGTTCTCCATTGATGTGATGTAAGGATGCCACGCCCCCTCCCTTTCCCATCCAGTTAATCACTTGGCCCAGTCTCACATATCAGACCTGTCTTCTAACCCAGCCTTCCAGTGTCACCATGGTCTGATTTAGTCACAGGTGTGTTTCTAGGGTCTAGAAACTAGGACTCATTTGTTGATCTGACACTCGTATTAATATTTTATATCAAATCTCAATATTCAAAGAGCAAATTGCCCCTCTTCTCCTTCCCATGTGTCCCGAATCTTTTATTCCTTTGCAAACACTTCATGACCAGCCTTCTGTTTCCATAAACAACCGTATTGGGATTCACTGGGGTTTCGCTGAATCTGTATATCAGTTGGGAAAGAAATGCTCTTTCTTGTGTATTTCATTACATTTTATTTCAGGAGCACATAAGTGCCACAGCCCTCATAGAGAAGACAGAGGATAGCTTGTGAGAGTCAGTTGTCACATGGGAGTCCCAGGGCTCAAGCTCAGGTCACCAGACTTGGTGGCCAGAGCCTTTACCCTCTCAGTGAGCTGTCCCAGGAGCCCCTCAGACTTTTTATTTCTTCTCAAATTAAGTCTGTAAAGCTAATTTTTCTGGGATTTTGTTTCCTTTGTTCCATATTTTATGGCATACATTATTTATAACCTTTACCTTTTCTTATTGGGTAGAGGGGTTGACAGTAGCCCAAACTAGCTTCAAATTCGCCATCCACCTGTCTCAGCCATCCAAGTGGTGCTGGGATTATACAACTGGGTCAGCACACCTGGCTGGCTTACTCATTCATTCATTCATTCATTCTTTTTTTTTTTTTTTTTTTTTTTTTTTTTTTTTTTTTTGAGACAGGGTTTCTCTCTGTAGCCCTGGCTATTCTGGAACTCACTCTAACCATGCTGGCCTTGAACTCAAGACATCCATCTACCTCTGCCTCCCAAAGACCGAGATTAAAGGCATGCACCACCACAGCCCAGGTTGATTTTTATTTTATTTAGTTTTATCTCATTTATTTGTTTATTGGTTGGTTGGTTTTATTTGTTGGCTTGGAGACAGGATTTCTTTGTGTGGCCCTGGCTGTCCTAGAACTTGCTCTGTAGACCAGGGTGGCCTCGAACTGAGAGATCTGCCTGCCTCTGCCTCCTAGGTACTGGGATTAAAGGTACACAGCGCCATCGCCTGGCTTATTATTCTTTTTTAGTGGTGGTACTATACATAAAAGGTATGCTCTGTGTCCATTTGTTTATTTATTTGCAGCCAATCACATTCGCATTGTTCTGCACCTTATATTTGGAGCAATCTTACAAAATGGAGCTACCCCTAAGACACCTCCCACTTCCCTTCCCAGCCCCGGCAGCCCCCCTCTCCTTCTGGGGTGTGATCAGTCTGTATATAGCCCTCTCTGTTTCCATGGTTATTTGCTTTCTTCTTGAGCCCTGTCTGGAAGTTGCCTCTGGCCTTGCATGTCCCTCCCAAAGGTCTTGGGAGAATCTGACCCTCACAATGGCTTCCTTTGAGCTTTATCAGCTACCATAACTGCCTGCCACTCATGGGGACTTCACCTTTCCCACGGTATGTGACCTTGGTGGAGCCACTTAGCCTCTCTGTGCCTCAGTTTCTCCTTCTAGGAGATGAGAACAGTAGTCATAGTTGAGCTTGTAGAATTTAGGAGTAATCAGGTAATATTTAGGGAGCGCATTGACAGTGACCAGCCTGACGTAGGTATAGTCACCTGCTCCAAGACAACCCTCTCATCCATGACAGGCCACATGTATGTACAATAGAGGTCCCAGAAGACTACACTGGAGCTACAAAAGTCATCCCACATGGAGGCCTTATAGTCATCACAGCCCGGTGACAACATTGAATGCATCGCTCCCAGATTTCTGGTGGCATTAGTGTGCTACTGTGGTGCAGCTGTGTTCAAGTATAACATGCATAACGATGTACAGGATGGTAGTGTCCTGTACCGTCTAGGTTTGCGTGGACACACTGCGGTGCTCACACCACCTGATGGCAAAGTTCTCTGAACGTGAACTGCAAAGTGAGCTCTAGGCCAGTGTGGACCACTTAGTGGGGCGCTGCCTCCAATGGAAAAACACCAAGAGTCTAGGGATGCAGCTCTTGGCATGTGCCTAGCATGCATGAAGCTGTAGCGTCTCAGTCATCAACACCCCCCCAAAAATGAAAAAACAACTCCTTCCCTCCCTAAGTGGTGTCTGTTTGTCTGTCTGTTTGTGTTGCTGTATTATTATCACGTTATTATTATTACCCAGAGAAGGCCAGTCCCCACCTTACCACCCAAAACCTTTGAAGCCCTCCAGTCCCCTGTTCTCAGGACTCTATCAGCCTAATGTGTGATCAGATACTCCCACCCTCACCCCACCCTACCCCCACTCTACCCCCACCCCACTTCTCCCTTCTCCCTCTTTTCTCTCCTTACCTGGTCTTCGCCTTCCGGTGGAATCTCAAAGCCCAACAGCCTCATGCTGGGACTTCCCTTGATCCAGGCTGATAACATCTGCACTAGATAGCTATATACAACAGCCACTACTCAGCATTGTGGGAAGGACAGGATGTCACAGTGTTCTGGGTCACCGGTTGAGCCATTGAGGCTTCCTCTACTTGAAATCTGGAGGACACAATGGACTGGGAGCTGGTCTTGCAGGTGGCTTCCTGAGCTCCAATAATGAACCCTCAAAACCCTGGGGCTTCCTTTGGATAGGCCCTTTCTGGGATTCTACCGAGAAAGCAAGGAGGCCTGCTTTTGCCCTGCCTATCCCCCAGGTTCTAAGGCAGTAAGGTTGACTAAATATGGTGAACACAGTGCCTCCTGGGAAGGCCGTGTATCCAAAGTTCACTGCCTGTGGTGAAGCGTGCCCGGAAGGAAGGCTAGGAAGACCAAGGTCCTGCCTGGAGTAAGGAGATGCACAGGAAAACACTGACTGACAAGGCCAGGAAAGAGCCTAGGGTTTGGGAATAGGTTGTAGCCACTGTTTCCTGACCTCCTGGGCCCCAGGAGACGACTGTGGGCTGCTCTTTTGCAATCTCTGAGCCCTGTGTTGGCTAAATTAGGGCTAGGCTTCTGCTGGAAACTAAATGAGACATTGAGGCATGCAGATATACGCAGGGCATTAGCAAGAGATTACTATGTGACTGCGTTCTAACTTTGGATATCATCTTTCCAGAGATGACGCCAACAGAGGCCTGGTAGAATTCAGAGTTCCCCTTATTTGAGCCTTGGAGACCTCATTCTGCCCAATGCACAGTTAAAGAAATTCCATGTACACTCCCCCGCCCCCACACACAAAACATATAAGTGCATGCACGCTTGCACACATTCATGCAAGCACACACACTTCCTGCATGTGATTTCCCATTGCTTTCCTATCCCCTCACAGGGAGCATGCAACGTGAGAGAACCCTGTTACACCCCTGCTTATCTGCTGCTTCCTGGCTTCCTCTACATGAATTCTTGAGGCCCTAAAGGCTTGGGAGCTGGTCTGTGCATATTGTTTCCTGATCTCAAATAATTAAAGGAAATGAGCTCACTGGCACAGAGGAGACTGTGGATTTCAGTCGGGAGCGCCAGGCTTCACTCCCCGACCTGTAGCATACATCTCTCCCTAACCCTCCAGGCAGCCGTCAGCTGTGCCCCTGAAGCCCATAGACTCCACAGACCCCACAGACCCCACCTGAGATGTCTTCTTTTGCTTGCTGGAGCCTGTCTCTTCTTATCCTGTTCTACAGCCCAGGTAAGCCAGCTCCCAGGGGTTTCAGCACATGGCATCTTAGGGTGGGGGGTACTAATACTCCTCAGGCATCGGGGTGGGGGAAGGGGATGGGGACATTTCGGCCACAGAGGCCTCTCCACCATAGGTAAAGAAGACTGTGTCAGCCTGGCTTTGGTTTCTCATGGCCCCAGGCTAAGGACTAGGATCAAGGCCTTTTGGATACTAGAGGGAACAAACTCAGAGATCTGAGAATGTCGATGAAACATTCATCAATGAATGTTGATGTGACAGGCTACCGAGGTTGTTGGTGGTGGACAGTGGGTAAATGGGAGACTCCAGAAGGGATGCCAGGGTCTAAGCGAAGATGAGGCAGCATGCCAAAGGGGCCTAGTGGACAGCAGAGGGCAGCCGATGATGCTGTGCTCACTGGCAGAACAAAATGAAAATGAAAGCTGTTTCAGTGGGTCAAGGAAACCTGGAAGGACATGGCCTCGACGTGCTGAGTGTCCTATGTCTTAGACAACCTGCCAAATGCTTCCAAGCCTGATTGCACTCAGGACCCAGGGGAGGGCACATGAGCCCTCTTAACAAGTGAAGAAACTGAGGCTCACAGAAAGAATACATATGACCAACATTGAAAGTTCAAATCCAGCACTATCTACATGGAAAGCCCCTCCTTTGCCACCGAATTGAATGTTGCTAGCTGATGGCTGAGTGGGCCGCGTGGGGAGGGAGAAAGATAAGCCATGTGTAGGGACCCTGCTAGCTAGGATCCAGGACCTTTGTGGTTCCTCACAGAGTGGAGGTGAATACTGAGGGCCCCATTGTTTTACACCAGGTACATCCCAAATGTCTGTCCTGCATAGGACTGTGTGGTCACCATAAAGAAAAACACGGGAAACTCAGGCCCAGCCTAAATGTCCTGGCTCCAACGATGCCTACGAAGCATCAACATAAATTATGAGTCTTTATGCAACAGGTCCTTTTGATGGTGGCCTGTTGCTATTCTGGTCTTATTTCCCCCATTCCTCTTCCTAGCTAAGGTTTGGTCGTCTCCGTTCTCCATTGCTTCATGAACGCATGCTCCCAATGGCAGGTCTGCGAGCCAGCGGCTCCGTTTATCTGCAACATGCTCCCACAGCGCGTGAAAGGTTCTCTACCTCCCTCTGTCTTTGCCTCAATATCTTTTATTAGCCACGTTATTAAAAATGGAGTCCCTCCACTACCTCTACTCTCTTTCCCTGGAGCTTTGCCGCCACCCAGAGTGCATCCTGGCGGTTGTCGATGCTGGTGTGAGCTCAGAGTTTACCTCC
Source organism: Mus caroli (assembly GCF_978045245.1). Classification (NCBI taxonomy): domain Eukaryota; kingdom Metazoa; phylum Chordata; class Mammalia; order Rodentia; family Muridae; genus Mus; species Mus caroli. The sequence goes on from NW_028227268.1 coordinate 15,759,161, forward strand.
TTTCTCAGAGGTGACTTCATGACAGAGGGAAAATTGTACGGGGGCTTAAGGAAGCCAAAAGTAGGCTTGAGGAAGACTGACCTAGGGCTGACTGATAAAGGGACTGGAGGAAAGGGGCCAACCAAAGGTGACCTGTCTCCTTGGGCCACTGGTAATAGAGAGCCCCAAGGGCAGGCATCAGAGACGTCTGCTGCCAAGTGCTTTTGGTCTTACAGGGTCTGGTGAGAAGGCCTTTGAGGTCTACATATGGTCCGAGAAGCAGATAGTAGAAGCCACAGAGTCTTGGAAAATCAACTGCAGCACCAGCTGTGCGGCCCCAGACGTGGGTGGCCTGGAGACGCCCACGAATAAGATTATATTGGATGAGCACCCTCAAGGGAAGTGGAAGCAGTTCTTAGTCTCCAACGTCTCCAAAGACACGGTCTTCCTCTGCCATTTCACCTGTTCGGGAAAGCAGCAGTCGGACAGTCTCAACATCAGGGTGTACCGTGAGTGTCTATGCTGGGGGCTCTACTCCTCAGTGCAGTGCCCATGTCTACTACTACTGCTACTGCTGCAACTACCACTGCTACCACCACCACCACCACCACCACCACCACCACCACCACTACTACACACTAACTGCTCAGTGACTTCTCCTGGGTCTTCTCATCATGGGATTCATCTCCTTTGGCTCCTGAGCTACAAGCAGGACAGACCTGCAGGCTCAGGACCTGCTTACAGCCCTGGTTGGACTCCATGAGTCCTCCTATACCTCAGAAGCAAGCTGTGCAGGTTGTTACCCTTGCTCCAAGAAGGTCAGTCCAGCCAAGGTTTGCACAGACCCTGATGTCACTTCCTACCCTAGTTCAGCCACCAGGGCACTCCCTCCCTCACGAGCATCGAGTGAGTCAGGGGACCTAGCCTTCTCTAGTAGCTCCCTCATTTCATGGGGAAAGTGGAGGTGCTGTGCAGTATTCTCGTTGTTCTCTCCAAGGACCTGCGGCAAGTGTGTGAGCCTTGCGTATACACCTGCGGGGGTAGGCCAGGATTCTCTCAGCGTCTTAGCAACATCAACGGGTCAAAGAATAGATGTCCTAAGTCCTAGGTGTGTAGGAGTGAGTGGAGGAGAGGTGCTCTAATTTAGAAGGGAAGTGGGGTACCGCCGTAGCACTCATTCAGTCGATCTGGAATTATATTGGTCAATCTAACTGGAGAAGCGAGGTAAACCTGGCTCCTGTCCCAGCATCATGAGGAAGCTCAGTCAGCAACCCACGTGCTTCCTTCCAGATGTTCACAGCACAGAAACCCATTTGAAGTTTGTTTAGTATCTAGAGAGGATGGAAACAGGCCCCGATTTTCCTATTTGCTTGTTTGCGTGTTTGTTTGTTTTTGGTTTTTTGTTGTTGTTTTGGTTTGGTTTGGTTTTGGTTTTGGTTTTTTGAGACAGTTTCTCTGTATAGCCCTGACTGTCCTGGAATTCATTCTGTAGACCAGGCTGGCCTCGAACTCAGAAATCTGCCTGCCTCTGCCTCCCGAGTGCTGGGACTAAAGGTGTGTGCTACCACTCCCTGGCCCCAGATGGTTTTTTAAATCCTTCTAGTTGGCTGTACACTTCCTTCCTTCCTTCCTTCCTTCCTTCCTTCCTTCCTTCCTTCCTTCCTTCCTTCCTTCCTAAAGATTTACTTATTTTATATTGTGTACATTCAGAAGGGGGAAGCAGGTGCCATTACAGATGGTTGTGAGCCACCATGTGGTTGATGGGGATTGAACTCAGGACCTCTAGAAGAGCAGTCAGTGCTCTTAACCACTGAACCATCTCATCAGCCTGCCTGTACCATTTCTGCATCTTCTCTTTGTAGACCCCTTTTCTATTTTCCAAACCATGTCTGCAGAGCAGAGCTAGCACCCTGCACACCCTCTCCCATACACTTCCTCTTCCTCCCTCTTCCAATGAGCAGGCCACGCTCACTTCCTCTTTCTCACGTTTAGCTAGGGATTTGGGATACGAGGAGGAGTGGGCCTTAGCCCAGCAGGACATTCAGGGACACAGTTCCATCCTGTCTGGCCTTCCTCCTTTGTCTCCTGCAGAGCCTCCAGCTCAAGTCACCCTGAAGCTGCAGCCGCCTCGGGTGCTTGTGGGTGAAGACTTCACCATCGAGTGCACGGTGTCCCCTGTGAAGCCCCTTGAGAGACTCACCCTCTCTCTGCTCCGTGGCAGAGAGACCCTGAAGAATCAGACCTTTGGGGGAGCAGAAACTGTCCCCCAAGAGGCCACAGCCACGTTCAACAGCACAGCTCTGAAAAAGGACGGTCTTAACTTTTCCTGCCAGGCTGAGCTGGATCTACGGCCCCATGGTGGGTATATCATCCGCAGCATCTCGGAGTACCAGATCCTTGAAGTCTATGGTAAGGAGACCCTATTGGCTGAGAGGGTTAGAAGTAGCACTTCTTGGCAACGTGGGGAAAGAAAACTCACGAGCCCCACTCCTAGGCGGTCTGATGTGCGCATATAATTCTGAGGGTTCCCTCTTATACCCTGATGCCCTGGCTCTCTCTCCAATTCCACGCTGAACCCTAACTTTTCCAGAAGCCAGAAGAGCTCAACCAGCTGGCTCGGCCATCACTGAGCTGTGTAGCCATGTGTGGCAGTGAGCTCTCTCTTTCTACAATGAGAAGGCTGGCTGGCCTGATCCCCAGGCTCCCCAGAGCACTACTGTTCTGTGATTCTCTACAGCCAAAGCCTGTTGTCAGAGAGCTCACCTGAAGCTCACCCAGGTCCGCCTGAGAAAGGCATGGTCTAAACCTGACCATGACGTCCTCCAGGCCATGGTACCTGGAGGCACTGATATCAGGGGCTGCTGGAAGAGAAGGGTGTCTGCGCTGCCTGATGGCTTAGAACATAGGCCACCTTCCTCTTAGATGTCACTCTGGAGGCAGACACTCGCTGCTACCGGGATGACTGTGGAATGTATGAGAGGTTATGGAGTGATGGGGCAGACTCCCGGGGCTCTAGCATCTGACCATCTCTGAGACCACCGCCTTTTGCCTCCCCAGAGCCGATGCAGGACAACCAAATGGTCATCATTATCGTGGTGGTGTCAATACTGCTGTTCTTATTTGTGACATCTGTCCTGCTATGCTTTATCTTTGGCCAGCACTGGCACAGAAGACGGACAGGCACCTACAGGGTGCTAGCTGCCTGGAGGAGGCTGCCCCGAGCCTTGCGGGCACGTCCCGAGTGAGCCGACGTTGCCAGGCCCCTGGTGGTTTCCAGAACTCAACATGGCACCTTCAAGGTGTGGTTCAGCACTGGCTGAAGGACTGTGGCAGCAGCAGAAAATGCTGGGGACATTTCCTCTCCTTTTCAGCCTCAATACAAACACCTGGATTTCACCCTGTGCCTGCCATGACTGCTCCGGGGATAACAGTTAAGACCTATGCCAGGGAAGGTACTAAGTGCCTCCTGTTTACAACCAGTGTCTCTTCAGCTCTTCCCACCCCTTGCTCTTTCCCAGGGCTTTCTGGAGGCTCTGCATCCCAGACCCCAGACATCTACCCACACCATTTAGGAGCAAATTATTTCCTCCTGAGGTCCCATAAGGTGAAGGACATTCTGTTCACACCTGACCCTGGGGACCTCATGCTGCTCCTGGTTGAATCAGGACACAGCCCTGACTCTCCTTTCTGCCAACACTAAGAGGAGGCTCAAGGGAGCTGAATCCGCTGCAGGGGCCTCCTGATCTGGGTCCCTCTCCATCCATGCTGCCCTCTGGGACTCTTAAGGAGTTTGGAGATGTGAGCGATCCTTTTCTCTCTTCCCCTATTTCAGGCCTAGGGATGAAGACACAACAGCCTTCATCATCCCAGAGAGAGGCAGAGACCAGCTGGGCTCTGGTATCAGGGTCTTATGGGGAAACAGCGGATCAATTGGTTTTATGTGCCTTCTGGGTCATGGTTGGGTTTAAAGGAGCCTTTACTCCAGAACAGCCAGTACAAGATGGCAGTAGAGAGCCTGATGAGGGCTTGGGGTTGGGGGTGCAGAGTAGGTAAGAAGGGCCAGCATGGGTGCAGAGTTGCTCCAGGGTTTGGCAGCCCTGTGCAGAAGGTGACAAGGCCTGGTGTACATCTGTCTTCATGGCAGGCTCTCCGCATCATAGTAGTCTAGAAAGACAGAACCCTCAGTTTGCTCCTTCCTGCCATTTTGGACCCCAACGAGGAACACAGACTGGAATGAAGCAGGCCGGAGTCGTGATTAGCAGGACCCCACCCCCACCCCCTTCACAGGGTACATGGCCCTTCTGACATCTTAGTCTGCCCCAAGTCAGGCCCCACTGCCCACCCACCCTGCCCCTACCTGAAGCCGGAGGTACATCTGCACCGACAGTCCCCGTTGCACTGGGGGGTGGGGGTGGGGGCACATCTCTCCTGAGGTGGGAGAGAGAGAGAGAGAGAGAGAGAGAGAGAGAGAGAGAGAGAGAGAGAGAGAGAGAGAGAGAGAGAGAGAAGACCCTTTCAGAGGCTCTGGATGGCATTTGAGGCTTTACCCCCCCAAATTCTTCCTTTCGACCTAGATCGGGATCCTGACCACGCCCCGGTCACGCCCCCTCCCGTTTCACTTACACCTCCTCTTGTCTGGAGGCAGGGGGCTGGTGCTGAATCCTGGGTGCACCCTGCCAGGGAGGCTGATGTGGGGGAACAGGGAGGAAGGAGGCTGGCCAGAGTGACATGGGACCCAAGGAAGTCACTGGGCAAGGCAAGTAGTGATGGTGGTAGACCAAAGGCTCTTGCTCCTGCATCTCCATCTCTTCCTCCATCTGCTCCTCGTGGCTGTCGGTGTGGACCTGGGGGTTGTGCAAAGTGCAGAGGGGAGGTGATGACTCAGGCCTGGCCCTCCCTGCCTCCACTGCTCCACCTCCTGAGCTACTGTCTGCACAAATAATCACCACCTCACAGTAACCGCGACTAGGCTATTTGGAGATGCCCACCCCATTACTATGCAGAGAGGAGAAGCTCTAAGAGGCTAAGCCACTCATCTAAGAGCATCAGAGCTAACAGGAGGGAATGAGGTAGTGCAGAACTGACTGGAAAAGTCCTAGTGACTCCAGAGTGGGTACCAGAAGTCTACACATCTGCCTTTGTTCCTTTGGGGCCCGTGAAAGAAGGGAGATACTCATCCCAGGCCCTCAGAGGACCTAGGAGCGAGAGGTAGCAGCCACAACTCAGGATCTACACCTACTTCAGGATTTTCCTCCTCCTTGGACCCCTCTGGGCTTCCTAGAGCCCCCCTTCCTTTGGTTCCTCTTTTCTCAGACCTCACTACCCTTACTGCCCTCCTGGGCCTGAGGCGCACAGAGAAATATCCAGAAGGAAAACCTTAAAGACAAGATCTGGGTGGTAGTGGAGATTTGGCAACTCCCTTCCTAGTGGAATCTGACCGGCCCTTGGCACACGGTAGATGCCAAAGAGACTCAGGCAGACTGGGGTGCAGGCTAGTTTCCTGCTACTCTTGTCCTTGGTTTTTTTGTCTCCAGGTGGAGGGAACCCCCCCTATAGAATCCCGCCCTGGCCCCCATTTTCACCTACCGGTGGGCTGGGCCACTCTGGCCCTGGGTTCAGGGCATCTGCCACCAGTTGGCCCAGTAGCAGCTGGTGCATCTGTGCGTTCTGTAGCATCATCAGCTCCAGCAGGTCTGGGGAGCAGGATTCAACAGGCCCACCAGGCCTCCACACAGTCCCTTCCCTCCCAGGCCCAGGCCCGACCTCATTTATAAAGGATGTAACGGCAGAAGAAGGAAAGCCCCAAGTGTGTGTGGTACAGAGGAGCCAGGAGGGTGACCCAGAACTGTTACCTTCCTTGACCCGGTTATGCTGAGGCTGAGAAGATGGGACTGTCCAAGGGAAGGGCTGCAAGATGGTCACCCAGGGCTGGGGATGTGGTTGGGGAGACTCAGCCAAACCAAGGAGACGTGGGTGGGGCATGTCAGGAGCCCCCTACTTCCCTCTCAGTGTCTCTGCACCTCATGACCATCCCTCCTTCTTCCCAGTCCACTCTCTTCCTCTTAGTTAGGGATCTCCCTTCCCACCATCCTATACACACCCCAGAGTTTACCCCAGCTCCACAGTTCTCCCCAGACCCCCACCTTCCCATTTAAGACAGTAAGCTCCTGGGCCCGGCCTCACCGTAGAGACTGTGCTCTGTGTTGGGACACCACTCCAGTTCCCACTCCCGAGGGAGGCCATGCCCTAGCAGGCTAAGTTACCTTGGCAACTCTGGGGACGCCAGGGAGGGCTCCTCCCAAAAGTACACAAACCCGCCCAGCCCAGGATGTCTGGGGCCTAGGAAACAGCCCAAGTCTCTTGCCCTAGTCTCTTCTTCCGGCTTGTGTGTGTGGGTCTCTCTTCTGGAGATCCATCTTGGGAGGCCCCTGTACGGGGTTTCCCAGACTGACCTTACTCCTCCTGCACCTGGTGCTGGCGCTAACCCTGGGTGACCCACATTTGTTGAGTGAGAAGCTGGGGTGACTTGGTTTCCTGGTCGTTTGAGTCAGTAAGGAAGGCAGAGTCAGTCATGCTTAGGAGAGGGGAATCCAAAGATCCAGTGGTTTCTGGAGGGGACCAGGCAGACCCTGGGCAACTTTACAGAACAGGCTGGGGCTCTGGCCCAGAACGTCTGGGGCTCTTCACCTCTCCCCTGCAGATTTGCTGAATTCCTGGCAGAGGTGAACCACTCACTACCCTCTCAGAGATGGGCAGTTCAGTACCGGAGTCCACAACACCATCTTCTGTTTCCAAGGCATGCATTCTTCCGACAGGAAGTTAGTGAAGTGTCTATTGCGTAAAGACAGGTGAGGGGAGAGATCTATTTCCACAGCTGTGACATCCGAAGATAGGCCCTGTGCAGCAGTCGAGCACAGTCCCAACAGGAAGCTGGGATTAGCACCAGAGACTCACCCTTCCCCCATCCTCCACTCCTTTCCCCCTTTCCATAGTCCTGGAGTGGAGAGCCAGGAAGAACATCCCCATCTCCTCTTTGTCCCTGTCTGTCAGTGACACTGCTGCTGCATTTTACTATGGCCAGAGCCTTCGCTCTCTCAGCCCTAGCCAGTCATCTTCAATAAGGCAATTAAAAAGATAAATTAATATTAAAAATGTGGGAAAAGGAGAGTCTCCGATGTGGCCACATTAGGAAGGAGGACAAAGAGATCCAGTGATAACCCCGTCCCCACCCCCCAGGGCACCCTCAGGGTCTTGGCATGAGGGTTAGGTGGAAAGAACAGCTAAGCAACCCAAGAGGGAAATCACTGTACCCAGGAAATTAGCAAAAAGGGAGGTCACTCCCAACAGAGCAGAGCTCTCAGCCTTCAAAACGCTGCGACCTTTAACACAGCTCCTCAAGGTGTGGTGACCCCCAACTGTAAGAATTTTGCTACTGTTATGAATTATGGTGTAATATCCGATATGCAGGATATCTGCTATGTGACTCCTGTGAAAGGGTCATTCGACCCCCAAAGGAGTCACCACCCACAGGTTGGGAACTGCCGTGATAAAGGCTGAGATTCCAAGATAGGGAATGTAGGTATTATCCTGAGATTAATGGGGCTATGGGCGGGGCCAGCGGGAGAGAACGGGTGACATGCACAGCCAAAACTAGAAGAATTATTTTGTTCCTCGTGTCTTACTCCAATCCTATGGATACACACACACACACACACACACACACACACACGCACACACACATACACACACACAAACATACAGACACATACACACATATACACACACATACACACAGACACATATACACACATATACACACATACACACATCCATATATACACATACCCACACACATATATATATACACATACACACATTCACATGCACACACACATACACAAACACATTTTGGGGGGGGACGGGATCTTGCTCAGCCTAGGTTGTCCTCAAGTTCCATATGTACCCAAGGACACCCTTGAACTCCTGATCGCCCTGCCTGTATTTCTTTTTAAAGATTTATTTATTTATTATATGTAAGTACACTGTAGCTGTCTTCAGACACTCCAGAAGAGGGCACCAGATCTCGTTAAGGATGGTTGTGAGCCACCATGTGGTTGCTGGGATTTGAACTCTGGACCTTCGGAAGAGCAGTCGGGTGCTCTTACCCACTGAGCCATCTCACCAGCCCCCCTGCCTGTATTTCTTAAGTGCTGACATTACAGATCTCCTCTTGTGTCTGTGGGGCTGCCACTCTCAGGTCTTCTGTGACTGGTCCACACACTTGCCTGGCTCTCCACATTTTCTATCCACAGGCAAGACAGGCCAGGAAGCTTGGGCATCTCCTGCCAGGGAGTATTCCTTAGGGGTTGGCCAAGGCGAATCCCACATAGACTCTTGCGGGAACATTACGGATTAACCCTTACCCTTCCACTCCTGGATGGGCTCCTTACGGGCTTTTCTCCTATCCCTGTCCTTTCTTCATTCCGTCACAGACTTGCTACTCAGATCCCTGCAACTGAGTCTGCTTTGAGAAGATTCCCCACTGAGACACCAGCCCCCTCCATTCACATCTGCTTTCCACAGAGAAGCCCTGGAAAGATGCCGCTTCCGTTGAGCTACAATAAATCTGGTTCTGAGAAACAAAATACTGCCGGGTGTAAAATGGATGCAATGTGGGCAAAGTTGGAAACTGAGGCTGGCGAAGAGGGCACCACCCTCATCCTTCAGGAAGGAGCCTGGGAAGGTGGAGAGAGAACCTGTATTTAGAATACAGGGCTGAGGGGGGAACTAGTGTGCCCTATCCAAGTTTTTTGTCAGAGGAAACCAAACCATATTCGTATAAAGGCTGAAAATTCCCAAATGTCCGCCTGATTTCTGCAGAGTTCTGTCAGCCCAGGGAGAACTGAAGAAGTACAGGCAACAGCTACTTCCCTGGCCAGGGTTATGTTCTTTCAGATGTTGGACACCTCTCCCCTACCCCCGTCTCCTTTTTATTTTGTCCCTCAGTAGGGACTCTTCCTAATGTCCTTGGATTTGTTTGTTTGTTTGTTTGTTTGTTCATTTGTGTGTGAAGGGAGGGCTATGTGTTTGCATGTGTGCACGCTTGTGTGTGTGTGTGTGTGCGTGTGTGCATGCTTGTGTGTGTGCCTGTGGAGGCCAAAGGTTGATATTAACATGTCTTTCTCAAACACTTCTTTGCTTTTTTTTTAGACAATTTGAAATATTTATTCTATTTTGTGTATATGAGTTTTTGCTTGCATGTGTGCGTGTACCTATGTGCACCGTGTGCATGAGACATCAAGTCCCCTGAAACTGTAGTCTGTGGATGGTTGTGAGTCACCATGTGGGCGCTCAGAACCCAACCTGGGTCCTTTGCAAGAACAAAACTGGTTTTTGTTTGTTGTTTGTTTTTTGGTTTTGTTTGTTTGTTGTTGTTAGTTTTGTTTGTCTATTTATTTGTTCCTGGTTGTCCTGGAGCTCACTCTATAAAACAGACTGGCTTTCAACTTAGAGATTCATCTGCCTCTGCCTCCTGAGTGCTGAGACTGAAGGTGTGTGCAACCTCCACCAGGTTAGACCAAGTGCTCTGGAGCCATCCCTCTAGCCCTGCCTTATTTTCTTTCTTTCTTTCTTTCTTTCTTTCTTTCTTTCTTTCTTTCTTTCTTTCTTTCTTTCTTTCTTTCTTTCTTTCCTTCCTTCCTTCCTTCCTTCCTTCCTTCCTTCCTTCCTTCCTTTCTTTCTTTCTTTCTTTCTTTCTTTCTTTCTTTCTTTCTTTCTTTCTTTCTTTCTTCTCTCTTTTACTCTCTTCTTTCTTTCTTCTCTCTTTTACTCTCTTCTTTCTTTCTTTCTTTCTTTCTTCTCTCTTTTACTCTCTTCTTTCTTTCTTTCTTTCTTCTCTCTTTTACTCTCTTCTTTCTTTCTTTCTTTCTTTCTTTCTTTCTTTCTTTCTTTCTTTCTTTCTTCCTTCCTTCCTTCCTTCCTTCCTTCCTTTCTTTCTTTCTTTCTTTCTTCTCTCTTTTACTCTCTTCTTTCTTTCTTTCTTTCTTTCTTCTCTCTTTCTCTTTCTTTCTTTCTTTCTTTCTTTCTTCTCTCTTTTACTCTCTTCTTTCTTTCTTTCTTTCTTTCTTTCTTTCTTTCTTCTAGAAGATTTGTTTGTTTGTTTGTTTGTTTGTATCTATATGACTGCACTGTAGCTGTACAGGTGGTTGTGAATCATCATGTGGTTGCTGGAAATTGAACTTGGGACCTCTGCTGGCTTGGGCCCCACTTGCTCCAGCCCAAAGATTTATTTATTATTATATGTAAGTGCACTGTAGCTGTCTTCAGATGCACTAGAAGAAGGCATCAGATCTCATTACGGATGGTTGTGAGCCACTATGTGGTTGCTGGGATTTGAACTGAGGACCTCTGGAAGAGCAGTGAGTGCTTTTAACCGCTGAGCCATCTCTCCGACTCTCCCGCCTTATTTCTTGAGACAGGGTCTCTCACTAAACTTGTTCTTTGTTGTTTCGTCCAGACTGGCTGACCATCAAGTCCCTGGGATCCATTTGTCCCCACTTCCCACTACCAAGCACACTTCCCTCCTAGGCTTTCCCTGGGTGCTGGAGATCCGAACTCAGGTCCCCATGCCTGTGCAACCCACACACTGAGCCAGCTCTCCAGTACCCATGGTGCTACATGGAAAGACCTAAAAATGCAATGTTACTCCATGTCCAAGAATAAAAGTGGTTAAGCAGAGGACAGCACTTCACCCAAAGGAACACTGTAATGTCACTAAAACATACAGCTGGAAGGATGGACTCCCTCTGCTCTGGGGTGGAAAACAGACCGGAAAAGACCTCTGGGGGAATTCCAGGGTTCTCAATGACTACTTCAGCCACAACTGAGCAACAACAGGGCAGGGAACATCTGAACATCAAACAGCAATGGCCTTTTTAGAGGGCTCTCCCTCTCCCCCTCCCCCTCCCCTTATCCCCCTCCCCCCTCCCCTATCCCCCTCTCTCCGTCTCTGTGTTTAAGATTATTTATTTATTATTTATTTTTATTAGATATTTTCTTTATTTACATTTCAAATGCTATCCCGAAAGTTCCCTATACCCTCCCCCCGCCCTGCTTCCCTACTCACCCACTCCCACTTCTTGGCCCTGGCTTTCCCCTGTACGGGGGCATATAAAGTTTGAAAGACCTAGGAGCCTCTCTTCCCAATGATGGCCGACTAGGACATCTGATACATATGCAGCTAGAGACACGAGCTCTGGGGGGACTGGTTGGTTCATATTGTTGTTCCACCTATAGGGTTGCAGACCCCTTCAGCTCCTTGGGTGCTTTCTCTAGCTCCTCCATTGGGGGCCCTGTGTTCCATCCAATAGATGACTGTGAGCATCCACTTCTGTATTTGCCAGGCACTGGCATAGCCTCACACGAGACAGCTATATCAGGGTCCTTTCAGTAAAATCTTGCTGGCGTATGCAGTAGTGTCTGGGTTTGGTGGCTGATTATGGGATGGATCCCCGGGTGGGGTAGTCTCTGGATGGTTCATCCTTTCGTCTTAGCTCCAAATTTGTCTCTGTAATTTCTTCCATGGGTATTTTGTTCCCTATTCTAAGGAGGAATGAAGTATCCACACATTGGTCTTCTTTCTTCTTGATTTTCTTGTGTTTTGCAAATTGTATCTTGGGTATTCTAAGTTTCTGGGCTAATATCCACTTATCAATGAGTACATATCTAGTGACTCCTTTTGTGATTGGATTACCTCACTCAGGATGATGCCCTCCAGATCTATCCATTTGCCCAAGAATTTTATAAATTTATTGTTTTTAATAGCTGAGTAGTACTCCATTGTGTAAATGTACCACATTTTCTGTATCCATTCCTCTGTTGAGGGACATCTGGGTTCTTTCCAGCTTCTGGTTATTATAAATAAGGCTGCTATGAACATAGTGGAGCATGTGTCCTTATTACCAGTTCGAACATCTTCTCGGTATATGCCCAGGAGAGGTATTGCTGGATCTTCTGGTAGTACTATGTCCAATTTTTTGAGGAACCACCAGACTGATTTCCAGAGTGATTGTACAAGCTTGCAATCCCACCAGCAATGGAGGAGTGTTCCTCTTTCTCCACATCCTCGCCAGCATCTGCTGTCACCTGAATTTTTGATCTTAGCCATTCTGATTGGTTCGTGAGGTGGAATCTCAAGGTTGTTTTGATTTGCATTTCCCTGATGATTAAGGATGTTGAACATTTTTTTCAGGTGCTTCTTAGCCATTCAGTATTCCTCAGTTGATAATTCTTTGTTTAGCTCTGTACCTCATTTTTAATGGGGTTATTTGAATTTCTGGAGTCCAGCTTCTTGGACTCTTTGTATATATTGGATATTAGTCCCCTATCAGATTGGTAAAAATCCTTTCCCAATCTGTTGGTGGCCTTTTTGTCTTATTGACAGTGTCTTTTGCCTTACAGAAGCTTTGCAATTTTATGAGGTCCCATTTGTCAATTCTTGATGTTACAGCACAAGCCATTGCTGTTCTGTTTAGGAATTTTCCCCCTGTGCCCATATCTTCGAGGCTTTTCCCCACTTTCTCCTCTATAAATTTCAGTGTCTCTGGTTTTATGTGGAGGTCTTTGATCCACTTAGACTTGAGCTTTGTACAAGGAGATAGGAATGGATTAATTCTCATTATTATTATTATTACATGATAACCAACAGTTGTGCCAGCACCATTTGTTGAAAATGCTGTCATTTTTCCACTGGATGATTTTAGCTCCCTTGTCAAAGATCAAGTGACCATAGGTGTGTGGGTTCATTTCTGGGTCTTCAATTCTATTCCATTGATCTACCTGTCTGTTGCTGTACCAGTACCATGCAGTTTTTATCACAATTTCTCTGTAGTACAGCTTAATGTCAGGCATGGTGATTCCACCCGAGGTTCTTTTATTGTTGAGAATAGTTTTTGCTATCCCAGGTTTTTTATTATTCCAGATGAATTTGCAAATTGCCCTTTCTAACTCAGTGAAGAATTGAGTTGGAATTTTCATGGGGATTGCATTGAATCTGTAGATTGCTTTCGGCAGGATAGCCATTTTGACTATATTAATCCTGCCAATCCATGAGCATGGGAGATCTTTCCATCTTCTTAGATCTTCTTCAATTTTTTTCTTCAGAGACTTGAAGTTTTTATCATACAGATCTTTCACTTCCTTAGTTAGAGTCACACCAAGGCATTTTATATTATTTGTGACTATATTATTTATTTATATGGTGTTCTGCCTGCATGTATGCCTGCAGGCCAGAAGAGGGCACCAGATCACATTCTAGATGGTAAATGAGCCACTACCATGTGGTTGTTGGGAATTGAACTCAGGACCTCTGGAAGGACCAGTGCTCTTAACCTCTGAGCTATCTCTCCAGCCCCTGTCCCTCCCTTCTTTTTGAGCCAAGGTTTCTCTGTGTTGTTCTGGAACTCATTCTGTAGACCAGACTGGCCTCAAACTCAGAAATCTGCCTGCCTTTGCCTCCCAAATTCTGAGATTAAAAGCATGCGTGACTGCTGTCCAGTGTGAGGGCCCAGTTTCTAAAGAAGCAAGGAGCCAGGATCTGAGAGGTGATGGAAATTAGGTCTGCAGAATTCTGTGTCTGACAATATATGGGCAAGGAGGAGTCTAGGAAACACACCAGCGAAAGCCGTTTGTCCCTGCCTACCTGCTCTCACTGGGCGACTTCTACCACTGCAGTTGTCCTTGAGTGTGGCGGGCATGTGGTTCTGTGTTAGCTGGTGGTACTCTGGGGACTTGTTAGCATGTGAGTGCTGCTGACGGGATGCTCAGGGGTGGAGATGTATTTCCAGAGTCCTACCCACTGGAACTGCAAGATGGAACGTCAGAGTCTTTCTCCTCACCAGAACCCTAGGTAGGAACTGAGGTGCCATCAGCCATAATATGATTAACCCAATAATCCTTGATACAAAATAGGAAGCCTAGCTCCATTCATCTCTTACAGGTTTTCCTGCCATCTGCAACAAAGTAACCATGCGGCCAGTCTACTTCAGCTGTGACTGGTACCCAGATCCTCACAGTACTCAGCTCACACAACTGACTATCTCAGCCTTGCTCCCTCATATATGATGACCCCCCCTTCCATTACTCTAATCCCTCATTTAAGAACATCCTACCCCATAGAGCTGTGACCAGAAAGAGGCAGAGACCAAAGGGGCAAGGATGTATGTGGAAACGACAGATGACGCCAAGGCACAGATGATCTTAACGTCTATGTCACGTTCTGTTGCTGTGAAGAGACACCACGCCCATTATAAAAGAAAATGGTTTCGGAGCCTTGAAAACGTGGTGAGTGTGGTAGCAGGCAGGCAGACATGGCGCTGAAGACGGAGCTGGGAGTTCTACCTCCTAGTCCACAGGCAGCAGGAAGAGAGAGACTCTGACCTTGGAATGGGTTTTTTGAAACCTCAAAGCCAACACTTGTTGGAAGAAGGATGTCACTTCCTCCTCATCCTTCTAATCCTTTCAAATAGTGCCACTCCCTGGTGGCTAAGCACTCAACTCTATGAGCCTATGGGGGCCATACTCACGCAAACCACCACATCACCCACCCAGTATCCACAAACAAGGGGCAATGCCCTGTCTAGAGGACAGTGACTAGTGACCTGAGACCACAGCAAGGCTAGAAGTGAGAGAAGGACCCTGAATGGCCTTGGGGAAGCCATCTGTGAAGAGTCTGGAAAGAAACTGTGTTTTCCTCTACATTCTGGAAGCAAACCCTTAGAAAGAAGCCAGGATTCCATTAGCAACAGAGCTCTGTAGAGATTGCCCCTCAGAAAGGACCCCAAGCCAGGCAGGGACTGTGTATAGAAGAGACCAATGTACGCACTTGGGTTTAGAAACTGCTCAGAGTGTCAAGTGGCTCTCCATGTCACCGATGCAGAGGGAGCTGAGAGGTGGGGAGTCCCAGGCCCAGCAAGAAATTCTGTAACAACAATCAGGCAGGGCCACCCAGGAGGGGGGTTCAGTGACATCCGAGGCTCTGTCCACAGAGGTGCTAGAAAAGTCAAGGGTGGCTGTTGGTCAGGCCTCCCCGAGCCTACCAAAGCACACTGCACCCAGAGTTCATCTGCTGAGGGCTGGAAGCAACTGCCTGCAGCAGGAATAGACACGACATGGTCAAGGCAGGCAGACTACTTTGGAAGATCTGGAGCAGGAGGACAAAGACAGAAACCATAGCACCTTCAGGCAGAGATGAGGCACTTCTTAACAGCTCCACTAGGGGCACCACCGCTACAGAGTGAACAGGGGAGCTAAGCCAATTTCGTTTTTTCCCAACCACAACCCCTCCCTGGGCTGGAAGGGACAGATGTCTTGCCAGCTGGGAGTTGGGGGAGGGGGTAGACAAATGCTTCTTGGGACCTCTGTGTGGTCCTGTTAAACAGTTGGGTGTAAATGTATGTGCATCTGTGTGTGGGTGTGGGGGTGTGACTGGGGGTGTACAGACTTGATAAATATTTGATTTAAAAAAATCTATTGGTAGAGGTAGCAGGTTCTGTTCATGTGAACAGAAGTGATTATGTTGGCAAGCAAGTCACACTAGTGAAAATATGAATTCATGGACGTGCACACAGACATACCCTTCATAAAAGCCCATGTCTGAAACATGTGATGTTTGTGTTATCTGGCATGGGTGTGACTGAGAACATAGAATTTTGAAGGCTTGCACAAGTCTGTGGTGTGAGCCTGTGTGTGTGTGTGTGTGTGTGTGTGTGAAAGGTTCTTTGTTGTGTTGCTGACAGAATAGACATGCAACATTAGTGTGTAGTGAGCTCACATGTGAGCGTGCACCACAGTTAAGTGTGAATTTGAGTGTGTAGACCAGCTTGTTCCCTGTGAACACTTGGAGAAGTGACTGTCAGGGAGATTGGGTACAAAAACGAGCCTGCGTATGTTTGCTGAGGTTAGGAGAGATCCTGGATGGGGGAAGTTCGTGTGTGTGTGTGTGTGTGTGTGTGTGTGTGTGTGTGTGTGTGTTCATGCATGCGAGTGTGTGCTCCTGTGTGGATAGGTCTGTCTTGGTCAGTGTAGTCCCAGAACCCAGGCAGTTGCAGGAGAAGCCTGGAACACGCCAAGAGAAAAGAGTGGCTGAGGCACCCACCTGAAGATTGGCCCAGTCCTCAGGTTTCACTCATGACTCTGTGACATCAGCAGTAGCAGCTGTCCTTGCCGGCCCGGCCCCCCAGCCAAGTCCCCCAGAGCTCCAGCCCCAGCCCGAGGTGGGCACGGCACCCGGGGCTCTCGTCTGCCACCGCTCTTCTCTGCTTCTGGCCAACAGTGAGTACTGTGCCTTTCTGTGCCAGCCCAGCCTGGTACCCCCAGGGGTGGGTCACCCCAAAAGACAGGTGACCCTGGCCTCAACCCCAGCATGGGCTAAGGAAGTCACCACTTTGCTACCGCGCCACTGATCTGTTTGCGCCCAGCTCTCCTGTCTGCACCCGGACCCCACTCTGCCCTGTCAAAACCTCCTTGTACCCTGACCCTCTCTGTCCCCAAACTTGCCTTCTCTGTCTTGTCTTCTGTTCTCTCTGCCCCTGCCTAGCTGAACTTTCCCTGAGCAAGAGTCCTCATTCCGGTTACAAATGTGAGTGAAGGTTAGTTCCAGACAGGCGTAGGATGATCCAAAGGATAGGGCCCAGGCTGTAGTTTCTTCAGGAAGGGACATAACGGGGAACCAAAACAGTGACTCGGCTTGGCCTGTTTGCTAAGGAGCAGGGAGGTGGAGAGTGGAGGAGCAGAGCGGCTGGAGGCTGGGTGGGGGTAGGGTGGCAGCGGTGGCGGCTCCTTTGCTCTATTGAAAGAGGAATCTGTGAGATGCCAGCAGAGGACACATCCCGGCTGCCACTAGGCAAGGCTCTGCCCACTGTCCCGCCCTCCTCCAGCCCTCTCTGCCAGCCACAGGTCTCTTTTCCTAGCGAATCTGGACGGGGTGGGGGTGGGCAGAGGTGTAGTCCCACACAGCAGAGAGGGGACCCAGGAAGCTGCCCATGTATAGCTAAGAGGGACGTGGGTGTGAAGAGCCAGAGAGTGCACCTTGAGAGGAGAGATGGAATTGAATCACTTGTGTGGAACGCTGGAGACCAAGGCAGCCCTGAGTACACTCAGGCGGATACATGGGTTCCTAATGTAGGTCAGGGGACCTCAACCCCTTTCACCCCCTTTACTAAGAATAGAGCCCTCGGGACACCAGGACAGAGGGTAGGCAGTAATAGCTGATAGAGAAGAGGTGTGCCAGGGCTGGAGGGGCGGGCACTAGTTGGGCTGTTTACCAGAAGGGTCAACTTGGTGATAGGTATCAAAGCATTATAGTCTTAGCTGGGCGTAGTGGTCTATAATCCCAGAAAGCTGAGGCAGGAGGATTGCCTCGAATTCAAGGCCAGTCTGGGTAACATATGACTCCATATGGGTAGAGATCTCCAAGATAGAACAGTGTGGGGCTAGGCTATGCCCAAGAGTCTCTCCTGTCAGGAGGCAGCCCCGCCCACCCACCCACCCAGGAGGGAACCCTCCACCTGTCCCCTCCTCTCCCTTACCTCCGGAAGGTTGCACATGAACAAGTCACTCAGCAGAGCCTGGAAGGTTAGAGGCACGCACGGGGAGCCTTTGCTGAAGTCCTGCCAATGAGCAGGTCGGGGAGTTGGGGAGGGAGAGGGGTTGAGCTTTAGGGAACAAGGTATATTACCAGCCACCACAGCTGTAGCTGTGTCAGGAGGATCCTAACAGTGGCAGAGGCTGAGTGATCACTGTGTGTGGTAGGGTTGGAAATAGGGGTAGGTAGGGGTGTTCCTCCAAGACCTCTGCCTAGAGCAGGAGGTATGGCCTTCTGTGGCAGTGACAGGGACAGCAGTGGCCACTATGCTACCCTTTGCAGTCACACTAATTATGTAGAACGAAGAAGAAGCTAAATATCTCAGGACTTTTGAACCGGCCATGTCAGGCAGGGTATCCAAAGATAAGCCAGGCCTGTGTCCCCACACAGTGCCCAGGTAACAGAGGACAGAAACTATAGGCCCTGTGTCTGGTGATCACAGAAGTTTACCTCAAAGGCACCCCTCAAAGGATTATATGTAGGGATTTAGGGAGTGAGGAGAAGGTGGATGAGGGACCTTTGTAGGCCCAGCCTTGCCCTGCCTGCCATTTCTGGTTTGGAACTATGTATGGGTGAGGACTTGGAACTGGGACTCACCTCCCCTGCTCAAGGATGGGCAGAGGGGAAGCCTGCTCCAGCAACTTCTCTCCAGAGGTTTCTGGACGCCTGGGCCCAGGACCTGACTCAGACACAGATGTCACTGGACCTCCTATGGAGATGCTGGGGATTTCCTGACAAGGGCTTTGCCTTGGGGGACCGTCAATTCCAGCCATCAGAACAGCAAGGGAACATGGGTAGACAGGGAAGTGGAGTAGTTAACGCAGCTGAGGGCAGCAGTGTTCAGAGAAGGCTCCAGGAAGAGGGAGAATGGAGAAGAGAGAAGGAGTCATAGCTCCCAGAAGAGGGGAGTGGCTGACCCATGAAGACTGGACATGAGGCTTGGAGAACAGGGAGGAGCCATGAGGGAAGGGGACAGAGGCAGATGTGTGGGTGACGGCTTTACACTCCATGGGTCCTACAGTCGGCTTCTTCAACACCTTTCAGCAGATCCTCAGATGCCAAAGGGTCACACCACTTGCCTGGGGCACACCGTGAGTGAGTGGCCAAGGCTCCATCCACAGTGGCCACGGCCAGTGCTCTCTGGGGAGGAACTTGGGTTGGACTAAGTCAGGACAGAGCTTTCCTGGGACAGTGGAGACTATGTTATGGGAGAAGATTCTGGGGCTTGGAGCCAGTCTGATGACTCTTTCAGGGGTCCCCAGTCTCATTATGGCGGGGAAGGTTCCATCTGAGGGCACCAGGGACCCAGGTTTCTTTCACCTTTACCACCATGCCTGGCCTCACATGTGCGTCCTGTTCTGCCGCATCAGCGATGGCTATTTTTATTCCCCGCCATTCTCAGTCAACACCCTATGTTGAGAGTGGGGAGGGAGGCAGAGGATTGAGGGCTCCAGGGGTCCTAGGGGCAAGAGTGGGCAAGGTGGAAGACACCTGAGGCTGTGTCCCTGTCTCAGGGCCCTCTGCCTAGAGACCTGGCATAAGAAAGAAAGGTACAACTCAGTGGTCACTGGACTCCACTCAGGAGCCCCTGAGAAGTGCTAGTGGGTTACAGCCTGTGAGGAGCAGTTTAGCCTGGTGGTTAAGGCAAGTTGAAGGCCCAGCTGTCAACCCCAGTTACTACATAGTGAGCATTTATTCTCCCCTGCATCATCTATCAGGTGAGGTGATAACCACAAACTCACAGAGAGGGACCAGTGAGTTCCTGGAATGTCCAGAGCGGAATCTCACGTGCAGTCGTAGCTCTGTAGAAGAGCTCACTAAATTCACTGTGCCTATGAAGACAAAGGAAACACCTCACCACAGGAGTGAGATAAGGAAGAAAGCTACAGGCTCTAGAAACCCTTCAAAACCAAGGTTTGGGGCCCGAGGAGATGACTCAGTCCATAAAGTGCTTTTTTTGTTGTGTAAGCATGAGGACCTGAGTTCGAATCCTAAGAACCCATATAAAAAGCCAGGTGTGCCTGTAATTTCAGCATTGGGAGGTAGAGACAAGAGGATACCTGGGGCTTGCTAGTCAGCTAGTCCAGCTGAATCAGTGAGCTTCAGGCTCAAAACACAACAACAAATAGTAGTAGCCTTAGTCTTAGCCCACACATGTATGTGCACACACATACACACATGTATGCATACACCACACACACACATGGCAGGGGAAGTTAACGGTTGTTTTTAGTTTTTATTCCTATCTGTTTCCTCTGGAAGTAAGGGCCTCACTTACATGGGCGGGGGAGCCCTTCATCTGGGTAGCTGTGGAGTTTTGAAATAAGGCAGAGGCCATGGAGTCTGCTGTAGTAAGGTTCTCTGTTCCCTTGTGTCTTTGCTGAGGTTGGCAGGTCTCGGTCAGTCCAGTTTTGAAAAAGAGGCTCCAAGAGAGAAGGGGAAAGACCTTTCCTGATAACAACTTGTAGGTAATGTCCCCAAGAGCAGGAGGAGGAGCAGGAGGCAGCCCAGGCTTCCTGGGGACAGGTGGCAGCTGTCAGAGCAGGACACCTGTCAGTCTTCCTTGATCTCAGGTGTTGTAGGATGGCTGGTTAGCCACAGTCTGCTCCCAGGGTCTCTGCAAGGAGGCTTTTTAGCCTGCCCATGTGATGGGGGCTGATGGAAGAAGGTATAGAGCTGGAATTCTCTGGACTCTAGGGGGACAGAAGGAGCAGGGTGAAGTACATATAGAGAAAGAAGGAGCAGGGTGAAGTATATAGAGGCTGAAGGAGAGCAACAGAGGCATCGAGCTCCTGAAAAGAAAGATCCAGAAGGAGGAGCCACGGCAGGGGACAGCACTGCCTACATAGACATGTTTAGAGAAGGCGAGGGGCTCACACATGGCTGTAGTGTGAGCAAAGGAGAGGGGCCAGCATTGGATGCTAGGCACTGTTCCTTAGGGAGATTTAAGCTAACAGAAGGCAGGACGTCCCAGGCTTGGATAGAACAAATCGGTCTCCACAACCCTTTGACAGCTGGGAAATGAGTCACAGAGCTGACACTGTGTGTCTGTGTGTGTATGTGTGCGTGTGCCAAGAAATGGATCATACAAATAGGCCATAGTAGACATTAGACAGATATGGGGGCTAATTGGTTCCAGTTAGGGATGGTGGTACAATCCTATAGTGAGTTCAAGGTCAGCCCAAGCCACATATTGAGATCCTGAGTTAAAACTAACAAGGATCCAAAAAGTTCTTTGCCAGGCTGCTGACTGGTGTGTTCCCAGGCCTTCAGCCCACGACACAGAGACCCAAGAAGCAAGCGTGGTCCTTCTAGGCCTGTCAGACATCTTCAGCAGCCATACCTTTCAAGGGGCTTCAAGCAAGGCCTCTAGCCTGCCCTGAAGCAAAAGCCAGCTCAGTGCAGGGGGCCATTTGTGCTGTAGGTCAACCATGCCCAGGTCAGTGCTGTAAAGGGCTGGAGGGAGGCCACGTTTGTAGTAGTAGGTACGTGGGGTTGGCATGAAAGAAAGCTGTGTTCAAATCCTTCCTTGGTATAATAAAACCGCAGTAGGTGAACCAGGGCCTGGTACATGGTGCTGACTTTTCAACAAAGAATCTGGGGGTGTGGGATGACTCAGTGCTGTGTACCTGCCTAGTGTGGGCCCTGTCCCTGCAGCACAGAAAGCAGGCATAGTGCACATCTGCAATCCCAGTCCTCCTGAGGTAGAGGCAGAAGGATACGAAGCTCAGAGTCATTCTTGGCTATGTAGCAAGTTCAAGGACAGCCTAGGATACATAAGATCCTGTATCAACAATAAGGAAAAAGAAATGGGGGAATAAGCCGAGCAGTGGTGGCGCATGCCTGTAATCCCAGCACTTGGGAGGCAGAGGCAGGTGGATTTCTGAGTTCGAGGCCAGCCTGGTCTACAAAGTGAGTTCCAGGACAGCCAGGGCTACACAGAAAAACCCTGTCTTGAAAAACCAGAAAAAAAAGAAAAGAGAAGAAAAGAAAAGAAAGAAATGGAGGAATAAAGTGGTGGTGGAAGGGACAGGGAGGGAGGAAGGAAGGGAGGGAAGGGGATATAGCTCAGGGCTGAGGGTGTAGCCTAGCATGCATAAATCTGGGAGTTTAATTCCCAGAGTGCACTGAACTAGGTACAGTAACACAGGCTTGTAATCCCAGCATTGGGAGGTGGAGGCAGGAGGGTCAGAAGTTAAAGATCACCGCTCTTGACTAGATAGGGACTTCTAGTCTAGTTTGGGTTGTTGAATTATGTGAGACCTGTTTTTTGGTTTTGGTTTTGGTTTGTTTTTTTGTTTGGACAGTAACTTTGCCCCTTTCCATGATTCCTGAGTCAGATGTACAGGTGAACGCCCCAAGATTTAGGGCCAGAAGAACCCATCCTGTTCCGTAGAGCGTTTTCCATGTTGGAAGACACCTGGAATTCTGCATCTTGAGATAAATTTTTTGTTTGTTGGTTTTAAAGGTTTAGGCCTGGGAGGGAAAATCTTCCCTGGGGCCGTGTTCCTAGAGATAGAGGAGCTGTGAGGAGTTTGGGAAGGTGCTGTCTGGGGCAAAGGCTGGGTTCAGCCTACTCACAAGGTTCTTACATCATCGCTTTGAGCCATCAGGGGGCGCTCAGGAGAGGACCATCCAGCAGCCTTTGAGGGTCTTTAGAGCCCGCAGGCTGCAGGACTCACTGTGGAAGAAGAGGCTTTGGATGTGAACAGACGGCCACCTTGGTACACAGTTAGTGCAAAATAAATGTGTCCATCACTATTACCTGTGGCCCTTGGTTAACTGATGACCAGGCTGGGTGAATTTGGAATCTGAAGAAAGAAGGTTTATTCTAAGCCCCTGTACCCCTTTATGAGTCTCCTGGGTAACACCATTGGTTTCCTGAATTCTGGGGGCCACTTAATGCCCCTGGGGCTCCACTCTAGGCTCCCAGCTCTAGGCCACCCTCTGAGGCCCCACGGGAACAGTTTTCTCTACAGACAGTGTTAGACTGGGAGGGAAGGGCCACCTAGGATGACCTCCTCTGTACTGTGGCCTGCCAAGGCCAAGGCTGCTGTTCTCCTTCCTCTCCAGGCTAAGTGTTTGTTGTCAGAGCAGTAACACAGCTACCCAGCCTCCCATCCCCACCTCCACAGGAAAAAAGAGTTGTGACTTGAGACTTCCAGCCAGGGGATGTGAGCATCCATTTTTCACTCTTGGAACTGGGCACAGTGGGAACCCAAGGATTTGGGGGAATTGCTCACTTTGACCAGAGTTGAAGTTTGGTGTGTTCAGAGTCACCCAGGAAGTTTTGTATTGGAGCCTGCACTGTGGGAGGCCCTTAAAGCAGATCCCCACTGGCACATAAAGCGCTCAGCAACTTCTGTCTGTCTGTCTGTCTGTCCATCTATCTGTCTGTCTGTGCCTTGTCTGTTCTGAGTGATAAGTCTCTTCTCTGCCTGTGACAGGAGCCAATTGAAGCCATATTAGAATGTTTTACAGGCAGGTTTATTGGGAAGCTGCTCTCGGGTGGGAGAGTTTACTGGCCCCAAGGAAGGAGCCCAGGGGAGCTGCCATGGGGAGAGGTGAGGGGTAGGGAAGAGAGAAAGGGCACATGGGCAGAGAGAAGGAGGGGGAGGGGCAGGGGGAGGGGGAAGAAGAGAGACACCAAAATATCTGGGTTATATAGGGAAGAACATCTGGGGGAGGACGGTTCAGCCCCTGGGCTGGAAAGTTCAGGATTGTGGGGCAGGGTATGCCAGGTAGGGACTGAGGGCTGCTGGGGGGGGGGACCTGAAGACCAGATCTGCTTTGATATGTACAATATACACCTCAGTCCCCCTAACCCTCCACCCCTGAAACCAAACACTAAGATAAGATTTACTCTGTAGTGGAATTCACTATGTAGCCCAGGGTGGCCCCAAACTCACGGCAATGCTTCTGCCTCAGCCCTCCACTTACTGAGATTACCGACACGAGCTCGCATACTCAGGTTGTTTTAGATAGTTTTGTTCGTCTTATGTTATTTTTCAAGTACAGGTCTCACTATGCAGTCCTGGCTCATCTGGAGCTCCCTGTGTAGCCCAGGCTGGCTTCCAACTCACAGAGACCCATTTGCCTCTGCTCCCCAGGTGCTGGGGATGAAGGTGTGTGCCACCACGCCTCTCTATTACTTGTATTATTATTATAAATGTGTGATGTGTATAGGCAGGGTATGTGTGTAATCACGTCATGCACGTGGGGGGCGGAGTCAGTTCTTCCCTTACATCTTTTACTTGGGATAGAACTCAGATCATCAGGCTTGGGTACTGTGTGCTTTTACCCACTGAGCCATCTAGCTGGCCCTTTCATTTCTTTCTTAAACAAACAAGAGAGTGGTGGGTGATGAGCAGTCTTGTGAGATTTGAAGGCTGGACTACTTGGGAAGAAGAGTGGTAGCTGGACCCTGAACAAAGACAGCTAGTGAGACGAGAGGCAGGCCGTCTTTGTACTTGTAGAGGTGTTCTCTAAAGGGGATAGGAGAGGTGTGCACAGAGGCCATTCTACCCATGGCCAACTTCCCAAGACGGTTTCTTACAGTAGCTTTATATCACAGAGTAATAGGGGCATAGCTGAGACCACATGAAAGATTGCAGGCTGCTGTCGATGAATGAATTTCTGGATATTTGAAGACAACCTCCCCCCCCCCAAGAAAAAGATATGAACCTTTCCAAAAAGGAAGGTTCTAGAAGTATGTGGAAGCATCTGGGGTTAGGAGACTCACCTGAGCTGGGTTTGGCCAATCGTTTGGCATGTTTAGCATCGCAGATACTCATTCATGGTAGAAGGGCTTGATCTCAGAGGAAACCAGCATCCAGCAGATAGACTGGGGTGTCCTGGGGCTTAGGAGGGGCGAGTGACCAAGGTCTTTGTAGCCCAGACATCGACTTGTGTTAAGCTTGTATCCAGCGGTTTTTCTGTGGTTGTTTCCAGTTCTTAGAATCTTTTGGTCAGTTCTGACTTTGTCACCTGTCAACAGGACAGTCGTCTCGTCTCGTCTCGTCTCGTCTCGTCTCGTCTCGTCTCGTCTCGTCTCGTCTCGTCTCGTCTCGTCTCGTCTCGTCTCGTCTCCTCTCCTCTCCTCTCCTCTCCTCTCCTCTCCTCTCTTCTCTTCTCTTCTCTTCTCTTCTCTTCTCTTCTCTTCTCTTCTCTTCTTTTCTTGAGACAGGGTTTCTCTGTGTAGCCCTGGCTGTCCTGGAACTCACTCTGTAGACCAGGCTGGCCTCAAACTCAGAAATCCGCCTGCCTCTGCCTCCCGAGTGCTGGGATTAAAGGCGTGCGCCACCACGCCTGGCTCAGTTGTATTTTCATCCTTCCCAATTGTTCTATTTTATTTCCTTGTCTTGTCTTATTGCAAAGGTAAACCATTCGGTCAGGTTGTTGAAAAGAAGTGTGGAGCTGCCTTTGCTTTGGTTGTGACTTTCGGTAGAGAATTTCTCTACCGAAATTTCTCATCATTAAAGTAAATGCCAACTGAAGTAGCTGCAGGACTTTCAAGGCAGGGTTTCTGTGTTGCCCGGCTATCCTTGAACTCACTCTGTAGATCAGGCTGGTTTTAAACTCAGAGATCTGCCTGCCTCTGCCTCCTGAGTGCTGGGATTAAAGGTGTGTGCCATCACTACTACCGGCAGAATTCTTCATAAATTGTCTTCATTAACTTGAGGGAATTCCTTTCCTCTCTAATTTGCCACAGCCTTATTATGATTAGGGACTATGGGTTTTTTCTTTTATTTTTAATTTTTGCTCTCATCCATTGATATGATCATGGGATTTTTTTTTTCTTCTTCATTCTATTGATATGAAGTTACATTAACTTTTTGAGCTTGCCTAGCATATTTGAAATAAATCCCATGAGGCCGTGGTACATAATCCCTTGATATGCTGTTGGATATTAAATCAGCTACTATTTTTGTTGAGGTGTATAAAGGTTGAAAAGAGAAGAATCGGGGTAATTTACAGGATGGGGAATTAGACAACAGGTCTTAGAGACATCCAAAGTGATTGCAGACTCCGTCTACGATGAATGGACACACAGTGTCCAGGCCAGGGAGAAAAAGCCTCTGTGGTCAAACTATATCTGGAATCTGGTGCTCCAATCTGGCTGCCCTGCAGGGAGAGACAATGCTGGGCTGGAGCTGCTCCAGGAGGAGCTGCCTCACCCTCAGCGTCCTCACCCTCAGTTCCTGGCCTGCGGACAGCTGGCCTCAGCCTGGCTCACCATTCCTGACCTTTCCTCCCCCCCCACCTCCATCCTGCTCTGGCTCACCGTCTCCAGGCCCCCAGGAAGGCTTGATTTACCCACCACTTCCGCCCAAACTTCCTTTTCAAAGGCGGTTTTCATGAGACTTTGCACTTCCTAAATGGGCTCCAGCCTTGGCTCCTGGGAGATAGCTTTAGCCTTGGCTTGGCCGCTCATTTATCACACGCTAAAATTATCTTATTTGCTCCCTATTTACTGCCTGCCTCCTCCCTCTGGAATGCAAGCTCCGTGAGGGCAGGGACTTTACCTCCTCTTTGCTCTGCCTGAGGCCAAGACCAGAGCCGGGCATGTACCACAAACTCTGAAGGTTCGCTGAATGAATGAGTGAACTTGTGGTCTGGGAAGTTGTGGTTGCCGAGTCTCAGTTCCCTGTTGGGAGCGCTGCTCTCTCAGGTCTTTCAAACACCAATGTTCTCATTTGCACTGGGAAAAGGTTGCCCTGAGGACCCTAACCCTCACCCTCAAATGCCACATCTCGGGCCAAACTGGGACAGAGTTAGGTGGAAGGAGCGGTCATCCTACCATGCTCACACCTCACTGTATCCCAAGAAGCCTACTACATGGTGACAGGAACATCCATACTCCGCAGCTGTCTTTTTGTCCTGTCACTGGTACCACCAAAGATAACGTGACTCTCCCCATCTGTTCCAGATGCATGGGAAGGGCAGGCAGAAGGAGCTCACTCCTGGGCGGTAGTGACTCTATTTGACTTCCCAGCCCTGGGAGGGATTCTCCAAGGCT
Source organism: Mus caroli (assembly GCF_978045245.1). Lineage (NCBI taxonomy): Eukaryota > Metazoa > Chordata > Mammalia > Rodentia > Muridae > Mus > Mus caroli. The sequence continues at coordinate 15,785,800 of NW_028227268.1, forward strand.
ACAAGGTGAAGTCTGGTCTCCTCAGGCCTGGCAGCAACCGTAACTGCCCCCTACCATCCACCTCTCCCCATCCTATTCCCTGCATGGCTTCTGTGACCCATATGAGTTTCCAGTGTCCTGCCCTTACCCTGGCTGTCCCCTCTCCCTGGGATATCCTTCTCCTCCATCCACTGGGACCCACCTGAAAAGGTCATCCGCTTTCCTCCTACTTGTAAGTAATCTCTCACACCTGAGCTCCTCCAACACCAGCCACGCCCCTCTTGAAGATGGGCTCTGTGTCATCCTGTCAAAGCCGTGTATGCTCAGGACCATTTTCCCCAGACTGTCAGCTCTCTGCAAGCATGTAACTGTGGATCAGTGAGCTCTACACATAGCCATCTTGGCTTTTGAGATGTGAACAGAACGGATAGAGGGATGGATGGATAGATGGGTGGATGGATGGACAGACCGATGGATGAATAAATGGATTGGTAGATGAAGCATAGAAAAGCCCATGAGGTCCCTAGAAGATCTGTATCCAAGGCTCACTCTTATTGGTATTTTTGTTTTAAGGCAGGGTCTCACTATGTAGCCCCAGCTGGCATAGAACTTTAGAGGACTTTAGGCTACGTTGATCTCAAATTCACAGAGATATGACGTCTCACTTCCAAAGTGCTGATTAAAGGCATGTGCCACCATGCCTGGCACACACTTTCTAAATACCCACCACATGCCCAGTGCTGGGACTAGCCATGGTGATGTAGACAGGCACAGTTGCTGCTTGCTGGGACTAGCCATGGTGATGTAGACAGGCACAGTTGCTGCTTGCTGGGACTAGCCATGGTGACACAGACAGGCACAATTGCTGCTTGTGTTGACATTTCCATCTCGTGGAGAATACACGCAAAACAAATGAGGCAAGCATTTACAACTTATGAAAAGTAATGTCAATGGGATGCAGGGGTGTGTGGTAAGAAGAAGAGGAAGAACTCTCTCAAAATAGAAGACAGAGAGGGAACTACTATGGGAAAAGAAAGGGGGGCTGTGGAGTTCCAGAGACAGAGGGGAGCTTGGTAAAAATCCCAAAGGCAGGAACAAGGTCAAGGAAGACAATGGGACTGGAACAGAGTGCCCAGGGTGACAGCAATAGACAAAAGTGAGGGAAGTAGGCGGGGTCAGAGCGCCAGGACCTGGGCCGCCACCACAGGAGGCTTAGGTTGTATTCCAAGCACATTAGAGAGTTTTAACAGAAACACAAGCCAACTTTTATTTTGAAGAATCAGTGGCTGCCTTTGTAGGACCGATTCAGAAGACAAGTGGCAAAGATGGTGGTAGTATGAGACAGGCTACCCCCGGAAATGTCTGTGGTGTGGGCATGAGAGTTTGGGGAAAGATGGGTTTCCATGCATTATGGAACTATGGCTTAATAGGGCTTGTGTATGGAACCACTGAAAACCCACAAAAGCTCTGTTCCAATTGTGTGCGGCAGGGGCAGGGTAGGGGGGGACATCTTAGCATTGTGGAGCTGTCCAGAGACCAGTGTAGAGTTCAAAGGAAAAGGTTCGTTTTATTCCTATGGCATTTTCTACCATCATAGAAATGATGGCGCTCCATGAGGGCGGAGCCCTGTGCATCTCAGAGATCGTGTACAGAAAGGGCCATACCGCAGAAATTGTTAAGGAGCAACCAGAGAGGAAGACAAACCATGAGTGTAATCCCATGGAGACCGAGGGAACAGAATTTTCCAGAGAGGGGCTGTGGCCTACTGGGCTGACCGCTCCTGAGAGGTCAAGAGAGGGGAAGAGAGGAACCGGTGCTGTGGACTTGGCAGAGGGCATTAGTGATTCAATAAAAGCAGTTCCGGTTGAGCAGGGGGGCGGGAGGGGTGATAGCAGCCGGGCTGGAAGGGGTTGAGGAGGGAGCAACAGGTAAGGAAGTGGAGACAGCTGGTGTAGAGACTTTCCAAGAAGTTCTTCTGCGAACAGAGAAAGGAAGACCGGAAACTGGATGGTGGGAGGTGCGGGCTGATGAGTGGCAGCTGTCATTAGTGTTAATGTAGAAGTCAGTCATCCCGGAGCAGGAGACAGAAAGACCTGCAAAGAGAGGTCACGGGGAAGCACGGAGCCCAGGGATTGGGTGCACGTGTGAGGACCAGACTGTGGTGGTGGTTGTTTATTATTATTATTGTTGTTGTTGTTGTTGTTATTTGGTTGGTTTGTTAGTTTTTCTTTTCTTTTTAATATTTATTTTTTCATTCATTTGTTTTTGGCTGTCCTGGAACTTGTTCTGTAGACCAGGCTGGCCTTGAATTTCAGAGATCCACCTGCCTCTGCTTTTAAGTGCTGGGACTAAAGGTGTGTACCATCAGCTACAAGTATTCTTTCTTTCTTTTTTTTAACATTTACTTATTTTATGTATGTGAGTCCACTGTACACTGTCTTCAGACACACCAGAAGAGGGCATCGGATCCCATTACAGATGGTTGTGAGTCACCATGTGGTTACTGGGAATTGAACTCAGGACCTCTAGAAGAGCAGTCAGTGCTCTTAACCTCTGAGACATCTCTCCAGCCCCTAATAGTTTTTCAAGACAGGACTTCTCTATGTAGCCCTGGCACTCACTCTGTAGACCAGACTGGATACAAACTCAGAGATCTACCTGCCTCTGCCTCCTGAGTGCTGGGATTAAAGGTGTGAGCCACCACGCCCGGAATTGTGGAATGATGTAGTATTAACTATTAATATTTATTATTATTATTATATGCCAGGAATGGGGAAGAATGAAGAGTCAGGGAAGTGGAGATGACTGTGGACCTGACTCCATGCTGACTTTCTGTAGGAAGACGAGGCAGCGTCGTCGAGGGAGTGTTAAGGGGAGAGTGTGGGCATTTGAAGAAGTGTTAGATGACATGAAGCATTCAAAGAGTGCTCTCGAAAGGCCTCATGAGAAACACTGCAGGGATGGGAAATGGTTTGGTCTGTAAGGCACACGTGGTACAGGCCTGAGCACCTGACTTCAAGCCTCAGCTCCTACACAAAACGAACAAACCCCCAGACAGACAACACAGGGTGTGGTAGAATATATGTGTTATCCCAGCCCTGCGGAAGGGGGCATCCCCACAAACAGCTACCGTAGGTAATGTGATCATGGAGCTGTAGGTAAGGGTGGTGGTGCACACCTTTAGTCCCAGCACTCAGAAGGCAAAGTCAGCAGATCTCAGAGTTTGAGACCAGCCTGGTCTACTGAGTGAGTTCCAGGACAGCCAGGGCTACACAGAGAAACCCTGTCTCCAAAAAACAAACAAAGTAACTATTATTTTTATTGTATGAGTATTTTGCCTGCACATACCTCTGTTTGCCAGGTGTGTGCCAGTCCCTGTGGGGATCGGAAGAGGGCATCAGATCCCCTGGAACAGACATTACAGATGACTGTGAGCCACTGTGTGGGTGCTGGGAATGCAGATAATTTCCCCTCACACAGCAGAACAGCCAAACGTGAAGTGGCTTCAGGATTGGTAAAGGCTAGGAAGGTTGGGAGGTGATTTTGAGGGGAAAAGTGTTACTATAACAGAGACCAGAAGTGGGCCAGTGGGGTGGACCACAACATTTCCAAGACTTGGGAGCAGGGCAGGATGCTGGGGGGAGGGGTCAGCTGAGAGAAACACTGGGGTTGTCCCTGCGCTCCTGTGAATTCAGATGAGGCTAGTTTCCTCGAGGGCTGGACTAGGCCCAGACTATGGTGTTGGGCTATTGTGGTCCCTCTGGGCTCCAGTGTGGGACGGAGGGCAGCACCAGAATCAGGGTATTGTTGCCAAGATGGCTTCAGGCTGGGTGGGTCCCTCCGAGGTCATCTAGCAGGCCAGCCTTGCCTATATGATAAGATGCGAGTGCGTGTATAGGGTCAGGGTAAGGTATATATGACAGGCTGAGTGTCTCTGTGAGGGGCTGCAGCTCAGACCTCTGTGTGTGTGTGTGTGTGTGTGTGTGCGTGTGTGTTGTGCGTGCGCTTGCACACAGCAGGGTCACTGACCGACTGGAAACCAGCAGAGTCATCCCCCAGAAACATGACTCCCTGGAGCCTGGCAAGAAGCAGCTGGGTAGCGGGCAAGGGGGTGTGGCCAGCTCTGCCCAATGGCTCTGGCCCTTCCCTGTCATCTGCTCTATCTGTTGACCAAGCCTGAGAAGTATGTACAATGACCAGAGCCTCTGTGCCCGAGTCTTCTGTGAGAGGGCTGTACTTGATGTTGATCTGGGGGCCTGTTAGGGTGAAGGTTCTAGGATCCACCCATGTGTGTGCATGCTCTGTCTGTCTCCGTCTCTCTCTTTCTCTGTGTATGTGTGTGTGTGCACATGTGCTTATAGAGGCCGGAGGAGGGCATTGACCATTTTGCTTTCTCCCTACCCACCACATTTCTTTGAGACAGCTCGTTCCTGGAATCTGGAGCTAAGCTAATGGCCAATGAGACCCTGAAACCATCCTTCTCTGCTCCTGCCCCAGCACTGGGGTTACAAATGTGCATGAGGCTATTCCATCCCCCTTTACTTTTAAATTTGAATGCTAGAATCCCTACTGGGGTCCTTATATGTTCTTACCCACTGAGCTGCATGCTTGCAGAGGCCAGAGGAGGCCTCTGAATATGCCCTCAGTCCCATATTGGCCTTTCAGTGGCCTTGAGGAACTAGACCAGTATTCTGTTTGCTGAAGGGATCATTCCTCAACATCTATTTCCAATAACTAACCGAGCACAGCCCTTCTGTGGGGAGCAGGAGCCAGAGAAGGTGGAGGAGCTACCTTAAGGATGGTCCACCTGCTGCTTATAAAATCCAAGGCCTCTGCTGAGTCTTCTTTCTCCATTCCAGTTCATAAGAGAACAGTGACCAAAAACTGTTCCCACGGGGCGGGGGCTCTAACCCTGCCCTACTGGAATTGTCCATCTCTTTATCCCTTTCCTGGCCATCTAAGTTAGCAGTCCCAGGTCTTCTAACACCCCCACCTGTACTTTACATCTTCTTCCAGCAACATCTGCCCAGAGGTTTTAATTGCAGAGAGCCATGGGAGGAAGGTGCTGAGACCCCGTGCAGACCTGGGCTCTTTCTTTGTTCCTTCTCTCCAGGCTAAGATGACAAATACAGACAGGGCCCACATTTTTCTGAGCTTGTCCCTGGTAGACATCATCCTTTGGCACTGACTCTTGCTGAAACCTCAATGGTCTCCACCCACATCTCCTGCTAGCCAATATCAGCCAATCCACATGACTTTCAAGCTGAAATTCTTTTTATAGTCGTGTTTTAGGGTAACCCCACCAGACCCTTACCCTTGTCCATCTGGAGGTCATGTAGACAGCCAGTACAGATTCTCTCTCTGTGTCCCTATAGGTTGAAGTCACACAGTTCCTGGCATCTGAACCCAGGAGACAGTTCAGGACAGTGGGGCATTGGCCCCAAGTTCCTAAGGCTGGAGAAGATCTGGTTCGCTTTCTGTTGATCCTGAAGCTGGCACAACCTATTGCTGAGAAGAGAACACAGTGGGGCCTGGGGTGGGGGGATGCTCCGTGCCCAGTGTCCTGTGCATCAGCACACCCAGGTCTTGCAGGCACATCTCTCAGTTCCAACAAGACCAGGACACCCACCTCCCTGACCCAACCCCTGGGCAGGCAGAGAGTGAGGCATACACAGTAGATCCAGGGCGTTAGTGACCACCCAAAACCCAAGGACTTCAGGCTGTAGCTGCTCCATCTTTGCCAACCACCCTCTGGACCCTGAGCCCAGAATGCAAGGATGGCCAGCTCATCTCTGCCCACCCTGGTCCCCCCGGGTCCCCACTGCCTGCGCCCCTTCACCCCAGAGTCCCTGGCAGCCATAGAGCAGAGGGCAATGGAGGAGGAAGCCCGGCTGCAGCGGAACAAGCAAATGGAGATTGAGGAGCCTGAGCGGAAGCCACGCAGTGACCTGGAAGCTGGCAAGAACCTCCCACTCATCTATGGGGACCCCCCACCTGAAGTCATTGGCATCCCCCTGGAGGACCTGGACCCTTACTACAGTGACAAGAAGGTCCGTGTGTGGGAGGGCTCCCTGTCTGTCTGTCCGTCCGTCTATTCATCCATCCTTCCATCAATCTGTCTGCCAGGCTCACAGTTTCTCTCCCTGCCTCAGACCTTCATTGTGCTCAACAAAGGAAAGGCCATCTTCCGATTCTCTGCCACCCCTGCCCTCTACATGCTGAGCCCCTTCAGCATCGTCCGGCGGGTGGCTATCAAGGTGCTCATCCACGCATATCCTGCCTACGTGGGAGAGGTGGGGAGGTTAGGGGTGGGCAGGAGACCTTCCTATGCCCTCCTCTTCCCAGCTGCTCCCTATCTTTCCTTGACCCGCCCCCCACGCTGTTCAGCATGTTCATCATGATTACCATCTTGACCAACTGCGTGTTCATGACCATGAGCAACCCGCCTTCTTGGTCCAAGGACGTGGAGTAAGTGTGTGTCTCCCTCCCCCCCCCCCCCCCCGACCAAACTCCCTCTCCCAGGTCTGCACTCAGTGTTCAGAGTGATGCTGCTTCTATCTTTCAGGGGAGACACTGTCCCTGTGACACAACACCTTAAGCCAGGTGGGGTGGGCATGCTCTCTCCCTCACAGATGTCCCAGCCCTGGGTGGCCTTATGCTATCTTGGTACCTCTGCTCTTCTAGTGCCCACAGTTGCCAAGTACACACACACACACACACACACACACACACACACACACACACTCACACGGCATACTCGACCCTGACTGGCCCTCTTCTCTCCAGGTACACCTTCACAGGGATCTACACCTTTGAGTCCCTCATTAAGATGCTGGCCAGAGGCTTTTGCATTGATGACTTCACATTCCTCCGAGACCCCTGGAACTGGCTGGACTTCAGTGTCATCACAATGGCGTGAGCAGGACCAGAAGCTGGGGTGGGAGCTGCAAGAGGGCCAATGCACCAAAGCGGGCACTGACAGGTGGTGGGGGCTATTGATCACTTATGCCTACTGAGCCACATGATCTAGGGCATTCTCAGAGGCCAGTGTCCCCTCCTCAAGCTATGTACACCTTAGCGGGCAGCCTGACTCAGAGCTCCACAGCCAGTGGGTGACCAGGGATGTCCTTGTCCTTCCATTCTCTAGCAGTAAAAACCCAGCACTAGTCTTCCCAGCTAAAACAGGACCTTTGGGGGTTTTGTGACCTCACCTTCCTCTCCTTGTGACAATCCCAATTGCAAGAAATTCTTTAGGAATCCTCATTCTGGACCCAGAGACACTTGATTTCTGTCCCAGCTCTGACATGCCCCACCTCAATTTCCCACTCAGGTATGTGACAGAGTTTGTGGACTTGGGCAACATCTCAGCCCTGAGGACCTTCCGTGTGCTGCGGGCCCTGAAAACCATCACGGTCATCCCAGGTATTGGGAGGTGTGGGGACTCTCTGCCTGACCATGGGAAAAGATAAATATTTGCATTACGATCCCTAACGGTTATGAAGTAGCAATAAAAATGACTTTATGGTTGGGGGTTCACTGCACATGAGGAACTGTATTAAAGGGTTAGGAAGGTTGAGAACCACCGATCTATAAGATGCTTAAAACAGCATCTTCTAGGGCCCATGCGTTTACACTAAGGAGAATTCTGCCTGAGATACAAGGAGATCAGACGAGCCCAGAGCTCTACTTGAAAGTGATTCCAAACAGGACAAGTGCCAGTCTTCGGTGCTCTCAGAGAAAAGCATCCCCTCCATCCCAGCAGGCAATTCCAAAGTAATCAAGAAGAACCAGGGGCTAGAGGGATGGCTAAGCTTTCAGAGTGACCAGAGTTCAGATTCCAACACACATCAGGCTCAGCTGCCCCTCACCCCAGCTCCATGAGACCCAACATCTTCTTCTGACCTCCTTGGATACCAGCACACACATGCATACATGCACACATACGCAAAAGTAAACCAAGCAAAACCAAAATGAATCTTTTTTTTCTAATAAAAAGAAGAATGAGGCACACAGCTACTCAGAAAACACCAGCATGGTGGGTGAGTCCACACCTGCAATCCTAGCACCAGAGAGACCAAATGTCTCCAATCGTGAGACGGTCCTGTGCTCCATATAGACACTCAGTCTCAAACAATATATACATGCATATGTATGTATATATGCATACTTATATACATTTGTGCACACACTACCTGCAGAGAGCAGGAGGTGTAACTCAGTGGTTGATTTCTTCTTGCTTTGCATTGTGAGGTCCTGGGTTTATCCCCAGCATCAGAAAGCATAGACAGAACCTGTAAACAGCTTACTCAGGGAGGACAGATTATCCCAAAGGGATGGCAAGCAGGCTGTGGAGGAGAGACACAGCTCACTCAGTCCTTATGCTAGGAAGTATGGCGGTCCTCGATAGTCCAGAGCCCTTTCGTGCACTGGAGACCTGTGAGACACGCAGCACTGATGGAGTTCACTAAACGCCTTCCTCTTCAGCATCTTCAGTATTCAGGAGGGCTTTCAAAGGGAAATGCTGAACATCTGGTTTCCATGTCAGGAAAAGAAGGGAGAAATGAATGACCAGGTCCAAGAAGGAAGCTGTGACTTCCTTCAATGACAGAAATCTGTCCCATGGGATTCCATCAGAATTGCTTTCTTACCTCTGTGTCCGGTGGAACGAATGTTTATCCAAAGAGACACTGCGATTTTGCTTGTTTGTTTGTTTGTTTGGTTGGTTGGTTGGTTGGTTTGGTTTTTGAGACAGGGTTTCTCTGTATAGCCCTGGCTGTCCTAAAACTTGTTCTGTAGACCAGGCTAGCCTCAAATTCAGAGATCTACCTGCCTCTGCCTCTGCCTCTGCCTCTGCCTCTGCCTCTGCCTCTGCCTCTGCCTCTGCCTCTGCCTCTGCCTCTGCCTCTGCCTCTGCCTCTGCCTCTGCCTCTGCCTCTGCCTCTGCCTCTGCCTCTGCCTCTGCCTCTGCCTCTGCCTCTGCCTCTGCCTCTGCCTCTGCCTCTGCCTCTGCCTCTGCCTCTGCCTCTGCCTCTGCCTCTGCCTCTGCCTCTGCCTCTGCCTCTGCCTCTGCCTCTGCCTCTGCCTCTGCCTCTTGAGTACTGGGATTAAAGATATGCACCACTGCTCTGCATGAAGACACTGATTTTCAAAATCAGTCTAGAGATTTTTAAGGTGAACCCCACTGGTCCTTGGGTATTAATCAGTAATGGACTCTAGGGTACTGCCTTTCCTAAACATGGTGGCTTCCCCTTTTCTTTAAGGGCATCGTGAGATGAGGGATGGTCTTGAGAACACACTTTGGAAGCGCTAACCTAGTGACACTTACTAAATTTCTCTGTATGCTTTTGTGTGGTTCTGAGGTCAGGCAACAGCCCATTGGATCTTAGAGGTCGTTCTTCTGCGGGCAAAGCCGAGCTCCACACTGGGGGAAGTGCCTAGAAAAGGCTTGCTATAGGGAGACCTCAGGGAAGAGGCTGTGAGGAGTGAAACCAGAGCTGGAGCTGGCTGAGGCTCAGAGCGGGAGCCCCTCGACCATCCCACCCTTACCCCTGCTGACGCTTTCGCCCTCCCTGTGACCAGGGCTGAAGACGATCGTGGGAGCCCTGATCCAGTCTGTGAAAAAGCTGTCCGATGTGATGATCCTCACTGTCTTCTGCCTGAGCGTCTTTGCCCTGGTGGGGCTGCAGCTTTTCATGGGAAACCTGCGTCAGAAGTGCGTGCGTTGGCCCCCGCCCATGAATGACACCAACACCACATGGTATGGTAATGATACGTGGTACGGCAATGACACGTGGTATGGCAATGACACCTGGTATGGCAATGACACTTGGAACAGCCAGGAGAGCTGGGTCAGCAACTCTACCTTTGACTGGGAGGCCTACATCAATGATGAAGGTGAGAAGGGAGGTAGAAGGGCTAGAGGAGATACCTGGCTCCTCAGGTACCCATTGTCTCAGCTGCTTCTTCAGAGAAGACATAGCTTATGCCCATCCCTCTCCAGCTTGGGTAGTAGCCTCTAACAGGTCTCTCAGTCATGACCCTTAGAACCGTTTCGTATTAAGTGGAGTATGGCAAAACCTCCCTCAAAGGGTTAATGTGATGACGACACACCGTTTTAAAATCCTGCATCTGTCAGGCTGAGAGAGCTCAATCCACAAAGTGCTTGCCCCACAAAGCTGAGGACTCAAGGTTAATCCCCAGAGCCTGTGTAAACAACCAGGCACAATGGCACATGTCTGTAGTTCCAGCTCTGGGGGAGTGGAAGCAGGCAGGTCCCAGGAGCTTGCTGTGCAGCGAGCCAACCCTGCTTCATTGGCAAGCACCAGATCTTAATGAGAGAATTCTGAAAAAAGTGTACCATTGGTCCTGAGAAACAGCACCCAAGGTTGCCCTGAGAGATACACATACACACACACACACACACACACACACACACACACACACACACAGAGGAACGCACACACGTGTGTGCTAAGGCTCTCACTGTACAAAGAGACAGTCTATCATCCTTCTATAGCCTAAGCATATTCTCCTTCCCCACATTCTGTGTGCCCTCCCTGGTAAAGCTGTTGCCAGTCACATCCCATTTGCGTGGTTGTCCTTTACAGCACACACAACACACATACACAGTCTCACGCAGTCACTATTACACACAGTGTCTTCATGGGAATAGTGTCCTTCCTTCACTGTGGTCTCTAGATTCCAACCCCAACCCCTCCCCAGTGCACACACAGAAACATGCCTTTTTGACATTGGGCCTTATTAGGGCTCTGGTGAATCCTGACTTCATAACCACAGCAGGTACCAAGCTGATGTGGCTTAGTGCTGAGCCCATGCAATTTATCCACTGGAGACCCTGGAGTTCAGAACTGTTCATAAAAGACGGGGGTGAGGGGGGCAGGGAGTGTCTGCATGGCCTCTTTGGGCACACAGATCTGTTGATGTGTACATGTGTTTCTTGGGCTTCTGTGTGGTAACATGTCTTCTCTGTGACCTCTGATTCCCAAAGGGAACTTCTATTTCTTGGAGGGCTCCAATGATGCCCTGCTCTGTGGGAATAGCAGTGATGCCGGGTGAGTTGTGTGGCCAAAGTGTACCCCAGTATTCTGGGGGTGGGGTTCATTAGGAACAGGGATCTGGGGTGGAGAGAAGGTGAGGGAACCAGTGGTCGAGAATAGAAAGCTTTCATGCTTAGAGGACATATGGAGACCTGGGGATCCCCCATTCTTCACCTGTCTTCAGATCTCTTCTCTCCCTAAGGCAGCCCCCCCTTTTACTACCAGGCACTGCCCTGAGGGCTACGAATGCATGAAGGCTGGGAGGAACCCCAACTATGGCTACACCAGCTACGACACCTTCAGCTGGGCCTTCCTGGCTCTCTTCCGTCTCATGACACAGGACTACTGGGAGAACCTTTTCCAGCTGGTACAGATGCCCTCACTCTGCCATTTGGCCCCACAGACACACTTCATGCCACTCTCCTCAGAGCTTCACAGAGCCCACCCACAATGGACAGACCCCCACTGCACTGTCTCCCCTAAGGGACTTCTTCAGTCCCACTGTGGGCTCTTAGAAATCCCAGTCCTTTTCCTTTTCTGTTTTTGCTTTATGAGCTGAGAGTCTAGGCCTGCCACAGACTCAGGCCCAGGAATCTCCAAGCCTCAGAGGCACCAGTAAGATAGCCAACGGAGAAACTGAACCCTGCCGGCCTCCACAATGACAGTTGACCTTCCATGTCTGTAGGCTCTGCCTCTGTATTCAACCAACTACAGATTGAAAATACTTGGTAGAAAATGGAGCAGAGAGTGATGGCATGTGCCTTTAATTCAGCACTTGGGAGGCAGAGGCAGGCAGATCTCTGAGTTCGAGGCCAGCCTGATCTACAGAATGAATTTCAGGACAGCCAGGGCTATATAGAGAAACCCTGTCTTGAAAAAACAAAACAAAACAAATGAAAACAAATAAAACAGGCTGGGTGTGTGGCTCAATGGGAGAGTACTTACCTAGCGCACACAAGGTACTGTGTCCAAGTCCCGGTAATGTGTAAGTGAGAGATAAAGTATTTCAGAAGGAAAAACTGTACCTATAGATGAGACACCTTTTCAGAAAACACACACAGATATTCTATGGGCAAAGATATTTATTCCATAACTTAGCAAGCCCAGCCACGGTATACGTAGCAGTTACATTGTATTAGATACCATGGGTCATCTAGAAAGGATTAGAAGAGGGGGCTGTACCTAGGTTGGATGCAAACACTGCATCCTTTCCTAGAGGAGCCATGAGCATCTGCAGGTCTTGATATAACCAATTCCCAGGGTACCAAGGGATGCCTGCACTTGGTCTTTACTGTGTGTGTGGCAGGTGGGTTGAGAATGAATGATTTTCTCCTCTGATCTTTGGCAGCGTTTCTAACAAGATTAATAATAACAATGATCATAGGTCTATTGTTCGTTGAATGTGTACTAGGCACCAGGATATGGGGTAAGGCAAGGTTTCAGGCCCTGCTTGTTGTTTGTCCATCCTGGTTTTCTGGCCTCAGGGTGCCTATGTGGACTCCCCACAGCTCTGATATGGGAGGCTGGAATGCCTGGGCCACTCGCATGTATTTTGAGGTTCTCTAGAATATGGCTGACTTGCTGAGGATGGCCGTACCTTGTCTCCAAGACCCCCAAATCTCTGGGCTGTTTGAGGGACCCTCCTCTGCTTCCCCACCTGAGCAACAGCCGCCTTCTCCTTCTCTCTCTTTCTCCTTCTCTCCGCATCCCCAGACCCTTCGAGCCGCTGGCAAGACCTACATGATCTTCTTTGTGGTCATCATCTTCCTGGGTTCCTTCTACCTCATCAATCTGATCCTGGCGGTGGTGGCCATGGCGTACGCTGAGCAGAACGAGGCTACCCTGGCCGAAGACCAGGAGAAAGAGGAGGAGTTCCAACAGATGCTTGAAAAATTCAAAAAACATCAGGAGGAAATGGAAAAGGTGTGGACCCAGGCAGGGAGCTTAGGGTGAGGAGCCAAGGGTCTCCCTGCCTCTGGCCTGGACTTAGTGACTAGTTCCTTCCAGGCAGGCTGGGGGGAGGAAGGGAAAGAGGAAAGAAAGGACTGTGGGGCAAAACGAGCAGAAAGCCCCAGGTTGGGAGCTTTGCTGCCTCAGGACAACCATCAAATGTGAACTTCCCTCTAGGGTAAAGGCCTATGGCTGCTTGCTTTCTGGGTCCTTGTTGAGGTAGAGATGGGGTCCCCGATTATTCATGGAGCAGCTTCTCTCTTAGGGTTGAGGGTTCTTCAGGGTCAAGGGTCCTCGGTTACCTTGTCTTTACCCTGTCATTCAATTGCCACTAAGGACTGTCCCTTTCCTACATGCACTAGATTTGACATCAGCTAAGAAAAGTGCCTGTCATCCAAACGTCTCAGTAAGGGTCAGCATGTTCATACTCCTGGCTCAGAGTGAAATCTCCTTCTTTCCTTTTTCTTTAAAGATTTATTTATTTATTTTATGTATGTGAGTACACTGTCACTGTCTTCAGACACTCCAGAAGAGGGCATCAGACCCCCATTACGGATGGTTGTGAGCCACCATGTGGTTGCTGGGAATTGAACTCAGGACCTCTGGAAGAGCAGTCAGTGCTCCTGAGAGATCTTTCCAGCCCCAGAGTGAAATTTCTTAATTGTCATCTTTGCTGACTTATAGGCGAAGGCTGCCCAGGCTCTGGAAGGTGGAGAGGAGGCAGATGGGGACCCAACCCACAGCAAAGACTGCAATGGTAGCCTGGATACATCCGGGGAGAAGGGGCCCCCGAGGCCAAGCTGCAGCGCAGAGAGTGCCATCTCAGATGCTATGGAGGGTGAGTGCCCTGTGCCCCCTTCCCCTCCTACTCTGCCTGCGCTGCCCACCAGGCTTCTTAGCCTCCTGAGCTGTAGGGTGGGGCCTGCTTGGACCCAGTTTCAGGAGGGCAGTAACTTAATATTGACACCAAAGAAATAAGCTGGGTTAAATATAGACCTGTCAACCTGGCCCATTTCTGGCTGTAAGGCCAGGCCATTGCAGGAACTAGGGGCTTCCGGGAGGGCTCTTGGGGCTGCCAAGGCAACGGGGAAGGACAGGCTAATAATACTAACCAGGAAGGCCTGGTGTTCCGGAAACTACTCCACTATTTCCTGGGCACAGGTTAAAGATCGATGGTTAAATCCCCCAAGTAGAATCACAGACTCTCCACAAGTCCTGTGGTACCCCAGAGTCTCAGGAGGAGAATTAAAAATCTGTAACCAGACAGGGCAGACAGAAGCATAGTAGATGCGGGGGAACGGATAACTGACCGGAAAGAAAGAAAGATGGCTGTATGTCGGGGTAAAGAGGAAGGGGAGAGGGAGGGAAGAAGAAAGGAGCAGTAGAGATGTGGAAGAAGGAAGGAAATGAGGAAGAAGGGGGCTAGAAAGAATCTCTGGCCCAGAGAAGGGACCCAGTCGCTCCCCAGGGCTTACTTAGTGTTAAAAGCAGAGTCTAGAGTTCTTCAGGGCTCTGTAAACCTTTGAAGGGATCCATCTCACTTGACTTTACACTCTGCACTCAGGTGACTGTGTCCTGCCAGAGGGTGGAGGTGGTGGAGAAATGTCCAGGGAAAACTGGGCGGAGCTGACCCAATAAGCTCCCACCCTCTTTGCTCTTGCTGTGGTCTCTTTCTCGGGCTTCCAATCTCGCTGAAGCACCCACAGTAGCTCAGGCAGACTAGTCTGGCACAGTCTGCAAAGAGGTTCATTCTTCTCACTCCTCGGTGGAACCCCAGCCCCACTCAGAGTCCCCAAGGGCCTGCCATCCGTCCTGTCCTAATGTCTTGCCTTCACCTGCTAAATAGGTGGAGTCAAGACTGTTGTTCCCAGTGCTGGAGAGCCTATCCAGAAGGAGGCCATGTGAAGGAACAGCCCTATCCCATAGACCCCACAGCTTGGGGGTGGCAGGAATAGGCGGTTTCCAGAAAGTCTCTGGAGGGAAAGGTGTCTATGCTCAGGGACAATCTGGAGTGACCTATGTTACCACCAGCAGGGAGGAAAGGCCTTCAGGAACTCTGGCTGGCAGCACTGGGGACTGTCCCCCTAAAGTGGACTCTCTGTTCCCTAAAGACTCCGGAACCCAGACAGAGGCCAGGGGATCTCTCTCCCCTGGTGGAATCCCAGTCCCAAGAGGCTGGCAGATAGCTCAGCTCCAGCTCACTGAGAGGAGGGCATTGTGGGAACTCAAATAAATGGTAACATTCAAAGCAGAGCTCTAGGGAGGGGTGTGGGTTAAGGCTTACCAAGGAGGTGTGCGCGAGGGGGCTGAGCTCGGAGAGAACAGGTCCTGAGAGTGAGGTGTTGTGGGGCGAGGCTAGAGAAGGCCTTATTAAGAGGGTGGGCAAAAGAGGGCAGAGAAGGGGGCTGGAGAGATGGCTCAGCAGTTAAGAGCACTGATTGCTCTTCCAGAGGTCCTGAGTTCAATTCCCAGCAACCACATGGTGACTCACAACCATCTGTAATGGGATCCGATGCCCTCTTCTGGTGTGTCTGAAGACAGCTACCGTGTACTTATATATAATAAATAAATAAATCTTTAAGAGAGAAAGCTAAGCTTACGGGGCAATGTCCCATGAGGCGGAGTCTGTAGGGAAGATGTCAGAGCAGGCCTGTCAGTGGCTGAAGGGAGTCCTGAGAGGAGTGCCAAAGAGGAGCAAAGAGCTAGACAGAGAAAGAGTTGAGCCAGGCAGAGACTCTTCATCAGATAGCCCGTTATAACCCGTTGCAATGACCTCCAGAGCTGGAAGAGGCCCATCAGAAGTGCCCCCCATGGTGGTACAAGTGTGCACACAAAGTGCTCATCTGGAACTGCTGTGCCCCGTGGGTGAAGTTCAAGCATATTATCCTCCTGATCGTCATGGACCCCTTTGTGGACCTGGGCATCACCATCTGCATCGTGCTCAACACCCTCTTCATGGCCATGGAGCACTACCCCATGACCGAGCACTTTGACAACGTGCTCTCTGTGGGCAACTTGGTAAGGAGGGGACAGACGAAGGAGAGGTCGGTCATCTGGAGGACAGGACAGATGCGTGGTTGCCTGGGCTGTGTGACCATGCAGGGCATGTGGGGACAGCTGGCATGAGCTGTACAGAGGAGGCACAGGCAGTGGTCTAGCAGATACAATAATTGAACTTCAAAGCATTTGGGAACAAGGAGGTGGAGTGAGCTGGGATCGGGATTCTTGGAGGTCTGGGATCCAGGCCACCTCCTGGAATTGGATTTGATATTGGATTTGATAGAGAGAGAGAGAGAGAGAGAGAGAGAGAGAGAGAGAGAGAGAGAGAGAGAGAGAGAGAGAGTAAATGGGTAGGTAACAAGTTTCTCAACGTTTATAGACTCTCACGAGCCTAAAAGAGACCAAGGGACCTGGGAGTGGGGCCATATAGCCAGAGACATCCAAATGCAAAAGCGGTCTACCTCCCCCTGCCCCCAGAGGCCTCTCTGTTCTCCAGCCTCACCCGCTACTCTCTCCGGGAGCCCTTTGCTGCCTGGCTATTGTTGACATGCTCTGATCCGACTGCTTATCCTTACCCATTAGGAGCATTAGCACCTCGTTGCCAGCCCCAGTGGAGCCTGACAAAGGGAAAGCCTCTGCCTCCTCCTCCAGCCCCGACCCATTGTACTCCACTCTTCCCAATGTGCTTTGCTGTCCCATTCCACCTCCAGTGGAAAATGGGCAAGAGGCTCTCGCCCCTACCTCCAGGGAGAGGCAGACTCACAGTGTAGGATGTGAGGGAGGGTTGGGGCAGGACTGGGTGGGTAGGGGACATGAAACTCCCAAATCACTCAAATCCTCAGCCTTCAACGCACATATGTCTATCTTGTGAAGCAGCTGTGGCCAGGCTGGGCAAGGGAGGCAAGAGCGTGCTCCAGGCATGGCACAGTTGCCAGAGTGTGTATAAATGGGCAGGACCTGTCTGCCTGCCCACCCACTGCACACTGTGGTGCTATCTGGGCACCTGCTATGGCCAGGGAAAGTTCTTCGGAGGGATCCAGTGTGTGCCTAGGCAGGCTGTGGACCCCAGAGCAGCTGGTGCCTGGTAGGAGTGGGGTCGTGCCCAGTGAACTTTAAGGGGCTGTGAGGCCTTTGTGTACCTGCTCTGGGGTTGAGGAGGCAGATCTGATCCTGTTTATCAATTTTATTCCTTTTTGTCCCTGCCCGAGACCTTGTGCCCATCAAAGCTCGCTAGGTGGTTGAGATGTGGTTCAGTTGGTAGAGAGTGGTTCCCTAATGTGCAAACCTCCATTCCCAGAGCTGAATAAAGCCAGGCGTGATAATACATGTGATAATACATACTTTTGTAACCGTAGCACCTGGAAGGTGGAGGCAGTTCAAGGTCATCCATCCTCTGCTCTGTAGTGAGTTCAAGGCCAGCCCGAGCTACATGATACATGTTTCAAAATCAAAAAGTAAAGTTTGCTACGTCCTGGAGTTATATTTAGTAGGGAGACTTGGAGCCCAGAGGAGAAATCTTGAGCTGAGAACCTGTCTTAAAGGGAGCTGGGGTGCACGTCACTGAGCGTCCATTGCTTAACTGTGGAAAGAGTGTGATAATCCTCCAGTTTTGTAGAGAACAGCATGCCAATGAGGTCTGTGTGACTAGCACTTCACGAACGTTGAACTTTACGATCAGGTCAAAGACACAAGACGTTAGCATCTTGACTGTGGTCACAAGATCCATAAATGGATAGGAATGGGTCTATGTTGTACCCACCTGTTCATATGACATGGCCTTTGTACCAGACACTGCATGCACACATGGGCTGTGAGTACTGCTCTCTGCCCCCTTTCTGGGTCTTGAACGCTTGCCCTTCAGTCCCCAAAGCCTCTGCCAGGAGGTGGGGGAGGGGAGCCTTCTTCACGAGGCTCTGTGACAGGGATTCCTTGTCCCACCCCACAGGTCTTCACGGGCATCTTCACCGCAGAGATGGTGCTGAAGCTGATTGCCATGGACCCCTATGAATATTTCCAACAGGGCTGGAACATCTTCGACAGCTTCATCGTCACCCTCAGCCTGGTGGAGCTGGGCCTGGCCAACGTGCAGGGCCTATCAGTGCTCCGTTCTTTCCGTCTGGTACAGACCCAGGGGCTGAGGAGGGTGGGAGGAGATTCCCTAAGAGGCCACCCTGTGCATGCCACTTGGCCCCTTGGAAGCTCAACTGTAAAGGAGGAGAAAGAGAGTCCTTCCTTTCTGTTACCCAGGGCTGGGGTCGGGCACCGAAATGATCGCCCTGGGAGCCAACGTTAGGTGACCTTAGACTTCAGCTCCATGTTGCAGGCCTGAAGGAAGACAAATCCTCATTATGAGTTAGTAACAAGCTTGGGGCTTAGGAATTACTAATTTTTGCTCTACCTCTTGAAGTTCACTCCTTTTTTTGTTTTGTTTTTTTTTTGTTTTTTGTTTTTTGTTTTTAGAGACAGAGTTTCTCTGTGTATCCCTGGCTGTCCTGGAACTCACTTTGTAGACCAGGCTGGCCTCGAACTCAGAAATCTGCCTGCCTCTGCCTCCCGAGTGCTGGGATTAAAGGCATGTGCCACCACGCCCGGCTCACTCCTATTTTTTAAATGTCATCAGGAGGGTGCAAACAGCAGAGAGTGTAGCAGAAGTATAATAGCCCCTTGGGTGTCTGTCTCCCACCCAACAGCCACCAGCATATTGATCATAATTTTATCTTTAAAAATATTTAAAATTTTATATGTGTGTGTCTGTATGCCACATGTCTGTGCTGTGGGTGCTTGTAGAATCCAGAAGAGGATGTTGGATCCCCTGGAGCTGGAGTAGTAGGTGGTTGTGGACCACCAAATGTGGGTGCTGGGAACTGAATACAGGTCCTCTGGAAGAGCAGTCCGTGCTTTGAACTGCAGAGCCAACTCTCCAGCCCCACACGCTGCAATTCCTGTTTCAATGATCTCCTCTTATTGAAGAGAATATTTTTTTTTAATTTTTAAAGATTTATTTATTATATGTAAGTACACTTTAGCTGTCTTCAGACACACCAGAAGAGGGCGTCAGATCTCATTACAGATGGTTGTGAGCCACCATATGGTTGCTGGGATTTGAACTCAGGACCTCCGGAAGAGCAGTCAGTGCTCTTAACTGCTAAGCCATCTCTCCAGCCCTGAAGAGAATACGTTAAAGCAAATTCTGGTATATAATCTTGCTTGTAAATACTTCAGATTTTATCTTCGATGGATAAGAACATCTTACTTTTAAATGTGGATGACAGGAGGGGTAAGACATAAACATCCAATAACAGAGAGACAAACTGAAGTTGCTCATCAGGAGGGTGGGGTTTAAGACTGTTGGACATTGCTCTTCCTCCTGGGGCTCGCTGGGATTGGGGTTGGCTGGTGGACCCAAAACTCATTCATACTCGGATTGTCTCTTCTTGGCAGCTGCGTGTCTTCAAGCTGGCCAAGTCATGGCCAACACTCAACATGCTCATCAAAATCATTGGCAACTCAGTGGGCGCACTGGGCAACCTGACCCTGGTGTTGGCCATCATCGTCTTCATCTTCGCCGTGGTGGGCATGCAGCTGTTTGGCAAGAGCTATAAGGAATGTGTGTGCAAGATTGCCTCAGACTGCAGCCTGCCCCGCTGGCACATGCACGATTTCTTCCACTCCTTCCTCATCGTCTTCCGCATCCTCTGTGGGGAGTGGATTGAGACCATGTGGGACTGCATGGAAGTGGCCGGCCAGGCCATGTGCCTCACCGTCTTCCTCATGGTCATGGTCATTGGCAACCTGGTGGTAAGTGAGGCTGTCAGGCAAGCTTCCTGACTCTTACACAGGAAATCCATGAAGCATGTTCAGGTCCTTTCTTTCTCTTTTGAGGGGCTTGTTCATTAAGGTATAGCTGTATAAAACTCTTGGTCTTTGGGGGCCTGGTGGTGGTGGACACCATACTTCCAGCACTCTGGAAGCTAATGCAGAGGATCTCGGAGAGTTCAAATATAGTCTGGGCTAGTTAGTGAATGCCCCTACAGCCTGGGCTCTAGAGCAAGGCTGTCTAAAAAACAAACAAACAAACAAACAAACAAACAACAAAATACCAGTGGGGGCTGGAGAGATGGCTCAGCAGTTAAAAACACTCGTTGCTTTTGCAGAAGATTGGGTTCAGTTCCCAGCACCCACATGGTGGTTCCTAATCATCCATAGCTCCAGTTTCAAGGGATCAATGTCCTCTTCTGACCTCCTCCAGCACCAGGCACTCATGTGGTACACACACACACACACACACACACACACACACACACAGGCAAAACATATATAAAATAAAATGAAGAAATCTAACTTTTAAAAATGTTTTCTATGCCCCGCCTCCCAAGATGGTAATTTTATATGATTCCTCTCAGTGAGCTTCAAAATTGTCCGCCTAACAATCCGGAGGAGTTTCTTAAAACAGGTTCCTGTCCCCAGTCTTGGAGAATTTAGTTCGGCCAACTCCAGAGCTTAGGCTCGGAGCGCCACACAAAGCTGCTGTCACTGGTTCAGAGACAGTGTTTGTTTTTGAAGCTCACTCTATAATCCAAGACTGGCCTAGAACTTTCAGCAGTCCTGCTTCAGTTTCCTGAGGCCCATTAGTAAAGCTGTGTACCATGTCTGGCTTGTAGGCTGTATTTGTGTGTGCACACCCAGGGTTGGGGGGGGGGGTGCTGTGCATGGAAGAGATGCAGACAGGTCAGGGGTGAGGCTCATGGTCTAGCTGGCCAACATATCTGTGGCTGGGGTAGGGCCAAATCCTCTACTACCACTTGGGGTAGAGGTCAGCTCTCTTCCATCAGGGCTCTTTAGTGCTGCCTTCAGCTGCCCCTTGTGGTGGCTGACACTTGCCCTGGGCAACAGAGGGTGGAAGAGGCTGCCCACATGTCCTTCACAAAGACTGGAGGAATTGTGGGCTGCTGGGTCAGCGCTTCTCAGATATCGCTGAGCTCTGCCTGGGGGCTGGTGCTGATGGGGGAGGGGGTGTCACCCCAGCTGGAGGAGACTGTGGGACTATTACAGGAGAGAAATCAGAACTGCAGTTCCTCGGAGAGTGTTCTGAAGTCAGGGGGAGTCAGGGGGATGGCATGCTTGAAGTCAAAGTTTGTGACTGTAGATTTAATGGCTGGGGTGGCTAAAAGAGTTAGGAGACTTAGCTCTTTGTACAAGGGCGGTCATGAACATTTTGTGCCACTTTCTGTTTGTTTGTCTCTTTGTTTGTTACCTTGGCTATTCTTGAACTCAAGATCTTCCTGCCTCAGCTACTCAAGCACTGAGATTTGCAAGCATGCTCCACCGTGTGTGTGTGTGTGTGTGTGTGTGTGTGTGTGTGTGTGAGAGAGAGAGAGAGAGAGAGAGAGAGAGAGAGAGAGAGAGAGAGAGAGAGAGGGAGAGGGAGAGAGAGAGAGAGAGAGAGAGAGAGAGAGAGAGAGAGAGAGAGAGAGAGAGAGAAAGAATGTGGGACCACTTTTGTGACAAGCCCTTTTACATTTTTCTGGTCATCTCACTGGCACATGCTTCGCAGTAATTTTCACCTGTTTTTTTCTTGGTGGAAAACAGAGGTGCCTAGCTATCTGGATTCTATCTATAAGGTTCTATCTGGAAAACAAAGATACCCAATGGTGTAGTCATAAGAGTTACAGGGCACAGGTCTCAATACTTAGGCTCTAAATTCAAGGAGGCCAGATGTTAGCGATGGGTAGCTTTGGGTTAATAATTATTATAATAAAATTGGCTACTGTCTCCCCTTGGGGAGGGGAGCTCCAGCCATTAGCCTGAAGCTTCTGACAGCACAGCTCTGTGAAGCAGGGAATACTGTCTCCACCCTGGAGGAGGCGTCACCCAGAAATGCCCAGCTCTTGAGATGATGAAGTGGGACTAGAGCCTGGGTGTGGGGCTCTAATAACCAGAGCATCATTGAGAGTGGCAGTGACTTGGTAACCTTGATGCCAGCAGCCCTTGGTCAAGCATTTGCCCAGAGTCCTGTGCTGGGTCTGAGTATTCACTCCATCCTCACCACCCTAAGAGGGCTGGACCAGGAAGCAAAGGCTCAGAGCTACTATATTTGAAGCCAAGCTTTCTGACTCCTGAATCTGTAGTCATGACACTGCACTGCCTCTGTGCACTGATACACCACAGACACAGATGCAGACACAGACACAGATGCACACGCGCGCACGTACACACACACACACACACACACCCTGCCAGCTCTTTTCCAGCCCATCTCTGTGACTCCTCCCATTAGCTCAGATGGCCTGCAGCAGCCCAGGAAGAGACTGTGGCCATTTCCTTGGGTGCTGTCTCCTCTCACCCCTCTCACCCCTCTCCCTCTCAGGCTTACAGAGAAGCAGGTGTCTGCCAGAGGGCACCAAGGCACCCTGCCAGGGCTCGTGAGCACTCATACCCTCCACAGCCTTGGCACCTGATCACTTCCTCTGGGTTACTGTAAAAAGGTAAAGGACCAGGACACAAGTACCCTACCCCACAGAGCCCCCTAGGGAATGTGCCCTCCCTCTTTCACCCCCTCCCCCACTCTTTGCCTGAGGAAGCTATTTCTGTCCCAGGCAGGAGCCGTGTGCAAACCCTGCTGACCCAGAGAGCAGCTAATTCCCATCTCAAATGTGTTTCTGGCAGCTGGATGTCCCCTCCCCAGAGGGAGAAGAACGACTAGTAAATGTGGGTGGGGGCAATGGCAGGAAGGTATGGGATGTGAGGCAGTGACTCTAAGCACATTCCTCTGAAAAGATTCTAACATAATTTTGAGAGATTCCATGTTAACCTGATCATTAAAGCCCATGATGAGAAGACCTTGGGAGGACACTGATGGTGCCAGGCAGTGGAGCCTATGAAGACAGTCAGCGACAGTAGATTCTCACACATAAGCTCCCTCATTCCCTCATACCCAGGAGAGCAAGACCTTAGCTATGCCCTTGTCAGGCAGAAGCTATGACCAACCACCCCAGACAGCTTCACCTTCATCCTGTTGTTTAAAGACTGGTGGGAGGGAGGGCCGCCATATTTCGAGCCTCCCGGGATTCAATTCGTCTTGTAGTATAAAGGAGTGGTGCTCTCTTAAGGTTGTATAATGACACTAGAAACCTGAGATCTTGTCCTGGCTGTGCTGTCTGACTCAGGACAAATCATTCCACCTCTCAGGGACTCAGTTTTCTTACTTACAAAACGCTAGCCCAACTTTGGGGTTGGCCACTCATTCAGTCTTCATACCTAGCACAGCATGTGTGTAATAGCTGCCAATTCAAGTACCTATTACGCGTTCTATCTGTATTGATCTTCTAGCCATCACAGTGTGCTGGAACTCTTCTAGCCATCACAGTGTGCTGGAACTACCTGAATCATACAGATAAGGGAACAGAGGCGTAGGATGTCCGGACAGCTAATAGGCTGATCTGTGGTAGCATGGTGCTAAAATTTACCCCCTAGTTTCTATTGCCACCTCTGACCACAGTATTGGATTTGTCTGATCGAAGGTCTGCTTCTCTAGGCTGTGGGCTCCTTGAGGCCACGTGGCAGGTGTGTAGTCATTGTCCCTTGGACAATAAAATGGAGGGTCTGGATGGGTTGATCTATGATTTTTTTTAAGACCCAGTCCACAGAGATGAGGGAAGGAAACTAGAGTGGGTAGGGAGGCTGCAGGTCAGATGTCCCTCCCAGAGCAGCAGGGAACAAGCAGTAGAGGAGAAGACCCCCAGTTGAGCTCTCCTGCTCCTGGGGAGTGGCCTCATTTAAGGACTAGAGAGATGGCACAGTGGTTAAACAGAGGACCCAGCTTCAAGTCTTAGCACAAATATTGGATGTGAAAGAACCTGATAGCTATAACCTCCTATAACTCCAGTTTCAGGGACTATTGCCTTAGACACACACACACACTAATTTTTTTTACAAGTTCTATTTAATCCAAGAAGGGGGGGGCACCTGTGATTAGATTAGGGTTTCTAGGCAAGTGAGTGGTACATGCCCTTGATGCCACCCCTCAGGAGTCCGAGGCAGGAAGATCCCTAGTTCAAGGCCCGCTTAGGTTATACAGTGAGTGTTAGGATAACGAGGGCTACCTAAGACTTCCTTTTAAAAGTGAACTAAAAAGATTAAGATTCTAAAAAGCTTTAGGAGCTTGGAGTTGAATTTTGTTCTTCTTTTCCCAACAGAGGAAGCACAGAGCAGCCACAGTCAGAGCCTCTGTCATCTGGTGGACCCTGCCACTGCTTTGAGCAGCACGGTCCTATGACAGATGTGAGCCCAGTTTCTATAGCAAGGGGGAATGATACCAGCACCCCACCCTCCTGCTGGCAATTGTGAACACCTCACTAGATGGCACCCCTTTTATTTGTTTGTTTGTTTGTGTTTGTTTGTTTATTTGATTGTTTTTGAGACAAAGTCTCTCTACACACCCCTGTCTGTCCTAGAACTCACTCTGTAGACCAGGCTGGCCTCAGACTCACAGAGATCTGCCTGCCTCTGCCTCCTGAGTGATGGGATTAAAGGTGTGTGCCACCACTGCCCGGTAGATGGCGTCCTTTTAAGTACCCAACATGAGGCAGTTCCGCTGTATAGTCCTGAGGACCCCAGACCCGGGCTGTCCTGAGACCATCTGTCCCTTGCTTCCCAGGTCCTGAATCTGTTCCTGGCTCTCCTGTTGAGTTCCTTCAGTGCTGACAGTTTGGCAGCATCAGATGAAGATGGTGAGATGAACAACCTACAGATCGCCATCGGGCGTATCAAGTGGGGCATCGCCTTTGCCAAAACCTTCCTCTTGGGGCTGTTGCATGGCAAGATCCTGAGCCTCAAGGACATAATGCTCCGTCTCGGCGAGCCTGGGGGTGCTGGGGAAAACGGGGAGAGCCCTCCCGAGGATGAGAAGAAGGAGCCGCCACCGGAAGATGGGAACAAGGAGCTGAAAGATAATCATATCCTGAACCACGTGGGCCTGACTGATGGACCCCGCTCCAGCATCGAGATGGACCACCTTAACTTCATCAACAACCCCTACCTCACTATCCATGTGCCCATTGCCTCCGAGGAGTCCGACTTGGAAATGCCCACAGAAGAGGAGACTGACACCTTCTCGGAGCCTGAGGACATCAAGGTGAGGCCATTGAGTGTCTGCCTGCAGAGGATAAGGGCCAATAAGACCTAGCTTTACATTACTTTAAAGAATGCCACCTGGTGGCCCTTTCTACCACCACGTGGCATTCTTTGACAAATGTTCCTATCTGTGGCACATCAGCACCACCCCTAGGAACCCAAGAGGCCTCTCTTAAATATTTCTCTGGGCTTGAAGGCCCTGCTAAGTCTTTGCTCCAAATATGTTCAGATCTGATCCGAAACCCCGAGGCCCCCCGTGCTGGCTGATAATGGCATGTTCACATTTCTATGTAGAATTCCTCTGGGACTCTTCCAATCTTCCTTGTGTAGGGCTGAGTACCAGGGCCAGGGCAAGGATACAAGGATAGAGAACCCAACGGGAGTTGGGAGACACAGGTGGTGGTCACCTTTAGAGTGTGGGACCCTGTCAGGGCTGCCCGGGGTGAGCTGGCTTTGAGGCCCCTCACTTTTCTTGCAGCCCTAATAGGAAAAGGATTAATATGTGATGGAATCAAGGGACATTTACCCATGACACCCTTCTGCCCCAGGCCCGTTAGGGCACTAGAACCTAATGAACTTTGCCCTAAAAACTCTTGACTCCTTATCCCAGCCCCCAACACACACCAGTATGTGGTTCGTTGACTTAGCAGGGGCTTGAGTGCCTACTGTGCTATAAATACCCTAGGAAACGTGGCACCAACCTCGACCTCGGTATGAGGAACTCAGTGGGGGAGGGGCTAGCTAGAGAGTGGTAGGTCCGTGACTCTGGGGAGGCAAGATATCTGAGGAGCTGCAAGCAGAGCTTAAAGGGCAATCATGGGAGTTAACGTGCAAAGGTGAAGTCAGCAGTCCAGTGTATGCCCTGATTGATCAAATGCTCTGTGCCTCAGTTTCCCTTCTGTCAACTGGCAGCAAGACCCGCCCACTCTTGGCTTTCTGACTACTGCCCTAGTTACATGTGCATGAGAACACGCACACACAGGCACACACATGTGCACATACACATACATGCACACACTCACACAGGCACACACACACACAGGTGGGAGGGACTGCCCAATTCATCTTTCTCTTCAGAGATTTCACCGTGAAGGATCTCCCTGAAGCATGGAGGCCAGCCTGAGAATCTGGCCTGGGACAGCGCTAGGAGGTGGGAGGAGAACTAGCTAAGCCAGAGTTCCAGCCCCCACACCCTGCCCCCACCATGATCAGATTCCCTTGGCGCCACACCGGAGCCTTGGCTGGGGAAAACTTTCCATCCTTTCTGGGTCTCTCAGCCAAATAGACCCTGGGGGTGGCAAGGCTTGGACTCTGGGGGCACCATGTGCCTGCTCTCTGCAGCTGTGGCAGCCCAGATCTGTCTTGGCTCCGCTTCTTAACCTTGCCCCTGCAAAAGCACCTTCAGGCCTCTTTTCTTCTACTGACCCCTTCATATATCCCTACACCTCCTAGGACCCCACAGGGCTGAGCCAACCAGCCCCCCCCCACCTCACCACCCCACAGCCCATCTCCCATCCTCCCCACACTCCTCCCCAGGCCTTCTCATGTCACCCTTGTGCTTTCCTAGATGCCACGTACCATGAGGGCAGAACTGAGGACATTTTTGTCACTAGGGTGCTTTTGCCAGGGCACAGTGGTAGTTTTATAAGGGCTGAGTGAGTGAATGAATGAATGAACTAATGAATGAGTGGCTCCTGCTCTATTCTCTTCTTTCTCTCTGGTCTCCCATACTACCCCACCTATTGGGAGAATGAAGGGATCTCTTGGGACCTAGGAGTCACATGCCCTGTGGTTCCCACAGAAGCCACTACAGCCCCTGTACGACGGGAACTCCTCCGTCTGCAGCACAGCTGACTACAAGCCCCCCGAAGAGGACCCTGAGGAGCAGGCTGAGGAGAACCCTGAGGGGGAGCTACCTGAAGAGTGTTTCACAGAGGGTGAGGACACCCCTACAGACCACACCCACACCCAGGCCAGAGGAGAAATACAGAAATGGTTCTGCTCACCTTGCCTTACCTGGGGAGCCGACACCTGAGCCCCAGAGGCATTTGACAAAAGAGCCTAGGCTTGTTGAGATGGGGGACCATGGGGAGAGCTGATGTCCTGAGCTTCCTTGTGAAGCATCTTAGTCTCGGGCTGTTGAGAGAGTCCCTGAGTCCCTGCTGTGTTAACCAGATGGAGCCAGTTGTGGGGAGGAGGTGGGGCCCCAGTCTTGGGGTAGCATGGCAGAGGGTGGGGAGGTGCATTCTGAAACATCCAAAGGCCAGTGACATGTTCCCGCCCTGCCTCCCAGCCTGTGTGAAGCGCTGCCCCTGCCTCTATGTGGACATCTCCCAGGGCCGTGGGAAAATGTGGTGGACACTGCGCAGGGCCTGCTTCAAGATTGTTGAGCACAACTGGTTTGAGACCTTCATCGTCTTCATGATCTTGCTCAGCAGCGGGGCCCTGGTAGGCACCCTCCCCCAGGGGACAGGGTGGGAGCAGGAGTGGGTGCCTTGCTTCCTAAGGCTTCCATATCAAGGATGGAGGCAAACAGGACACGGCCAAACCCAGAGGATCTAAAGGGGGACTCATCTGGATTTCTAGATGGCATTAGCTCTGTGTGTGTGTCTGTGTGTCTGTGTGTGTGTGCACACGCGCACACGCGCACACACACACACACGAGAGCGTGTTGTGAATGGTAGGTGTCTTTCTCAGTTGTTCTCCATCTTTTGCATTGAGGCAGGGTTTCTCACTGAACTCAGAGCTCGATTTTTGGGTTGTTTAAGGGATTCCCTGTCTCTGTCTTCCGTAAGCCTGGGGTTACAGGCAGGCTGCTGCTGCCACCCGGCTTCCATACAAGTTCTGGGGATCCAAACTTCAGCTCTCATGCTTGCACAACAGATAAGGCATCTCCCCGGCTCAGCGTTAGTTTCTTAAAGTAAAAGATTGGTCCCTTTGTTTTGAAGATCCTGTCCCCTCAGCCAATAGGAAGGTAGGTGGGCCCTGGGAATTTGGAGTTAAGGGCGGACAGAACTGAAGATAACGTTATTGTGGACCCCTAACAGAGTGTTGAGAGCTAAGCCTCCTTCCCTACCAGGAATCTTGCCCCTCCCCCTCCTGATGATAGGACTGGGAATGGAAATTTCCCAGAGGTGCTACAGCCTATGTCCTGTGAAACCAGCAACAGCAGGCAGGGTGGGGAACAGCTTGCTGCCCCAGCTGCTGAACCCCTGGCCATTGTGGGTTATACTGGTGTCCCCAGGCCTTCGAGGACATCTACATTGAACAGCGGCGAGTCATCCGAACCATCCTGGAATATGCTGACAAGGTCTTCACCTACATCTTCATCCTGGAGATGCTGCTAAAGTGGGTGGCCTACGGCTTCAAGGTGTACTTCACCAATGCCTGGTGCTGGCTCGACTTCCTCATTGTGGATGTGAGTCTCCCAGATCTGGCCACACAGCCGGATGTCATGACCTTTAGATAACCCAGGCTCTGGGAGGTAGGACCTATCTGAATTGACACAGTCAGAGCTCCCAGGTTAGCACTGCTCCCTATAGACCAGCCTCTTCCTTCCCAGACATGACAGCCCAGACCTGGGGCCTTATGATCCCTGCCAGTGTAATTCTTATATGCTCTTTGATAGATACACGGAACCTGAGGAGATGGGTACTGCCCTTCCCAATTATGGTTGTAGGTGACATCATTGAGGTGAACCCTGGTCCTACAGGTGCTAGAGGCCACAAGCCTACTCTTCCCAGAAGACAGGATTATCCATCAGGGATGGGGTCTACAGGAGACACACAGAAACTGGGGTACCCCTCTCATGTGTCCCAGGCTAGAAGAAAGCCAGGGACCCTCCACCTCCTGAGCACGCACTTCTTCCAGGTCTCCATCATCAGCCTGGTGGCTAACTGGCTGGGCTACTCTGAGCTGGGGCCCATCAAATCCCTGCGCACGCTCCGGGCCCTGCGACCTCTGAGGGCACTGTCCCGATTTGAAGGCATGAGGGTGAGTAGTGGATAGAGGGACACTGAGGTTTAGGGCTGTGACCTATCTCCAGGTAACCCCATTCCCACCCCAGGTTCTAGTAGATTCTAAACTTAACTCTGCTACCACTGGAGGGCAGCAGAGGCTGCTGCAGTGGCCTGGAAGGCTTGAGGCAAGACCAGGAAGAAAGATCTACCTGCGGGTTCATGGGGGCCCCCCCTCCAACTCAGATTGGGGGCCCCCCATAGGGCCCTGTAACATGAGCACGTGAACAAGTATTTCTGCTTCAGTTCTGAGCCTGTCTCTCTTGAGCATGGAGCCATGCCCTTGGGTTCAGGGGCACTTTAGAAAAGATCCCCAAAGGCCTGTGAGAGAGGAAGTAACAGGTAAACACAGGGCACGACCAGTGGGACTTCCCCCACTGACAGGAGATGAGACTCATTCCAGGGCAGCAGCAGGCTCAGACTAAGCACCCTGCCCTTCCTAGTTTATGTAAGATGCTGGCTTAAGGCTAGGCCCCCAGTCCTGGTGCTGGGACCTCTGCCCACTAATAATCTGCTCAGAGCCAACTGAGTGATTTGAAGAAACACAGCACCCCCTCGCCCCCACCCCTGCTCCTGCCACCGACTCTGTCCAGAGGTCATGACATAGCTCAGGCTAGGGTAAGCTCTGTTGGTCGAGTGCTTATCTGGCATGCAGTAAGCTCAGGATAACCCTCTGAGACTCATACATGAGGTGTGGTAGCACACACCCTCTGACCCCAGCGCTCAGGAGGCGGCGGCAAAAACTTGAGGTCTCCCTCAGCTACATGGCAAGTTCAAGTCCAGGGCAGGATACGCGAGACCCTGTCTCAAAAGACCTAAAGAAGGATCGTGGCGGTTCTCAGATCCAGCCAAGACTAACGCAGCATGGTAGGCCTATATGGCTGGGGCTGGTGAGGGTCAGGAACCTGATCCTGAATCCTGTGGCTTCACAGATCTAGGTGGTTTCTTTTTTAGGCCATTTCTGTGTCTCTCACAGAAGCAGCGAGCCAAGCCGGGTCACAGCCGGGTCACGTGGGCTGAGTTTCCTATGGGGGCTGAGAAAGCAGTGTTTGTCTTGTGCTTTGTCATCCATGACCTGGGCTGCTTCCAGAGAAGCCTGGCCCCTTTACTCTGCCTTAATGACTCCAGCCAAGC
Source organism: Mus caroli (assembly GCF_978045245.1). Lineage (NCBI taxonomy): Eukaryota > Metazoa > Chordata > Mammalia > Rodentia > Muridae > Mus > Mus caroli. The sequence goes on from NW_028227268.1 coordinate 15,816,068, forward strand.
AGAGAACCTTTCTAGAAGACCAGCGTGGCAGCTCCTAATCCTACCCTTTACCCTACACACAGAGACCCCAGCAGACTCCTCTCACACCCGGGCTGGCTAACCCTGCCCCTTTCTGAGTGGCAGTGCTTAGCTCCTGCATGGTCCCCTAGCTGATCTTAGCTGGGAGCCCCCGTCAGATGCCAGAGAGTGGCTCTAGCAATGACCCCAACCACCACCCTGGCCCCTAGGTGGTGGTGAACGCCCTTCTGGGAGCCATCCCTTCCATCATGAACGTGCTCCTTGTCTGCCTCATCTTCTGGCTCATCTTCAGCATCATGGGGGTCAACTTGTTTGCTGGAAAGTTCTACTACTGCATCAACACAACCACCTCCGAGAGATTCGACGTCTCTGTGGTCAACAACAAGTCCGAGTGTGAGAGCCTCATGTACACTGGCCAGGTCCGCTGGATGAACGTCAAGGTCAACTATGACAACGTGGGTCTCGGCTACCTCTCCCTTCTTCAGGTGGTGAGTGGCACCCACTGAGCCTGCTCAGAAATGGGTAGAAGTGCCTGGTTGTGCCTCATCGGATCAGAACCCAGTGGGGTGGCAGGTGGTCTCGGGGGCGGGCTTGATCGAGGAAAGGGGGGAGAACATGAATGGTGGTGTGTGGTGCCCTGCCCCCCCCTCATGCCCTGCCGTGATCTCTCAGGCCACTTTCAAGGGTTGGATGGACATCATGTATGCAGCTGTGGACTCCCGGGAGGTGAGTGGGGTCACCGAGTTGGTAAGTTGGAGGAGCAGCAATAGCGGTCCATTCTGCCCTCCCCACTCTCACCCGACACCTCCACCCCACCACGCTATCTCCTTGGAAGGCCAGCAGCCTGGGGAGGAGGGGTGTCCTCCTCACAGTACTTTGGGGATCAAAGAGAAACTCCATGTGTGTACCCCATCCTGCAGAAAGAGGAGCAGCCAGACTACGAGGTGAACCTCTACATGTACCTTTACTTCGTCATCTTTATCATCTTCGGCTCCTTCTTCACCCTCAATCTCTTCATTGGCGTCATCATTGACAACTTCAACCAACAGAAGAAGAAGATGAGTATCTGGCCCTCCTCAGAGGCTCCCCGCCCCCATCCTTCTATTCTTTCCTAGAGGCGTGAGCTGCCTGGGCAGCCCCAAGCAGTCACTGACCTAGATGGCTGGGGCAGCAAACATGGATGGAAATCTCACTAGGGACTGAGCAGGGGCTTGACCCCGTGAGCCTCATTTTTCTGATCTATAAAATGAGATTGATGTAGAGACAGACATGGTAATAAACCTGGAATTTTATCACTAACATATCTGAGACAATAAGTTCATACGTTGTAGGACAGCCTGGGCTATATAGTGTATTTGAGGACAGCCTAGGCTGTAAAGAAAGACCCTACCTCAATAACAATAAATGAAACTATGTAGATACAGACTAAGGACTCATTAGTGAAGCACTGGTAGAATTTAGCCTGAAACTGGGAAATTGACCTGAAACAACCCTCTTTGCCCCCTTGTTGTCGTTGTCGTTGTCGTCGTCTTCTTCTCCTCCTCCTCCTCCTTCTCCTCCTTTTTCTTCTTCTTCTTCTCTCTCTCTCTCTCTCTCTCTCTCTCTCTCTCTCTCTCTCTCTCTCTCTCTCTCTCTCTCTCTCTCTCTCGTTGTTGTTGTTGGGGTTTTTTGTATGTTTGGTTGCTTGGTTGGTTTTGTTTTTTTGAGACAGGGTTTCTCTGTGTAACCCTGGCTGTCCTGAAACTCACTCTGTAGTCCAGGCTAGCCTCAAACTCTGCCTCCCAAGTGCTGGGATTAAAACCATGCGCCGCCACCACCTGACTCATCCCCTCCCCCACTTCTGTAGGCCCAGTTTCTCCCTTCTTCACTGCTCTACCTCTTGTCCCTCCAAAGCTCTGTCTCCCCAATCAGACACTTCTTCAAGGGTAACGTCACCTTCAAGGTGGTATTTGAAGTAGGAGGTCCTGGAAGCAGGGAAAGGGACCCACCTCAGTCTTACTGTCTCTGTCCTACTATACTTTGGAGGGAAAGACATCTTCATGACAGAGGAACAGAAGAAATACTACAACGCGATGAAGAAGCTTGGCTCCAAGAAGCCCCAGAAGCCAATCCCCCGGCCTCAGGTACCAGGTTCTGGGCCCTCCTCCTGTAACTTCTAACAGGCTGCTGCCTACGAGGCCAGCAGGAGTCAATGCAGCCTGCGCTCTGCCCACCACCTTTGGGGACTCATAACCTCACAAAGGCTCTGCTCCCAAGCACAGCAAGTGTCTCTGGGCTCCTGTTATTAGATTATCGCTCATCTATCCCTGTGCAGCTTCCCAGTATCGACCCACCTTCCCATGTGGGACCTCTGGCCTGTGAGACAGGAGCAGGATGTGGAGGGCCACACAGTCCAGCAAGCAATGACTTGGGAAGAAGGGTAGAGAGAACTGGGCAACATCATAGGGAGAAAGGGAGAAAAGGTCCCATAGTAGAGACTGACGAATACAAAATGGGGGGTGGGGAGGGGAGAGAGAGAGAGAGAGAGAGAGAGAGAGAGAGAGAGAGAGAACAATGTCACAATGTCTTCCCTCCTGTGGCATCCTTCACCACTATCCTTTATACCGTCTCCCCCTTCTCCCCTCCTCCCCCATGCTATCTTTGTGCCATCCCATGCCACCCAATGCATACCCATACCCATCCTGTCTGGGTCCTGGCCATATCCCCCAACCCCATAGCCCATGTGTGCATGTTCCGTGTCACTGCAGAACAAGATCCAAGGCATGGTGTACGACTTCGTGACAAAGCAGGTGTTTGACATCTCTATCATGATCCTCATCTGCCTCAACATGGTGACGATGATGGTGGAGACGGACGACCAGAGCCAGCTCAAGGTGGACATCCTGTATAACATCAACATGGTCTTCATTATCGTCTTCACAGGGGAGTGTGTGCTCAAGATGTTTGCCCTGCGCCATTACTACTTCACCATTGGCTGGAATATCTTCGACTTCGTGGTTGTCATCTTGTCCATTGTGGGTGAGCTGGCAGGGCCACACCAAGATGAGCCATCCAGGGAAGTCCTTCCTCCTGCACGCAGACCTGCGCACACACACATGTACAAACACACACGTGTGTCTGCCATTCTTTCACCTTTAATACACAAAGGCATTGCTCATAGGCCACCTATCACCCTGAGACACACTGGCCGGATCAGCACATGTGTACTTGGACGGCCACATGTTGAATCAAAAGCACGAGATGGGGCTGGAGTGGTAGCTCAGTTGATAATGCACTTGCTGCAGAGGCATGACGATCTGAGTGTGAGCCCCAGAATCCATGTAAAGAAGCCGGGCATGGTGACACATGCTTGCTGGAACCCTGGGGAGCAAGGGGTCCTTGGCCAGCCAGCCTAGCCTAATCATTGGACCCTAGGGCCAGTAAGAGACCCTGTTTCAAAAAACAAGGTGGATGACATCTGAGGAGAAATGACACATTAGGTTTTCCTCTGGTCTATGTCTATGCATACACACACACACATACACACACTATATGTGTATAAGAATGTACATGCAAGCATGTACACACACATGTACACATATATACAAATAAGGACATATATACATGTATAAACACACACACAGATAAGAAAAGGGTTCCAGAATCTCTATAGACCAAGAGGAGAACAGATATGTCTGCAACCATGGCAGTAAGTAGCTACTGTTTACTGAGGGTTTACTGTAGGCCAGACATTTGCTATGTACTTAACAGGCACGGCTCTGCTTTTCCATAGCAAAGCCATCTCACTCCCCATCTTACAGAAGAGGACAAACCACATGGCTACTCTCTCCTCCCTTCTCCCCATCCATTTTAGTATATCCCACCTGTAACCGTCAGGACACCGTAATCCCCTGCACCCCTAAGAGCCCTAGAAGCCGTGCTCAGAGGGTTGAGCACACCAGGCCAGGCCCCCAGCCCTCCATGTCCCCAGTTCCGTGACTGAGCCTCTGTTTGTCTCTGTAGGTCTCGCGCTCTCTGACTTGATACAGAAATACTTTGTGTCACCCACACTGTTCCGTGTGATCCGCTTGGCTCGGATCGGGCGTGTCTTGCGTCTGATCCGTGGGGCCAAGGGCATCCGGACGCTGCTGTTCGCCCTGATGATGTCCCTGCCTGCCCTCTTCAACATCGGCCTCCTTCTCTTTCTGGTCATGTTCATTTACTCCATCTTCGGCATGTCTAACTTCGCCTACGTCAAGAAAGAGTCGGGCATCGACGACATGTTCAACTTTGAGACCTTTGGCAACAGTATCATCTGCCTCTTCGAGATCACCACGTCCGCTGGCTGGGACGGGCTTCTGAACCCCATCCTCAACAGCGGGCCCCCAGACTGTGACCCAACGTTGGAGAACCCAGGCACCAATATCAAGGGTGACTGCGGCAACCCATCCATCGGCATCTGTTTCTTCTGCAGCTACATCATCATCTCCTTCCTCATCGTGGTCAACATGTACATTGCCATCATCCTAGAGAATTTCAATGTGGCCACTGAAGAGAGCAGTGAGCCCCTCTGCGAGGACGACTTCGAGATGTTCTATGAGACCTGGGAGAAGTTCGACCCTGACGCAACTCAGTTCATCGACTACAGCCGCCTTTCTGACTTTGTGGACACCCTGCAGGAGCCCTTGAAAATTGCCAAGCCCAATAAGATCAAGCTTATCACATTAGACCTGCCCATGGTACCCGGGGACAAGATCCACTGCCTGGACATCCTCTTTGCCCTGACCAAAGAGGTACTGGGTGACTCTGGGGAAATGGATGCTCTCAAACAGACCATGGAGGAGAAGTTCATGGCAGCCAACCCCTCCAAGGTCTCCTATGAGCCCATCACCACCACCCTCAAGAGGAAGCAGGAGGAGGTGTGTGCTATCAAAATCCAGAGGGCTTACCGCCGCCACCTGCTGCAGCGCTCTGTGAAGCAGGCCTCTTACATGTACCGCCACAGCCAGGAAGGCAATGGCGACGGGGCCCCTGAGAAGGAGGGATTGCTTGCCAACACCATGAACAAGATGTATGGCTCCGAGAAAGAGGACAACGGTGTGCAGAGCCAGGGGGAGAAAGAGAAAGGCTCAACAGAGGATGCTGGACCCACCACGGAAGTCACAGCCCCCAGCAGCTCGGACACTGCTCTGACTCCTCCTCCTCCTTCTCCTCCACCACCATCATCACCACCACAAGGGCAGACAGTGCGCCCAGGGGTCAAAGAGTCTCTTGTCTAGAGAGCAGCATCAAGGCTGTATGCAGAGTTGGGGAATGGGGCTTTGAGATGGAAGAGGGTGGGGCTCTACAGGGCTTGACACCTGGGCTGAGGGAAATGGAGATTGTGTTCAGGGTCAGGTGGCTCTGAAGACCCCCGCCTCCTGATTTCATCTTTACAATGCTCTAACATTCTCTCGGCCAGAGGAAATACTGTTTCCTTCTTGGGAGCGAGTCAGCATACCATGGAGGGGTTGGTCACCTTCCTGTCACTACTTTAAGAGCCCAGGTCCCCCAGCTCTAGCCAGGACAAAGACAAACCTTAACCCCCAAACCTACACCTGACCCTAGAGCTTAGCTACTCCTCTCACCCCCATGATTCTGGGACACAGCTCCCCCCTACCCCTCGCCGGCTCAGGAATGCCCTGAAAAGGGGAACCGGTTCTGGTACAGAAATTGCTGCACCAAGCCAATTGGCTGCTGGATCCGGATGTATCAGGCTGGAAACATGACTTCTGAAACCTTTCGCCCAGTCATATCCAGGCCGGTGGACAGCTCCCCTGGCTGGCCCCTGGGGGAAGAACTGTGGAAGGACTGTCCTGAGGAATTACCGCTCTCTAGATTGCATGGATGGGTCATACAGGCTGGGTCCTGCCAGCTGCATTCATGCACTTGAGTCTGAGCACCCACATCTGCCTGAGGTCAGGTTGGAAGCTCTCTAATAAGAATCTGTCTGTTCCCTCCTCCTTGTCTCCACGCCTTCTTCCTTTGACCACCAGGGCTCGTGGGAGCCCCATCAAGCCCGAGAGACCTCCTTCTTCCTGTTTAATCTCTGTCCAATTCTCCCCTGCCCCTTCTCTGCTTCCTCAAGTGACTCTGAGAATGTTAGAACTCAGCACTCGGGGAGATGTGTTGATGCTGGGGCGTGCAGTAAGAAGGCTCACCAGGCTCGGTCTCAGTCTTCCTGCTTCCTGCTACCTAGAAAGCCACTTTTCCCCCTGAGACAGGGTTTCTTTTCTCTGTGTATCCCTGGTCATCCTGGAATTCATTCTGTTGATTGGGCTAGCCTCAAACTCAGGGATCCGCCCACCTCTGCCTCCCACGTGCTGAAATTAAAGGCTTGCACCACCACTGCCAAGAGGAAAGCCAATGTGCTTAGCGCTGCTCACCAGGATCTGACTTCGCCAGGCTCAGAGAGCAGAGACCAGGCTTGGAAGAGGGGATGAGGGTCCTGCTCAGGGGTCTCTGGATTCAGCAGTCACTTGTGTGTGTGCCTGCACATCTGTGCTTGTGAGCCTGAGCTCATCCTGAGTTTGTACACGACTGTATGTATGTGAGCCACTGTGTCTGCAGATACGAATGTGTCTGTGAATGTTTGTGTGTTTGTTGCAGATATGCATGTGTATGAATGTTTGTGTGTGTGTGTGTGTGTGTGTGTGTGTGTGTGTGTGTGAGAGAGAGAGAGAGAGAGAGAGAGAGAGAATATGAACATTTTGCCTTCCCCACCCATTTGTTCATCTAAGCATCCCTAAATGTGGGAAAGGGCATTTTCCTGTGCAGGAGTAAATACGGAGGAACACATATCTGAGCTTTGAGTCTCCTTCTGGCCTAAATTCCTTTTCTTTTTCTTCTTGTTTCTCATAAACAGTTTGGGTAAAACTCAGGAAGTGGTAAAAACAAGACATGTGCGCACGTGCATTCACATATGTGGGCGCCATGGATCTCCTTGCTTACCCTGCTCGGTCAGGCCTCCCTGCCTCACCTCTGGCTCCCTCTTCTGAGCTTCTGTCTCCCCCTTTCTCAGTTTCTTCTCCTCAACACCCATGGCCTCGCCCCCTTCCCCTTCCCATGTCTCTTGTGTAGAAGGAGTTGAGTCCTCCTTCCTGTGGTACTGACTGTCCCCTCAGAAGGTCCCTGCAGTGGGAGTCAGTAGTCCCTTGCCCAGAACCCAGCTCCTCTGTCTTTCCCACACCAGCCCAGCCTGGCTTGGCCCTCAGAGCCTCAGGAATCTATTAGGTCTGATGTTGTCCACCAACTGTAAGAGTCACTGTGGAGGAAGATCTGTGAGCAGAGCCTGCTGTCGCTGCCTGTGAACCCTCTGCTGAGTGAGCCCAGCTCCCACCTTGTCTAGGTGGGAACCAGCCTGACTCCAGGCTGTTGGATAAGCTTCTTTGTACAGTTCTTATAATAAACCCTCACCTGGTGCCTCTGGGCTGTGGTCTCCTTTAAACTTCCATATGGGTGAGGGCTGAGGGAAGGAGAAGCCAGCAATGGCAACAAGCGGGGATGGTGAATTTGGGGACCAGGACAGGACAGGAACTCTGGGCTTGAATCTGAGTCCCCTGTCCTTCCACAGCCCTTTCTCCTGGTAACCAAGATCTGCAGGCACAGGATACTCAGGCAAGAGCGGGAGAGTTTGAGTCCCTCTCGTTCACTCTTCCTAAGCGCTTCCATCCTGGAGTCTGTGACTCCTCGCCATACACCTGAGCACCTGTCCCTCCCCTGTCTTCCTCATCTTGTTTTCGTGCTATCTTTCTGGAAAGGGGAGGGGAGAGGTTGCCAGATGTTGGGGTATGTAGCTCGGACAACCCAGGGCAGAGGCGGGGGTGGGTTACACAGACCTCTTGTTCTGGGAAGGAACAGGTGTCATAACCCTGGGACAAGGCAGTCACTAGCAAGGGAACAACATGGCCCCAACTGTGACAAATAACCCTCCAGGGGCGCCCCCCCCTTGCCTCCTTCCTTAGCATGAATGGGGATGAAACCCAAAGGGCACATCAACATCCCTCCTACAGAGGATGTTGGTGTCAGCCACCCCCTGTCAACCCCTCGTGCCCTCCCTTACTTACCTGAGCCCCAGAACTACCTCCTGAGCAAGCACACAGCCTGGGTGACACGTGTGTGTCCCCCCTGAAAACGTGGCTATTGACCTTTCAACCTTGAGGTTCCCTAACCCCACAGCCAACTAAGGCTTCCGTCACTAGATCCTCAGAGGGGTCCAGTCTATCAAGAGGGGGGGGGACCCTTGATTTTGTCTCACTGCCAGGGAAGGGCCCAGGATTCCCATGGCTGACTTTAGGTGACATTTACTGTTTCTCCTGTGACACCTTTTCAGAGAATTTTTGTTTCCACTGGGAACATCTGGAAAGAATCAAAAACATCGGCGACTGCCCAGAATGAATTGTTTCTCAGATACAAGTTTAACCCTCTTATCCCCCATACCCATAGCCCAGAACCTAGGCCTACGTTACTCCCTCAGTGGCTTTACCCTGCCACTGTCAAGTGAGATACAGACTCGGGACAGGGGTAGGAGCGTCCAGACACCCCACCGCACCTTCCAACTCTGCTGAAGGAAGAAGGACACTGCTACTCTTCAAGTTTGGGCTACTCTGCCAGCCACAGAGGCTGCCTATGGGCTGTGGGGACAGTGAGTGTCAACAGAGGCTACTGAAGACTCCATATCTGATCTGTCTTTCCTGGGGACTAGAAGACAAGAAAGAGAGAGAAGCTACTAAGAGGTGACTCAGAGGGGGTTAGGCTACAGGTTAGGATCTACATGACTGCCACAGGTGGCTGTGTCGATTTCACATTGGACAAGGATATCACCCAAGGTTTTAAGAGTTGCATAGACCCTGGGCAAGGACACAAAGCTAAGCTCAGATGAACCCCTGAATGCTCAGATGAACCCCTGAACACTCTGGTCTCTCCTATGGTCCTGCCAGATGTCAAGGTAGGGCCAAAGAGCCTTCATTGAAGAATCAGAGGGCTCGCCCATCTCAGCCCACATCCCCCTTCGAACTCAGGACTCCTATACACAGCACTTCAATGATCTCAGCATCCCACAGAATTCTCTGGAAAAGCCCCTTCAACCGTGATGGTTAAGTGGTGGGTTTTCCCTAAGTGGTTTCTACTTAAGTCCAGCCCCTTTGGGAGCCCACAGCAAACTCTTATACAAGAAGAAGAGGGCTGTGTTGAGGGCCTAGACTTCATTTTCTTTCTCTTCCTCCTCCTCCCCCTCCTCCCCCTCCTCCTCCTCTTCTTCTTCCTCTTCCTCCTCCTCTTTCTCCTCTTCTTCCTCCCCTATTCCTCTTCCTCCTCCTTCTTTTTCCAAGACAGGATTTCCCTGTGTATCCCTGCCTATCCTGAAACTTACTCTATAGATCAGACTGGCCTCAAACTCATAGAGATCCACCTGCCTCTGCCTCCCGAGTGCTAGGATTAAAGGCATGACCCACCACCACCCGACTCTGGGCTGTATTTTCTTCTATTTGTTGGCATACTTTTGCACAAGAACCTCTATGGCTCCCTTCCCACAAAGCCAACTTTTGACATGGGTTCCTGTACTCCAAGAAGTTCTATTCTGGACCTCTCCAGGAGCCTGGTGTGAGTATGTCTCCTAAATTGTCTGTCCTTGGTGTATCTCCTCCTAGAGGATAAGGGTTGTCCAGGGCAGAGAATTCAAGGTCAGATTCATTTAAGTAATGGTTCTCAACCCGTGGGTCACCACCATTAGAGAACACATATTTCCAATGGTCTTAGGAACTGAGACACTGCTCAGTAGCAAAATTACAGTTATGAAATAGCAACAAAAATTAATTTATGGTTGGGGGTTCCTAAGACCACCAGAAATGTGTGCAGTTGCCACCCACAGGTTGAAAACTGCTGATTGAGAAGGTTGGTGTGTGTTTAGCTAAAGTCCCCAGGCCCAACTCTTCCAGAGCAAGGCAACCACAGGAGACCAGCTGACCTAAGAGATGACCCGCAGTGGGACAGAGGGAGTTAGAAACACTGGCTGTCCCTAGAAGATTCAGGAACAACCCCCTCCCAGGGGGTCTCTCAAGACCCCAAAGCTGTGCTGCCCAGGCAGGACCACCCTTCGAGTCCTAGCAGACCAGCTGATGAAGCTGCCCTCCCATAGGGTCCCTGGAGGGATGGTGCCTCCCCTGGGTCTCAATTTGCATGACAGGAAGGGGCCTAATGGGGAAGAGGTGGAGAGGAGACAAGCTGCAGCCCAGGCTGACATACAGTTACATGTTTCGCCCCCAAACCTCCTTGGGCTCAGAGACAGAGCAGTGACCATGGCCACACTGGTGCTGTCTTCCATGCCCTGCCACTGGCTGTTGTTCCTGCTGCTGCTCTTCTCAGGTATGACTTATGTGACAGATGATAGGCTCTCTGGCTTTGAGACAGGACCGTCGGTCGGTCGGTCGGCTCCATTCCCTGTCTCAGTTCGGTCTCTCGGCTCGGCCTCTTGCATTTTGCTGTCTGCTTCTTGTCTGTCTCCCTCTAACTGTCCTGTGCCCAGTTTGTGGGTCTTAATGGTGGGCTCAGGGTCAGAGGTGTCCCAGCCCTTTCCAGCCTGGAGGGTATCAGGTTGAGCTTAGTACAAGGGGCTAATTAATCATGTGTGTGTGTGTGTGTTGGGTGGGGGCTGCAGGAGGAAGAGGCCCTGAGGGTACTGCATAGAAAAGGCTCTTTCCCTATATCCTGGAATATAGTATGCTCCAGGAATTGTCCTCTCTTTCCCGGAAAGACTGGGAGAGCCTTGCTGGCTGTGGATTGATTCCCTCTCATTTCCACAGAAGCAACAGGCCAGCCTGATGATCAAAGGCAGCAGGGGGCCTGGGTATGGGGTTTCCAGTACCCCTACCTTATTTCTGCCTCTCCAGTACAGGGACGGGGGGCAGGGGAGCTAAAGGAGCTTGAAGCTGTAGTCCCGGAAGGAGGAAGTAGCTCTGGGAATGTGGAGAGGTTATGGGTGGGGCAATCAATTGAGGGTAGAGAGGTCTGACCTAGCCCTGCCCACTTCCTTCCATCCTCCAGGTGAGCCGGTACCAGCAATGACAAGCAGTGACCTGCCACTGAATTTCCAAGGTTAGTTGCCTCAGCCACCACTTCTAGGACAAATGTGTCTGTTTAACACAGCCCTATCTCTGCCTGGAGCTCCCTGTCTAGAGTGCCCATACTTACACCACCTCATCAAGGCCTCATTAAGGCTCCATTGCTGGACAGCTGTCGCTCTCATCAGACTAGTGTGCTCCAGCCCTGGCCACTGAAGGCCAGAACCAAGCCAAGTTTGGGGATCAGAGCAGGACAGTGCTAGAGGGGAGTCCACAAGGCCACAGGCCTGGGTCTGTGTTATTGGAAACCCAACAAACCTCTCAGGCCCGAACCCTGAGAGGCGTGGGTCCCTGAGAAGGGTAAGGGAGGTGGGCCTCGGGTGACAGGCTAAGGATTCGACCTTGATCACCCTGGGGATGGTGGGCAGACCTGGAGAATTTGGAGTGGGTGTAGGAAAGTGTAGAGGAAATAGTTAAAAGTATCCAACCAGGTCAAAAGGCTGTCCTGCTCATGAGGCCATTCCAGTGAACATAAAAGCAATGGAAAGGTTCCAGCATCCTCCGTAAGGACAGACAACTGGACAGGGGTTAGATCAGGAAGAGGTGTACACCAGTGGCTTGGTATGAGGCCTCTCACAGACTCTACTTTCTCATACCTCTACCCTCTGACTGCCTCATGAACCCGATGCTCCAGACACGTGAGATAGGCTACAGGAAGACGCTAAGCCTGATTTTGAACCTTGCCCTGATATGTCCGCAGGAAGCCCTTGTTCCCAGATCTGGCAGCACCCGAGGTTTGCAGCCAAAAAGCGAAGCTCCGTGGTGAAGTTTCACTGCTACACAAACCACTCAGGTGCACTGACCTGGTTCCGAAAGCGAGGTAGCCAGCAGCCCCAGGAATTGGTCTCAGAAGAAGGACGCATTGTGCAGACCCAGAATGGCTCTGTCTACACCCTCACTATCCAAAACATCCAGTACGAGGATAATGGTATCTACTTCTGCAAGCAGAAATGTGACAACGCCAACCATAATGTCACCGACAGCTGTGGCACGGAACTTCTAGTCTTAGGTGTGTGCAAGGTAGATTGTGTAGCCATCCACACCCACTCCCCAGCTCAGCCTACCTACCAGGGGAAGTGGCTATGATTCTAGAGTCCCCAGGAGAGCTGCTAAGCAGTAGTTTCTGATGGTGTCCAACGATCCACCATGTTTAACCTTCAACGCCAGCCTTATGCCCTGCCCTGCTCCCCTGCTCCCCCAGGATTCAGCACGTTGAACCAACTGAAGCGGCGGAACACACTGAAAGATGGCATTATCATGATCCAGACCCTCCTCATCATCCTCTTCATCATTGTGCCCATCTTCCTGCTACTTGACAAGGTGCCCACAGGAGCTGGGGGAGGGGGATCCTCGGGAAGGCTGGGAGGTTGGCGCAGGGCAGACAGGACATGGGCAGGGTCTCCATATTCTGAGACTCTGGCTGCTCATCCAGCCCCAAGTTCTGTCCATTGGCTCCCTGTTCATTCACTCATTTGGTCTTGGAGATTCTTTCTTCCTCGTTCCCACCCAGACCCACATGCCTGGCCCGTCAGGGGACAGAGATGGAAGATACTAACCCTCTGAACTGCATTCCCTCCCCACCCCATTGTGCAGGATGATGGCAAGGCTGGGATGGAGGAAGATCACACCTATGAGGTAAGGGACAGGGTTACTTAGCAGCTCTGAGCTGCGGTGCTCACCCTCTGTTGTGATAGTTAGAATGTGGCCCAGACCTGACCTCCAATTCGTGTTTCTAGGGCTTGAACATTGACCAGACAGCCACCTATGAAGACATAGTGACTCTTCGGACAGGGGAGGTAAAGTGGTCGGTGGGAGAGCATCCAGGCCAGGAATGAGGGTCACCTTCATCCTGCTCAACTCTTGGGCCTCACTGCTTCCAAACCGCCTGGCTCACAGCCCATTCCCTGCTTCCTGGATACCCCGGCCAGCATCTGAAGCTGGACCATCAATACCACCTCTCATTCTAGCCCCTGGTCCCCAGCTCTTGCTGAAGGGCCTGGGGTGGAAGGACAATAGGGTGGTGACATGGAGTAAGGAGTTCTCTGGGGATAGACTTGACCCAAGGCTTCTGGGAGTGCCATGCAGGACCTGTCCCCATGTTTGGGAAAGAAAAGCAGGGACTTGTTGGAATCTGCAAATGGACTCAGAGCACACTGGCTTCAAGAGGAGTCCAGGAGGACCATGGTTCACACTGGCACCAGAAGAGGTTGCCAGTATGCCATTTCTCTCTCCCATCCCAAGGACCACCCAAAGCCTACAACCCATCCTTCTGTGGAATAAATAATGTGCCTGACACCAGAGACCTTCGTGATATCATCTCTCTGAGCTGGGTGGGTGGGTGTGGTTCTATAAGCTACGATGACATCTGAATGTGGTACCTGTGGGTTTATGAAACTGTGAGAGGGAGTGGCTGCCCTAGTCACCCTACCTTTCCCTCTGGAGGCCTAGTTGGGGCCCTGAAACAGTTGCTGGAGAAAGTGGATCCAACCCATCCTTCTGATGAACAGGGACACCCTCAACCTGCTCTTCCTTAAACCATTAAGAGAGAGATTCCTACTGGGTGTGGTGGCACACATCTCTAATCCCAGCACTCAGTAGGCAGAAGTACTTAGATCTCTGAGTTCAAGGTCAGCCTGGTCTACAGAGTGAGTTCCAGGACAGACAAGGCTATGGAAAGAGAGACACACAGACACAAACACAGAGAGAGAGATACAGAGACAGAGACACACAGAGAGAGACATGCAGAGAGAGACACACAAAGAGAGATAGAGAGAGACAGACAGACAGAGATAGATTCCTAAACAGGATTCGAATGGTGAATGTTGGGGGCTTTTTTTTCAGGGTGATCCCTGTATCACAGGGAAGCAAAGTGTCCTTACCCACACCCTCCATGGACTCTAATGCCTTACAAATTAGGTCGTGACCTACCAGCTGTGAGATTATCTGGGAGCCCCTTAAACAACTAGGAAGCCCGGGCCAGTCAGCCTGTATAAGCCAAGCCTGCCTCCCAAGCCCCACTCTGGCTTTCTACTCCCTAACTGACCTCGGTGGAACCCATAACACATCTTTACTGTTCCTGCTGAGAATTCAGGCAGGTGAATCTCTACCCTGGGCAGCATGTGGGAAAGACTGAGACTACCGATGCTATGGGGATTCAGGGTGGGACTAGTGGATAAGGCACATGGGCCTGGGCCTTCAGGTCAGAGTCCCTGTCACACAGTGAACCAGGATAGGATCCACCCCCTGGTCTGGGCTGCCAGAGGGAACTGGCTTGTTTTGCCATCTGCCTTCACTGAGCTAGAGCCTCACTTTCCTGCTATTTTGCATATGAGGGCTAATTCTGTCCCCTACCTCCACTAGGGACTAGGTAGTCAGCCAGGGTGGGGGAGTCTTAACTTCTCCCCTAAGTAGGATCTCCTCTGTTTGGGGCCCGCCCTGGTTCAGGGGAGACCACACTTCAGCAGCAGGGGTTCCCTGGGCCTTGAAATGTTTGTTGACAAAGAATCATTTGGACAGGAGGCACCCCAAGTTCAGCAGACGCCCTCGCTGGGCAGTGACTTCCTTGGTTTTGATGCCGGATCCCTCCTGGGTGTGTTTTTCTGTTTCAAGAGAGTTGATGGTCTCACTCTGCCTGTCTTGGGGATCCCTGGACCCCTAGAACTCACACAGATGGTGAAAACTTAGCTGGGCCGTATGAGTGTGAGGGCCCTCTCAGGCCGTATGAGTGCAAGGGCACACTCCCTCTCAGTCTCCGGGTGCTTTATCTGCAACACAGGGATCATAAATGCAATCTGGCTGTCACAAGCCATGATTACCCATGCCTACTGACCCCAGCTACCCAAGCTGAGGAAGGGGCTTGAATTCAAGGCCAGTTTTGGCAATATACTGAGAATTGTCTGAAAATCTGAAGGAAGACAGTTGAGCCAGATACCGGGTATTTCTTATACAGAAAAATGGTGGGTGCTTCATGAATTTGTGTGACAAGGCCTCTAACTTAGCTGGAGCCCTTGGATGAGGCTAGCCTGGCTGGCCATCCAGCTCCAAGCATCTATGATCTGCGCCACCCACCCCCCTACCCAGCACCGGGATTACAGATATGTGCTACTGTGCCAGGGGTTTGCACATTTGTTCTGGGAACTGAGCCAAAGCTTTCACATTTATGCGGCCAATGCTTAACCAGCTAAGGTGTCTTCCCAGCCTAAATGGGGTTTCATTTTTTTTCTTTGGTTTTTGTTGTTTGGTTTTTTGTTCTTGTTTTGGAGACACACAGAGATCCTCCTGCCTCTGCCTCCTGAGTGCTGGGATAAAAGGCATGGGCCACCACTGCCTGGCTTTGGTTTTTTTTGTGTTTTTTTGTTTTGTTTTGTTTTTTGTTTTTTGAGACAGGGTTTCTCTGTGTAGCCCTGGCTGTCCTGGAACTCACTCTGTAGACCAGGCTGGCCTCAAACTCAGAAATCGGCATGCCTCTGCCTCCCAAGTGCTGGGATTAAAGGCGTGCACCACCACTGCCCGCTTTTTTTTTTTTTTTAATGTCACATCAAATAATTAAGTTTGTTTACTTTTCTGTTATTCTGTGTCATTCATTCCATGAATTCTAAAACATGTCAAGTTCTTACTAACTGGGAAATGGAACAGGAACCAAAAGCTATTACGGAGCACAACAAATAAATATTGAACACCTCTTTAATGCTTACAAATTTTTGTGAGGCACCTCCCCCCCCCCATCCTCATCTACAGGATACTGCTTAGCCCTAATTTAACCTTAGGAGTAACCTTGTCCCATAACACACTCACAGGAAAAGTCTAGCAAGCTCAGAAAAACTGGCCAACAGCAACAGCCAGGTCTTGTGATCCAAAGATCCATTCTGCTACTGCTTCATGGCTGCCTCCCTCATGGGACTGGGCAGCAACAAAACTGAAAGGGGGCAGAGGGGGGTGGGTGGAGAAGAAAGGGAGTTGGGGATAGAACCCCTCTCCGCCCATGGGACGATGGGACGGGACTCCAGTAGGTGTTTAAAGAACTGTGGTTTAGCAAGCTCCACTCTTCCCATTTATCACAAAGTAGGACGCACTCCCTTGTTATTGGGCCCGGCCGGCCTCCTTTCTACAGAACGCAGCTCAGAGGCCCTGGGTGGGCACATGCCCCACTGCCCACTGGGGGAATCCAGCCCGGTCCCTCGGGGCCCTGGGTTAAGCACAGAATGGTTCCTCCTCCGCTCTAGCTTGACTTCCGGCCCTTCTCGATGCAGGTGCTGCCTGAGCCGGGTCCATCTGACCCATGGCTTTGGGTGTTTTTCCAGCACAATCAGAGATGAGAGAAAAACAAAGTACCAAAGGCCATGTCTGTTTGGGTGGGAACAGCAGGTAGTTCTCATCGCTAGTCACTGGAACATTGTACTTGCGGGATTCTGTCTGCTGTTTTTAAGTCCACTTGAGAACTGGAGACTTTCTGGATGCTTCCCAAGCCTTGAAGCTGACCCCCACCCCTACCTCCACCCACAGTGTTCGCATTGTAATGAAAACACCAACGTTTAACCCGCGGTGTGTAGGGGGTGTGTGGGTGTGTGTGGGTGTGCCTTTCCCAACCCGGGAGGCTTTCCTTGGAAACGCAGCTGACTGCAAAGAACAAAAATTAACAGGCATTAAATTCTGAGTTCAGTCAGAAAGTAGTTTGTTTAAAAACATTTGAACCGATCCTAGCACGGTTGGTTTGCCTTTTTAAAAAAAACAACATTGGACCCTGGTGTGGTGGCTTACATCTGTAACCCCACTTGCCCTGAGCTTGGGAAACTGAGACAGGAGGATGGACATGTGTGTGTGTGTGTCTGAAGCCAACCTGGGTTACAGAGTAAAACACTGTCAAAACAACCAATCAAAGCAGTAAATAAATAAACAAATCTTTAAAAAAAAAATCTTTCCTTGGCTACATCTCCTCCACTTGGCAGGATGGAGAAGCCAGACACCACTAGGGTCCAGAATCCACAAGCATGGGTCTGTTTGTGTAGACTTGTTATCAGTGTGGGCATGCACCCTTGTCTACTTTTCCAGTTATTTTTTTTCACATGTATGTTGCTGTACATTTGTGTTCCTGTCCCTGTGATTTAAAAGCAGCTATAAAGTTGGAAAGTTGGGCTGGGCGTGGCCACTCACAGCTGTAGGTCTAGTACTTGGGAGGTGGAGACAGGAGGGTTGCTACATTTATTTCAAGTTTGGATGGACTGTATATATAGTGAGACCCTGTCTCAAAGGAAGAAAGAAAGAAAGAAAGAAAGAAAGAAAGAAAGAAAGAAAGAAAGAAAGAAAGAAAGAAAGAAAGAAAGAAAGAAAGAAAGAAAGAAACCACAATAACAGAAAAACAAAAGAATTGTTTCAGTAAAAAGACTTTGAGACAGGACATGTCTACTTGCTATTTGTAGCTGGTTTGCCTCCTGGGTCTCCCTTGGTTCTCTTTTCCCAAGCTTTGTTCTTATGAACAGGTGCTCTTTGGTCGTCTGCCCAGTACACCAGCTTGCCTGCTCCTTCCATGGGGTGGCTTGTTCTCACCTCAGTGAAAAAAAAAGTATCCTGTCACACCAGGCGGGGTGCAGAGGCAGGTGGATTTCTGAGTTCGAGGCCAGCCTGGTCTACAGAGTGAGTTCCAAGACAGCCAGGGCTACACAGAGAAACCTGTCTCGAAAACCTAAAAAAAAAAAAAAAGAAAGAAAGAAAAGAAAGTATCCTGACCTTTGTTCCTGGAGGTCCATCCAGCTTCCTGGCCTTGGAGGATGGATCGCCAGCAGTTGCTCAATGGCTGAGCCAGGGGCCAGGGAATGGTTGCCTGCACCTGTATGTAATCCCAGCACTCAGGGGCTGGGGCAGCAAGATAGAGAGACTGGGTCCAACCTGGGCTACATAGTGAGATCTCTGTCTCATTGAGAGGAGTAGGGCAGGGTGGGGAATGAGTAGAAGAAAGGCAGGAATACCACCTCAAAGCGAGGTAATGGGAACAAGCTAATCACAAATAGCCAAAGGATAAGGTAAGAGCTGAGAGCACTGTACGTGTGTGAGTGTGTGCACATGTGTATACAGGTATACATGTTTGCTTATGGAGGCTAGAGAACAACTTTGGATGGTATTACTCCTCAGGGTTTTTTTTTCAGCAGGGTCCCTCTCTGGCCTGGAACCGGCTGAGTCAGCAAACATGGCTGGCTCACTCTCCCCATGGATCCTCCTGCCTGTCTCCTCAGCACCACGATTGCTCATATATTTACCCCACCCTGCCCAAGCATAAACAACCCCCCACTGATACAAAGGGGTGCCTACCCAGCCTTCCACTCAGTGCCTTCTACTGCACTGCAGGGAGAGAGAACTCCAGGGTCCAAGAAAATACAGGAAGTGAAACCACGGGGCACACTGAAACGTGCAATACAAATACGAAGAGCGATGGTGTGGTCTGCTTCACTGACCCAGGCTGCATCGGGTTGGGTTTTTTTCCTACGACTTTTCTTAGCATAGGAAATCCAATTCCCTTGATTCCTCCCACCTTCGGTGAACATCTGTGTGAGGGCTTGCTATGCACTGAGGAAGGTCCTATCCAGGCCAGGCAGGGCCCTTGTCTTTACTAGAGCAGGCTTCTAAAGGGCTGTGCATGGGGGTTGGGGTGGGGGAGACTACAGAGTCACCCCTTAGAAACTACAAGACCCAGGCAATCTATCTTGAAGCGTTAGTTTCCTCTGCTCTCAAATGAGACGCACATGCCCTATTGTCCAGTACAGTTCCTGCCACAAGGTGGGTCTTCAGAAACACACTCCTCCTGGAAAGGCCCTTGGGAATCCCCAAACAATACTCTAAATTTTAGAGTCTAAGCCCGGCATGGTGGCGAATGCTTTTATTCCTAGCACCCAGGAGGCAGAGGCAGAGGCAGAGGCAGATAGATCTCTGTGAGTTCGAGGTCAGCCTGGTCTACAAAGGGAATCCAGGACAGCCAGGGCTCTGTTACACAGAGAAATCCTGTCTCAAAAAAAAAAAAAAAAAGAAAAAAAGAAAAAAAGAAAAAAACCAACTTCAGAGTCTAAAGACTGTGGCTCAATAGAGCAAGTGATCAACAAGTGCTAAGACTCATGTACCAGCTTACACAGCACTCAGGATGCTGAGGCAGGAGGATCACAAGTCTGAAGCCAGCCTGGGCTACACAGTGAGTTCCAAGGTAGCCTGAACAAGAATATGTATGTGCGTTTTTATGTAGTATATGTATGTATGCGAATGCAATAGCCAATCCTGACCTCCAAAAGAGGACAGAGCAAGAAGTGGAAAGGGCAGGCTTCATATTCCCAGTGAGGAGTGTGCAGAGCTACCCCTTAACCCCCCTGAGGTCATTCCCACTACCAGAATTAGGAAAAATGAGACTGCTTCCACCCAGAGACTTGAACCTCAAGGTGTAGAAGACGCTGCTTTTGGAGCAGGTCTATGACCTTGTCTGATAGGTTCGAAGAATTCCAAAGACAGTCAAGTCTAGAAACACAAAGTGCTTCCAAACATAGAAGCCCATGGACCCAAAGTTTTAAGGGGTGTTCTCTGTGTATGCCTGTATCCGTTCATGTATGTTCTTCATACGTGTGTGTGCACCTGTGTGTGGAAGCCAGAAGTCAGCAGATAGTTTCTCCAGCACTGTCCACTCCGTTTCACTTTCACTGTTTTGTTTTGAAGTTTTGTGTATTATGTGTGTATGTATGTGTATTTGTGTGTGTGTGTGTATGTGTGTGTGTACACATGAATGCAGGAGAGCATGGAGGCGGGAGGAGAGTATTGGATCCTCTGGAACTATAGTTACAAGCAGTTGTGGTGGCCCCATGGAGATAGTAGGAACCAAACTTGGGTCTTCTGCAAGAGCGGTCCATGCTCTGAAGCTATCACTCCAGCCCCTTGTTTTTAGTGAAAGGGTCTTTTACTGAACCTGAAACTCACAGATCCATCTAGAGCAGTTCCAGGCATCCTGCTGTCTCTGCCTCTCCAGCACTGGGATTAAGGTATACAGAGCCACCTCTGATTTACAAAGTCTGGATGCTGGGGATCCAGGCCAGGGTCTTCATGCTTATGAAGCAAGCCATCTCTCCAGCTCTAAAATGGATATTTCTTAGAGACAACGGGAGCTGTCAGTCTGAACTTTTGAAGGCTGGAATCAGAGATGCTGGTCACACTGTTTGGCAGCCTCTAAGCCTGAAGTTTTCAGAGGTCTCAGCGGTACACCAAGACTGGGCAACTTTCCAGAAGTACTGAACAAACCCTAAGTTAAGTCAAAGCTTAGCTTCTAGTAGCAATGAATTCTGGTTTTGGTCTCTGTCACCAGACATCTTAAAATGGTCCAGACTAGAGAAAAGATCACCAACTCACTCTGATCTCACATTTATCTCAGCTCACCCTCTTGGGCCTAGAGCTTATAATACTAGTGTTCTATAAAGATATCCCCAGGGGTCCCCCAAGATCTTCTGGGCAACTCCATTCTGAGGTCACTTCAGTTCTGATATGGCAAGAGAAGATGTCAACAACCCTGTCCCTCAGGGGTACCTTCTTTCTCAGCGCCTGTATCTTTGGTTAGTCCCTGGAGCCTTCCCCAGACTTAGCCCTTAAGGCCATAGCAGCCTCCTAAGAGTGCTGGATAAATCAGGGAAAGCTGTTGGGAAATGCTTTGTGGGATGTTTATATCTGTTGGTCCTCAATGGGGAGAGGTGTAGAGGCCCCGACATTTACATTGTAGCCCCCAGGGACATGATTTTTCAATGTTGGTTGCTGACATCACAACCAAGTACTTCTGGAGAGATTCGCTTGCTTGTGTGTTTTCATACTGGATCAAACATTAAACATCCTGAGATCCAAAGGTAAGAGATCTAGCCACAGGGAGTGTTGGGGATTCGGGTCCTGGTGATCTTCACATGCTGACACAGCTCAGCCCTTTTTGGCCCTGACTTTGTCCTGTTGTGGGCTTTCCCATCTGCACCCCATGCTCCTGGGCCATTTTCCTATGGGCCAGGGAAAACAAGATGGGGTGAAGGCACCCTTGCATTTAGGGGTAAGACCTAGTACTCAAAAGGATTCAGAAACTGAGATAGCTGGGTGATACCACAAAGGTGCTAGGGATAAGGGGCCTTGGGCCATGGACCATGGGAACTACAAAGCTCAAGGAGCTGCTGCCTCAGCAGAACCAGCGCTTGAATTTGTTCTTTCAGAACCTCAGTCTCTTCCTCTGAAAAATGGGTGTGATGTGTATCCCGCATTCCCAAGTCAGCCATGGGACCAAATGTGAGCGTGGGTTTTGCCTCCTGAGAAACTCAGGGCAGCAGAATGCTACAGTGGGTGAAGTGGCTTCTTTCAGAGAGGCCACCCTGTTTCCCACCTCAGCCAGAAGGCTCAAAACCCTGAAGAGCTTTTGAGGTGCCCAAGGCTTCAGGACTGTATGGGAAGCACCTGAGGTCCAAGTCCGTTTACAAGAATTTTGTTTTTTGGTTTACAGCTGCTTGGCCGGTCCAAGGAGCAGGTTTGGGTCCTGTGCTCCGCAGACCTAAGGGTTATCTTAGAGTTTATGGGAGAGCATTGTGTGTGGACTGTGGACAGTGCCCTCTAGTGGTCAGTGTTAGCACTACATCCAGTTGCCCTCCACCAGTTTATGCTAAGGGAAGAAGTCTTCCTTTTCCCAACAGTCTCTCTCTCTCTCTCTCTCTCTCTCTCTCTCTCTCTCTCTCTCTCTCTCTCTCTCTCTCTCTCTCTCTCTCTCTCTCTCTCTCTCTCTCTCTCTCTCTCTCTCTCTCTCTTTCCCTCCCTCCCTCCCTCCCTCCCTCCCTCCCTCCCTAGGTTATTTTTATTTTTACTGGTGTGTATGTGTGTGAGTCTATGTCACATGTATGAAAGTGCTCGTGGAGACCAGAAGAGGGCATCTGAAGAGCCCCTAGAACTGGAGTATAGGTGGTTGTGAGCCACTTGTCATGGGTGCTGGGAACCAAACTCAGGTTCGTTGGAAGAACAACAAGCTCCCTTATCATATAAGCCATCTCTAAATCCAGGACATTTTGGGGGGGGCGGGGATTTAGAGATTCAAGGAGGAGGAAGAATAGGAGAAGACGAAGAATAGGAGGAAGAAGAGGACAGAATAAGACCAACAAAATGACCAAGGAGGTATAGGCACCTGAAGCCAAACCTAAGAACCTGAGTTCAATCCCCCGGCCCCACATGATGGAAAGATGGAATCGTTCCCCAAAAGTTATCTTCTGATCCCTATGTGCACACACTTGAGGATGGACAGTCAGAGACGGACACACAAACACACACACAAATGTAACTGAAAAAGAAACCTCTATGGGGACATCGCCTTCTTGGAGAGGCTCTGTTGCCCGTCATCCTAGGGAACAAACAGCTCCTCCTCCCTGTCAGAGTAGCCTACCCTTGGATTCAAGATGCTCGCAAAAGGACACACCGGGTGGTCTCTGTCGCTGGAATCTTGCATAACCAATGCCCATAAGCCTGGCAAAGGTGGCGATGAGACGATAAGGGATAAGGTCAGGGACATGACCGCAGGAGAGGAGTGGGGACGCGATGAGTGGGAGGAGCTCCTAAATTATCCATCAGCACAAGCTGTCAGTGGCCCCAGCCATGAATAAATGTATAGGGGAAAGGCAGGAGCCTTGGGGGTCGAGGAAAACAGGTAGGGTATAAAAAGGGCACACAAGGGACCAAGTCCAGCATCCTAGAGTCCAGATTCCAAACTGCTCAGGGTCCTGTGGACAGATCACTGCGTGGCAATGGCTACAGGTAAGCATGCGCAAATCCCGCTGGGTGTGGTTTGGGACCAAGGGCCCCTGAAGATGGATCTGAGGCTTCTAATGTGAGTGCGTCCCAACTTCTGCCATGTCGGGAATACTCTGGGTCCCTATGGGGATTGGGAGAGATTGGCCATTGCTCCTAGGTCTGTCCTGCCCTCCTGTCTCTCTCTCTCTCTAGACTCTCGGACCTCCTGGCTCCTGACCGTCAGCTTGCTCTGCCTGCTCTGGCCTCAGGAGGCTAATGCTTTTCCCGCCATGCCCTTGTCCAGTCTGTTTTCCAATGCTGTGCTCCGAGCCCAGCACCTGCACCAGCTGGCTGCTGACACCTACAAAGAGTTCGTAAGTCCCCCAGAGATGGGTGCCCGTTTGTGGAAGCAGGAAGGGGCAGGTCCCACCCCATACTCCTGCCCCCAGGAAGTCATTGAGGGAAACTATGGGGTAGGGAAATCTTAGCCAATGCCGTACCATAGTAATGATGGTGACGAGCCACAAGCTGGTCCCTCAGTGACCACCCTTCTTCCAGGAGCGTGCCTACATTCCCGAGGGACAGCGCTATTCCATTCAGAATGCCCAGGCTGCTTTCTGCTTCTCAGAGACCATCCCAGCCCCCACAGGCAAGGAGGAGGCCCAGCAGAGAACTGTGAGTAGTCCCAGGCCTTGTCTGCACAAATCCTCGTTTCCCTCCATGCAGCCCTAGCTGCACTCCAGTCCAGGGACCAGCTCCTCCCTGAAGCTGGGGTAACCTGGGAGTCCCAGGCAGAGGTCACTAGGCAATACACTACCCCTAGCCCCCTTTTTTGCCCCCTCAGGACATGGAATTGCTTCGCTTCTCGCTGCTGCTCATCCAGTCATGGCTGGGGCCCGTGCAGTTCCTCAGCAGGATCTTCACCAACAGCCTGATGTTCGGCACCTCGGACCGTGTCTATGAGAAACTGAAGGACCTGGAAGAGGGCATCCAGGCTCTGATGCAGGTGAGGATGGACTGGGGGTCCCTAGCCTGGGGTTATACCTGGAGCCTAGGTGGGGCTCACTGTCCTTCTCTGTTTTACCGGTCAGCCCTTAGACCCTTGAGAAGGCTTCTTCTTCATTTTCCCTTATGAAGCCTCCAGGCTTTTCCTTTGGTCCTGGGGTGGAGGGAGGCACAGCTCCCGAGTCTCCTGCCCTTCTTTCCCACGACAGGAGCTGGAAGATGGCAGCCCCCGTGTTGGGCAGATCCTCAAGCAAACCTATGACAAGTTTGACGCCAACATGCGCAGCGACGACGCGCTGCTCAAAAACTATGGGCTGCTCTCCTGCTTCAAGAAGGACCTGCACAAAGCGGAGACCTACCTGCGGGTCATGAAGTGTCGCCGCTTTGTGGAAAGCAGCTGTGCCTTCTAGCCACTCACCAGTGTCTCTGCTGCACTCTCCCGTGCCTCCCTGCCCCCTGGCAACTGCCGTCCCTGCGCTTTGTCCTAATAAAATTAAGATGCATCATATCACCCGGCTAGAGGTCTTTCTGTTATGGGATGGAGCAGTTGTGTCAATGTGCATCCTGGAAGCCTGCGAGAATCCTGTGGGCTGATGGAAGAGCAGCCCTGGCTCTCCCTGGGCCACATAGATTCAGCACACCACTTTCTCCATTACACAGAGTCCGTTCCCATGTCATGGTCAAAATCCCAGCTCTCTAGGCATCCAGAAGCCAACAACGACAAAGCCATAGGTCACCCCCATAAAGTACTCAAATGTGTTCCTCCCTCCTCCAGCCAGAATCAGGAAGACCAAATGGCCCCCTGCCCTGGAGATTAGGAAGAAATGAAAGGGAGACGAAGCACAGGAGGGAAACGAGAAAATGAGTAAAATCACAGATTTACTGTTGTACCTAAGTCTAAATGGGTTTCATTCGTATCAACTACACCTGGGAAATGGAGGCAGTTCAAACATGAATTTAGAAGCTGAGCATGGTGGTGCACACCTGCAATCCCAGCATTTAAAGGGCTGAGGCAGGAGGATGGCTGTGAGTTTGAGGCTAGTCTAGGACGTCTGTCCTCTAAATTAGGGTAAAGGTTTTGGAAGAGAGGCTGTAAGATGAAGACTGCAGTAGTAATTCCAGTGGGTACCAGGCAGGGGCTGAGGGATGGTGCAGTTGGTAAGGTGCTTGGCTTGTAAGCATGAGGATCTGAGTTCAATTTCCAGAATCCACATTAAAACAAAGCAAAGCAAACCAACCAACCAAACAAACAACACAAGACCCTAAACAACAAACCGGGGTACAGTGGCAGGAGATTGTAAGCCCAGCTCTGGGGCGGTGGAAGCAGGCAGATTCCTGCTCATTTCATGAACTCTAGGCCAGTGAGAGGCCCTGTCTCAAAAAGTAAGGCTCCGGAGGAATGACATCTGAAGTTGTCACATCTATGTGTACATCTATGTGCACTGCACACACAGAAACGCGCACGCGCACACACACACACACACACACACACACACACACAAATATGTATCAGATAGAAAAAGCTCGTTGGGTGGGGATAAATCACCATTGACACGAGGCTTCCGTGTGAGGGAAAGCTACAAAAGGGAAGGGTGGGGACCTGTGTAACCAGAAGACCGAGGGCCTCACTAAACGGGGGATCCTCTGACCTTGTCACCACTTACCACGGAGGAATAGGTCTCTAAAACCCTCTGAGGTGGGGACATCCAGACTTATATGTGAACATCTGAAGTGAATATCTATAAAAAACATTTTAAATGAAAGCAGGACCTTTCTGCCCTCCTGGAAGGTGAGTCTGCTATGATCCTCAGTCCTTCAGGACAATCTCCCTTGTCCTGTCATTGACAAGGGTATTTTTTTGTTTTGTTTGTTTTTGCTAACTATGGCCCCGATGCTGCTCAAATAGATGACTTTGATCTTGTTGGTGTCAAACTTGTGTAGCAGCTGGATTCAGGTTTAGGTTCAGATGATGTGGCCAAAGCTGTACCTTTGGCCTTCTCTGAGCTGAGAGACCCAAGACAACTCATTCCATTAAAGTATCCTGATTGAAAGGGGTGTGTGTTGGGTGACGGATGCAGCTTAATAGTTATGAAATGTGGTGGTGGCGCACGCCTTTCATCCCAGCACTTGGGAGGCAGAGGCAGGCGGATTTTTGAGTTCGAAGCCAGCCTGGTCTACAGTGAGTTCTAGGACAGCCAGGGCTACACAGAGAAACCCTGTCTTGAAACAAACAAACAAACAAACAAACAAACAAACAAACAAAAAACAGTTGTGAAATGTGCAAAGCATTTTGGAGATGGATGGTGAGGAGCCAGTCAAGGACCACCTGGGGAGAGAGGTGGGTGAGCTCCGGGGTTTTAATTCATGTTTCCCACTAAGAGTAGCAGCTGTGTCTTTCCCCTAGTGGCCTACATGTAGGTGCATCTTTTCTCAGCCTCCCACTCTGACCCCTGGGATCAGGCTGAGCAGGTGCACCAGAAAATCTAGGATGAGGGGACTTGAGGGATGGCTCAGAGGTTTGGAACGCTTGCTGCTCTTCCAGGGCACCTGAGTTCCACTGCCAACACCCATGTTGAGTAGCTCACAACAACCTATGACAGGGGATCCAATACCCTCTTCTGGTCTCTATGTTTACCTGCATATATATGGCAGACACACAGACACGCATATGTACACATAAATAAAAATCATTAATCTTAAATAACAACAACCAGGATAGTACAAAAACCACACGGCCCAGATCTTACACAAGAAATATAAAAGGCTGTACTCATGGCCAGTACAGTGATGGTCTCAGCCCTCACTGGCAACCCGATAAAAAGCTGGGTCCTTTGCTTCAAGGCAGCCTGAGCAGTGCTGGTCCGGTCCCGGTCCCTTTGAGTAAAGGCCTCCCTTGGAGCTTTGCTGCACGCCCACACCCCGTAACATAGTTGTTTCTACAATCACTAACTAACAAGTTCCCTTGACTGATGGTTGTAGTGTGGACATGCTCAACACATAACAGTGAAGATGTAAGTTTTATATTGTGTATTTTTTTGTAACATGGGGGAGGGGCGTAAGGGAGACAATCTTGCTAAGCATCCGAGGCTGGGGTCAAAGTCAGAATCCCTGTGCTCCATTCAGACTTCCAAGTTCTGGGAACACAAGCATGCGCTACCACCCAACCCTGGCACAACGAACTTTGTTTTCTAAATAAGGTCATGCTACATAACTCAGGCTGGCCTTGAACTTGTAATCCTCCTGCCTCATCCCTTTAAGCATGTAAAGACATGCAGTATCAGACAGGCATGATGGTACGATGGTACAAGCCTTTAGTCCCGGCACTTGGGAGGCTGAGGCAAGTGAATCAATGAGTTTGAGGCCAGCTTGGTCTATGGAGGAGTTTCAGAACAGTCAGGGCTACACAGAGAAATCCTGTCTTTGAAAATGAGAGAGGGTCTGGCTCTGTTGTTAAGAACACTGACTGCTCTTCCAGAGGTCGGAAGTTCAATTCCCAGCACCTACATGGTGGCTCACAACCATCTGTAATGGGATCTGATGCCCTCTTCTGGTGTGTCTGAAGACAGTGACAGTGGACTCACATACATAAAAGAAAAAATGAGAAAGACATGCAGTACCACACTTAGTTTAAAAAATTTTAAGCGGTGAAAAGTCTTCCTGGGAGGTAAGATAGACACAGCTCACGCTTGGAAGGATCCCACTGGTGTATGTATCTCAAGTACTCTTTGATTCCTTCAGCCATTCCTGGGTCATTTGCCCATTTTCCCCGCTTGGAGGCGCTGTTGCAAACATTTTGGTCAGCCAAGTTGTACCCAGGCAGTGTTGGCAAGGTCTTGTTTTCCTGGGGCGAAGCTGCATGCTGTTTGCTTTGGGGCAACTCTGCAGTTGCATCGGCCTTGTGTTGCTAGGCAACTGCCTCTTTCCCTGGGTCATTTGGCCCCTATTCCATTTCCCTGTTAGATTTCCATCAGGTGCTTTTCTAGTCCTTAGGACAAAATTACCTCATCTAAGGGGCAACTTAAGGCAAAAGAAGTTTAATCTGGGTCACAGCTCCAGCGCTGGTCCATCATGACAAGGGAAGGTGTAAAAGCTGGGCTGTCCACAATGCAAGGTGACATCTTTCACATCTTGGTGGAGCAGGAGGTAGAGATGACAGGCTGAGCCCAGGATGGTATACCTCCAAGGCCTGCCCTTGGTGACCTGTCTACTAGCAAGCCCTCTAACCCAAAGATTCCATTGGCCCCCTAAAACAGTGTCGCCAGCTGAGGACCAAGCATTCAAACATATAATTTGTAGGAGGAATTTAGCATTCAAAGCACAGCACATCTCTTAACCGGGGGCCCAATGTCCAGAGCTTCCTGCTGCCGAGGTCAGAATATCTGACCCTTGTCTTTCTTGGGAGTAGAAGTCTCTGGCTTTCTGACCAGTAAGTAGGACCAGCAATGTTACAGGTGATTCTGAAGTCGAAATGGCTGGGATCCTTTCGAGGCCATCATTCCAGGGTGTAGGGTAGTGAGTTTGAGGCTAGCCTGGGCTACACATGGATTCTTCTTTTTCACACACACACACACACAGAGAGAGAGAGAGAGAGAGAGAGAGAGAGAGAGAGAGAGAGAGAGAGAGAGAGATTTTGTTTTTTGTTTTTCGAGACAGGATTTCTCTGTATAGTCCTGGCTGTCCTGGAACTCACTCTGTAGACCAGGCTGGCCTCGAACTCAGAAATCTGCCTGCCTCTGCCTCCCAAGTGCTGGGATTAAAGGCATGCGACGCCACGCCGGGCTGAGATTTTTAAAACATGGTAAGTGCCAGGTTAAGGAGAGTAATCAATGGTCTTTTGAATTGTACTAGCAGGTGAGTTCTCCTTTCCTAAAGCATGAAGCCATTTAGCCTGGTCTTAGTCTTCCCATATCTTCTTTAGTGTGTCCTGAAGAGGTAATACAAGTGCTACAGATCTCCCTGATGACCTTGTAGAAGCTTCCTCCCCATGCGCCCCCACCCCATTTGGCTGAGAGATGGCTCAGGGCATGGAGGGACCTAGTCTAGGCCTGGGCAAAGGTCAGTGGTGAGTTTTCAGTTGCTGGTGTTGTAGTTTCATTTTGTTGCCCTGATAAAACTAGATGAAAAGCAACTTAGGGAGGAAAGGGAATGGTTCAGCCTACAGGTTTCAGTCCATGACTGGGGGAGGGCGGGGCAGAAACTGTGAGGAGGAGGATTGCTCCTTGCTGGTTTGCTCAGACTGGTGCTTAGACAGTTTTCTTATGCAGCCTAGGATCACCTGCCCAGGGAATAGCACTGCCCATGGTGGGATGGGCCTTCCTACATTAGTACATAAATAAGCCCACCCTAAGGCAGGCCACAGGATAACCTAATTGGGAAAAACCCTTCAATTGTGACTCTCTTCTCAGGTGACATTAAGCTGTGTCAAGTTTTGACAGTTAATTGAGATAAGGGACATTTATACCATTTCCGGGGATGCCCTGGTCCCAAACTTGAGAGTTTACCAAGGAATGGAGTTCTAGCAGAATTTTTTTCCTGTCCTTTGTCTTGGAAGGAATAGTGCCAATAGTATTAAGAATTGTCTTTGGGGGTTTTCAAAGTCTAGGCTTATGTACCAGGTATGGTGGCACACAACTTTAAAGTCAGTACTGAGAAGACAGAGGCAGGTAGATATTTTATGTATTAAAGGCCAGTATAGTCTACATAGCAAGTTTCAGGCCACCCAGGTTTACATTGACAGACCCTGTCTCAGAAACAAAACAAAAGGTGTAACTATGGAAGAGAGACGCAGGTACTGTCTTATTTAGGGTTTTTATTGCTGAGATGAAATACCAAGACCTAAAAGCAAGTTGGGGTTTATTCGGCTTATATTTCCAGATCACAGTCCATCATGGAGGAAGTTAGGGCAGGAACTCAAGCGGGGCAGGAACCTGCAGTTGATGCAGAGTCCATGGTGGGGTGCTGCTTACTGGCTTGCTCCTCATGGTTTGCTCAGTTTTCTTATAGAACCCAGGACCACTGGCTCAGGGATGGCACCACACACAATGGGCTGGGCCCTCCCCTGTTGATCACTATTTGAGAAAATGCTCTAGAGGTGGATCTCATGGAGGCATTTCCTCAACTGAGGCTTCTTTCTCTATAATGACTCTAGATTGTGTCAAGTCAGTACACAAAACCAGTCAGTACACTAACCTATGAAAGATGTCACATGGAAAGCCGGGCCGGAGTCAGCAGGATCATCTCAGATACCTGGCAGCTCGCCCAACAGGGGCCTAGCAGGGCCATCTGGTAACAGTGGCACCATGTGGCAGTAAGAAGTCACAGCAGTCTAAACCACTAGCTCCCCTTGCTGGGCCTACAAAGCCAATGGCATCGTCAACATTTGGGTTTATGTGCCCTAGGTGGCATCTGCAAATGTGACTGCTGCTGACCAAGTCTGGTGCAGCTAATCCAAGACAGTAAGACTGCTGAGGTCCCTGGATTAAGGTGGTCTGTGTACCTGTCTTAAATCTGCTTCCTAATGTACTTTCCCACATGCTAGCCTTGAGAAGATGACTTTGAGAGGAACTACCAAACTCAGTGTGGAAATTGGCATTGCGAAGGCCTTTCTGGGAATACTGATTTACAAATTTGAAAAACGTTCTAGGTCCTGAGTTAAGACTTTCTCTAAACAAACCACACTTTTCTGGTCATAGAAATAAATGTGCCTTCAGTTTGGACCTGGGTTCCCCCTAAGGCCCATGTCTTAAGGGTTCCCCGACCATGGCACAATTGGGAGGCCATGAAACAAGATGGCACCTAGTGAAATGTCCAGAGGGAATTTCTAGAATTCTGGCCCCTTTGTGTTTCTCTCTTTGCTTCCTTCTTCCATGAAGTGGAAGGCCCCCTCTGTGCTTCCAGCAGAATACACTGCCTCTACAGAAGCCCAAATAAATTGAAGACTTGGAGACTATAGTGAAAATCATTCTTTCTTGTGGGTTGACTTACCTGATATTTGTCACAGCAACAAAAAGTGAGCACATTCCTCGTAGATTCTGTTTGTAGAAGCAAAGACAAACACTGTGTTTGCCACAGGGCCTCTGTTACCTTGTATGGTGAAACCAAAGGATAATTTTTAAAAAAGATTTATTTATTTTTATTTTTAAAAATCTGGCGGGGGTGGGGGGTGTCGAGACAGGGTTTCTCTGTGTAACCCTGGCTGTCCTGGAACTCACTCTGTAGACCAGGCTGACCTTGAACTCAGAAATCTACCTGCCTCTGCCTCCCAATATTTACTTTTATTTATGAGTACACCGCAGCTGTCTTCAGACACACCAGAAGAGGGCATCGGATCCCATTAAGATGGCTGTGAGCCACCATGTGGTTGCTGAGAATTGAGCTCAGTCAGTGCTCTTTACCTCTGCACCATCTCTCCAGCCCCCAAAGGATGATTTTTACACCAAATCCTTAACCTCAGATTCAGGATGGTCCAGGAAGAAAGGGAGACACCCTTTGGTATCTGATCCTGCGTCGTTTCTAGCTAGTATCTGCAAGGTGGAAACTGGGCATGAGTGTGAGCTTTGGTTTTGAGAGCAGGAAAAACAGGCCGCTGACTGGAACTGAGACATCCCTTGCTGTAGGCTAGCTGCTCACATTACCAACTGAAAGCTATCCTCAAAGTTCTGAAACGTAACCATTTATGCTTAACATAACACAAGCTTCACTTACAATAACGGGAAAAGAAACTCATATTCACAAAGCCTATATTATTTTGCCACAGCTAATGTCTCAGTAGACATTTCATGACAGCTCTGGAGCAAAGACCTGGTTTGATGTACTTCAAGCCATCACCTAGGCGGACACAGTCCTTCCAAAGGACAGTGAAAGAAGCTGAGCTGTTACTGCATAGGGTGAACCAGTCACAGAGAATTCCGGTGACAGAACAGAGACCCATCTGTGTGTTAAGCACACTGCCCTGGGGTTGTGTACTTCCATCCTAGGTGGGGCTCTGTGGCACCGACAACGATGAAAACAGGCAATTCTTGTGGAGGGCGAGAGCAAACCTGGGACTCTGCCTCTAACAGAAAGGGATTCAGAGTGTGGCACCCTAAGACCGATTTCATGGAGGTATTCTATCTTCTACATTACAGCTGCCCTCCAAAAGTTAGTTAGGGTGTGATGGTACACACTTGTAGTCCCAGAACTCAGCATGGGGATCACAAGTTTGAAGCCATCTTGTGCTACATAGTAAGTCCTTGGTTTTTTGTTTTCTTAGAAAACTAGGTAAGCTGACTTCACTGACCCAAAGTAAAATTGCAGAGGGTTACACGAGGGTGAGGGTGAAGCCAGCCAGCACCCTTCGTGATGTCAACGGGCACCGTTTGGGGAGCAGGGGAGTACGGTCAGGGGAAGAGGTCTAATTCCTGCCTATTGATTTGTTATCCTATGTATGAAGTCTTGTCCCTGAACTATGAAATAAGTTCCTAGCCAGTCATCCGGAAACCCTGAGCAACGCACGCCAGGCTATTTCTGGTGACCCTTCTCCATTGCTGTTTGAGAGGTGGGCAGTGGGAATAAGAGGCCAGGACAGGGCCTTCTGTGTGCCTGAGAGTGGCCTGGTTAAATACAGAGTAGGAATGAGAGGATCCCTCACCAGATGGAACAATCAGACTGAAACGTCTACAAACTGGAATAAACGCAAAAGAGAAATGAGCTCCAGACAGACTGGCTGCCAGCCACGGGGGCCCGTGAAACCCTGCTTTGGGGGACAAGGGAATGCAAGGAAGTGAAGCCTCACATTGTCTCCGCCTTCCTCCTTGGCCCGCTCTTGCGTCCCTGGAAATGCTGGTAGCTGAAGTCACACTCCAGCAAAGAGTTTGTTTGTGGTCAGCAGAGATGCACGTGGCATTCCTCCGCCCGAATGTCGGAGAACTGACTCTCCTCGCCCTTGCTTTGCTCCCGCTGCCTGTGCATCCGTTTCCTACTGTTTCCTTTGCAGGGCTGGTAATTCAGGTATAATGCTACAGTGATCACAGCCATGCCCAGGGTGAAAATGATGATGATGAAGATGGTGGAGGAGCTGATGCCCTCAGGCAGGCCTGTGTAGGCATAGAAGACACAACTGGGGAAGGCGGGCTGAGGATGAGAAAATCATTGTCCCAAGCCACCAAGCCCACATCTTCTCCAGCCCAGGAGCATCTCTCTTCCCTCCACGCTTGAGGGAGAATCCCAAACCCCTAGGGGGCCTCCCTACCCGAGCCTGGTGGGGCCCTGGTGCAGCGGGTACCTTGGACAATGACAGTGATGTCTTTGCTGATGGAGCCGAGTGGGTTGGTGGCTGTGCAGCAGTAGGTTCCCGTGTGGTTCTGAGTGGCCTTCTGAGGTACATCAAGGTCAAAGATCATCCCATTCCAGACACACACCAAAGCTGGAGTGGGGTTTCCCTCTGGGATGCAGGCAAGCATCTGATCCATCCCTTCTACCCATATCTGGTTGCCAGGGCAGCGGGATTCCTGAAACCTTGGTTTGTCTGCAAGAGAGGCCCGCCAGGAGCCCAGTTCTATGTCCCATTCCCTTCTCACTTCCGTTCACAGCTCCTCTCCCCATCAACTCAAACTCTGCTCCCTCAACCCAGCACTTTCTTCCTCACAGAGAAGAGAATCAGCCCCCTGCCTAGACCCAAGCCTCTCATCCCCCCCCTCCCCTACCGTACAGGATATGAGACGCAGCCTAGGCACTTTTGGGGACTCAGCTAGGTAATAATGCAGCCTTGCCAGTGAGAACCAGGGGACTTTCCCATTTTAGCTTCTGGATGGGCGAAGGGTCACCTCAGAAATAAGGATTTCCTTATTTTCCAAAACACAAATCTTTTTTTTTTTCCAGAGCTGAGGACCGAACCCAGGGCCTTGCACTTGCTAGACAAGCGCTCTACCACTGAGCTAAATCCCCAACCCCAACACAAATCTTGATATGGAATTTTGGAGGTTTCTCTCCCTAGCGTCAGCCTCAGCTGTCTCCTCTTATGCTGTGTCCCCCGGCTCCTGGTCTCCACTAACAGCGTCTGACTACAGGAACCCCTCTCCTGTCTGGGCTGCCTCTCCCATCTTGTTCCCACTCACCTTCCTGAGGGCAAGACAAGCTTGGTGAGAGTTCACTTTCTTTTCTTCTCTGGGTTTTTCCAACTAGAAAAGTGTGGTCCTGCAACTAACAAGGCTGCTACCCAACTCTCCTTAAGGGAAACTAAGTATCTTGCCTTTGTCCAGGGCGATGGGGCCTCTACTCACATAAGACATGAAGCTGGCTTTCCGTGGTCCTGACCAGTCGCTGGCCTTGTACCTCCAAAGAGGCCTCGCAGGACAGAGTCCGGCCGTCATCTTCCTCCCTGGCAGTAAACAGAAGCCAGGCAGGCTCCCCAGGGGCAGAGTGGTTTAGGGATCCCTGAAGCCGAAGAGTAGGGCTAGGTGATGTTAACACGTGACTTGAGCAGGTCACATTAACGTCCGTCCCTGCCAGAGGGTAAGCATCTTCTATCTCCAGGATTGGTGGCGGGAAACCTACAAAGAAAGGAAAAAGAACAGTGGACACATTTTCCAGCCTGGTACGCACTTTTGTCCTCTTCATGCTGGAGGTCTCCTCGGGTAGATGATGTAAGGAGGGACTTGGGAAAGCATCGTTGATCCTGTAAAGGCTCAGGAGAGGGGACAACAATGTATTTTAAGGACTGGGAGCTTCCCTTCACACCTGGCCACATTAGGCCAGGTCCCTTCTGAGAGGACAACAGGATGTCTCCTTGTTGTGCAGACTTTTTACTCAGTTCAAAGGCTTATTCTAGAATGAAGTTCAAGCATCTACAATTTCCCTATCAGCAGAACAGGTTAGAAACTGAAGATGAAGGCCACACAGAGCTGCTGTCACGATCAGGTCTCTAACCAACCTCCACCAGAGAAAGAGGAAAGCTAATGCTGACTTAAGAAGACGCCCAGCAAAGGGTAGCAAGGATAAATATCTGCAGCCAAGGCCATGCATATTGCTATGAAAACTCTCCCTAGCAGAGACCCTATATGGAGAAGGGGCGAGGTCACTTACTGTAGACATACACTAGTTTCCTTGTTTTCTGCTCCACGGGACCCAGAGACACAAGGCAAGTCAGTTCCTGGTCACCAGTCTCCATGGCCTGAATGGTGGCACTGGCCCATGCTGCATCTTCCCTCCAGGACGAGAAAGGGCTCAGCTCCTGGTCTTCCAGGAACATTCGGAAGACAGCTTCCTGGGCTGGAAATACTCTGGTCACCTCACAGCTCACAATCTCTGCCTTCCCAACTTCCAGCAGTGAAGGCACCCAGATCTGGGGATTCTGAGAGAATTCTGCCAAGTAATGGAGAAAAAGAAAGGAGGAAAGCCACAGTAACATGTCACATGGGTCGCCATGGAAGGGAACAGGGCTGATGGCGAACTAGAGGTGAGGCTCAGTCACCCTCACCCCTAAACCACGTGGGAACAGAGTCCCAAAGGGCAAAGCAGGCCCTGGGCTCCCTTCATGACTGCACTCTGACTCACCAAAGATCCGGAGTTGCTTGGCGGCTGAGCTGCCGTGAAACAACCCCCCACCATGTGGGCTCAGATCCAGTTCTGCTCGGCAGGAGAAATTATGCCTGTCATTGTCCCGGTGGGCTCTGACAGTGGCGGTGACCTCGGCTCTTTGGGATAAACTCAGGAAGTCTTTTCTGTGAAGTTCTTGGTCACCCTGGAGGAGGGTGAGGGTGAGGCTCTGCAGGGGTGCCACACTAGGTACATGACACGTCACTGTGAAGGCTTCATCCACGGCCACCCATTCAGGCTGCAGGTCCAGCGTCACCTGCTCTGGTGGCTCTTTAAGACAAAAAGGCAAGCCTCCATGAGGCGGCACTCACCTCCAGAAGGAAATGTCTCAGCGGAAAGTGACTGTGACCCTCAAAGCTTCGGAGATGAATTAGCCTTCCAGCTAGCTCCCTGTCTGCTGAAGGTGGCCATGGCCAAGAATTGTGACAGTTAGCAGGAAGGCCTCTGCTCTGATTATTCTGGCCACTCTGGGACATTTTGTTTCTTATCAGAGAGGTCTCAGAGGCATAAGAAGCTTGGTGGGTAGGTCTTTAGCAGTCAATGAAAACTACACTCATCCCCACAGAGATCCTACTCATTCTTACCTTTGCAATGCAAGATGGCCCCCTGTAGGATCCTGCCTACCAGTCCCAACACCTCAGAGCCCCTTTCCTGCTCTGTAGGAGGGCCGCTCAGGGCCTGCACCACAGGCTTCTTTCTCTAACTGCCCATCTGTCCCTCATCCTCTGCTTAGCGTAAGAGCTGGCACTCATCTTACACTTTTCTGGCCACGCTGAGGCTGGCATTCTTAGCATCTGCTCCCTGTCTGATCTGTGCCTTCTTTTTTGTTTGTTTGGTCTTTTGTTTTTTGTTTCTTTCGAGACAGGGTTTCTCTGTATATGGCCCTGACTGTCCTGGAACTCACTTTGTAGACCAGGCGGGCCTCAAACTCAGAAATCCACCTGCCTCTGCCTCCCAAGTGCTGGGATTAAAGGCATGCGCCACCACCGCCCGGCTATCTGTGCATTCTTAAGGATGCCCCATGGCTTATGCTGTAAACTCAGAAGGCAGCCTGTACAAAGGGAGAGAATCCTGACAGTATGGTTGAATCTTTACTTGGTGTATTGGTGTGTGTGTGTGTGTGTGTGTGTGTGTGTGTGTGTGTGTAAAATTCTCTCCCCTAAGAAAACTTCCTAATTCTTCTTAGAGGATGCCTTCCTATCTCCCCACTCCTCTCTTCTTCTAAGTCTTCCCTCCACCGTACTCACGGTACATGGTGATATCAAGCACTGTGTCCTTCTGCACCCCTGAACAAGAGAAGAAGCACTGCAGCACCGAGTCCTCTGTGATGTCCTCCAGGAGAAACTCCTTCCACTGGGACCCTTTGCTTAGCTGGGTTTTCTTTAAGAAGGTCTCAATTCCACTGGGCCCAGGGTCTGGGCAGGTGGTACTGCAGTTGACCGTTAGGGAGTGTCCAAACTCTACCAGGGCCTCATTTGGATGGACAGATACCTGAAACAGCTCCTCGGTGGCCCCTGAAAAGAAGCACACATGCCAAAAACGCTGGGGAGATCAGGAGATCCAGAATGCATTGAGAGGCCATTCTGTCATTTCGACCTAGGTTAGAGAAGAGACAACCTGCCAAGAATAACTAAGTACAAGGATCTGGTGAGTTAGCCCTTGCATCACCAAGGGCAAGTCTGGACCCTGGTCTCACCCCTACCCTCCTGTTCTGTGGTCTAGATCTTGCCACAGATTTTGAAAAGTCACATGCTGGAAAGCATTCTCTTTGTAAGCTTCTAGAGATCTTCGTAGCTGTCTGGGATCAGGCACTAAAGACCCTAGTGGGGCCTTCATTCTTACACTCCAAAGCAGTATTTCTCTCAAATGATAGTTAAAGGCTACCTTCTCCAGAATCACCTGGAATGGCTGTAGAACTGCAGACTCCAGCTGCACGTCAGAGTGACTATCCACCAGCGAACGCCCAGAAATATGCTTGAGAACAAAACAAGCCTCGTGGGAGCCCTCCTCTACATAGGACCATGGGAACAAATGACCTCGAGATAGCTGGGATTAAAGTGTGTGTCACCACCGCTACCAGGGCATGTTCTCCTTTTCATTCAGTGCAGGCTCTCTGCCACCCACAGTGGGCGGGCGGGTCTTCCCACGCCAATGAAACAAATCAAAACGATCCACCACGAGGCAAGCCCAGAGAGAGGTTCATCTCTCAGGACCTCCTAGCTCCAATCAAGTTGAGAACTGAGATTCACCATCACCCCATCCCCTTCTCCGTGATCACCCATGTGTGTCCTGGCACGTAGTGACTTAAGAAATGTGTCTAGATACCTTCACCTGGACAAGGGATCAAGGCCAGCAGTGTCCAGACACCCAACAGAAGCATTTTCATTCTTGGGAGAAAGTCCAAAAGCTGGGGAATAAGGAAAGAAAGAAGAGCTGGAGAGATACAGTTTCATTAAATTTCCATAATAACTTACGTGTATTAGTGACTTCCCTGTGTATGTGCCGGTATACCACACATGTTCCTGGTACCTGTGGGGACTCAGCCTGGCTCTCCTGGGACTGGAGGTATAGAAGACAGTGAACAACCCTGGAGGGTCTGGGAATCCAACTCCAGGCCTCTGCGAGAGCAACCAGTGCTCTTAACCTCCAAGCCAATCTCCAGTCTGGAGAATAATTTTATAAATAAAGAGGTGTAAAAGGAAGTGATTTGCTGTAGTTCCTGCCTACAGTCAAGCACCTGAGGTGGAAGCAGGGGGATCAAGGTCACCCTCCTTTACTGTCCCTGGAGAGTTGGGGGTTAGCCTGGGCTACACGAGACTTCATCTCAAAAAAAAAAAAAAAATTAAGGACTGGAACACACACACACATATATTCATATATTTATGTTCACCCATATTTTATATATGTGCGTGCATGCATGTGTATGAAACCAGAAACTTCACTATAGCAAGACTCTCAGTGTGGTCTTGAAAGAACTTCCTGCAGACAACTGATTTAAGTTTGGTCCTTGTTCAAGGACAGGGAAGGCATAAGGAGGACGGGAATGTATTGACTGTATTGTACATATCCTTTTCCTAGTTTGTCTTGTCTATTAAACTGAGTCCAAAAAAAGTGTGTCAGAAAGGAACCATTAAACATGGTGATTGGGGAGATGAAATCTAGTTGGCCGTGTTCAGTGCAAAGTGACCCTGAACCCAGCGAACACAGTCACTGGAAGCTTGCTCTCTGATAGAAGAGAGAAATGTTTCCATCTGGCCTCTTCAGAACCTCTGTGAAACATCTCTCAAGATCATTGTCTCTCCCTGGTTCGCCACCACATTCAACAAACAAATGGCTCCCCTTCAGCTGGCTCCACTTATGTCGTCCAGGTCCATGCTTGGGTCACCTGTCCCTGTTCTGTTTCTTTTTATTCAAACAAAACAAAACCCCATCTAAACTAACTTCTTCTGGAAGTTTCCCCCATTCCCGTTTCCTTCCCTCTTTGTTTGTTTCTCCCAGGGAACACAGCTTAGGCCTCTGGTATGCTAGACAAGTGTTCTACTCTGGATCTCATCTCCAGCCAGCCAGGAGCCTTCTTGCTTTGTTTTGATTTGGAGGTTGTTTTTTGTTTGTTTGTTTTGTTTTTTTGAGACAGGGTTTCTCTGTATAGCCCTGGCTGTCCTGGAACTCACTTTGTAGACCAGGCTGGACTCGAACTCAGAAATCTGCCTGCCTCTGCCTCCTGAGTTCTGGGATTAAAGGCGTGCACCACCACATCCGGCTTGTTTGTTTTATTTTGGTCTTTTTTTGTACATATGTAGCAGGCATATCAAAAGTAATACTTCCAAGTGAATGTTACTTTTCCAAAATAACCACTTTAAGAGCCAGCACACTTTAAGTTCTTCCTAGCACTTGGCAGGCAGAGACAGAGGCAGGTGGAGCTCTATGAATTCAAGGCCAGCCTGGTTTACATACTGAGTTCTGGGCCAGAACTTATTCCAAAGATGATATACCATTATTAAAAAGTCTGTTGGAAGTGATTTATAACTAGCTTTTAAGTTACACAGGAAAAATCATTTTCTTTATTAAATTCTTCCTTTGTGTGTGTGTGCAAAAAAAGAAAACAGTGTTAGCCACGGGAGTTTCCAAACTTAGTTCCAGTGACTTACAACTCTTTTCTTGTTTGTTTTTGTTTTTGTTTTGTTGTTGTTGTTGTTTTCAAGACAGGGTTTCTCTGTGTAGCCCTGACTGTCCTGGAACTCACTCTGTAGACCAGGCTGACCTTGAACTCAGAAATCTGCTTGCCTCTGCCTCCCAAGTGCTGGGATTAAAGGCATGCGCCACCGTGCCCAGCTGATTTACAACTCTTTCCTAAGAGCTGTCGTTATTTAAGGAAGAATACCTTAACTAGACTCTGAATGAATTTTTTGTTTGTTTGTTTGTTTGTTTGTTTGTTTTCGAGACAGGGTTTCTTTGTGTAGCCCTGGCTGTCTGGAACTCACTCTGTAGACCAGGCTGGCCTCGAACTCAGAAATCCACCTGCCTCTGCCTCCTGAGTGCTGGGGTTAAAGGCGTGTGCCACCACGCCCAGCATACTGAATTTCCAAATGTAAGCTGGATAACAATTCCGAAGGAAATGTCCCCAGACTGGACAGAAGGCATTCATGCATTTTTTTTTTTTTTTTTTTTTTTTTTTTGGTTTTTCGAGACAGGGTTTCTCTGTGTAGCCCTGGCTGTCCTGGCACTCACTTTGTAGACCAGGCTGGCCTCGAACTCAGAAATCCGCCTGCCTCTGCCTCCCGAGTGCTGGGATTAAAGGCGTGCGCCACCACGCCCAGCTCATTCATGCATTTTTATAAACGTATTGTTGAGCATGCCAGGCTCCAAGTAAAATGGGGAAGAATCAGCCAGGTGCTGATGGCCTTTAACTTCAGCACTGAGAAGGCAGAGGGAGATGGTTCTCTCTGAGTTCAAGGTCAGCCTGGTCTAGATAGTGAGTTCCAGGACAGCTATGGCTAGACAGTGAGACTCTGTGTCAAAGAAGAAAGGAGGGGGGGGGGGGAGGAGGAGGAAGAGGGGGGAGGAGGAGGGGGGGAGGAGGAAGGAGAGGAGGAGGAGGGGGAGGAGGACGAGAAACACCTTTATCCTGTAGAAATGGATTCCTTATAGTAGGAAAGGCAAATGTAAAACGATACCTTTGCTAAGTGATGTAATGACAGGTTAGACCCAAGGATGTGCCTCAGTTGCAGAGTCCTTGTCAGTCATGTATTGCATTCAAACGGTGGCATGGTGGGTGGCAGATGGCCTCAATATTTTGTAAATTTTCCATAAGATGTAGAAAATATTGGTTGGGGATATGGAGGACCTGAGTTCAAATAAAAATCTGGACGTGGCCATGCAAGCCTGTAAACCCAATCCGGGCGTGGTGGTGCACACCTTTAGCCCCAGCACTTGGGAGGCAGAGGTAGGTGGATTTCTGAGGCCAGCCTGGTCTACAAAGTGAGTTCCAGGTCAACCAGGGCTATACAGAGAAACCCTGTCTCAAAAAAAACAAAAAACAAAAAAACAAAAAAACCCCAAAAAACTAAAAAAAACAAAAACAAAACCAAAAAAAAAAACCTAACAACTAACAAGCCCAGTCCTAAGAAGGGCCAAGACAGGCTTGCTGGGGCTTGTCGGTCAGCAGCCTAAGCTGAGTGAGAGATGCTGGCTCAAAGGAACAGATACACTGCAGTCAAACTGGTTGGGTTTCCCTATAGTTGCTACTAGTATAGGTCTGTGCCCCTCAGTAGACACAGGGAAACAGGGAAAAGTGAGGGTTCTTTTTGGTCATCACCCCATCACCCCTCATCTCCACACCTGTGTTTATCCTTCCTTCCTTCCTTCCTTCCTTCCTTGTTTCCTTCCATCCTTTCTTTCTTTCTTTCTTTTATTTTGAGACAGGATCTTGCTCTATAGCCCAGGCCAATCTGTATTTATCCTGGGCTGACCTTGAACTCACAGTCCTCCTGACTTGGTTTTTCCAGCGCTGTGTTAAAGGCTTGTGCCACCATACCAGGTTCCCAGACACTCTGTGCGCTATGCTGTGTCATGCCCTCCTCCCATCTGCCTGTCACATCCACAGCTCTAATCCTTCATCATTTCGTCAGCACGCATATGATCTGATTCTGAATGAGCCAGCACTCAGCCTACACTTGTCTGGTCACTCCAAGGCTGGCAGCTCACTTTATGGTCTATGTATTCCTTGGGTTTATTCTGTAAAATATATCCCAACTTAGAGAACTTAAACTGGGTTTTTTTCCTTTGGCTTTGTTGTTTTTGAGACTGCCTCACGAGGCCCAGGCTGGCTGGCCTTGAACTTGCTATGTGGCTGTGGATGACTTTGAACTCCTGATCCTCCTATCTCTCCCTAATGCTGGGACTACAGGAGTGTAACACCAGGACCAGCTAGGATTAAACTACTGGAAAGTTCAGGCCCAGGGTCCAGACCCTTGGGGATTGACTGTGGGACAGGATGTGTGAGGTATGGCTTCAGCCACATCCTGTGCTTTGGACGTTGGGTTCTCGAAGCCCGAAGCCCATTCGCATCCAAGTGTTCCTGAGATTTCTCCTAAGCGGGAGCCTCCTCCTCTCTGCCTGGGAGCCACCCCCTCCTCCCCTTGCTCTCTGCTCATCTCTTAGGAGGTCCCCTTACCCTGACTGCTCTCCCTTCAGCTCTCAGCACCCACAATGCCTGTCCATGCCACTGTTTTCCTTTCCTATCCGACACATCACCTCTAACACATTTATGGTGGCCATGCCCTGTAAGTGTTACCACAGAGAGAACCTAAATAACTCCCCCTAATTTCAGTTGTTCTCTGTTAACTTAAAAAGCCACTCACTGTGAAGGTCACACAGTGTAGCAATGCAGTGTTGGCCTCCCAGTTATAGATTGCAACTGACCACAGAGTTAAGAATGGTTGCCTAGGTTACTTTTTTTTTTTTTTAAAAACATCCTGAAGACTGTTTCGACTGAAAGCACTCTTCACTCCAGCCTTGGATGAGTGATTGGAGAGAATAAAGAGGCCTGCCTCTGTCTTCAGACAGTGTTGCATGCAGATATATGGGACCATTTGAAAACACTTCAGTTCAAAAGGATAATACGGGGTTAACTTGACCTAGAGCCCACCCCCCTTTAAAGTCACCTACAGCAGTGGTGACTACAATCATCAGGCCATGAAATTAGCAAAAAGGGACAGCACTGCCTAACCCTGAGTCCTGGAAAGTTCTGACTTTGTCACAGAAAACATGACCACTACTATCAGCAGCTCTGAATTGAGAAGCATCTTTGGCCACTGAATAAAGATCTCTCTTGCCAATGGCTTGTGGTGGTGGTGGTGGTATGCCAGGAACATTTTTCCAAGTTTCCGCTGTGTCTCTCTTCCCTGAACTAAAAGGCTGTGTCTGGCCGGGCGTGGTGGTGCACACCTTTAATCCCAGCACTTGGGAGGCAGAGGCAGGCGGATTTCTGAGTTC
Source organism: Mus caroli (assembly GCF_978045245.1). Lineage (NCBI taxonomy): Eukaryota > Metazoa > Chordata > Mammalia > Rodentia > Muridae > Mus > Mus caroli. The sequence goes on from NW_028227268.1 coordinate 15,859,048, forward strand.
GAGGTCAGCATGGTCTACAAAGTGAGTTCCAGGATAGCCAAGGCTACACAGAGAAACCCTGTCTCGAAAAACCAAAAAAAAAAAAAAAAAAAAGGCTGTGTCTGTCTTCCTTGGACTATAAACACCATGAAGGAAGGGCCTCTTGTTTTATCCACTGATGGGTTCCTACAGACTGGAACGGTTATAGCAATTACCAATGGTGGAACCAAAGGAAATATAAACTGATACTTGTGGGAAGGAACACTTGGATGGGGATCAAAAGGCCAGCTTTTGCTGGTAAGGAGGTTCCCTCTAGCTGGGAAAGTGGCATGCATACAGTTGAGTCTGAAGGCATTTAACGGCAGTATTTAAAACACTTGTAAATAGATGGGAACCAAATACTTCCAGGCGTGTTGGCGAACTCCCCCACCAGCTAGCTGATCCTCTCCTGGATTTCACAAGTACAAACCGACATAAATCCAAGCAAACCAAATAGGACCCAAATCCTCACTGAGTCAAAGCGGTCGTCTTGTCCCTCTTGCCTCACTGCCGAACCTTCCTCGATGCTTGGGGACCTCAGACTGAACAGCGACATCGCCAACGCACTTGAAACCGCCACGTGCGGCAACCGTTGAGTCCGCGCTCCTGCAAGGGGCGCTGTGCGCCGGTGCTGCGCCGAAGTTCCCTGATCTGCCCAGAAACTCATGACGCTTACTCAGCTTCTTAACAGGATTGGCTGAGAGGAGAAGCGTGAACAAATAGCTTAAAAAGCTGGGTGCTTCGGAAGAGTAGGGAAGCCATCTCCTGCTTCGAAGGGAGTGCGGATTTGTCTCTAGACAATCGCTACTGAGCGAGGCTTGGTGGTGCAGACCCATAACCCTTGCTTATGGGAGCTGGTAGCAAGAGAAATACCAGTGCAAGGTCATGCCTTGATACTTGGGCTGTTGGTAGACAGTAAGCTAGGTGGGGACAGTAAAGTCAACCATGCCGCACTAAGTTGTTTAGACAGGCTTTTCCAAAAGTTACCGGCGTTTAGACTATGTAGAGCGGTGGGGCCCTTTACAGGCAATCCTGCGATCACGTGATACAGCAAAGCAGGGCTGTTCCCAAAGTCGGGATGGAAGGGAAGGTGGAAGCGCCTCTCCTATCTCAGACTCAGCTCAGAGTCCCTGAGAGTTCTGAGAAGCCCAGAGAGCCACATTCTGAAGCCCCCTGATGAAGATGAAGTGAGGACACCCGTGTTCGTGGATGGAAGTGTCCTGATTTGCTTTCTCGGGGGAGGGGGGGGGGAGAAGAAATGCCAGAGGATTGGCTAGGGTGGCCCATGCAGGAAGCCAGTTGGATGGGGAGAAAGACATGCTGAGGAGCTAGGAAAGATCTGGGAAAACACAGAAGTCAGTGATTCAAAATGGTGGTGATGGTGGGGTGGTGGTAGTGGTGGAATTCCGATGACGGTGGTGTCGAGAAAGAGAAAGCTCTAAGCTGTTGTCACCACCTTGCCTTTTATCCCTATCACGGACCGGACTCTAACCCTTCGAAACCATAAGGCCAATTAAATGGGTTTTGTTTGTTTTTTAAAGATGGGGTGTCTTTGTGCAACAGTCTTGGCTGTCCTGGAACTGCTTTGTAGACCAGGCTGGCCTTGAGCTCACAGAGATCCACTTGCCTCTGTGTCCTGACTGGGACCAAAAGTCTGCACCCCCCACAGGCAGTTTAAGTGTTAACTTTTCTAAATTGCTTTGGTCATCACATTTTGTCACAGCAATACAAAAATAGCCAATACCACTGGAAAGCAACTTTAATGTACGAGCTATGTCTCCATCCCTGCAGCATCCTTTTTACTGACCATGTAACACTGTTTCATGGGTATTATCTGATTCTCTGTTGTCAGACACCGATGCTGTTACATGATATAAAGAAAACACTAGGATGATAACAGCAAGCCTTGGCTCTACAGAGCAGCAAGTCAAACTTGGCTGACCCCACAGAAGATTCACAGGCCAGTTCATGCATGCTTAGCTTTCCTGCTCTTTGAACAAAGGAGCTCTTCCCCCATCTTTTGGAGACAGGATCTTATTATGTACACTGTAGCCAATAATGAAACTGACCTTCCACTTCTCCGGCCTTCACCTCCCAAGTGCTGAGATTACAGGCATGCATGACCACACCCAGCTTTATGTGGTGCTAGGGATGGGAGGCAGGGCTCCATGCATGCTAGGCGAGCACACTGCCAACCCGGTTATATTCCTCAGTCCAGAGCAAAGAAGCCGATATGATACGCTAGCTTAGGAAGTAGAAGAAAACATCTGGCAAACACTCTGATGGCAGAACCCAAGCAAAGCTGTAAACGTTACAAGTCATTTTTTCCTTCCAAAAGAGCCTTTCCAAACTCCATAAGCTCCTCTTTGCCAAGCCTTTGTCACTGCAGCCCCAGAAGCAAATTAAATGAAGTTTCTTGGGATGTTCCAGGATAGGAAGCTGAGCTCCTAGGACCTAATTCCATGTTCTTTTACATCAGCTTCTGGTCCCTCCACTGTCTGCAGATTCTATACTTTAGATTGCCTGTTAAGACTATGTATGTAAAGACTGTGATCACAGAAGAGGTGTGTGTGTGTTTGTGCACTTCCAGGGCTTTAATTTTCAAATGGCTGCCACTAAACAGGTGCTCTGAACCAAAGTCACTTGAAGGTGCCTTTCTGGAGACAGACCCCCCCTCCCCCCATTCTCTCTGCCCAGATGGTCTAGTTCTTAGGTAACTGATCCAGACCTTACTTTTCATATAAGTAATTCATGCTGGCTTTGGTCTCAAGACCCTCCTTCCCTGACATTTTTGGGATCTGCTACCATCTCTGAAAGTTCAAAAGCTTTGTGACATACAAGTGAGATCAACCCACCTACAGGTCAACTCTTTTTTTTTTTTTTTTTTTTGGTTTTTCGAGACAGGGTTTCTCTGTGTAGTCGTGGCTGTCCTGGAACTCACTCTGTAGCCCAGGCTGGCCTCGAACTCAGAAATCCGCCTGCCTCTGCCTCCCGAGTGCTGGGATTAAAGGCGTGCACCACCACGCCCGGCTCAGGTCAACTCTTTATTGGACAAGTTAACAAAAGCAGTTTAGTCAAAAAAGCCCATGTTATCTTTGGCCAGCCTGGTCTACAGACCTAGTTCCAGGACATCCAGGGATACACAAAGAAACCCTATCTTGAAAAAACAAAAAAGAAATACAGAATCTTGCACCCTGCCCCCATTTCTTTGAACCATAAACCACATTTTAACAAAAAGCTCAGATTTCTTTTGATATAGGGTCTCCTGTAGAATCAACTGGTGATGTAGCAGAGAACCATCCTGAACTTCTGGCCCACCTGCCTCCTCCTGTGTGCTGGGATTTTGGGGATGCACCACCATGTAGTTGGTGCAGTCTGGGGTTCAAGGCCAGGGCTTTGTGCATGCTATAACCTGAGTTACACCCCCTGACCCGATTCTGAGGATTTTCAGTGCCTAGTTAAGTAGCAGCACTATCCTATACCATGGGGAGGAGATACCAACAGAGGGTAGGTCTATAACATAGCCGAAGCCAGAGGTTTCTGAAAAGGTTCTCAACTTTTCTTTTCTTTACTTTTGGTTTTTCGAGACGGGGTTTCTCTGTGTAGTCCTGGCTGTCCTAAAATTCACTTCGTAGACCAGGCTGGCCTTGAACTCAGAAATCCGCCTGCCTCTGCCTCCCAAGTGCTGGGATTAAAGGCGTGGGCCACCACGCCCGGCTGGTTCTCAACTTTTCAAAACTAAGTCCTATACAAACTGGATAAAACTTATTTCAGTACCTGGAGTTCTCTTAGCATGCAAAATCCCTTCACCTAAAAACATTTTCTGCGAAGTAAATTACCAGGCTTCCTTAAAGTAAGGCACCGGCAAAGTTAGTGCAGTTAAGTACTCGGAGCTGGGCCAAGCCAAGCTTTCACTCAGCTGGGTCAAGTCTGAGGCCGCCCATGTCCTCGGAAGCGCAGAGCAACCAATACAGGCTTCTGGGGGTAGATGGGTGGGTGGGTGTGGGGTGCTGGATGTGGGGTGCCTTACGCCACCGGCCCGGAGATGGGCTCTTAAAAAGTGGTTGGCGGCTTTCCTGCCGCGGATCGCTTATTTTTAAGGCTTGAAGACGCAGAATTGACGGAACCGTTTTGGAGGGGCCATATCGGGGATTTCGAAGAGGCAGCAGCACTACGGAGCAAACAGCAAACACGTAACAGTTCGGACGGCCCTACGCGACCTTCGAACTCTGACCCCCGGCCTTTCTCCTCCGCGCTTCCGCGTGCAGTTTCCGCTCCTGCTCCTCCGGGAAAAGGCGGCCTCCCCAAAGGGCGGGGCTCTAAGGCCGTCAGTTATGGGAGGTGCTGGTTTGAGGCGGGTCTCGCGAGGGCGGGATTTAAAGAGGCATTCTCGATTGGGTTGCCGGGCAGGGGCGGGGTCTGCAGGGCCTGGGTTGGGCGGGGCTGGGAGTTCGTAACCGCCTCTGGGTAACTGGACCCGGGCGATCAAACCTCCGGAGGCCGGGAGAGGCCTGCGGGCTTGCCGCACATCCCGGATCTGGAGTATCCCTGGCAGGAGCGGAGTCAGAGGGGCTGCGGGATCCTAAAGCCGGGCTGCGAAGAACTTGCGAACTTGGAATAGAAGATCCCGGAACCCGGTAGTAAAATCGGGAAGTCCCGGATCGCGGAACGAAGCTCGCGGAGCGGACTCAACACGGAGACCGGAGGCCGGATCGCTGCACCGCGGGACGGGACAGAGTGATGTCGGGCCGTGGCGCGGGCGGGTTCCCGCTGCCTCCGCTGAGCCCCGGCGGCGGCGCCGTTGCCGCGGCCCTTGGTGCGCCGCCTCCGCCTGCGGGACCCGGAATGCTGTCCAACCCGGCGCTCAGGGGCCCGGGGCCTTCTGGAGGCATGGGGGTACCGGGGGCCGCCGCCTTCCGCCCCATGGGCCCCGCTGGCCCCGCGGCGCAGTACCAGGTGAGGAAGGCAGGCGAGCGGCGCCGCGAGGGCGCCGGGTCGGTCTCCCTGGGGCCTCAGGTGAGGACAGGCGGCCCAGGGGACACTGCAGGAGGAACTGTCGAGGGCTGGTGGCGGGCAGGCCAGAGTCCCTTGGTTAGTGGCTTGGGGTTGGGGAAAGGGTGAAAACCCTCTGCGGTGGAAGGATTGAGCAGTTAGAGGAGTCCCGGGGCTTCTTGGCTCTGAGTAACTTAGAGATGGAGGCTTCGTGAGATCTAGAGAATTGTGGGCAATCAGGTTGAAAGTGTAAGGCAGGTCCCGGAGTAGATACTGGTGAGGGAGTGACCCGGGATGTGATGAGGAAAATTTGGAAGAGGGTCGTTAGTGAGAAAACAGGGTTACTCTTTCTTTGGCCTCGGTCCCACTGCATCTCTGCCTTGGCTTTTTTTTTTTTTTTCCCCTAGTTGGGAACTGGCAGATCCCTAGTATGTCTGAGATGGCTCCCAGCTGCTCAAGTTGAGTAGGAAGGAAGCCAGGCTTCCTACGAAATGGGAGACTAAAGAGATTGGGCCCAGATAACTCCAGGATGGATTAGAAGTAGCTGTGTCCAGGTCTGAAGAAGGCCCGATCCCATTAACAGACCATTCAAGATATCCTCTGTGCGGGGCTTTCCTTCTTGATGCCAGTGTCCAGTAAAGTTTGGAGGAGCAGGGAGGCTTTGTGGAGTCCTGCTGGTCTTGGGCTGCACAGGGTACTGCCCTGACCCTTCTGTCTTGGCAGAAAGCTGTCTCAGGTTGCAGCATCAAAGGCCATTGACAAGCAGAGACAGGATCCCGTGGTCAGTCAGTGCATTGGGAACTCAGCCTGATTCTGCCTGTGGCGCTCCTCATTCCCCAGAGCTCTGGTTCAAGTGGCTCCAGAATGTTTGGGAATTTTGTTTTGCTTTTGCATTTTGGTGCTGAGTATGGAATCCAGGCAGGGCTTTGCACGTGGCAGACGATTGCTGTATCAGGGAGCTGCACCTCCTTTCCCAGAGTGCCTGGGGATTGTGTCCATCCTTCTCCCACATCCTTGTCACTTTTGTTACTTGCTTTTTGATACAGGGTCTCATATAGTCCAGGCTGGCTGTGTAGCCAAAGCCCACCTTGAGCTCTTTTCTCTCAAGTGCTGGCATTACAGTCACACACTATCACACCCAACCTCTGTTTCCTTGTCCCTCAGGTTCCTGGCAAGGCCATATGTCTCTCAACCTATGTGCCAGAGAGGTGCGAAGGTGTGCACTGTAGCTTGCTCTGTCCCCTGCTGGTGTCTCTAGGTAGAAGTCTCAGAAATAGATCTTCATGGTGCATGCATATTCCACCCAGGAATCAGATTTCTAAGGAGATACCTAACTGGGGGTCGGGGTGGGGATAAGTGACCCCCTTCATTTCAACTCCTATCTAAAAAGAAAATGACGAGTTTGGGTATAAACAGAGATAGATGTGGTTCCAAGGATACTAGCTGGGGTTATCTTTCCCACGTGGCTTTCTTTGGAGATTCATGGCCCTAGTATATCACTGATGAGGCTCGGCATCAGCCCTTGGCTCTGCTTGTTTAGAGCTGGTCTGGAAGCTTCCTACAGGCACTGGGGATGTCTGTCTGTCTGGTTGGTTGGTTTTCCAAGTCTCTCTCTATAGTCCTGGCTGTCCTGTAACTCACTATGTAGACCCATTTCCTTGGAAAGCAGCTGATAGAGAACATGCTATTGGGAAAGCCCCTGTTGAAGATGGGAAGATGGATTCCTGCATATTTTGTAGAGTAGCCTTGGGTCTATGCTGAGGCCAGGCTGGCCAGCCGAATGGCTGCGGCTGCTAGTTGTGAGGAAGGAGATGGCCTTGAATCTGGGCATCCCATACCAACTGTTTCCTCCTCCTCCTCTCCTCCTCCTTCCCCCCTCCTCCACCCCACTCCTCTCCTTCTCCTCCTCCTCCTCTTCTTCATCCTCCTCCTCCAGGGAAAGGCAGGGGAAAGGAGGGAAGGAGAACCCAGTTAACATTGGTTGAGTTTGAAGGAGATCCCGCTTGCTTCTTCCCATGTCCAAGTGCCCAACTTCCAGAAAGTCTTGGAATCTGAGGACAGAGGGGCTCCTGGTTAGAGTTCTTGGGGTGAGCAGGAAGAACAAAGACTTGTGTGCTCAAGATGAGCATATTGGGAAGCTGCTGAAGTAAATTGATCGCCCACCGACCTCTAGAGGGTTTTTCTAGTTTTGGAGTATAGTTACCCTGAAGAGCTTAACAAAACCTAGTGTGCATTATTGCAGGGTTCACTCAGCTCAGAGTTTAAAATACCTCTGTTCATAGGGTCAGGGTATGTCCTCCAAATGAGGCTCTTAGGGTCAGGCAGCTATCAGAAGGACCAGGCTACAGACTTGGAGGAGAGCAGGGCATGCTTCTTTTGTTTGTTTGTTTGTTTTGTTTTTTTGAGACAGGGTTTCTCTGTGTAGCCCTGGCTGTCCTGGAACTCACTTTGTAGACCAGGCTGGCCTCGAACTCAGAAATCCGTCTGCCTCTGCCTCTGCCTCCACGTCCGGCAGAGCATGCTTACTTGAGCGCTACATTTTTTTTTTCTTTTTTAAAAAAGATTTATTTATTTATTTAATGTATATGAGTATACCAGCTGTACAGATGGTTGTGAGCCATTATGTAGTTGCTGGAGCCCGACATTCTTTTTTTTTTTTTTTTTTTTTTTTTTAGGTTTTTCGAGACAGGGTTTCTCTGTATAGCCCTGGCTGTCCTGGCACTCACTTTGTAGACCAGGCTGGCCTCGAACTCAGAAATCCGCCTGCCTCTGCCTCCCGAGTGCTGGGATTAAAGGCGTGCGCCACCACGCCCGGCTAAGGAGCCCGACATTCTTAATCCAGAGATGGCAGAATCAGGCCTAGCCTATTTCCCTTGCCTTGGTGGTTATAAAATCAAGCCTAGAATGTGGGGTTGGTGCTTGACCAAGTGGAAGTTACTGCATTCTGGTGTCCTGGGGATGTAAGCAGGCCTGCCTATCCCCATGGTGGAGCAGGCTGGCAGAGAGGCTGAGAATCTGTGGTGGTTGACTTTGTTTTGTTTTTAAGTAGGAGTTACCAGCTCGTCAAAGCCCAGGTGTAGAGCTTGACAAAGAGGAAACTAGGACTTGAATTGTGAGCAGCCTTCCCCTGAGGCTGTGGGTGAGCTAGGGGCCTGGAGCCTGAGCCCCAGAAGTCTAGAGCAGATGTCTGGGTGGGGCCTATTCCAGGCCTGCCTGGGCTGCCTTGCCTCGGGATTTCCTGGAGGGCTCAGCCATACTACAGGCTTTATGAACCCCAGTGGAGAGCTTTGGGAGTGGGGGGGCAGAGCACTTCAGATTATATCTGCAGTTACTCTAGGAAAACCTCGAGTCTGGAGTGATGATGGGGGTCTTAGGTTGTGGCCACCTGAGGTTTTTCTTCTGTCCCCCTCCCCCCTTCTATAATCTCTTGCTCTAGCTTTATTAGGGCAGAGAAACAGGCTGTCTTCTGCCTTTCAGCAGCGTTGATGAATTTCTTCCTGATGAGGAGAGGCTGTGGCAGGACTCCCAAGGTCCCAGGGTCTCCCACTTTTAACTCCTCAGTTGCCATTGTCATCCTGCTCTGCTTTCGTCCCCTTTCCCTTGTCTCTGGGTCATGCGTCTGACTCCTTAGTGCTGGATAAAGAAATTGCAGGGACTCATCTCCAGGATGCTTGGGTGTGGGGGTTGGGTGGGGGGGGGGCTGTCTTTTAACTCAGTGTGAATCTCCACCCAGGCTGGCCCGGTTGTCTGGTTGTACTGATTGATTGCATAACCTGGGCCCCCGGGGCCAGCCCTGTGAAGCTGCCAGGGACAGTGTGTGCAAGGCAGAGCTGCCAAACAGGCCTTTCAGGCAGCAGCTATGTGGATGAGTTGGGAGGTGGAGGGCTCCCAGGAAACGGCAGAAACCTGGGCCTTGGATGGGAAGTCAAGGCTGCTTGTGCCACCTAGACTGATGCTGCTGCTGACTCTGTATCCTTGCCTCCCAGGACCGTCGCATTCTGCGGCTGGGGATGGCTAGGGTTAAGTTGAACCAGCAGCGGCCTGGCTGCCAGGTGGTGCAGAGACCATGGGCAGAGTCCAGATGTTTGCTGTTCCCATTCCCACAGGCCACCCAAGAACCATAATTTCTTTTTTTGAAAGTCTTTTGACATAGAGATAGGGGCATGGCAATAAGGAAGGAGGGCGAGGGGGGGGTGGGGGAGGGGACAATGGGTCCAGGTTGTGTTAGGAGCCATAGGGGCCATGTGGTGACCAGATGGTGTCTGTACTCTCTTGAGGCCATCCCCACAAGTTGTGACATGGCCGAGCCATCCTATTGTACCTGCTCACCTGGGGTGCTGTGGCCTAACGGGCTTGCTATCCCTACTGCCTTTCTTCCCGTCAGCCACCAGGCAGCAGACTTCACAGAGCCTCCTGGACTCCCCTGGGTTGCTATGCATTGTCCTTGGTCTCCTGAGTAATGTTTTTCCTTCAGGATGGCGAAAGGAAGAAGGGGTCTCTAGTGGGCTATCTAAGGACTCTATAAATACCTTGAAGCTGGCTGATCCCAGGGTGCAGGACATAGCATACGGGAGCTGGAAAGGTGTTGATTAATACTAGAAAGTCCCTCAGGCCCTTCCTTCTGCAAGAGGTACTCTCCTCCCCCTCCCACCCATGGACTCTGGCTGCCTCATTTGTTGGCACGGCTGCCAGGGCGGTTGCAGGGGCGGGGCAGGTGTAGTTTACACGCTGGGCTCAGGCGCCTGTTCCCCTTTGTTCCTGGTCTCCCCATTTGAGAGAGAGATGGAGGGTATGGGCTATGGACCTCGGAGGGCTCCGCCACTGACCTGTGTCCCTCCACTGTTCCACTTTCCTCAGCGTCCTGGCATGTCACCAGGAAGCAGGATGCCCATGGCTGGCTTGCAGGTGGGACCTCCCGCCGGTTCCCCATTTGGCACAGCTGCTCCACTCCGACCTGGCATGCCACCTACCATGATGGATCCATTCCGAAAACGCCTGCTTGTGCCTCAGGCCCAGCCCCCAATGCCTGCCCAGCGCCGAGGGTAAGCCTATTTCTCATACCTTGCCTAGCTTGTCTTGGGTGGTAAGTTTCTCTATCTTGACCACAAGGAGGCTCTTGGCCATTTGGGAGAGGGTTTTGAAGATGGTGAGTTTGGACTGTTAACCTCTTAAATGGGTTTGTTTTCCTACTAGGCTAAAGAGGAGAAAGATGGCAGATAAGGTTCTACCTCAGCGAGTGAGTGTGTTGGGAGGCCTGCCAGGTCTGGCTGACCAGGGTGGGAGTCCTGGAGTGGGGAGGAGGGGAGGATGGTAGAACTAGAGCTGGTGAAACAAGCCATCGGATTTCTCAACCTGCAGATCCGGGAGCTTGTCCCAGAGTCTCAGGCATACATGGATCTTTTAGCTTTCGAGAGGAAGCTGGACCAGACCATCGCTCGCAAGCGGATGGAGATTCAAGAGGCCATCAAGAAGCCTCTGACGGTAAATACTACCCCAAGTTCTCCCAAACTGTTTTCCTTCCTGGACTTGGTTTCTAGGGATGAGCTTGGGCTCGAGCAGGACTCACAGTGTGAGCACAGGACTCACCAGTAGAGCACACACTCCCTATAGCATGCTTTGAAATGGTGTCTTGCTACATATGGCTACTCACTCAGTCCTCCTGCCTCTTGTTCTTCCTCTTCAGCAAAAGCGAAAACTTCGGATCTATATTTCCAATACATTCAGCCCCAGTAAGGCGGATGGAGATAATGCCGGAACTGCGGGGACCCCTGGGGGAACCCCGGCAGCAGACAAGGTGGCCTCCTGGGAGCTTCGAGTGGAGGGGAAACTGCTGGATGATGTGAGTTGGGAGGGGAGGAGGCCTGTGTGAGCTTAGACTGAGGACAGATGTGAGCATTCTTTCAGAAGTCCTAGCCTAGGGAAAGGGTTTAATCTATCCAGTTAGAGGTTAGACTTGGGGTGGTTGTTTCTATGCCCCACACATATATTATACTAGTCTAGAGTGAACATCTGTAGTTACTACAGTTTTCCTGTAGATGGCAGTCAGATGTATCGGATTCACTTCCTCATTGGTTGGCAGTGGGGCTCATGAAGTGCCCTTTCCTGTCACTTTGCTCAAATTTTGAATGCTACTTCAGGGCCCAAGACTGGACCTTGAGCTTCATGATTGAATCGTTTCTTCTGATTGATAAATTCAGCAGCACACCCATCTTTTGTTTGTTTGTTTTTCGAGACAGGGTTTTTTCTGTATAGCCCTTGGAACTCACTTTGTAGACCAGGCTGGCCTCAAACTCAGAAATCCGCCTGCCTCTGCCTCCTGGGATTAAAGGTGTGTGCCACCACGCCCGGCTGCAGCACACCCATCTTATGTAGCTTTTTCCACTCACAGCCTAGCAAACAGAAGAGGAAGTTCTCATCATTCTTTAAGAGCCTTGTGATTGAGTTGGACAAGGAACTGTATGGGCCGGACAATCATCTGGTGGAGGTAAGAATGGTTCTGGAGCCTGGAGGGGGGGACAAGCTGCCAGGGGATACAGAGCAGACCATCAGTGTGCTGGTAGAGTGCTGTAACCTATCTGCTAGTGATGAACTCTGCTGTCCTCTTTCCCGACAGTGGCATCGGATGCCCACCACGCAGGAAACAGATGGCTTTCAGGTGAAAAGGCCAGGAGATCTTAATGTCAAGTGCACTCTTCTGCTCATGCTGGATCATCAGGTGACAGTTGTCTAGGCTCACAAATGAGGCCATAGGTTTCATGCAGGGAAGGGGTGCAGGGTCCTCTTAACTCAGCAGTTCTCAACCTGTGGGTCATGACCCTTTGGGGGAGGATGTCAAGTGACCATTTTACAGGGGTCATCTAAGACCATTGGGATACAGATATTTATAATTCATAACAGTAGCAAAACTAGAGTTATATAGTAAGAAAATGATTTTATGGTATGGTTAGGAAGGTTAAGAACCATGGTTCTAACCCCTTCAGATGCTGTTTCCGCACAAGAATCTTAGTTGACTCCTTCTGTCCATTCCCAGCCTCCTCAGTATAAACTGGACCCCCGCCTGGCGAGGTTGCTGGGAGTGCACACACAGACCAGGGCGGCAATCATGCAGGCACTGTGGCTTTACATCAAACACAACCAGCTGCAGGATGGCCATGAGCGCGAGTACATCAACTGCAATCGTTACTTCCGCCAGGTCAGCTGGAATTACCTGATTCTTCTCCTCTCAGCCCTTGGCTCAGCTGCTCTGGAACCCTAGTGCTTAGTCCTCTTTGACTGCTGTGTCCTGGCCCTGGAATAGTCAACTCCCCAGGCCCTCAGGCTCATATCACCGTGCCTTTGATGCTCTTTCCAGATCTTCAGTTGTGGCCGACTCCGTTTCTCCGAGATTCCCATGAAGCTGGCTGGATTGCTGCAGCATCCAGACCCCATTGTTATTAATCATGTCATTAGGTAAATAGAAGGAAGAGAAATGAGATGGCTCTTGGAAAACAGAATTCACCCTGAAACCTTACTTAGACTTGGTGGTTGGGATGAAGATAGCCATGTTTTTCTATGCTTTTCTGTGCTGCCTGCAGTGTGGATCCTAATGACCAAAAGAAGACAGCCTGCTATGACATTGATGTAGAAGTTGATGACCCACTGAAGGCCCAGATGAGCAACTTCCTGGCCTCTACCACCAACCAGCAGGAGATTGCCTCTCTTGATGTCAAGGTGAGTCCTTTGGGGCCAGGGCGATGGTGAGTTGGTCTGTCCCTTTCACCCAGCACACTGACAGGACCTCAGACCCTAGAGCTGGAGCACATTTGACACAGACACCCCTTTTCCAGATCCATGAGACCATTGAGTCCATCAACCAGCTAAAGACCCAGAGGGATTTCATGCTCAGCTTTAGCACCGAGCCTCAGGACTTCATCCAGGAGTGGCTCCGTTCCCAACGCCGAGACCTCAAGGTATACTTGTTTTTTGAAGGGTATTCCATGGAACATAGTGGGTGAAAGGTTTTCTACCCCATGTCTCTGACCGAGGCAGGGGTGGGAATCGAATCATGCCACACCTCACCCCTTGTTCTTCACAGATCATCACAGATGTGATTGGAAACCCTGAGGAGGAGAGACGAGCTGCTTTCTACCACCAGCCCTGGGCTCAGGAAGCAGTGGGGAGGCACATCTTTGCCAAGGTGAGGCTTTGCCATTTTGGCCTCCGCTTTTCTTGAGAAGCTGAAGCCTGAGGTAATGCTTTGTCGTCGTCTTTAGGTGCAGCAGCGAAGGCAGGAACTGGAACAGGTGCTGGGAATTCGCCTGACCTAACTGCTCAGGGATCGCTTCCTTCCTTCCTCCCCTGCCCTGGAACCTGGCAAGAGCCCGTCCTCTTGGTTCTGGCTTGGGCTGCAGACATGTAGGATGGAGTGAGGCGTGTTTCCTGTCACCCTCCACTCCCCAGCTTTAGTTTCATAAATGTAGTTTTAGATCCCTCACTGCTTGGTTCCCAAAGCCTTATTACTGACCTTTTAGCGCTGGCTTTAATTGGGTTTGCAATGTGCCGCCTCAGCCCCCTGCAGGCAGGCAGGCCCGAGTAGGACTGCTGGAGGCCGTGCTTTAACTTTGTAACAGACATTTCCAAACCAAAGGCTGCTGGGTTTGCATGTTTACAGGCTCCACCCTAGGGCCAGTGCCAGAGCTGGCTTTGGGGAGCTCGGCAAGGAAGAGAAGGCCCTAGACTCTTCCTGGCCTTTCTAACCAAAGTTTTTTGCCATTCCTACAAGCCCAGTCTTGCTGCTGGTTTGTCCTTCTTTTTGGGTATTTGCACTATTTGGGGAGCAGGTTTTTCTATGTGGGAGCCACTTTTTGTACAGAGGTAATGGGGTTTTTCAGGGAGCCCACTTGGTGCCTCCTTCCTTCCTTTCTTTTCTTAATCTATGCAAGCGGCTGCAGCCGCCATCATCTCCTGGGATGCCACAAGGCTGCCCAACCCATAGCTGCTTGGGTAGGGGGAGTGGAATCTCCTGAGGGTGGGAATGAGCCAGTTCTCTAACCCAGTTACAGCAGGGGTGTGTGCGTGTGTGCGCGTGCGTGCTGCAGGGGAAGGGGAAAGCTGGAGGACTGCTGTTACCTTTTGCAGTTGGTCTTAAAGAGGATGGGCCTAAGGCTTGGCAAACTTGGAAAATTCCAAATAAATCTTTTTGTTTATTGGTGGTGCCCAGACCTGGTCATTGAACAGTGCAACCGCGTATTAACAAACTGGAGTTGTAGTGTTTATCATCGCACAGACCTTTATTTAGGGGGAGGGGGAGCACACAAAGGACACAGCCTCACTTCCATAGCTTCTTGATGGACATGTTTTTCTCACTATCCTTTTGCATGACCTGGAGAGGGAGAGAGAACGCATATACACGGGTGAGCAGGGATTCATGAACTGTGAACACAAGCGTGACCCCTGCTCCAGAGCCACCACAGCAAAGACAGACAAGTGGAGGCACATACCTTAGCTACTGCCATCTCAAAGTCCTCCTGAGTAACGTGGACACGCCGTTCCCTCAGGGCGTACATGCCAGCTTCTGTGCACACACCCTAGGTGGACAGAGAAGCTGAGACCCTGCTGCTGGAGCCCCTTAGCACTGAGTTGGCTCTTAAGGCTTCCTGCTATTGCCTGCTCCCCTGAAGCCTCCAGTTACCTTCACTTCAGCCCCTGAAGCTCCCGGCATCAACTCAGCAATTTTCCTCAGGTTGATCCCCCTGGTCAAGTTCATTTTCCGAGAGTGGATTTTCAAAATGTCCAGCCGGGCCTAGGGATAAGAGAAGAAAGCCCTAAGCCCTGCACTGTCTCCATAGCCAGAGCTCCTCCAGGCACCTCCAGCACAGACCTCCTCGTTGGGGGGTGGGAATTCAATTTTTCTGTCAATCCTCCCAGGACGAAGCAGGGCAGAGTCCAGGATGTCAATCCTATTGGTAGCCATGATAACCTGGGAAGAGGAGGAGTGGGGTCAGCTACACAGCTCAGGCCTGCCTCACACCTTCCGCTGGCCTGTCTAGGCTCATACCATCTCACCTTGATATTCTTGGTGGCCTCAAAGCCATCCAGCTGATTGAGCAGTTCCAGCATCGTGCGCTGTACCTCACTGTCGCCTCCAGAGCCCCCCTCCAGCCGTGAGGAGCCAATAGAGTCAATCTCGTCCATGAAGATGATGGATGGAGCATGTTCTCGGGCCATGACAAACAGCTCCCTCACCATTCTTGCCCCTGTGCAAAGGCCAACCCGGCATTAGAGCTATGTGCACCCCACCGTCTACCCTTCCACTCACTCCTCACAGCCTTAGCCAGTTACCTTCCCCGATGAATTTCTGTACCAGTTCAGAGCCAGAGACACGAATAAAGGTACAGTCTGTATGATGAGCCACAGCGCGGGCCAACAATGTCTTCCCAGTGCCTGGGGGTCCGTAGAGCAGGACTCCCTAGAGGGAGAGTATACATTCCACTTAGGGGAAAGGGCAACTCTCTCACAGAACGTGTACACGTAAGGGCTTTGTGTGGGTCCTTGCTTGAGGTGAGGGAGATACCTCTCCTGGACTGTGTGTTCAAACTACTGCTCTGGAAACCTTGTTGCTGGCTGCGGTCAGCGGGAGGCTAAGACTGATGGTACCTTTGGCTGTGCGATGCCCAGTGCTTCAAAGAGCTCGGGGTGCTTCACGGGCAGCTCGATCACTTCTTTTATCTCCTTGATCTGCTTGTCCAGGCCGCCAATCATCTCGTAGGTTGAATCTGGCACCTTCTCCACCATCATTAGTGACACCAAAGGGTCCACCTTGTTAGGTAAGATCTTATGCAGAGTGTAGCTGTCATTTCTTAGAGCGACCCGACAATTGGGCGTCACATCATTGATATCAATGTTCTTGTCCACATCAACAACAAATTTGCCCTCAGGATGGACCTGAGGAGATAATAAGGGGTTATGCTCTCCCTCGGTAGTCAGCATAGCCACCCCAACCAGGATTCCCACAGGGAAGCTTGGGGGCAACACGACAGGGAGGGAGCGCTAGGAGCCTGGCCGCAGTGGCATGCTGCTTTTACCTTGACCAACACTTTTTTCTTATCCATGGCCCTCACGACTTCTCCAACGTAGGAGCCCTGTTCCTGCAACAGCTGCAGCTCCTCCCGCAACAGGCGAACTAAAAACAACCCCCCCAAACCATTAAAGAAACATCAGCCACCTAAGGACCATTTTTTAATACTTGGAAGGGAAGAAAGAACTTAAGACTTGAAAGGGGCTTCTGGCAGGGCTTTGAAGAGGACGGGAAACAGCCACAGAGAACAGTGAGAGCATCACTGTCGACTGAGAGGAGACTGAGCGCTGCACAAAGATGGGGACACCTAAACCCTGCCTCAAACCAACATTGAATTTTCTGTCTTCTCCCCTCTCACCTTTTGCATTCAGCTCATTCCTCTGTGCCTGCAGTCTACGGAGATTCTGGCTTTTATCATTTACAATCAACTGTGGAGACAAGAGACAACCCCATTACTCAAGGTCAAAGCCTGTAGGAAACTGGATCTTGGCTGAGACTCTCTCTCTCTCTCTGTCTGTCTGTCTCTCTCTCTCTGTCTGTTTCTCTCTCTCTCTCTCTCTCTCTCTCTCTCTCTCTCTCTCTCTCTCTCTCTCTCTCGACAGGGTTTCTCTGTGTAGCCCTGGCTGTCCTGGAACTCACTCTGTAGACCAGGCTGGCCTCCAACTCAAGAAATCCGCTGGCCTCTGTCTCCCAATTGCTGGGATCAAAGGCGTGCGCCCCACTGCCCAGCTTGGCTGAGACTTTTTTTTAATTATTATTAAATGTTTTATGGTTTAAGAGGGTTAGATTTCATGATAGCAAAACAAAGGCATAGGGGTAGAAACAGCTGACCAGTAACATCTTTTTTTTTTAACTTTTTCCAATTTTTTTATTAGGTATTTCCTTCATTTACATTTCAAATGCTACCCTGAAAGTCCCCCATACCCTCCCCTGACCCTGCTCCCCTACCCACCCACTCCCACTTCTTGGCCCTGGTGTTCCCCTGTACTGGGGCATAAAAGTTTGCAAGACCAAGGGGCCTCTCTTCCCAATGATGGCCGACTAGGCCATCTTCTGCTACATATACAAACATGGAATGCTTCACAAATTTGCGTGTCATCCTTGTGTGGGGGCCATGCTAATCTTCTCTGTATCGTTCCAATTTTTAGTGTATGTGCTGCCGAAGCGAGCACTTGGCTGAGCCTCTTAAAGGCAGGTTTAAGTTGCCTCTTTAGCTTCTCCAGCAGTATCTGAAGACCCTGTCCTGTCCTCTTTAAGATTTCATAAAGATGGAGGGATGGCTCAGCGGTTAAGAGCACTGCCTGCTCTTCCAGAGGTCCTGAGTTCAATTCCCAGCAACCACATGGTGGCTCACAACCATCTGTAGTGGGATCTGATGCCCTCTTCTGGTGTGTCTGAAGACAACTACAGTGTACTCATATAAATAAAATAAATTAATTAAAATTAAAAAAGGATTTCCTAATGAGCCCCAGGCAAGTATCACAAAAGGCCCACCACTTTTTGTCCAGGAAGAACAAAATCTAATGGAGAGAACTATATTTTGCTCATGGGAGTGGCCTCTGGAGAGGTAACATGGTATGGTGGGAAGGTCCTAGAGTGAGAAGCCTGAGTTCTGGCCCAGTTGCTGTGAGTTAAGGGAAGTCAGTTCCAAGCTGCAGGTCTTCTGAAGTATGTATATAGCCTGGAGTGACTGCAGAAAGGAAGTCACCAGGGAAGTGACACACAAACCATGGTGTGTGTGTGTGTGGATGTGTGTAACAGACGGGTGTTAAGTGATTTGTAGGGAAAGTGAGAAGAATGGAGGGCACTTTAATTAGAGAGCAGGAAGAGGAGAAATACAGGAGGGAAGAGCAAGATGAGATGGTAAGGACATTTGAAAAAGTCACCAAGGCATTACTACCTACATAATATATAATGCATATAAGCCGTGGCTATACATGTAGTTAAATGCAATTTTCCCATCTGGATTGATAATGCTCCATTCAGGACTGGTTAATAAAAACCCACCACGTCTGAGAAGCCACCTAAAACACAAGCAATTTCTATTGCTCGTGGTGCCCCTCCTCCCGAGGAGTGAAGCACGACTCCATTGCTGAAGGCACCGTTCACTTCACACACAGGACCCAGAGCACTTGATTTGGCTGCCTTCTCCCTAAGGTGCCACACAAGCTTCTGGGGGGCGGGGGGGGGGGGCGCAACTAACAGTTCTATGAACCACGATTACCGTGGTGGCGCCCAACAGTTCTCAAACTGGACTTGCAGCCTGCTTAACAGGAGGAAAACCACGCCTGGCATTAGAAACATAGCCAACTACGCTGGGCTAGTTAAGTTATGAATCTTGGAGAACCGACAATCACTTTACCTGCATAATCCCCAACTGAGCGCATTTACTACAGACAAATGGAGTTCTAATCCCTTCTCAAGAAACTTCTCTTGGCAGCAAATGGAGACAATTACAGACAACCACAACTGATCAAAATGTAGAGACCGGGACTCTCGGTGGCTGGTCCCAACTGATGCACGGACAACACAAGCCCTACACCTGAGGCTCGGAGTTTCAAGATTCTAGGAGCCAGAGACAAAAGTTTGCTGGGAGACTGTCTCTTAGAAATGTCAGAGAGGCCGGGCGTGGTGGCGCACGCCTTTAATCCCAGCACTCGGGAGGCAGAGGCAGGAGGATTTCTGAATTCGAGGCCAGCCTGGTCTACAGAGTGAGTTCCAGGACAGCCAAGGCTACACAGAGAAACCCTGTCTCAAAAAAACAAAAAAAACAAACAAACAAACAAAAAAGAAATGTCAGAGAGGCCACACTCATGAAGTCTCATCAATATGGCTGCTTAAATTAAGGAAGTCCTGAACATTGATGACACCAACGGACATGCTTGGTAACCCGGAAGGGAGAGGCTCATTCATGGGGCCTCAACCCTAGACAAAAAATTAAGGGCTACTGAGAAATGCTAAGAGGACAATAGACTTCTCCAAGGAAGAACCCCCATTTGGTTATCCAATACCAAGTGAGCATATACATACCGGTAACACTATATAGACTGAACAGGTTGTATTTAAGTATTTAGGGTGATGGTGGTGATAAGGATTTCAAAATATAAAATTAGGAAAAACAGTTAGTCTAATAGGTAGGCATGATGACACAGGCTTGTAATTCCAACCCTAACGAGGCTGAGGCTGCAGTCTGGGCTATACAATGAGATTCTATTTTAACAAATCCATTAAATAAACAAAAATAAGACAAAGGCAAGACAATAGAAGACGACAGACAACAGCATCCACTCTCAGGCTTCATTTCAGACGCAGGAGGGATGAAATCACACGGAGAAGCATTAAAAAGGGATAAAAACCATACTGGGTGTGGAGGCTCATGCTTTTATCCCAGCACCTGGGAGGCAGGCGAATTCTGAGACTGATTCCAGCCTGGTCTACATGGGGAGTTGCGGGTCCATGGTGAGACATTTGTCTAAAGAAGAAAAAGTAAACTAAACAGAAAAACTGCAAATACGCCTGAGGTTCAGACATTCTCTCTGACTCTCGCTCCCACTCCACCTTTGGCCAGTGGTTCCTCTGCAGGTGGTTGTGTTTTCCAGACAGGGTTGTACATAATCCAGACTGGCTTCAAACTCAAAACACTGCTCCTGCCTCAGCTCTGGAGTGCCAACCTTACAGGTGTAAGGTTTGACTCTTGGGCCTGGAGAGGTGGATAAATGAGGCAGCTGCTCCTCTAGAGAACCTGGGTCTGATGCCCAGCACCCTCATGGCAGCTCACAACTTTCTGTACCTCCATTTCCAGGGCATCCTACACTGTCTTCTGGCCTTCACAGGCAAACGTAGGGCACAGACATTAGCTGCAAGCAAAACACCCAAACACATAAAATAAAACGAAAAACCTGGAAAAGCAAGCAAGCAAGCAAGCACACCAACAAAAATCCTAACTAAACACTATTCCCATCAAAGAGATTATCAATCTACCTTACACAGCTTGGTACTTCCTGCCTACAAAGAAGGAGCTGGAGAGATGGCTCAGAAGTTAAGAGGGCTTCTTACTGCTTTTGCAGAGGGCCTGGGTTTACTTCTCAGCACCTGTGGTAGCTCATAACTATCTGTATGTAACTCAAGTTTCAGGGGATCCACTGCCCTCTTCTGCCTTGCACAGACACCTGTATATATGTGATACACCTAAGTTTACGCAGGCATATATACATATACACATAAGAAACAGACAACCAAAGAGCTGCAAACGAACAACATTGGAAAAGAACTCTTTGCTGCACTCCCAGTGGAAAAAGGACACAGAGAAATCTGCACCTACCAGCTCCCATCCTCCACTAGCTCCCTCTGCTGTCTGTACTCACCTGGAGTTCTTCAATCTTGGACAGATAATATTGACGGAGTCCACTGCCTGCCTTCCCCTCTTCCAGTTCCATCTGAAGACACGTGTAAATGTTAAAAAAAAAAAGAAAAGAAAAGAAAAGAAAAGAAAAAGAAGAAAAGAAAAGGCATAAACTACTAAGGGGTAAAGTCAAAGTATTTTTGAGGCACTCTACCATATAGCTTAAGAAACAAGGCCAGGAAAATATCATTTCCTTTTCCTCAGAAACTGGTATCTCGATGGGCGAGGTCTGTGTGTTTGAACTTCGGAGGCTTAGTTCTTGGTTCTAACCCTTCATTTCTGAATCCACTACAAGGATGCAATTACCGCCTACCTTCGAAGACTTTTAGGAGTCTCAAGGGGCCATATACCCACCGAGCGCACTGCCCTGTGGCTAGAGCTACACATCCCCAAGGTTTAACTACTACAGTCAACGGCAGAACGGAGGGACCAAGTCCAGGTCGAAGCCCAGGCCATTCGGCTTGCCAGCTCTTCATTCAGTTTCTACCCACCCCTGTCCTGCTTTCCTCAGGGCGGCGCTGACACAGCAGATCCAGTCCCAGGCAGGGTCGGGTCTGACGTGATCCACCCACCCCTGAGCCACTCGACCCTCTCGCTCGTGGCCACCCCTCACTTCAGATTTTGTGCACTCCGCACTCAGCTGGAATGCTGCCCAGCCACCGCGGCAGAATCCTTACCTGCTCTGGCCCATCAAGCGCCATCTTCCCTCTCTCGGCAGGGACCGCCGGCATCCAAGTCACCCTATCGCGCAGGCGCGGAGGCGAAAGCGTGCGACCTGGGTCACCACCGAGAACAGTTCCGGGTCAATGGGCGGGGTGTGTGGCGGGACAAACACAGTGGCTCTAGTAGTAGAGGCTCTACTGGAGGTCTCTAGTTTTGTGAAGAGATATAGAACTTCTGGTTGATGCTTCCTAGCGTCTAGGATACGAGTTATTGCACTCTACTTCCTAGCCTCTACTTTTAACTTGTAAGACCCGCTGACACAAACATTTTGGCCACACTCAAAATGGCAGAAATCGTGACGCCAGGAACGTAGGAAACGCGCGCAGAAGCGGAAGTACGATTACTGCCTACATGTGCTGCTTCCTAAGGGTTGAAAACCTGCGGAGTTAAGGGCTATTTAACGTCCGGGTAAGTGATTGCTCCACCGCCTGAGGAAGCGAGATCCAGTGCTCGGAAAGACGATCTCACCTTTTTCTTTCTCCCCAGAGTGAGTGATACTACCCCATCCCGCCATGGGCAAGAAAGGCAAAGTAGGCAAGAGCCGGCGGGACAAGTTCTATCACTTGGCCAAGGAGACTGGTGAGTGGGTTCGCGCTGAGGAACAACATACCCGTCTTTTCGCTTCTTCTAATCCCGAGTTCCTTTTCCTTCGAGGGGATTATGGGGTTGTGAGGCTTTCCTCCTAGGAAAGGTCTCCGCAGACAGTATTGCCTTATAAATCCACGCTCCACGATCCAGGTTATCGTTCGCGCTCTGCCTTCAAACTGATCCAGCTCAATCGCCGCTTTCAGTTCCTGCAGAAAGCCCGGGCCTTGTTGGACCTGTGTGCTGCGCCTGGCGGATGGTAACGTTTGGCAGGGGCTGCTATGATGACACGTTCCTGGCACTGGTTGGCTTTGAGTTGCTTTTGGGGGAGAATGGGAATCCGATTACACAATTCAGATTAAATATTCCATAGTATGTGTCTCAAATTTTGGAAGGGAGCGTCATTTTTCCCCTTCTTGTGGGACTGAACCTAAGGACTTAACTCATGCTAGGCAGCCCCTCCACCACCGAGTTATATCTCCAATTGCTTTATTTTGAGACAGGGACTCTGAAAAATTGCCAAGAATGGCCTTGAACTTTTGGTCTTAATCTCTTGCCCTCCTTAGTGGCTGGTAATGCAGCCCAGTGTTGCCATGCCCAACAGGTTGCTTCTTGAATGTATGCATAGACATTTGGCCACTACACTTAACATCCCTTAAGGGGATGAGAAGTCACATTGCCAAGGGATGAAAGGTATTTAAATCTGTCTCTTTCACAGGCTGCAGGTGGCTGCCAAGTTTATGCCTGTATCCAGTCTTATTGTAGGTGAGTGACTCTTGGGTATTTGAGGGGGAGAGGTGGGTTAGGTACTAATTTTGTCCTGCATCTTCCTCCACCCTGTAATACACTGAGTTAACATCTTTTAGGAGTGGACCTGGTTCCAATCAAGCCTCTCCCCAATGTGGTGACTCTCCAGGAAGACATCACAACAGAACGCTGTAGGCAGGTAATAAGACCTCATCTTCTTTTCTTTCCTCTTTATGTGCTGGTGTCATTGCCTATTTATTTATTTATTTATTTATTTATTTATTTATTTATTTTGTGTGTGTGTGGTTTTTCGAGATAGGGTTTCTCTGTGTAGCCCTGGCTGTCCTGGAACTCACTCTGTATACTAGGCTGGCCTCGAACTCAGAAATCCGCCTGCCTCTGCCTCCCGAGTGCTGGGATTAAAGGGGTGTGCCACCACTGCCCGGCTGTCATTGTCTCTTAAGAGTGAATGAAACACTTCCCAATTTACCATGGTTTCAAGCACATGGCCAAAAAGACTGACAATCCTTGTGTACATTTCCATCTTTATTTACAATCAAGTGTTTTCGTTTTTCCTTGAGATAGAGTCTTGCTGTGTACTTTAGGATAGCTAACTGTGGAGCTGAGTACATAGCCTAGTTTGGCCTTGATCGTGCAGTATCTCTCCCTCTGTCTCTTAAGTTGGGATTGCAGTCGAGTGCCACCGTGCCTGGCAGGGATAGTACTGTGAATTGGTGGAAGGATAAGAGATCTAAAATTCTTTCCAGGGGAACTAATTCTAAGCTTGGTGAAGATACATATTTTTTGTTGCTGTTGCATCCCTAGTCCCTGGTGCAGGATGTTGACAATGATGGGCACTCAGTACATGACTAGACAGATGACTGAACCAGAATTCTGTTCTTAGCAATTACTGTGTTTCCATTGCTATAACCCTTTTACTTTCATTAGGCCCTGAGGAAGGAGCTGAAGACCTGGAAAGTTGATGTTGTGCTCAATGATGGGGCTCCCAATGTGGGGGCTAGTTGGGTCCATGACGCTTACTCACAAGGTACAGGGAATGTGGGCTTGGAGGTAAGGGTGGAGGTGGCACATCTCAAGGCTGCAGAGGTTCCCTGACTGTTTCCGTCCTACAGCTCACCTAACTCTGATGGCTTTGCGGTTGGCTTGTGATTTTTTGGCCCGTGGTGGTTGTTTCATCACAAAAGTCTTTCGTTCCCGAGACTATCAGCCCTTGCTGTGGATCTTCCAGCAGCTGTTCCACCGTGTCCAGGCCACGAAGCCCCAAGCCTCTCGCCATGAGTCTGCAGAAATCTTTGTAGTCTGTCAAGGTGAGACATCACTGCTTCCTCTTGACACAACCTAATTATGAAAGCATACTTTTAATCTATCTTCTCCTTTTAGGATTCCTGGCTCCGGACAAGGTTGATGCTAAATTCTTCGATCCCAAGTTTGCCTTTAAGGAGGTTGAAGTTCAGGCTAAAACCGTTACTGAGTTGGTGACAAAGAAGAAGCCAAAGGTGGCTTTGTTATTGTTGTAAGAAGTGGATTCTGAAACTGGAGAACTTGATTATCTAAGATGCAACTGTCAAGTAATTATCTTTATTTCTCTTCCTAAGGCTGAAGGCTATGCCGAAGGTGACCTTACTCTCTATCATCGAACCTCAGTTACGGACTTCTTGCGAGCCGCCAATCCTGTTGACTTCCTCTCCAAGGCCAGCGAAGTGAGTTCCCAGAGTGAGAGTCTCTGGGAGGCCTGAAAACATGGCCAGAACAACATCCCATTCCCTTCCCTCACAAACAGATCTCAATAGATGATGAAGAGTTGGCACAGCACCCAGCTACAACTGAAGACATTAGAGTATGCTGTCAGGACATCAAAGTGCTGGGGCGAAAGGAACTTAGGTACACAGGTGTAAGGGCAACATGATGTTGAACTCTGGGGACCAGGATTTTGTTAAGTTTATGGCTAAAGCCTGAAATCTGGAGTGTGGACTTTAAGGAAGAGACATGGACAAAGATGGAGATAGATTAGTCAGTAATAGTATTTCTTGGGCAGGTCTCTTCTGAATTGGAGAACAAAGCTTCGGCGATATGTGGCCAAGAAGCTGAAAGAGCAAGCAAAGGCATTGGACATCAGGTAAGGAGGAGGTAGCCAGGGTTAGGGAGGGTTGGGTGTGGGATCAAGTGTCTGGGAAAATAAACACACCTTTCAACTGGTTTGCCAGCCTCAGCTCAGAAGAAGAAGAAGGTGATGAAGAAGAGTCAGTAGCTGAGACAAAGCAGGCGCCAGAGGAGGAAGAAGAGAGGGAGGAAGAACAGCTTAATCGGACTCTGGCAGAGATGAAAGCCCAAGAAGTGGCAGAACTCAAGAGGTGAGGGGTCTGAGGAGGAGTACGTGGAAAGTTTTGGAGACAAGCAGGTTAAATCCCTCAACTATCTGATCAGGAAGAAGAAGAAATTGCTTCGTGAGCAGAGGAAGCAGCGGGAGCGTGTCGAGCTGAAGATGGATTTGCCTGGAGTTTCTATTGCAGATGAAGGGGAGACAGGCATGTTCTCCTTGCGAACCATCCGTGGCCAGCAGGTAAGGGAGGGCTGGGCCATCAGTTTGAGGGCTCAGAGGTCGGGGGAAGCATCAAGTTAAATATATTGAGTGATCATGGGGTTTGGTTGTTGTGTTTACCTATAAATACTAGAGGAGAAAAGGAGTACCCGAGACTCCAGAATGCTCAAATGAAACACCTCTAATATGATGACATCAGGAAGATCTATAAGCTAGATTTAAGACCAAGAGTTCACATGACAGGAGATGAAGTTGTAGTGCCTGGGTTACCAAGGGGGCACAATTGACCTCACTGGGTCTAATGAGCACCGTGATTTGGGCTGCTGAAGAACATGCCTTTCAAAGCAATCTCACAGCAAAATGAGCTTTTGTGGTGCAATGGCATGGTCACCTTTCTGACACAGGAGAGGCAATAGAGCAGGAACAGTTTAGTGCCAACTCCCCTTTTATTATGTAACTTAAGTCTGTTTTCCCCATTTGTTAAATAAGAATACACCATATCTTATCGAGAGGTTTAAAAAAAAATGGTTGAGTATTATCCCCAGAATGTTGTGATACTCAAATAGCAGCTCTGTCCACCATGAGAAGAGGCTTTGGGGTTCTAATAGTAGTCAAAATCAACAGATGCAGTTTGATGCCTGTTGAGTGCTCCTTTACTTGGGATCAAATTACACAAATGTGAATTCTGTATGTCAAGTGGCTTTTGAGGGTTTTTTTTTTTTTTTGTAAACTAGTCAGTATGTAGCACCTGTACATTTTAGACAGGTTGGTTACTTCCTAGGTCACAGCTGCTGTGTAGGAACTAATATTTGCCAGTGTTCTTTCTTATTGATGTTGCTGAGCTAAGTTAATGGGCTTGGGAAGATGCTGCCTACGTTCTTGAATTTATTTCAGTTATTAGAGGAAGTAACACAAGGAGACATGAACGCTGCAGACACCTTTCTGTCTGATCTGCCAAGGGATGACATCTATGTGTCAGATGCTGAGGACGATGATGATACTTCTCTGGAAAGTGACCTGGATCCAGAAGAGCTGGCAGGAGTCAAGACACACTCGGATCTGAAGGAGCAGAAGTGGTAAGGGCTCAAGTGCTGCCCTCTGAGACAGAATTAACTAGTGTGGGCACGGACAAAGAAAGGCCTATGAGGTTGGTTGGGTCTCTTGAATCTGACTTCTTTCCTTTGGGTCTACAGCTTGCGGTTTGCTCAAGTAGATGACAATAAAGAGGAAGAAGGAGAAAATCCATTGCTGGTACCACTAGAAGAAAAGGCAGTACTGCAGGAAGAGCAAGCTAGCCTGTGGTTCTCCAAGGTAGAGCTAGGGAGCCTGATGGGACATGGCATTCCCTAGCAGAAGGGATGCTGAGGTTTTCCTATTATAGGACGGCTTCAGTGGGATAGAGGATGATGCTGACGAAGCCCTGGAGATCAGTCAGGCACAGCTGCTGTACAAGAGCCGTCGGAAGGAGCAGCAGCCAACAGATCCACCTCCACCACCTACTAATTTGAAGACTGAGAAGAAATCTCCCCAGTGCCAGAATGAGGCCCCTAAGGAGACAGAAGCCATCTTGGGGACAGAGGCTGTCACTGACCCTGGAGGGGAGGAAAGAGGCAACAGCTCAGATAGTGACAGCAGTAGTAGTGAGGATGAAGACAGGTAAGTGGATGCAGCTGATGGGTTTCTGTGTGATTAATTGCATTAGGCAGTTTTAAATGGGAGGAAAGTAGAAGCAAGGTGGAGTAAGCACAATCTATCTCTTCCAGTTGGAAAGTATCCCGTGGTGTGAAGCGAAGCCGTGGCTCTAAGGCAGAGGAGGATGGGTTTGAGGTGGTGCCTATTGAGGACCCAGGTAAGAGGTTTATACAAAGTGGAGAGAGAAACCAGTTCAAGTTTCAGCGACGAGGATGGGGCTTTAACTTTTGTCTTTCCCTCTCTAGTGAAATACCGAATTCTGGACCCTGAAGGCCTTGCTCTAGGTGCTGTTATTGCCTCTTCAAAAAAGGCAAAGAGAGACCTTATAGATAACTCGTTCAACCGGTAAGGGGCAGCACACTGTCAGGTGCAGTGCACAAAGGCCAACTTTTCCTCAGGTGATCAGTGGCCTGGTGTCCTCTCTACTCAGGTATGCTTTTAATGAAGAGGAGGGAGAACTTCCTGAGTGGTTTGCACAGGAAGAAAAGCAGCATCGGATACGCCAGCTGCCTGTTGATAAGAAGGAGGTGGAACATTACAGAAAACGCTGGCGGGAAATCAATGCGCGGCCCATCAAGAAAGTAGCTGAGGCCAAGGCCAGAAAGAAACGGAGGGTAAGTGGCTGAGGTTGCCTGAGGTTAGGAGTTGTGGAGAAAGGTGTAAGAGACTTTAACTGATGCCTCCTCCCAGATGCTGAAGAAGCTGGAGCAGACCAAAAAGAAGGCAGAAGCTGTGGTGAACACAGTGGACATCTCGGAACGAGAAAAGGTGGCACAGCTGCGAAGGTGAGTTGGCAGAGAATAGTCACAAGGACACTGGGTTAAATAGAGTTCTAGAGAGCAGACCTTTAACCTGTTTCGTTCTTTCTTTTATAGTCTCTACAAGAAGGCTGGACTTGGCAAGGAGAAACGCCAGGTCACTTATGTTGTAGCCAAAAAGGGTGTAGGCCGTAAGGTCCGGAGGCCAGCTGGAGTCAGAGGTCATTTCAAGGTCGTGGACTCTCGGATGAAGAAGGATCAGAGAGCGCAACAACGGAAGGAACAGAAGAAAAAACACAAGCGCAAGTGAGCGGAGTTGTCTGCAAAGACTGAAAGACAGGGAGGGGGTGTACGGTTCTCTCTGGAGGCTTGGTAGGATTGGGAGAGCTGCTACAAGAGTACCATGAAAGCACCGAGGAAACATTTCTTCATCATGTTAGACTGACAACCCACATTTTGGCTTGAGATGGAACTTGGGATGGGAACAAATCTTTTATAAGCCTTCAGGGGGGGTTCAGTATTGCTGGCCTTTATTGTAGCCTGTGGTTCCTTCGGAGTCCTCTCCCACCCTTTTCCAGTATTTGAATAAAAAGATAAAAGAGATAACTTTTCTGATAGTTTAATAAGCAAGCACTTCCCCACATTTCACACCATGGGCTGTACTGTTCCAAGCCATAATTTAATATGTAGCAACTAACTTGTATGGTAGAAACGACAGCCCTCAGGTCCCAGTAGTAAGACATTTACTATCGAGCAAGCAGAGAGGGAATGCACATCTTAAAGAAACCTTCACAAAAATCACAAAATTCAAAGTTTGTATATTTCTTTTTCTTTTATAAACAAGATAGAACAAAAATCAAAATCATTTCAGCAGAAGACTTTTTCTACTATTAGGGCAAGTTTAAAAAACAACAAAACAAAACAAATAGACACTTTGAATGCTACTGTTGGGGTTGGTTTTAAATGGTAAATTTAGCAGTACTCCAGGACTGGATTATCCTGGAATCCTTCCAAGATGATCATTCCTTCAGTCCTAGCCTGTGTCTGGAAGGCTGTCTTTCCTACATGTCTCAGGGCTGGGAACAGTCTGTGGAACCTGCGCGCTCAGGCGTCTGAAAGCACCACTGCTTCCCGAGCACCCTAACAGGGCAGACGTTGGGAATGCCTGGCCACAGCTAAGAAAAAAAGTCCAATTTATAGATGTTTATAAGGTGACATTTTAGTAAAAAATATAAGCTATTAGAAACCTAGAGTGAGTTTTTGTGCCCTAAAAGGCCCTTTCTCCCTAAGTATTCTACTTACCCTCCTTAAAACTCACCCACAGCAAACAAAAGCTTCCCAGCTCTCTGCTTTCCAGGGCCAACTCAGGTTCCCAAGGAAACCTCTGAACACCAGATGAAGGTTTAATCCACTCTCCAGTTCTCCACCAAGGGCAGGGGGTCTGTATATCTTGGACCCCAACCCAGCCCTGAGACGCCTCATTACCAAAATCTTTCTAAAAATAAAATTAAAGACAACTGACGATGCTGGTTTTCACATACCCTCTAACTATCCCATCGGCTTTTCTTTCGTTTGGGTGGCTCTGGAACAGCAAAGCCATCGGGTGTCTTATCTGTCTTGCTGTCCACTTTGTCCATCCTGCTGCTATCCACCTTGGGGTCCATCTTGTTTTCACGATTAA
Source organism: Mus caroli (assembly GCF_978045245.1). Classification (NCBI taxonomy): domain Eukaryota; kingdom Metazoa; phylum Chordata; class Mammalia; order Rodentia; family Muridae; genus Mus; species Mus caroli. The sequence goes on from NW_028227268.1 coordinate 15,888,262, forward strand.
AACCTTCTTTCCTGCTTTCTCCATTCCTGCCATCATTTGCACCCCGGCTCTCTCCGTGTCTGCCGGCACTTCCTCCGTGCCTGGTCTCTCCATGTCGGTGGCCATCAGTATGACGGCTACCACTTTCTGGATAACGGTATCCATCTCCATGGCGCCCACCATCTCCATGTCGATTGCCACCATCTCCATGGCTATGACGGCCACCACCCCGGTTCTCAGTATATCTCTCTCTCTTCCCATTGCCACCCCCAATCCCTTCACGGCTGTTATTCCCTGAAGCTGTGTTGTTGACTCCTTGGGCTCCAATAGAAGGGTAGGTCACTGGGGCACTACTGATATTCCCAGAGTTGTTGAAGCCTGGGATGTTCTTGGTAGAACTGGTGCTGGGGTTGTCAGGACTATTATGGCCCTGCTGTGCTGAATTAGTTGGAACAGAATTTAAGCTTCCTGCACTAGTCCATCCACTTGCCCCTGCAGAAGAGGTTCCGGCCTTCTGGTTACTTAAACTGGCTGCAACAAAGTGACTCTTGTACTGGGACTGAAAACAAAACAAAACAAAAACCACCAGGAATAAGTATAACAAACTTCAATATACAAATAATGTTACAAATGATCGTTAATGATAGTGTACTGAAACTCCACTTGCATATCCAGGCAGGATACTGCTAATGCCTGTATGTGAAAATCAAGTGAACAGAAGGCTCTAAATCTAGCATGAAGCTTACAGACTCAGCTGCTTTCTCAGGAAGGTTTCCTCACTCTTCCAAGAGATACTGTTCAAAGTTGTTGTTGTTGTTTTTTAAGATTTATTTTAGGAAGGGTATAGGGAACTTTCGGGATAGCATTTGAAATGTAAATAAAGAAAATACCTAATAAAAAATTGAAAAAAAAAGACTTATTTTAATTATAAGTGTCATAGTGTTTTTTGCCTGTGTATATGTATGCATGTATGGCACATGCATGCCTGGTACCTGTGCAGGCCACAAGAGGGTGCCAGATTCCCAGGAAGTGAATCAAAGATGGCTATAAACTGCTATGTGAGTGCTAAGAAAACAAACCTGGATCCTCTGCAAGAATACAAGTTCTCTTAACCACTGAACTATCTCTCTAGCCCCATCTTGAAAGCTTTTAAAACGGAATATTTATTTCAGACCTGAAAAGCTGCTTTCATTGCTGTGAGCCTATCTCCCATGGCTCCTGTGGAGGGCTTGTAGGCTTCATAATTGCTCATTACATTGTTATTATTTCCTCGGTCCTAAAAAAAAAAGCAAGCGCACTTATTAGAAAAGCAATTGCAGGAGGAGCTAGAGAAAATACCCAAGGAGCTAAAGGGATCTGCAACCCTATAGGAGGAACATTATGAACTAACCAGTACCCCGGAGCTCTTGACTCTAGCTGCATATGTATCAAAAGATGGCCTAGTCGGCCATCACTGGAAAGAGAGGCCCATTGGACTTGCAAACTTTATATGCCCCAGTACAGGGGGGAACGCCAGGGCAAAAAGTGGGAGTGGGTGGAAAGGGGGGTGGGGGGAGGGGATGGGGGACTTTTGGGATAGCATTGGAAATGTAAATGAGGAAAATACCTAATTAAAAAAAGAAAAGAAAAGCAATTGCAGCAGACAGTCCGATCACACTGAAACCCTGGGTTCAGGGCTGCAGCAGGCACCAGATATTTTTAGAAGTTACTTCCTTTGTGAGAAAAGGTGCAATAATAAAGAGGTATTAAAAACACTTAAGTCATGCCGGGCGTGGTGGCGAACGCCTTTAATCCCAGCACTCGGGAGGCAGAGGCAGGTGGATTTCTGAGTTCGAGGCCAGCCTGGACTACACAGTGAGTTCTAGGACAGCCAGGGCTATAGAGAAACCCTGTCTCGAAAAACCAAAACCAAAACCAAAAACAAAAAAAACCCCTTAAGTCCTCCCTTAATCTAGCACATTTGTTTCTGGGAACCAACTCCAATGATCAGAATGCAATTGTTTTGTGACTGTGTAGTACATGACTATATACTCTATCAATGATATGAGTGCTTATTATATCAACATTCTATTAAGTAAAAATGTTAAAGATGAAAAGGCCAATAATAGCACAATGTAGCTTCACAGGATCTGAAGTGACACCATTTAAAGAGATGAATCTCTAATTCAACTTTTGCTAGCGTGCAACTTTTAACTTTCATTAACTGCACTCAGTTATATTGGCTAAAAACGGAAATATTTGGAATGGCCCCAGCTTATTTAAAGTGCTTAATAATCCCCATGAACCACTAATATTTCCACAATCAACATTACCGTGATATGGTATGGAATACTGCTTATCCAGTGATGCTAAATTAACACTAATGCTCTATCCAAGTATACTGACGGCTTTGTTCCTAGCTTTAAGAATCACTATGACAACAAACAGACAAGCCAGTGAGTGAATGCTTTATGCGATGAGAGACCATCTATCTTATCTTCTCAAATCCTTCTAACCAAAATTTTCAGGGTAGAGACTATTTCTGAGTATAGTTCTAGCTAAGTGACCCTCTTAAGTGTTTTCCAAGCAACAGATTCTAGGCCAGTATAGAGAGGCTTTTAAAGACAGACTACTGCAAGGCGGGCAGTGGTGGCACATGCCTTTAATCCCAGCACCTAGGAGGTGGGAGCAGAGGTGGAGGTAGATAGATCTCTAAGGACAGCTAGCCTGGTCTACAGAGCAAGTTCCAGGATGGCAAAAGGCCTGTCTCTAAAACCAAACCAACCAACCAAAACGGCCAAAACAATAACAAAAAACCCCACACCATACCAAACCAATCATTTGGGGCAAAATTATATACATATATAATCAGCTGGGTCCCCGCCAGTAGGATATTGCAATTTGAGATCCATTAAAGCTAGACTAACTTCCTGAGCAAGCCTAGTCAGCCAAGCACACACATGCTTCTCCCATGGCAGTTTCATTGTGAAACAGCACCACACTGACTCCTATCAGCACAGTAAACACAAATCCCCCGAACAACAGGATTTGGGGCTCATGAGGCTCAGGTACAGCAAATCATCATAATTTAAGACATAGGGCCGATCCCTAGAGTACTGCTGTAGAATAAACTCACCGAATTCTCAGAGCCCAGCCCAGGCCGCTCTCTATAGCCCAAGCCGCCTCCACCAATGTTCAGCTTTTTGCCTTTCCCTCCTTTGAAGCGAGATTTCCGAAACCAGGCATTCTGCAAAGAACACAATTCAAGGTTAAACCCGAGAAGAGAAGCAGACAGGGTTACACACTTAGGTAGGAAGGAGGAGCTTCCTTGTTCATCTTTAGCTGATGCTTTTCTGATGAGAGGGACCATTCGTAGTCAAGTTCCTGTCTTGGCCTTTTGAGGACACAGATGACTCAATTTCTGTACCTTCAACTACCACTTCCTAAGTAAGGACTGGGATCAGAAGTATTTACCACCATGTACAGTTTACATGGCAACAGGGATTTAATTGAGGGTTTCAAGCACACCAGGGAGGCACTGTAACAACAAGCCACATTCCTAACTCCAATATGCCCTCTTTTTGATAGCTTGACATAACAAATTTATCAGTGTGCTTAGGTGCTTATCTAAGGTGTCCCTTGTTACTCCTTCTTCCAGAGCTTTGTGGAAGTACAGTGATTAATAAACATAAAATGTAAAATAACTATTTTACATTGGCCGCGTCTAACTTTAGAGAGGAAAATTATTTATATTTCCTTTTGTAAAAATGATTTATTTTTATTAGTGAGTGTGTATCTGTCTGTGTAAGTTTAAGTTCACCAAGTGTGTGGTACACACCTTACACACCTCGTGTTTGCAGAGGACATTGAAATCTTCTGGGATGGGAGTTACAGGTGTAAGCCACCTAATGTGGATGCTGGGAACTGAAGCAGGGTCTTCCGCAAGAGCAGTGAGTGTTTTCAACCACGGAGCCATCTCTTCAGGCCTGTACTTTACTTTACATCCTAAGACTTCTCAGCCTTCTTACTGCTTGAACCTTTCATACAGTCCCCAACCACATTATTTTGTTCTTACTTTGTAACTGTAGTTTTGCTATTGTAATGAATCATAGTATAAACATCTGTGTTTTCTGATGGTCCTAGGTAACTCCTGTGAGAGGTCATTTGACCCAAAGGGATTGTGACCCACAGGTTGGGAACTATGACTCAATCCTCCTACTGGACACAAACTTACACAGTTAGGAGCAAAGCTTTATAAAGAACAGAAATATTGAGAAATTAAGGAAAAAAGCTAGATGAAATAAGGCTTATTAAGAACTGACTTTAGACAGGCATGGTGGCACACACCTTTAACTCTAGCACTTGGAAAGCAAAGACAGGTGGATGTCTGTCAGTTCAAAGCCAGCCTGATCTAGATAGTGAGTTCTAAGACAACCAGGGCCACATAGTGAAGCCCTGCTTCAGAACAGCAAACAAACAAGCAGAATGCAACATCGCAGGGTTAAAGCTTCATCGGAGACTCACTAAAGTACGGCAGGCTGGGAAAGGTGCTGAGCACAGAAAGCCCAAAACACAAAACACTATGCAAACTATACCCTTCACATATTAGTTTTGCTCTCTATCAAGGAAAAGGTAAAAAAGATCACTCTCCTTTCTTCTGCACTGCAGCTCTCTACCACTAGCGTGACAAACAAGAGTATTCCCAACAGCCCAGCTGTGCTACAAACGGCTAAAACAGCCAGACTGGCTTGAGTCAAATACTTCCTACTATCAGAACTTGTCTTGAGGAATGTGTGCCTAGCACCCAGACCCTGAGTTTAATCACTAGCTTGCAATAAAAAACAAACTGTCCTGAATCAACTTGTTATTTGAGAACTGCACAGAATAAGTGATCCAAGGTATAATTTGGCATAGTATCTTACTTAGTTTTGGAAGCGAGCATATCTGGAAGTGGGCAATCAGTATGGTCAGATGTGAAATGTTAATATGTAAGAAATACTTAAAGCCCATGTCAGAGAGGCAGGGGATGTAGTTCAATAGTAGAGCACTGCCTAGCATGTACAAAAAACCATGGATTTAATGCCTAGTTGCAAAAACAAAAAATGAAACAAAAACAAATAATCACACAATTGTTTCCTTAGTAAACAAATATTTTTTAGCCCTCAAAAAGAGAAGACTTGGGGAAGAGGAATGGGCAAGAACAGTGGGCATCTTTTGACATTAAACTTAGTCATAAAAGTGTGCTATGGGGCAAGTAGAATCTAAAGAAACAGATTTTAGCCCAAAGAAAGGAGCAGTTTTTCAACAGAAAGTATAGAAAGAACGTACACATGAATTGTGACATCCCATGGTGCCAGTCTACATAGTAACCAGCCCTTTCTGCCCATTTTCTTTTTAGGCTCCTATGTTACTCCCTCCCTTGCCCGTTGAACTTCCTTACTCAGTTGTATTGTTTCTATTAACTGTAAGTGCCTAACCCTTACCTGCATTGCAAGATCTAAGAGCTCCTTAGAAACATGTTGGTTGGCTCCTTCCAGGTTCCGTACAAGGTCACCAGCAAAATTGCTGTCCTTTGGAGTCAGTAAGGTATAGGCTACACCCTTCTCACCAGCTCTTCCTGTCCGGCCAATCCTGTGAGTGTGGGTATCAATGTCCCGGGCTACATCATAGTTAATGACTGTCTTAATGGAAGGAATATCCAGACCACGGGCTGAAATACAAAGTATTGAGTTTCTTTTACTTTTTATCTACAGTTAAGAAGGAAAAAAATAATAATCAAAATAACTAGAAATGCTAGATTTCTAATAATGTGTATTTCCCATACCTAGGCAAGCTCATGGATATGAAGCCAAGAATAAAAAGTAGTTCACTCTTTTGGGAGTAACATAAATATAAAAAAATACTGTGGATAATTTTACTGGAATCACACCTGTAATTCCAATACTTGAAAGAGGTAGGCAGAAGGATTAAAGTTCAAGGTCGCCTGGGCTATACGTATATAAGAACTCATCTCAAAAATAAAAACAGAAGCCAGGCGTGGTGGTACACACCTTCAGTCCCAGTACCCAGGAGGCAGAGGCAGGTGGATCTCTGAGTTTGAGGACAGCCTGGTCTACATAAGGACAGCCAGGGCTACACAGAGAAACCTTGTCTTGAAAAGACAACAAAACAACCCCCCCCCAAACAAAAAGAAAACAAACAACCCCTCCCCAACCCCATACAAGTTAACTGTTTAAGGACTGTAATTCAGTTAGCAGTATCATGTTTGCGTAAGGACCTGAGTTCAGTACCCAGAACCTGTGTGTGTGTGTGTGTGTGTGTGTGTGTGTGTGTGTGTGTGTGTATGCATATATATATATCATAGCTTATGTATAGAGGATAGAAAACAACTTGTGGGGGTCGGGTTTTTTCCCTCCACTTTTGAGTCCTGAGTACCAAGCTCAGGCTGTCAGGGCTGGTTGGCAAGTACCCAGTAAACCATCTTGCAGGCCCAAAACACTAGCTTTTAAGGGTAGCCGATAAACTTAACAGAGTAAAGCCAAAGCTTATATTACTAATTTAAGATACTGCAGTGGACATGAGTGTATAACTGTTCCCGTCAAGACATCCTCTGGCTGCAAGGGTACTCTGATGACCAAGAATAGTAAGTGAAGGTGGCCACAGAGCCACTGCGCTCTACAGGTCTCATTACAGAGCAGGGCAACACCCATAAAATAAAGGCTGGGGTTATGATGAAATTCATACTCTTACCTGCAACATCAGTGGCCACCAGGACGGGGATGTCCTTTTTCTTAAAATCTGAAATAACCTTGTTTCTCTCACTCTGATCCATGTCCCCATGGAGCAGACCAAGATTATGACCCTCCTGCTTAAGGTTATTGGCTAGTTCTTCAGCATTGGCTTTCTTAGTAACAAACAAGAGGACACTCCCCGAGGAAGTAAACTCCACCAGACGCCGAGTAAGCCAGTTCCATTTACTAGGTCCGGAATGGAGTATCTCCACGATCTGGGTCACATCTTCATTTGCCTGAGAGGAAATAAAGTAACTAATTATGACTGATGTCACAGGAAACTTCCGAGACTAGGTATTCTATTTTCTACCTGCATGGGGAATAGCTCTGGACAATCCCTATTATCTTCGGGGTTTCCTTTAGTATGTCAAATATAGCTTAAAACTTATTATTCCTTTAAAGCACCTTGCATACCAACTCCCCCGGTGTGTTCATTTCTAATTTGTATGCCAAAATAATCTACAATGATTGTTATAAACCTGTGTTTATTATTCCCTCGGGAGTTCTTTTCAGGGTCTTACCCGCTCACTGTCAAGCAGCATCTGTATGTAAGTACATTAAAAATAAGAGCCGACATAGAAAGGTGCTAACCACTCAGAAACTTTACAAACAATTATGAGGAGTTATAGATATGGTTGGCTAATAAATACATATTTTAATAAAGATCTGTTTCCAAAGAAAGGATTTACTATTTGAGGTGTTAGATATGCTAATTACATATTACATACATGTATTGAAATGCCACACAATATCCCATAAATATTTATAATTATGTGTCAAAAACCCTATTGTCCTAGTTGAGTTTTTGTCAAATTGATACAAGCTAGAGTTATCTCAGAGGAAGAACCTCAATTGACAAAATGCCTGTAGGCAATTTGTGGGGCATTTTCTGGTTGCTAATTGAGATGGGAGAGGCCAGCCCTCTGGGGTGGTACCACCTTTGGGTAGGTGGTTCTGAGTTGTGTAAGAAAGTAGGCTGAGCAAGTCATGGGAAGCATGACAAAAGCAAGTGTTCCTTCATGGCCTTTGCAGGATCCAGTTTCCTGCCTTGACTTCTCTTCACTCGGTTGTATGCTGGGATTCAAGAAGTGTACCACCACCACCCAGTTCTTTTAAAACTTTAAAACATTAAAAACTTGTAGAAAAAGCCAGGCGTGGTGGCACACGCCTTTAGTCCCAGCATTCAGAAGGAAGAAACAGGGATATCTCTGAGTTCAAGGCCAGCCTGGTCTACTGGTCTACATGGTGAGTTCCAAGACAGCCAAAGCTACATAGTGAAACCTTGTCTCCAAAAAAAAAAAAAAAAAAAAAAAGGCATTTAAGGAACAAACATAATTCCCATATACCCATCACTCATCTTCTATCAATCGTCTGTGCCACTCTTGTTTTCACGATTCCCTTAACTTGTATATCTTAAAACAAATCCAGGAGCTGTGGAGATGGCTCAGCAGTTAAGAACACTGGCTGCTCTTCCAAAAGACAAGGGTTCAATTTTCGGTATTCACAGAGCAGTCCACAACTATCTGTACCTCTAGTTCCAGGGGATCCAATACTGTCACACACATACAAGCAAGCAGAACACCAACATACATAAAATAAAAATAAGCAAATCATTAAAAAAAAAAAAAAAGAAAAAAACCTAAATCTAAAACAGAACAATCATTACTTAAGAATTAAATTCCACGTTCTCATGAGAAATAAATCCCAGGACCCACCCTGCCTTAAGCAGGATTACCTACCTCTCCAATGTCTCCCTGCACCACTCGAATAGGGTCAATCAAGATGTCTCTGGCCAACTTTTCAATCTTTTTTCGAAAAGTTGCACTGAATAAGAGAGCTAAAAGATAAAGCAAATTCTGTTAAAAATCATTTCTTACTGAATTCACTCTTTAAGCTTCTGTAATGTAACTGAATCACTAAATAAAAGTGATTTTTTTTTTAAACTTCATTTTCAATCAAGAAATGAGCTGCCATAATGGTTCAGGAAAAGACTTTAATTTTGAATCAGCAGATTTACACTGCAGGAAATTATTTAAATTCAATTTTAGCACTAATAAAAAGTGAGCAGTGTGCTGGGCCTGGTGGCATGAACCCATAGTCCCAGCTATTTGGAGGAGGAAGCATGAAGGAGTACTTCAAGTTTATGGCTGCCTAGGCTGTAGTGAGTTCAAGGGCAGCCTAGTCAGCTTAGCAAGACTCTACCTAAAAAACAAAGTGAAAAAGAGGGCTGGAAATACATATACAGCTTAGAGAGGTAGAATGTTTGTCTAACATCCATGACACCATAGGCTCGATACAAGAGACAACAACAAAACACACCTCACATCTGATGTCGTCTAAGGTCTGTTTTAGCTCAAATAAATGTCATTAACTCTCCTCTTTGCAGTACTTATCAGGACATACATAGCAATTTTTGCTTACATAACTGTAAGTACTTATAAAAATCAGGGTTCATTTTGAATATAGTTTTAGTATAAAGCTGCTTCATACATACTTTGTCTGTCAGGACGAACATGACTTGCTATGGACCGAACCTGATACTCTGAAAAAAACAGAACAGTAATCAACACACTAATGTGATGCAGTTAAGACAGGTGTGAAAAGTTACTTTAGTAAAATCTACCCGAGAACGCTCCAGAATTAAAAAAGCTTTCAAACTCCTAGATAGAATTCAGTATGAAATTTCAAAAAACCATCAACATAGCTGAACTAGGTAGATAGTGGTTATTTAGAAATTTGCTCAGCTTGGTTAAGAAAAGGACCTTGGATGATTTAATATTTACCTATCCATGAATATGGACTTTAACCTTCAAAGGCCTGTGAGTAAGAGTGAAGAACAAAGGAAACATTCCTTCTGTCCTAGCCCTTGTCCAAGTTCTCAACCCAGTCAAGACGTGTGCACTTCTCTTCAGAAAACTACGATGGTTTATGGCTTCGTCTATCCCTTAATTTGAAACCCCAAAGAGTTTTTAACTTCTTTTGTGATGAACAGTACTGGTTAATTCTAGAAAGATATGGCAAAAACTTGAGAATAGGGACAGAAGAAGCTAATATTCAAGGCATACCAAATCCCATGTCAAACATTCGATCGGCTTCATCAAACACAAGGTAAGAGACTCTTTGAAGATTAGTAGCTTTTTTCTTCACATGATCAATCAGTCGACCCTGTGAGATTCACAAAATGAATAGTTAATATAATCAAAGGCAGTCAAAGACATTCTTTAGTTATATTCCTGGAAAAGTGTAAATTCTCTGGTCTTGAACCAAACTGATCTGACAGTCTTTCTCTACCAATCCCAGAAAATAGATAACTTTTGAGACAGGGTGCTATTCACAGGTGGCCTGAAGCTCACAGAGGTCTGACTGCCTCTACCTCTAACTGCTAGGACTAAAGGCATGTACCACCATACTTAGTGAGAATAGAATTCTGAAGACTCAAGTTCTTCCTTTACATTAATTACAGTTTAAACTCTATGGGCAAGTGGGCCCGAACCATTCTTGTAATATGCTCTGAAAAGATGTGAAAACTTCTGGATGGGTTTTATGTCGACCCCACATCTTCTGCCAGGTCTGACTATTATCTGAGTGTCTCTCAGAACACTTCTTCATGTTCTTGGTAACCACAGACCCAGCTTTTCAGAGAGCCTAAGAAGACCTGTTTAAAATGGAAACGTGTAGCTGCTGATACATTGGTCATGGATATTATACCTAGCCTGCCATTTAGTCAACTGATCATCATGAAACCAAGGCCAAAGGTTGGCTACTCACACGATAATCCCAGCCTTGCTTTCCCATATTTAGAGGGAATTCCCTCAAAAGCAATCATGTTTTCTGAATCAAGAGAGATTGAGAACAAGATATACTTACTGGGGTACACACAACAATCTCTGCCCCTTCCTGAAGGGCCTTGGCTTGCTCCCACATGCTCCCTCCTCCATACACGGCCACTGATCGAAGATTATACGCTTTCCCAAACCGCTTACATTCTGCGTGGATCTAAAAAGTTGTTAATATTTTAAAAACTGTAAGCTTAAAAATACTTTTATCATTACTCAAAACACAGTTCTTAGAACACAGTATATATCACTATAGAAAATCAAAATGTAGCTGTACCTAGTGGTACAGGCTTATAGTTTAACTAAGTGATTAAAGCAGAAAGATAGTAAGTTTGAGTCTAGCCTGGGTAACTTAAGACACAATCTCAAAAACAAAAACTAGGAAGATACAAACAGAAGAGGGCTGGTCATATAGCTCAAAGGCTGTGTTCAATTCCTATTACTGAAAACACACACACACATACACACATACACATACACACACACACACACACACCAAAACAAGAACAACCATTTAAAAAATGAAAAAGGAAAAACCTAGAACATGCTTAAAACGAAATTCTTTTGTTTCTTTTTCCATTTCTGTTTTTTGTGTTTTGAGGCCGAGTCTCTCTCTCTATTTCTGTCTGGCCTGGAGCTTGCTATGTAGACCAGGCTGGCCTCAAAGTCAGAAAATTCTCCTGCCTCAGCCTCCCAAGTGTTGGGATTAAATACATCTCCTACTACATCCAGCTTAATCATAAAACAAGGCTATGGTCTTCATTTGCATCATTCATCTTCTTCTTGATCCAGTCTATTTACCAAGAAAATTAAATTCATTATACAGAAAACATTGTGAGCTTATAATATAAACAATTCCCACAATACCCACACCCCTTTGTGACTTTTAAAAAAATGCTACCCTTATTACGGAAATATGTTCACATTTCTCAAAACTTCACAGAAAAGATAATAATGTGAATATGCTTAATATCAGCCACTGAACTAGATACTTAAAATGGGCTAGTTAAGATGGCCAATTTTATATATAGTTTTATATTCAAAACAAAAGTTGGAGGAGGTTGGGGAGATAGTTCAGTGGGTTAAACACTTGCCACGCAAGTGTGAGAAATGAGATTCAGACTTCTAGAACCCACATAAAAGCTAGTGGGACTAGTGCCCTGCCAATGACCCCAGGAGCACCCAGGAGGTGGAGACAGAATATATGGAACAACCGCTCAACCCAAACTAGCAGTACTAGCTCACCAAATGGGAAGATAAATCCTGGAAGACACCCAAAAGTCAACCTCAGACTTCTCTCATAGAACCACATGTATGCATGTGCCAAGCATGCACCTCCAAGCAACAATAACTAAACTTCATAGATCATTCTAATCACTGTCCCTTGCTAGTCCAAAAGTAGGAAGGGGCCTTTTATACAAAGCACATACCTGTTGACAAAGCTCCCTAGTAGGACACACAATAACTGCAATTGGTCCATCACCTGGTTCCAATTCCTTCTGATCCATTATATGAATCAACATGGGCCAAATAAAGGCTGCAGTTTTCCCACTGCCTGTTTTAGCAATACCAATCATGTCTCTCCCACTTAGTGCTACAGGTACACCCTAGAGAAGAAGAAAGGAAAGGTATATACACTCAATTCTAAAGATGAACTAACGTCCTGGGGAAAATTACTACAAAGGACATTCATTTCATTGAACAAAAATATTCTGGGCCATGAACATTAGCTGAATCCTGACATTCCAATCAACTTGATTTAAAGGAAATATAACCTTCATGAAGGCACTATTTATAAAAAATATCATGACTCCCATTTGTATTGATATGTCAAAATAAAGACTTGATGTATAAAGAGAGTTTATTAAAAATTTTGTACAGGGCTGGAGAGATGACACAGTGGTTAAGATCACTGTTGGCTTTTCCAGAAGACCTGAGTTCAATACTGAGCACCCACATGGTACCCCATAATGCAAAATGCAAGCAAAATACTCTATGCATAAAATATATTTTTTTCTAATGTCCTCTCCTAGAAAATAAATAGACCACTTCACTTATATGTAGGAATTTCTCTGTCTGTTTTTGTAAAGGAATACATAAATTCCACATTTGAGTGGCCAACAGAAGCTATTCGTCACAGCAAGAAATGAAAAACTTTCATGTCATTTACAAAGGGATTCTAGTCATTGAAAGCACAAAATATATCCATAGACAAATCTTTCTGTGGGGTTTAGAAAAGAAAGTATCTTCTGCACACAACATTTTCAATGGATTCAGCAGGTACAAAAACCTTTTCCAAAATGTCTCCTTTTCTTCCATCTTTAGAAGTTCCAGGGCTTCCCATCCCCACCCACCAAGCTGTACGCACCTGACACTGGATTGGGGTCGGCTGTGTGTACTCAGATTTCCTAATCTGGTGCATAAGTTGTTCATCAAACCCAAAATGAGCAAAGCTACTTCCTGGTCTGGGAGGTGCAGCACCAGAGACCTAGAGACAAAGACAATTCCCAGGAAAACCGGTACTTTCACTTAAACAGCATTTACAGTTCAACAGTGCACACTCAGACCAAGCACTTTAGCTAGAATAAAGAGTGAAAAGCAGGTATGTAAGCAAAAACACCAAAAAGGGTCAAGCCCTGAACACGATGGCCGCATGCAAAAGAAACCATGGTAAGAATTCCTGATATAATCCCACCACCAATTTTAAATGATTAAGCACACAGAACTACCTCAAAATTCATTTTCTTATGAGAAATGGAAACAAATTATTCAACTAACTGAAAAAGTCATCAGCATTCTTTTTACCGAGTTGAATAAACATTAGCTGGGATGACAGAAAAATTAAGAATCAATGTAAGGTAAATTAAAACTGCAAATAAGATGAAAACACATCTATCGTAAAGATGCAACCTACTGATTTCTCAAGAGCGTGATGGCCTAGCCACCATCAAGCCTCGTTTCAACTGGGTCCCAGTAAAGAAAGAGAACTACTGACTTCCATTTTATATATATATATATGATATATAATAATAAACATATATACATATAATTGAAGGCCTTTCCTTGGGGAAGAAGGCACTAGTAACTTTAGAGACTCCATCAGGAGTGTAAACGTGTATGTGTGCACACGTATACACACACACATACTATGGGATCTTTGAAAATTTGAGTTTTTAAACATTATGTAGCAACTAATAAAGCAGAAATAAACCAGTCATTCACACCAGAGCAAACCAACATATCCTCTCTGCTATGTGACCTTAACATTAAAAACATTTTAAGTAATATGGTAAATGGGCAACTCAATTTGTTGGTGGCAATTTAAAGTGTTATTGTAAAATTAGTGCAAGAATGTTTTTAAAAGTCAGTTATCTATTTGAATATTTTTTTAAGTAGACTTTATTTGTGTGTGTGTGTGTGTGCATGTGTGTCTGTTCATTCATTCAGAGCAGGTCTAAGCCCTCTGAACTTGAATACAGATATCTGTGGGATGCCTAGCTTATGTGCAAATAGCTGAACTTCAGTTCTCATGATTAAGCAGCAAGCACCAAGCCAACTCTCCAGCCTTCTCATTTACTATTTTAAAAATCACATCATATAAAACTTGAAGAAAATATAATTTCAAAATATTCCAACAGTTCATGGTTTGTTCACATCTATTATTAATTCTACTTCCTGCCTCTGAAGATGTGTTTCCTATTTTTTTATTCTTAGTCCACCTAACTCAGTACAAAGTTGACTGAATGTGCAAAACAAGACATAGGGCTGATGAGAGCCTCAGCAGGCAAAGGCAGTGTCGTCAAGCCTGACAAGGAGTTCTGTTCCCAGGAACCACATGCTGAAGGAGGACCAACTTCTGCAAGGTGATATCTGAAAGCAACCCCAATCTACACACATATGTGCACACATAGTATTATTAAACGAGGAAAACTTAAAACCAAAATAATCTTTCTGAAATAGCATCTTTAGGGCTAAAACAATCAAATCTAAGACACACAAACCCTAGGGCTAAATTATTATTCTCCCTAGTAAATAAATCTAGGATTACTATCTGGATGAACGGTAATTCTAAACTTGTACAAACACTGATGCAAGGATTCTTGCGTAATGGTTCTTACCCGAAGGTTGAGCTTATGCCGCAGGTCTATTAACTGCTGTGGAGTGAGGTTGGTTATCTCCTCATGTTCATTGTAAAAATTTTTTTCAAATGGTGGATAGTCAATCTGCAGGTCCAATTATTCAAAGTTAGTCTAGAATTCAAGAGTCAATCCTGTAAGTTTGATTTAACGTAAGATAACTTTTTACAAATATTATAAAAACAAAGGCATTCTCTCTAGAAAGATAATGAATTCATTTATTTCTGACACACTCTTAAAAAGTACAGCCTATATTTTTTCCAACTCCTACTTTCTTCTTTTTGTTTGTTTTTTTGAGACAGGGTTTCTCTGTGTAGCCCAGACTGTCCTGGAACTCACTCTGGGACCAGGCTGGCCTCGAACTCAGAAATCCGCCTGCCTCTGTCTCCTAAGTGCTGGGATTAAAGGTGTGCGCCACCACCACCCGGCTTCAACTCCTACTTTCAAAACAGACACCAATCTACTTTCCACAGACATCTCAGACTTTAATAACATGCAGCAGAATAATGAATGGCTGTAGTGCTAAAGGTCTCAGAGGACAAATTTTTAAAAAGAAATTATTTTACAAATATCATTTATGCTTAGGATTTAGTTGTTCATCCAGGCCCAAGCATTTAAAAACATTATCAGTATTTCCTTTAAAGATAGGTTTGTCTTGAGAAGGAATTCTAATTTTTTTTTTTAAAGCATGGAATTAGGGCTGGAGAAGTGGCTCTTGCAGAGGATCCAACTTCAGTTCCCAGCATCCACCTCAGTGGCTTTTAACTCTAGAGATAGCAGATCTCTTCTGTCCTTTGGACTCTGCACTCATGTGCACATATCATCCCCACCACATGCACACATCATTAAAAAAATATAAAACTCTTTTTATTCTATGTAGGTGTCTGTGAGAGTGCATGTCCCATATGTCAGATGCCTGGGGAAGCTACAACAGGACATCACACTCCTTGGAACTAGCTTTTATACATGAGCTGCCTGGTATGGGTGTGGGTGCTATGACCTACACTCAGGTCCTCTGAAGAGCAGCAGGTGCTCTTAGCCACAGAATAACTTCAGCAGTTCCAAAAATAAAGTCTGTAAAGCTCTAAAATTGCTCACGTAACTTATTAAAATGAACGACCAAGCCTATTTTGGCTGATTTGTTTTGATTGGTTTTTTTGAGAGTATCTTAATATGCAGCCCAGGCTGGCCTTGATCGTGCTGGAACTCAAGACATGCACCACATACAGTTTTATGAAATGCTGGGGATTAAACAACAGGCCTTGTGAATGGCAGGCAAGTTACTCTTCTGACCGGGTTAAATCTTCAGCCCCAAATTTTCTTCTGTTTACAGTAAGCCTTTTTGGTTTTGAAATAGTCTCATTTAGTAAACAAAGCTAAGCTGCAAACCACTATGCAGTCTAGGCTGACCTCAAACTCTTGGCTATCCTCCTGCCTCTGTCTCATAAGTGTTGAGACTACAGTGAGCTAGTTTATATATTATGAATGCCTCATGGAATTTCTGATCCAACCACTTAGCAGAAAGAAAGATTCCAAACTATGAAACTGTATCAGTTAGAAACAAAGCAAAAAATGTGATACCTCCGAATGATCAATGGGAGGAAGGGGATCGATAATTTTTTTGGAAGGTGCAATTGGATTTCCATCACTGTCATACTCCAAATTGTCCTCCTCTTCCTCCTGAACCACCCCAGCAGTTGGGTTCTCTGCCATGTATCGAAAATAAGCTTCCTGCAGGAAAGCACAAGAGCACAATCAAACCTAAGTACAGTTAAAAACAGTTATACATTTGCAATCAGTGCACATGCAGTGCACACACAGTGAACCATAAGATTACATAAGTTAAACAAATACCTATCAAATAAGGAAAGACTTTCACTAACTTAGCAATGATTTCTTTTACAATAGCAATACTCAAAATCAATGAGCAAGACAATATTACACAATGATCTGATTTATTTAACAGAAGCCTTCCTATTTGTGGGGACATCTTACTACCCTACCCAGAGCTGAGGAAGACATGCTTTGGCTTTATGCCAATCCAAGTTTGGAAGTTAACACTGATTAGAAAGATCACAAACCTGGAAGTCTATGGTCCTCACCATCCCACACTAGACAAGGCAAAAAGAAGTACTAAAGGACAGTTACTAATGTTTCAACTACAATGTAAGAGTCACAAACAGTTACTGGAAAGAGGCAAAAAACAGTAAGAGGCCCTACACAACTCATATTACTGGCTTATCACAGTAAACCTAAAATTTGGATAAAAAAAAAAACCTGAGTAAAGTTCTTTTTTAAAAAAATGTCAGTTGATCAAAAGTCCCACGTGCAACATGGGGGAAGGGACTCTGGAGATAGTGTTAATTGGTCACACAGGCAGAAAAGGAGTGAGTCATTCAGTGAAGGCAAGCTCTGACCTGTCCCCAGTATAGACTTTGTGGAGTAAAAATAAAAGATAGAAATACTGCATAGAAACTCACTTGGTCATCTTCCTCTTCAATGTCATCTCGAATACCCCTGGAAAAACAAGCGGAGAAACAAACTTCCCTGCAAATGTTCCACATACCCAGCTCCATACTTACAACAGCTTAGTGTTGAATTCCATACAGTACAGGAACTCTCAACACTAACGTTAACAAAGCAACAATAAGTATACTGTACACGATCCACCCATAATATATGTGTGGCTTAACTCTATGAGCTAAAGTTTCCCTCTTTTTGCAATGAGATGATATGGTACCCTTAGAAACATCAATTACCAACTGACATGAGAGGTAAAATCTAGCTAGGAAGTGGTGGCCCATTCCTTTAATTCCTCAGAGGAATTAAATAGCACCCCAGATGCAAACGTAGGTGGATCTCTTGAGTTAAGAGACCAGCTTGGTCTATAGAGTTCCAGGTCAGCTAAGGGCTACACACAGAAACAGTGTCTTAGGCAGACAGGCAGACAAAACAAACAAAAAAAGTAAAACCTTTCTTGGTGAAGAGAGGTATGGAGGGATACTAAGCTTTGTCAATATATACAACAAACATAACATAGTTGTGTACTACATATTAAAAAGAAAACAAAACCCTCCTGGGTTTGGTGTACAGTTGAAGGAGTATCACAACTTTATTATTCCTGTGACTTCTAGCTCTAGAATAAATTGGTTTTAGTCAAAATCAGTTACCTTGGGGATGGGGAGAGAAAGAAACTACATGAATTCTGTCATGAGTTTGGAATTGAAACTAGTACTTCACATAGAGAATGGAACCACCTCCACTGCTGCATCTCTCAGGCGTCTACGACTATTGCTTACTTCCTACAGTCACTCTTTCCAGTCTCTTTCTAACCAACTTGCAGCGTTTGCTATTCCCAAGGCAACTAGACGGATGCAGCATACAGCAATCATCAAAAGATGGCTGACTCTCCATCTGGCACAGAAACGTTGGGAGGGGCCTGACTTCCAAACAGAGAGAAAAAATGTCTAAAGGTTTAGGAGTGTATTCAGCAGAGGAAGATTTCTTTCCCAGAAAATATAGCACTTAAGTTCAGCATTTGGTGCTACAGAGTAACATCAGATGAAATTAGCTTTTACTCACTTGTAATTTTTATATAGTTTTATTATATAACCATCATAACTTCTAATTACTTATCACATAGGCATTAGTCTATTGTTTTTATGAGAAGAAATCTAAGACAGTGAACCTAAACTGTAGTAACTATACTTCCTTTACCCTCACTATAATTCACTTCCCATTTCTTGGACAACTATTTATAACCAAATACTTATTCTACCAAACAGAATGCCTTTAGTTATTACAAATGCAAAGGCTGTGCCATCTTCATACCTAGAGAAATACTCAAGATACAGAGACAGCTCAAATAAAGATCTTTGTGTACTTTAATGTTCTTTCCTTTATAAGTTTTTAAGAATAGTCTTTGCTATTCTTCAACAATTTCTATGTAACTTTTGTGAGAGTGGAGAAAAAAACTTACTTGACGTTTTTTCTTTCCTTGTCCTTTTCTTCAAGTCTCTTCATGTCTCTAGCAGCCTGATCCTAATGAAATAAAAGGCTACATGGAGTGACTTCACTTTAAAATGCTGCAGGAGAAGTTCATTACAGACAGTTTATATACTGAAACACATTCACCACAGTTTTCCTTATGTGTTCTGACACTTGCATTTCCATATAATCAGTCTTCCAGGAAGCGTTGACAAATATTTTTCAAAACAAATATCCAGTTGTCTTTTGCTATACATAGATTTCACAGTTTTTAATTGTAATACATATGCCACACATACATGTAAGTGCATATACACTTTTAAATGCTTAATTCACCACCAATAAATCTTTGGTGATTTGTCTTAGAAAAGGAAATAACTTGCTATAGATGCCCTGAAATTCAAGCAAATCAGCCTTAAGTATAGCTTGAAGTAGAAGTAGTTGAAACAACAAAACCAAAATCCTGCACTACCACCACAAAACAAAACAAGCCACTCACCCACCCCAAACTGAAAGAACAAACAGACAAAAGCCAAAGGGAAAAATAGATGTATTGAGTTCTGACTCTTATTTTGGAAGGATGGTTCTGAACTTGAAAGTAATTTCCCCTCCACCTTTGCTTTGATCCTGCCCCCACCCCCCCCAATGTCTGGCATTTTTGCTTTTACGAATTAAGGGTGAGGTGGGATAACTAAAAATAGTGATACAGGCTGGTAGGGGCTAGAGATGCTTCTACACATTCTCCAACAAGAATAGCCCTAAAGCCTAGCATAGTGGTACATACCTTTATCTCAGTACTCAGGAGGCAAAAGTAGACAGAACTCTTGAGTTAGAGGCCAGCCTGATCTACATAGTGAGTTCTAGGACAGTTAGGGCTACACAGACTCTGTCTCTCAAAAACAAAACATGGGCTGGAAAGATGGCTCAGCAGTTAAGAGAACTGACTGCTCTTCCAGAGGTCCTGAGTTCAATTCCCAACAACCACATGGTGGCTCAAAACCATCTGTAATGGGGTCCAATGCCCTCTTCTGGTATGTCTGAAGACAGCTGCAGTGTACTCATATAAATAAAAATAAATAAATCTTAAAAAAAATCAAAACACTCATAATAAAAATTACCTAATCATAAATACTAATAAAGTTGAAAATGTGCTATAAAAAAAAACCAGTAAATTAAAACCTTTAGGAATAGAATTAAGTGTATCATTGTTACATTTTCTACACAAGTTCTTATATATTAGAAAAATGACAATTGCAGATCACTGCTCTACACTGATCCTTTGGTTGATACATTTGGAAAGTAATGCTAGGATTACTTTTTTCCAAAGCCCTTCAGCATAAAGAAAATGTGAATTTTTCTTTGTATTTTAGTTTAATAGTGTGTGTTTGCATGTTTGCCTGCATGTATATTTGTATGCCATGTGTGTTGAGTGTTTGTAGAGGGTGAAGGAAACATTGGATCCCCTGGGACTGGAGTTATAGAAGAGCGTGAACTACCAGGTAGGTACTGAGAATCAGACCCAGGTGGTACTCTAGAAGAGGACACAGTGCTCTCAGAACTCTCTCTCTGGCCCTTGTATTTATCTTAAACAAACAAACAAACAAAATCCCCCCAAAACAAAAGTCACTACATATACCATGGCATGACCAGATGTTTTATAAATGAAATGTTTTCATCAAAGAGGAATTATTTTTAAAAGAAACATTATATACTTTTCAAGGGATTGGGTTGATAGGGACACATCTAGGGCTATAAACTGAACACAATACCAACAATATTGGTACGTATAAAACAAATCACTACATTTGCAGGACATATTTTTGGTTTTTTAATTGTTTGTTTTTTGAGTTTCAAAGTTTCTCTGTACAGCCAGGGCCTATCTTGGACTTACTCTGGAACTCAGAAATCCGCCTGCCTCTGTCTCCCGAGTGCTGGGATTAAAGGCGTGCGCCACCACAGCCTGAATAAAAAAAAAATCACTTCTTATATGCAAGTGTGCATGCTATGTGTGTGTGTGCCTAGTGCACACTGAAGGTAGAAAAGGACATCAGATTTCCTAAAACTGGAATTATAGCCACATGGATGCTAGAAGTTGAACCCAGGTCCCCTGGAAAACCAGTAATGTGATCTTACCCACTGAGCCATCTCTCTAGCCTCAAATATTCTTTTAAGCCTATATAAATCTTTCATTAGCACACTGTCTAAAAATAAACCTTCATCAAATTCAAGTCTAAGAAAAGTTCATACATTGTACAAGTTGGCATTTGACATCAGGACTCAGCATCTGACAACTGAGCTCTCTGTACTTAGCTAAATAAATCTCCTAATACTATAGAGATCCAGGAGTGTGTCAGCGGACTCAAAAGAACTTCAGCTATTTAAATGTCAAGCAAAAGAATTTGGCCATTCTCAACTAACTCATTCAAAAGGAGCCATATAAACTTACAAAGCTTTAAATTTAAACCTAAAACCAACAACAAAGCCAAGAGCTGACTTTTCTTATACTTTATCATTAGGATTATCATGAAATAGTGGGGCTGGAGAAACGGCTCTGTGCTCAAGAACGCTGGCTGCTCTGCTCTTCTACAGGTCCTAAGTTCAATTCCCAACACCCATATAAGCTTACAACCATCTGAAATGGGATCCTACCCTCTTCTGGTGTACAGGTATACACGCAGACAAATCTTATATTCAAATACACAAATAAATAAACAAACATTAAAAAAAAAAGAATGAATGAATGAGATTTCTGAGAAATACTGCCCTGTAGCAAATGTCCTCTCTCAAGAGCATGAAAAAAACGTTGTGTATCAAACACTATATATCTTTCATTTTTAAAGCAAATTACTTACTGATTCAATACCTACTACACTGCAAGATACATGTATGCCTTGAATAATTTTATTAAGTTTTGGTGTCTTCTATGGTCTGTTAATTTGAAAAAATGTTAAGGCCAGGCATGTGGCTCATAGCATTCATCCCAGAACTCAGGAGGCAGAGGCTGGAAAAATCACAAGGCCAGCCTGGTCTACATAGTGAGTTCCAGGATGGTCAGGACTAAGTAGACCCCCTTTCTCAAAACAAACACAAACCCTGTAAGCTAGAAGAACTCAGAGACATAAAGAATACAAGGATTAGAGTTGGATTCTGGCTCAACCACTTATGAGGTTTATTTTCTCTAGACAAATAGGTTATTTAAATCAAAAGTGAGAAAGCTAAACATCTAACATATCAAGCTACCAATACACGGATGCTGCCAGGACAAGAAGACTATAGACCTGTGCTGGGCACAGTCTTATGAGGTAAGCCATGACGGTGCTGGAAGAGGTTATTTAGGCTGCTGTGAGAGAACAGGAGTCAGTCAGTCTTAGTTCTGTGCCTGATAAAAGTTGGACATAGACACAAGGAGGTTATGATTTAGTAATGAAACATTCCTAAAAAGGGTCCCAAGTTGGGTTTACTGCCTAGTTGGTGGCACCATAGAGGAAGCTCTGGAAACCTCACCTGATGGACTCTTCTAATTCTATGTATGACGTCCTTTAGGTTTAGCTTCCTTATGAAATAGGATTTAATAAATGCTAGAGTGCATACTACAGTATCCCACTTAAGAATATACTAAAATTCTTATAACAAAATATGTATTTGAGTAACTATGTTCAAACATTGCAATTAACTATTCGTGCCACTCACTGATTATTACCTCTGAAAATACTTAAGAGGGCAAATGGAAATAGCAAAATTCTAAAAACACCAAAAACAAAAACAACCCCCCTCCCAAGGGCTATTTCAATATGCTCACTATTTTAAGGAAACAAGAGCCAACACTTGCCTCCACTTCAGCCATGAATGCCTCTAAGGGGTCATCATCACTGTCAGAGTCTGCGGGCTTGGAATGGAACTGCTGGCGGGTAGGTGAGTTTTCAGCAGGAATGTAAGGTAAATCTACATTGCTGGAGTCTTCTTCTTCATCTTCAAAATACCTAAAAATTAAGACAAACCAGTAATGAGACTAAAACCTTCACTAGCCCACGCTTTCACCCTGGTGTATTACACAATAGGAATTCCCAGCAGCGTTTGTTGGCACATGTCTGTGACCCTCGAACGGAGGAGATCGAGGTAGAAGGATCATGATCATAGCCAGGTAGGGCTACATATCCAGATCCTACTTCAAAACACAAGTCCATCAAACTCCATTTGAATTAAATATAAAACTCTTCAGTTGACTCAAACACCAAAATCATTATGCTCATCTTGTTCAGAACACTAATCAGGAAAAAAACCCACCATTCCTGAATAACAATTTAAGCAAGCACATGAATACTGTATACCTTAATCCAAGCAAATTCAGGGTGGGGGACAAGGACTTCAATCCTGAAAATCATTAGTATTTCACACTGGTTTAATCATCAAGAATTATCACTTACGCATTTTCTTCATCAAAGTTGGCCCGTTTAGATCCAATTTTGTAGAAAGAAGGAAGCTGTGGTGGAGCAGACTTTCCAAATCCAGAAGAAGAGCTGGCTGCCCCAAAGGCACTGTGGGACTGCTGTGGCAGTTTGGCTTCCTCCTTCTTCCCAGCACTGATAGCAAAACCTCCAAAACCAAATCCCCGCTTGGTTCCAGGGCCGCCTTTATTCCAGTTCATGATGCCAATGACTGGTGCTAGGAACAAGATGCACACATATTAATGTGACTTTGTAAACAGCCTCACTAACCCTCATTTTGTTTTCTATGTCTACCCTCAAATCTAAGGTGCTGCTTAGTGGTCCAGTACTTACTTGTCCCACGTGTGGAGGCCCCAGTACCACGTGAAGGCCTGTAACACTGGCCTTCAGATACAATTACAACTTCAACCAAATGACTTTTCTCTTAAAATATTTATTGGAGGGAGTTGTCAAAAATGATCCTAAGACAGTACCTACACTGGGATCTCTAATATAGGATCAAAACTGCAAGACAATCTCCTAACCTTAATCTTTACTATCTTTAGTGTGTGTGAACATAAACGTGTGCTTTGGTACAAATGTGGAGATGAAAGGACTGTCCACATGCTCTGGTCACCTTGTGGGAATTGCAGATCAGAACTTTTTAGGTTTATCATGCGGCTCGCTCACTGGCCCTTCATCCTTGCTTGTTCCTCACCCTACCTCCCTCCTCTTTTTTTTTTTTTTTTGGGGTAGTCTTGGTTGGTCTCAAAGTCAGAGAGCCACCTGCCTCTGGAATACTACAATTAAAGGCATTTGCCACCACCCCTGGCTTAAATATTTATTCCTAAGCATTTACGCGGGTAAATTTCACTAAATACAAATCCAGTTTTAAAAATAGGTAAGGGGGAAGCAGAGGCAGGCAGGATCTCTTTGAGTTAAAGGCCAGCCTGCTCTACAAATCAAGTTCCAGGCCAACTAGGGCTGTTACAGAGAACCTGTCTTAAAAAAACAAAAGCCACAAACAAATGAGAAGGTAAGGAAGAGAAGGCTAGAGAGATGGCTCAGAGGTTAAAAGCACTGGTGCTCTTCCAGAGAACCCAGGTTTGATTTCCAGCACCACGTGGTGGCTCAAAACTGTCACGACACCAGTTACAATACCCTCCTCCGGCTCCACTAGGACCAGGTTTTGTACATGGTATACACACACACACACACACACACACACACACAGGCAAACACTCATACACATTAAACACACACACACAAAACACTTGAATAGGCAAAAGACTTAAATAGATTTCTCTGAAGACAATATATAACTGATCAGTAGATTACATGAAAAGACACCTTGCATCAAAGCCAGGTATGGTAATGCACACATGCAATGTTGGTACTCAAGATGTTACAGTAGAAGGATCTCAAGTACAAGACCAGCTTGGTCTACACAGTATAGGACTGTCTCAAAAATCCTTATACTATAAACAATGAAGGAAATGTAAATCAAAACCACAATGCATACCATTTCATATCAATTAGGATGACTTATTAAAAAACAGTAGGGTATCTCATACTGCCTCAAACAAACAAATGCCCCAGAAAACAGCTTTTTATCAAGATATCTTTGAAAGCAAAGAAATCCCTTGCTCTTGCCAAAGCAGTACTCAGTATTGACAGATGCTCAAAGCCACAAAAATAAAGATCAGCAATCGCTCCCTTTCTGGTTGCCCCCAAGACTGTACTAACCCAAAAGCAACACAAGTATCCTCAGCAAAGTGCTCTCAAGAGAAACACACTCCATCACTGTGCTATCAACCCCCTGCACAGTTGCCAGGAGGAAGACAGAGACAATTTGTTGTATTCACCAAGGCTCATCAGGGCCAAACTGATCAGGCCTGATGGAGAGAAGGTATATCCAGGACTTTATTATGCTGGCAATCACCTCAGTCTAAGGACTGAGGACATAACTCTGGGAGAGAAAGTTCTGGCAAAGACGTAGGGAAACTGGAACCTCTGCGAACTGCTGGTAGAATGTAAAGCCAACCAACAAACAAAAAGGTAACTATGGCAATCAGTATTTTTCTTCCCAAAAAAAAAAAAAAATCAAGCAAGGTCAACAAGATAGATGACTGGGCAAGAGGACTTGCCTCACCTGACGGTCTGAGTTCAACTCCTGGGACCTACATGGTGGAAAGTGAGAACCAAGTCCTCCAAGTTGTATTCTGAACACAAATAAATATATACAGGATTTTTGTTGTTTTTGTTTTATTAACTTCATTGTTAAAAAAAGAAAAGAAAACCCTTGAAAATAAAAACACCACACTCAAACTAACCAGACCCAAATATATTACTTAGTCAACTTATATACAGCTATGACTGGCATTTAAAATGTAAGCTGTAAAGCTTCATATTAAATGTGTGCATTTATCTAATACCAAAACAAACAAAAATCATGACAAAACTGGGGGTGGGGGATCCATGAAACACTACTTGGAATTCTATAAACAAATGTTTTGGGGTTGTTTCTTTTGGTTGTTATTATTGTTAATTAGAAGAACATAGAATTGGCATATAACCCAGAAATTTCACTTATAAATATTCACCTCCCCCAAATGAAAGCAAAGTTCATTCAAGCTCATAGCAACATTAATAGCAAGCAATAGGCAAAAGGTGACATCCACCCCATGTTCACTGACAGATGAATGGTTAAACAAAACATTACATATACACCTTAAACAGAATATCACTTTGGTTTAAAGAGAAGATTCCAGGCAAGTTATACAGTTCAGTGGTATGGCTCTTGACTTAGCACAGGTGAGGCCCCAGACTCATCCCAAGTACTGGAAAAAAAGAATCCCTTTAAAAACTAAAACACCTAATTTCGTAAACAAACAAAAACCCAAACAACCCCATACAGCAGACTCAATTCAAGCTGGATACTGGTGAGCTCCCCTGTCTCACTCTGATCACCACCCACTCTCTGACATGCGCTCCCCAACTCCATATGGAATAGATGCTCTTCTCTCCATCTTTACTCTACCACTGCAACTCTCCAACAAGACTGACAGTCATCAAGCCCCCACATAATTACTAGAGTGATCATTATAGCAAAATACATGGCTTGCTTGTTTTGTGTCAGGCAATTGTTTTTTAGGCTCAGAGGATACAAGCATGGAATCAGAAAGCCCTCAGGGAATTCAATGTGGTCAGAGATGGGGAGGGAGTGAAGGAATGACATTATTCTATTTTAGATCGTAAAAATACCATGAAATGAAAGCAAGCAGGACGAGGAGGTGAGGTACTGCAGACAAGTCAAGGACTCACTGAGCTAAGTATATTACTCAACAGGGCAAAAGTTCTACTTCTCTGCCTCAACAATGTCTGTTGTCCTGGAAAAGTCATGTGACTCAGATCTAGACGCTGCATCTACAACTAGCTAACATTCCATAATTTATAAAAAATGAAGTATAAAATCAAAATGAAAAGTATAAAATGAAGTAAGAATGAGACAAAACTGAAAACAAAATGAATTTCTACTTCCTTTGGCTGAACAGCACTGTGTCTGTTAATACTGTGTAATCAAGGAAAGTCACAACAAAGAACAGAGCTCCTGAAGTACACACACTCAGCAAAACCATCTTCAAAATAACAATTTATGCTTCTGTCACTCCCTTCAATTTAACTGCTCTCCAGTTAGTCAGACTAGAATTAGGTGTTGCATTGTGGCAGTAAATAACTTTAACCACCCATATTGCCCAGGGTTCCAAAGAAAATCAAGCAGTCTGATGGAGTTCTTACCTCTACTTGGGTTCTCTCACACAAAATCTGTTATTGACATTGACCTATCAAGGTCCTTCTTACCTGTACAGCTCACTGGAATAACAATTCTAGAACATCAACACAAATATGATTTGTCTAGATTCATGTTAAATCCCTTCTCTGGTCTTTAAACACCTGACACTATGTTATTTCTTAAACACTATACATTTCATGACTGAGTATTTACCTTCACTCTCTTCGGTCTTTAAGAGCAGATACTCATTATTCATGCTTTACATACAAGAGTTTTAAAGAGGTGCTACCCTTGGATGAGAATAACTGAAGATGTTATGAAGGACAGCTTGGTATCCAGGCACCAAAATGTGATGGCTCAGTTAGAAATTTTAACAGGATTGAAAAAGAATACCAGTTAGCTATATTCAAACTCTAATTCTGCCACTAATAGCATGAATCTTAAAGATGTTATTAGCAGATTTTCCACTTGCAAAATGGTGAGACTATCATACACCTTACTACTAGGTTTTTACTCCAAAATCATGGGGAACAAATGTGTAGTGACCCATGCTTCAGCATTCAAGAGGCTGACAGCGAGGATCCTGTGTGTTAAAGACTAACCTGGGCTACAAAGTGAGCTCTAGATCAACATGACCTAAAGAGTGAGACTCTGTACCAAATTCAATAAGTAAAACTCAAATACATTGAGTGAAGTATGGAGACACAGTGCAACCCACACTACAGGCATAGTCATCATCTCTCCAGAAAGCAATCTCCCCAATGATAATCTCAGATCTCTTAACTCAGATTCACATGCAAGTGTCAAGCACCACTTACCATATCAAGATCACTGAGTAGAGTGGGGTGAGCAGCTTCATAAGAGAGCTACAATGACAGTTGTTAGTATCTACTCTACTTAATAACCTGCCGAGTAAGAACATCTTAAAAACTATAGAGCCAGTTAGTTCTTTAATGGCCTAATAGGAAATTAAAACAGAATAAAAAATAGCTATATTCAAACTATAATTTTGTCACTTTCTTTAATGTAAGGCAAAGCTGTCAAATACCCAACACTTTCATCACATTCCAAATCTAATAAAATGCGAGTGAGGGGAGTGGTCAGAGTGGTCTGAAAAGCACCCCTCTCCTATCAGTTTTAACAAAGCCAAGGACAACTTGGAGCTATGAAACTGACAGAACACAAAGTTAAGTATAATTTCAAAGACCACATTATATTATCACAACCTACATTACAGTGAATGGAACTGAATTACAATGTAAGTCAGATTTAGCACTCCTCTGCTCAGACAGCCACATTTCATGCAGAATGAGGACAAAATCTTCAAAACCGTCTACAAGGCCCTAGCTGCTTTGTTTTCCTTTCTTCCTTTACAGTCTCATCCGTCATCTCATCTTCATCCTCATCTTCGCATTCCTTCATTTGCCAAATGCTACAAACACACTGCTCCTCTAACAGGCCCAGCTTTGTCCCCTTCAAGGCCTTCATGATTGCTGTCCCCCTGCTCAGAACGTTTCTTTCTCCAGATATCTCCGTGGTTAGATGCTCTCACCATTTTCTAGCTTGCTTAAATATCTGTTAGCATACCAGAAAGGGCTTTCCCTGACTACTCTCTTGCAGCTTCTCCCAAGCCTCCTTTGCTGGTACAGACCACCCTTTAACATAAAGCATCACACACATCTGTCTCTCCTTCTTCATTAGAAAGTTTCATAAATGGACTGGTAAAATGGTTCTACAGATTAATTGCCTGACCAGAGTTTCATCCTGAGGACCTACATAGTGGAAGGAGAAAACCAACTCCCAGAGGTTGGCCTCTAACCTCTACAGGAGGGCATGATAAACATACATAAAGACTGGTGGCTCGCACCTTTGATCCCAGCACTTGGGAGGCAGAGGCAGGCGGATTTCTGAGTTCCAGGCCAGCCTGGTCTACAGAGTGAGTTCCAGGACAACAAGAGCTACACAGAGAAGCCCTGTCTTGAAAAAACAAAAACAAACAAACAAACAAACAAAAGAAATACGTCCAAAAAATGTATATAAAGAGTTTCATGAGTGCAGTGGTCATAGATTTAACACTTAAGCAATTCAAGAGAGAACAGGCACAGAGGCAAGGCAATAACAATTTTTTTTTAATGAATCACTGCAATTCTCCTTCTAGGTAAAGGAAATTAACATTTTCGCCCCTGGAAGAATAAATTTTTATATCAGACTTACTGCTCACTTCCCACCTGTCAGAACAGGATTGGACTCTACAAAGTTTTAACGAATTAAGACATAACCCCACCACTACCACCACTACCCCCCACCGCCGCCAGGTGGTGGCGCACGCCTTTAATCCCAGCACTTGGGAGGCAGAGACAGGTGGATCTCTGAGTTCGAGGCCAGCCTGGTTTACAGAGTGAGTTCCAGGACAGCCAGGGTTACAGAGAAACCCTGTCTCGAAGGGAAAAAAAAAAAAAAAAAAAGACATAACCCCCGCTGTTCAGGTGTGTGTAGGAGACAATACAGAAATAACACTTGCAAATAGTAACAACAACAACAACACAGTAGGAAAACCACAGCCTAAAGGGGTAGGGGTAAAAAGGGAAAAGCTAAGATGACAGAAAAGCTTATATAAAACTTGACTAGTATAATTTTTTCCTTACGATTCTGGTACGCGTTCTCAATTCATATATATTATTTAAATCAGATAGGCTCAAGTAGGCCGCAAAAAGTTTGTAACTATGGTGATGATGTTAATCATGATCTACTCAAGGTTTCACAAAGATCAATGACTATCACAGCCTTCTAATCTGTCAACTTCCGCTACCGAGACCCTCCCCGCCTCCATTTGTGGGTCCGCAATCCCCAACAGCTACCTACAAGGATCAACACACCTCCACTGGCTCTCACAGCTTCAGAGCCCAGCACCCTGAAAAATCCCTTCCTGGAGCCCATCAAGCACCGCCTCCGGAAAGCCGCCAAGTGGGCCTCGTTCAGACGTGCGAGGAGCAGAGCCGTGGGAAGGCAACGTAGCTCCAGAGGGCCACCTCGGGGCTCCAGATCGCGTACCCATCCCTGCCCGGACTCCCGCAGCCACCCGGGTCCCCAGGCTCCCCCGATTCTTTGTTAAGTGAGGCCGAGGTTCCTCCGCCCTCGCCAGGCCCCAGTTACCTCTCGTGTCCCCGGGGCTAGCGGCGCCGCGTCTGGCGAGCCCTTCGCCCAAACCTGCTGCCGCGGCTGCAGACGCAGTTGCTACTCCAGTCGGCGCGAAAGAACCCCCGCGGCCCTGCGTACGCGCGGTGCGGGACCGCGTCCAGCCGCGCTCTTCCTCCGCCCCCTTCGCCGCCGCCTCACGGCCCGTTGCTGACTGGGGGTGGGGTGGGGGGAGCGTCTGACATGCGCGCTAAGTAGGGCGCGAGCCGAAGGGTGGGGCTGGGGCTACGGCTGCCGAAAGGCGCCAATTAGGGCCGCCCTTCCGATTCCGGAACGCAACATAAATACGTCACACACCCCCGGACAGGAATCTGTTCCTGGGTGAAGATTGTGTCTGGGTCGTGTAGTGAGGGAACTGCAATGAAGAGAGCCGCGGCGATGGGGAACCGCCCAAAAAACTCAAGGTAATAAGGTGTTGATTGGAAACTTCATTTACATAAGAATGTCGACCCTCCCTTAGCTCTCGTCCCTTGCCAAAAAACGAAAACAACACAAAAAACCCACGATTCGGGCAACATTTCCCTTCATGCCTCTGTCCACATGGTCCCATAGACTATGGCCACCTTTAGCTTCCGGAGCATCCGATCAAAGTGACGTCAACCCGACGGACGGAACCCTACGGGAGAAACGCAGCCTCCGCTAGTTAGAGCACTTTTAGCCCAGGGGACGCCGGGGGTTACGTAATTTTCCCAGCAGCCCTAGTTCGCCTTGCGCGGATGTCCTGAAGACCGCGCCCCGCCCCCACCCGCGCGCAGGCGCAAACTAGCCGTACGCATTCTACGTAACGGACGGCTGAAGCTACGTGAAGAGTAGGGTGCCGTGACTGAGCTACCTGTTCTGGGCTGTTCAGTGACATCGCGGCCCGCAGATTATCTTTGGGACCTGAAGACAGATACCAGACAAAGGCAGGCTGGTTGGAGGTAGTGGCCTCAGGACCCCCGGGCCCGGTTGCAGCCTCGGGTGCAGGTAGGTAGCGGGGCCATGACATTCCAGTCGGTGTGACCGTGCCAGGCCGAGCGGTGACTAAGTTGCGTGGCCGCAGAGCCAGGTAGTGTTTCACTCCTAACCAACCCTTTAAGTCCGGCCGGTAGTGACATGCATCAATACCCGCAACTTATCTCTCCTGAATTAAAAAAAAAAAAAAAAAAAAAAAAAGAAAGACTGAACCTCTGTCCATCCTTTTCTGGTCCATTTTCTGTTGGGCTTTAGGAAGATTTGGGGGAAGGTTTCGAGTAGATCCCAACCAACAGGACAAAATCTGAGAAAATATCTGGTGTGTAGCCAGAAGATTAAAAGAGCATAGAACTTGGCTTCTCCGTGGTGGACCTAGGACCAGACACTAGAAGTTTCACGGAGGCAACCGCTTCTAGAGTCGACCTTACCCGAAGGTTTCTAACATGCAAGTTATTTGTAACCAACACTTTACTTTGTAAGGTGACAGTAATGTCTACATCATTTCTAGAAATTTCATCATTTTGACTAATGCCACAGAGGCCTGAGAGGACAAGCAATGATTGCTACATATACTCCTTTTTACTGAGAGAGCTTGCCGAAGATAATCAAGATGGGTGTGTTAATGTTGTGCCTGGCTTGGGGTCTAGTGTTTTCTGCTTCAGAAGTCCTAGAGGCTGGATGACCAGGCAGAGAGCTGTGCATCTGAGAAATCGGTTGACAGGTCCAGCTGAGTCTTATCAGAAAGCCAGTGCACAAATGGCTTGGATAATTTTAACATAAATAACCTTGAGGGGAGCCTGTATGAAACACTTCTGTGTTGTGAACATTCCTGGTATAGACTGAGTTTGAAATGGCCAGACTGTCAGGTTGACAGGGATATGTAGTTACTTCTGCTTGGAAAGGGAGCCACTAAAGCAGATGTTCTTTGTTCTTTGAGACAGTGCCTCTTACTCTTGCAGGCTGGCCTACTATCACTATGTAGGACAAGGCAGGGCAGGCCACTGGAACTACTATACCTGCCACCACCTCCACCCCCTGAAGTATAGGGTCTCGCTATGTAGTCCTGGCTAGTCTTGAATTTGGACATGTGCCTGCATTTGACTCCTGAGTACTGGGATACCTCACCCACCCCACCGGCCCCTTGGAGCTTTTGAGACGGGGGTCTCCTGAAGCCTGGACTCACTATGTAGAAGAAGATGGCCTTGAACTCTCGGCCTCAGTCTCCCAAGTGCTGGAAATTACAGGAGTAAACCGCCACACCCGATTAATCTTATATGGTCCTGCTATCAATTTAGACAGTCTTAACAACTTGAGTTACATCCCCAGCCTCCCTTTGTAACATTTTAAAAATTACATTAATTTATTTATTTGGGTCAGGCATATATAAGGGGGGAGGTCAAAAGACAACTTCTAATCATCAGTAGTAATACACGTACCCTATCAGTAATAATACTCTTACACGTATCTATCCTTTAGGCTGAATTTCAATGCTTAAAAATAGATGTTTTTTTTTTTGTTTTGTTTTTTAGATAATTAAAGATATAGTGCTGGTATTTAGATGAGGGAGCAGAATTGAAAATATAGTATAAATGATTTTGTTGGTTGAAAATATTTTTGCATTGTATTCTGTGATTTCATGCAAAATCAATACCTTGAGTCTGAGCCCATGTAGTGACGTGGTAGTTGTGCTGGTGCATCTTCTTTCTGTGGTGTTCACACCTGTGGTTATCACAGCTAGTGTGTGTCCAGGAGAACACGTCTGCAGGCCAAACACAGATCTACAGTTGATCTGTAGGTAAATGGCTTTCTCTTTTAGTACTGATGGTGAAGCCAACCTTATGTATGTCACAAGAATGACAAGAATTATACTGGCAAGCTTCTTTCCAGTCTGGGTGGTTTTTATTTATGGGTTATTTTGTAACTATTTACATATCCATAGTTGTATCTTATTCTCTATAGTCCTTAGTTCTTTTAGAAAGGATTTTTAAGAATAATTTATTTATTTTTATTTTATGCACTTTGGTGCATAAAATACTTGCCTGTATGCGTGACTGTGTGAAGGTGCTGGATTCCCTAGAGCTGGAGTTGCAGACAGTAGTGAGCTGCCATGTGGGTGCTGGGAATTGAACCTGGGTTCTCTGGAAGAGCAGCCAGTGCTCTTAACTGTTGACCCATCTCTCCAGACCCTAGAAAGGTTTTAATAGTCTCTCAAAAATACTTTTTTGGTTTTTTGAGACAGGGTTTTTCTGTATAGCTCTGGCTGTCCTGGAACTCACTTTGTAGACCAGGCTGACCTCGAACTCAGAAATCCACCTGCCTCTGCCTCTGCCCGAGTGCTGGGATTAAAGGCGTGTGCCGCTACGCCTGGCTTCAAAAATACTTTTGAGGGGGTGGGGCAAAAAAACTATGGAATGTATAATATACAGAAAGATTTTAGAGAATTGAACCAAAAGAAATCAATTGCGTATCCTTGTTTTTACTGAGAACTGCTGATAGGATCTGGATAGACCCCATACCTCTTGGCTTTGGCTCATTGTTTCCTTTTCATAGGGCTTTCAGAATCCATGAGTATCTCGGAAGAGAAAAGCAGGAGGCATTTGTGAGATTGTTTTATTTTTCTAAGTAAGGGTCAGCCTGTAGGTTGGTCTTGCTTTGAGCTCAGTATATAGCCAAAGACAAGCCTTGGACTTCTGATCCTCTTTCTACCACACCAAGAAATGGGATCACAAGCATGTACCACAACTCTTAGATGGTTCTTAATGACTTAACAATTTACAAAAGACGATAATCACGTATGTGCAAGGGTCGTTCACTTAGCATACACTGTTTCTCACAGCTTGTTTTTAAGGTGCAATGAAAACCTTCTATGCTTTCTGTGTGGTCCTCTTGGTGTTTGGGAGTGTCTCTGAAGCCAAGTTTGATGATTTCGAAGATGAGGAAGACATAGTAGAGTATGATGATAATGATTTTGCTGAGTTTGAGGATGTCATGGAAGATTCTGTTACGGAGTCTCCTCAGCGAGTGATCAGCACTGAAGATGATGAGGACGAGGCCACCGTGGAGTTGGAAGGGCAGGATGAAAGCCAAGAAGGTGATTTCGAAGATGCAGATACCCAGGTGGGGCTTTTGTTTTTAAGATTTATTTATTTTTATGTGTTTGAGTGTTTTGCCTGACTGTAGGTGTGCTATGTGCACAGAATCCTCTGGATCTGAGCAGCTACATGGTTTCTGGGAATCAAATCCAGGCCCTTTGCCAGAGCAGCAAGTGCTCTTAATTTATCTCTCCAGCCCCACGAAGTAGGTTGTTTATTGTTGATTTATTGGGGAATTCAGGAGGATGGGAAAATCTATTAGTGCTTTCTCAGACAAAAACCCAAATATAGGGAGACTGTTGCTGTCTGGAATCCTCATTTTTGTCTAATACTTTTTGTTTAGCTATTCTAGTTTATTCTCTTGGTTTTTTGTTTGTTTGTTTTGACACAAGGTTTCTCTCTGTAGCCTTGGCTGTCCTGGACCTGGCTTGGTATACTAGGCTGGGACACTAAACTATAGACCTCAGACTCACAGAGGTCTGCCTGTTTCTGCCTCCCAAGCACTGAGATGAAAGGTGTGTGCCACCACCACCTTTAACTCTTGTGAATATTTTGTGGTATGTTCATACCTTTTACCTTAATAAAGCATTGTGTTTCCTGTACTTTCTGGAGTAGATAAGATCTGAACTGAGAGTAGATAGTGTATGAATGACAATTTAGAACTTTGGGTTCTAAAGTAAGTGTCCTCACTCTTTTGGTGTTTGGGGATTTTTGTGTCATCCTTCAGGTTTGCTATTTATTTATGCTGTGTAATATCTCATTTTGTTTGCTACTGAGAAAAGGTCTCACTGTGTTTCATTTTTCTTTTTACCATATGCTTTGGTGTGCATGTACATTGCAGAATTAAATTAATACGATCAGGCTAATTACCATCTTCATCATCCACATAGTTTTATGTGTAGGGAGAAGAGGTGAGAAATCAAGGACATTGTCTTCCTGTCTTGTTTGTTTGTTTGTTTGTTTGTTTAGAGGCAGGGTCTCACTATGTAGCCCTGGCTATCCTGGAACTTGCTATGTAGACCAAGATGCCTCAAAATCACAGATCACCTGCCTCTCAGGTGCTGGGATTCAGTGTACTTGCCACCATTCCTGGCTCTCTTATCGAAATTCAAATATGAAATGCGTTATGAAATGTCATTGACGTGTATGTTAGTTTTCTGGAACTTGCTTATCTTACACCTCCAAGCTTAGAATTGTACTAAAAGAACGTCTCTCTGTTCTGTACTTGTTGCTGACAAGTCATGTTTTTCTCTACAGATGTTACCAACAAACTGCGACACAACTGCTGGCGCCATTTGTAGATGTGATTGTGTTTTGTTTTTGTAGGAGGGAGATAGAGAAAGTGAGCCATATGATGATGAGGAGTTTGAGGGTTATGAAGACAAACCAGATACCTCTTCTAACAAAAATAAAGATCCGATAACAATTGTTGATGTAAGTATATAAGATTCTAAATCACAAACTAAACTATAATCCATTGATACCATAGCTATAATCCATAATGCACAGTAGGTACTGGAATAATAGTGCAGTCTAATAAAAAGCCTACACGAATTGTGATGAGCATCCATCACTGTGAGGCAGCTTCATGTTGTAGTCTGGCCTGTCTACCGTTACTTACATACGAGTATAAAAGTGGATGGTTGGGCATACTTAGCTTGATACGTTTGATAGTCTTTATATTTTCTTCCTCTTTTTTTGTTTTGTTGTTTGAGACAGGATTTCTCTGTGTAGTAGCTGTCTGTCCTAGGACTCACTTTGTAGACCAGGCTAGCTTAGAACTCACAGAAACCCTCCTGATTCTGCCTCCCGAGTGCTGGGACTAAAAGCATGTGGCACCACACACAGATATACATCTTCTGAAAGGCGTTCAAAAGCTGACCTGGAGCTGGGCATAGTAGCCATGCCTTTAGTCCCAGCACTCAGGAAGCAAAGGCAGACAGATCTCAGGGTTCTGAGTTCTCTGGTTTACAAATCAAGTTCCAGGACAGCTAGGGCCACAGAACCGTGACTTGAAACAAACAAAACAAAGAAACAAACTCAAAAATGAAAAGCTGATCTAGAAGATCAAAATGAGCATATTTTTCAAAGTGTAACTTTTTAATTATGACTACTTTGTGTGTAGGGGTGTTTTTTCTGCGTGTATGTTAAGTGCACCATGTGCGTGCCTATTCCTCTTGGAGGACAGAGACAGTATCAGGTCCATAGAACTGGAGTTAGAGATGGTTATAAGCTACTTTCTGGGTGCTAGAAATCAAACCTATGTCCTCTCCAAGAGCAATCAGTGCTCCTAACCATCGAGTCTTCTCTCTGGCCATAAAGTGTAACTTTTCCCCGGTGAGAGTTCTGTAAAGTAGCGACTTCTGTCTTTGGGCTTTCTCATTTTTCATCCATTCTTTAGACTCCGTGTTCAACCTCAGCCAAAATTACATGGGAATTTTCCTTCTTAAGGTCCCTGCACACCTGCAGAACAGTTGGGAGAGTTATTACCTAGAAATTTTGATGGTGACTGGTCTGCTTGCCTATATCATGAACTACATCATCGGGAAGAATAAAAACAGCCGACTTGCTCAGGCCTGGTTTAACTCTCATAGAGAGCTTTTGGAGAGCAATTTTACGTTAGTGGGTAAGTTAAGCCAATCCAAGTCTGGGAGCCTGCCTGGAAACAGTCTGGTAAGCACAGTTTTCTCTGTGTAACCCTGGCTGTCCTGGAACTCACTCTGTAGACCAGGCTGGCCTCGAACTCAGAAATCCGCCTGCCTCTGCCTCCCGAGTGCTGGGATTAAAGGCGTGTGCCAACGCTGCCCAGCCAAAAAATTCTTGTTGAAACAAGAAACTGTCATTTTAGGTTATTTGATAAACTAATTTCAGTTTGATTTTTAGAAATCCTCACACTTCCTTCAAGTTCTGGGTCCTTTGGTTTTTATGCCACATGTGGGATATGCACACAGTCGGTAGGGCAGGCAGCTGTGTGAGGTTGTGAGCTCAGCCACCTTCATGCTCCTTAGTGGTGAGGTCGGGCCCATCTGCTGCCGGTCACACACACTGCAGTGAGTGCTTCCCTTGCGTTGTTTTGTCTGGTGGGTTTAGTTGTTTTTAGTTAATTTGTTACTTTATGTGTTGGAGGTGGGCAGGAATGCTGTGACCAAGAGCACAAGCAGGGAACAACCTGTAGGAACCCGCTCTCTCCTGCCACACTTGGGCCCCAGCAGTCAGGGTTTGGTAGCCAGTGCCTTCACCAGCTGAGCCATCTTACTGGTCGATTCTGTAGCCCTGACCATGCCTCTGCCTCCCCAATGCCACCAAGTTAGGCCTCATAAAATGTTGGGTTTTGCTTGGTTGGCCTTTTCTTTTATTTATTTATTTATTTATTTATTTATTTTTTTTTTTTGGCCACATATTGTTTCCTAATTGTTCTTTGTGGTAGCACTGTTGATGGGACATAGTTTCTGTTTTTTCTATGAAGGAGGCTGATGTTAAAGCTTATCTAAGGGGTTAAATTGCAGCCATGTTATTAGACTATGTTAAACTATACCTGTTTACCAGTGGATGCTGTCTCCCCTATTCCATGGTTTTTAGGGTGTTTTTTGATGGTAGAATTTGGGTTGGGGGTGGTGGGGAGCATTCTTTGGCTCATTGCCCTCCCTGTTCTTCATGCCAGACAGAATCCATAACTTTTTTTTATGGAAACAGTAAAGAGTTTTAAAAGTAAAAAAGAAGCCCCACCTCTACTAGCCTGTGCAGCAACCTTCGGCGCCCCAGCACACTTGGCCTAGCAGATGATAAAGAGCCTGTCTATCTCCTTGATGCCCGGTCTTGGTGCCTGCTGTGCACTGGTAGCAGAGGAGATACCGTTCTCTCTGCTCTCTTCATAAATTTACAGAGGAACATGAATGGATAGCAACATAAAATGGTGGAACAGTGGAAATCAGTCCCTTTGCACAGGAATCTCTGGCAGTTGTTTGCTGTAGTCTGCGTGAAGTTGGTATAAAATTGAAATAAAATAATGATTTTGGTGATTTGAAATGTGTGGAAACTGCCTTTGAACTCTACCCTGTCAGAGGTAATTGGAATTAATGGAGCCCATGCAGAAAATCCAGACCGTATACACAACCGTTGTTATGAAGATGTGACACTGAGCATGTCTTCAAGAACAGATGAATTAATGTACGATGGAGCAGATGATAAATTTATACATCACGTCTATTGAGGTGTAAAACCTTTAAAATAATACTGAAGTGAAAGCAGCAGTGCTGGTCCTTTAATCCCTGTCCAAGGAGATTCTGTGAGATAGCAGAGCATTGCTGTCCTAAAGGGATCCCAAGGTCCAGTGAGTCAGACTCAGTGCTTTTACTCCTAGGGGATGATGGGACTAACAAAGAAGCCACAAGCACAGGGAAGTTGAATCAGGAGAATGAGCACATCTATAACCTGTGGTGTTCTGGCCGAGTGTGCTGTGAAGGCATGCTTATCCAACTGAGGGTGAGTAGGGAGCGGCCGCTCCAACGGCTGTCTGCCCTGCAGTTCTGTTTTCCCTGAAGTCCCTCCACGGCCCTTCTGTAACTGTAAGCTGAAGGTATTGACTAATTTTTCTCATTTTTGCAGTTCCTTAAGAGACAAGACTTACTTAATGTCCTGGCCCGGATGATGAGGCCAGTGAGTGATCAAGTGGTAAGTATTCCCCCTGGCTTTCTGGCTACAAACTGAATTGTTTCCTAACTGTTCCATTTCTGTCTGGATTGTGTTTGAAACTCACGACAATCTGTGTCCATGCCAGAAAATGTGATGCTTGTCAACCAAAGCCGGTCAGCTTTTCTCATTTCAGCTGTCCGGAGGCCTCTGACTGCTTTTTTGCAGGAATTTAAGTTGTTTGTTTGTTTTACTTTGTTTTCTTTTCAAATATTTTTACTTCAAATGATTAATTTTGATTGAAAGAGCTCAAATCACAATCTAGGTTATTGGCTATATGTCTTTCATTTATTAAATCGACATGAATCTACATACTGTGTTCACTGTCAAAAATGTCTTTTGCCTCTCTCAAAGAGATACTCTCAGATAGGATTGTTACTAATTTGCTTTTTTTCTTCTGGGTTCTGTTAAAGAGACTGCTTTTGCAATTTCCTGTAAATACAGAAGTACAGAATTTTTTTTTTTAAAGATTTATTTATTTATTATACACTGTAGTTGTCTTCAGACACTCCAGAAGAGGGAGTCAGATCTCGTTACAGATGGTTGTGAGCCACCATGTGGTTTCTGGGATTTGAACTCTGGACCTTCGGAAGAGCAGTCGGGTGCTCTTACCCACTGAGCCATCTCACCAGCCCTTTTTTTTTTTTTTAATACAGCTATCATTTACCAGGTTTTTTTTCCTACATTAGCATCCTGGGACCTTCCTTTGGAAAAAAGATTTTTGAATTTTATGTGTGAGGTGCCTATATGTCTGTCTGTACCACATGTGTTCTTGGATTGTCTAGACATCAGCAGGGATTCAACAATTCATTTCTGACACTGCCTGGAATTAGCTTCAGGTCCCACAGGTTGAAGGTTCAGGCCCCACTCCCCACCCTCAGATCCCCCCTGTGAGGCCTCCATACCATATGCACTTTTGGCTGCTCAAGTTGAGGGTTCCCATTCCCTCCCTCTAGATTTAATAACTTTTTTTGAATGATTCACAGAATTCATGGCAAACCTTTGCTTATATTTACTGACTTATTAAGGACACAACTCAGCAATAGCCAGTTTGAAAAAAAAAAAAAAAAGAGGGTGCCAGGCATGGTAGCTCACGCCTTTAATGCCATGCCAGCACTGGTGAGTCTGCAGGTGCATCAGTCAGCCTAGACTACATAGGGAGCTCCAGCTTGGGCTGCCGAGTGAACTCAGCCTGGCCAGAGCTACACAGTGAGGTGCTGTGGAAAGGGACGGAGCAGTGTGGAGTCTCTCTATCATCTCTGAGCATCCTGCTGTTTTAGTGAATCCACACGTTTACAAATATGGAAGCTTTCTGAATGTGGCTCAAGGGTTTCTAAAGCACAAAGCTCCATGTTCCTCTTCTTCAGGACTTTGAGGAGGGGCATTTGCTCTATCACATGATCAGCCCCCAATTCCTAAAGCTGTGTGGAGAACTTAAATTAGTGTGAACGCAGGCTGATTGAAAAGGGTGTCTTACAAATAATGAAGCATAAAGGTTTTAGCTCTGTTTTAGGAACCTGAGACAAACCTAGACGTAATTTTTTTTTTTAAATGTATGTATATGAGTACACCATTGCTCTCTTCAGACACACCAGAAGAGGGCATAGGATCTCATTACAGATGGTTGTGAGCCACCATGTGGTGGCTAGGGATTGAACTCAGGACCTCTGAAAGGGTATCAGTGCCGTGTTTCTTCATAACAATTTGCCACAAAACTGATTAGTTTAAAATAGTACCATCGGGGTCTAGAGAGATGGCTCAGCTCGGCAGTTGGAGCTCTTCCAGAATACCTGGATTGTAGAACCAACACCCAGCTCTTAACCAACCATCTGTTACTCTAGTTCCAGGGGATCCAGTGCCCTCTTCTAGCCTCCAAAGGTGCTGCACACACATGGTGCACAGATAAGCATGCAGGCAAACATATAACATAGAATAGAAATAATAAACCTTTTTCTGCGTGTTTTTTGTTTTTTTTTTTTTTTTGAGAGTCTCACTTTGTAGACCATCCCTCAAACTGGAATTAAAGGGATACATTTCCATAACCAGCAAACTTTTAAAAAAAAATTTTGAGACCTTGTCTCAAAAGCAAAACAAAAACAACAACAATAACAACAAAAAGCCAAACAAACAAACAAAAGGAAAGGAAAAAGGGAAACCAGAACAGTTTATTATCTCACAGTGAATGAGTACATAAGCGGCCCAGAGTGGGTTAGCTGGGTCCTCTGCTTAGGCCTGCAAGGCTGAAAACGGTGTCAGCCACGCTTGTGTTTCCTTCTTTTCAAGCACATTCAGTTCCTTGTATTTATAATTACCTGTTTTTTCACTGCCCATCAACTAGGAGTTACCCAGGTCTGGAGGTCTGGACCTCAGGACTTTATAATCCATCCCTCTCCCTTGATGATCATGTAGGTCCGAAAGCTTCTCTCCTTCAGCTGAGGCCCAGTTATCTTATTAACTTGCTGAACTGCTTCTCATACCCAGGACAATGCTCTTTTCTTAGTTGGGATCAGCCCAGTGCGGGTCCTCTGTTACACCACGAGCCCTGTCCGGGGGAAGAGTGTGGTCACCAGAAGGCTGAGCTTTTAGGGCTGTTTAGAAACCTACCCACCATAGAACTCAGTAAGCGAGTCTTGTCTTTTCTTGTTTTCTTTTTAAAGCAAATAAAAGTAACAATGAATGACGAGGACATGGACACATACGTGTTCGCTGTCGGCACTCGCAAAGCTTTGCTGCGACTACAGAAAGAGATGCAGGATCTGGTATGTCAAGTTGCTCTAATTTAATTGTTTGTCAAAACTGTCTCTTCATCACAAAGTTCAGCTCTGTAGGACAGCACAGTTCTGTCTCTCAGATGTTAGGCACCACTTCAAGATAGATTGTACCTACCTAGTCTGGGAAGAACTGTATAAAATATCATGTTTCCTGTTGTCGATTTTTCTTTCAGAGTGAGTTTTGTAGTGATAAACCGAAGTCTGGAGCAAAGTATGGACTGCCAGACTCTTTGGCCATTCTGTCAGAAATGGGAGAAGTCACAGAGGGAATGATGGATACAAAGGTAAATGTGGTACGGGATGTGCTCCAGTGCATGACTGTCTGTGACGTCATGAGTTCTAGACCAGGCTAGGTAGTACAAGGAGAGACTCTCCAAATAAATGAAGAAATACGTGTGTGTGTGTATACACGTTATATATATCACATACTGAATTTTACTTGACCCTTGCTAAAACAATAGGCAAATAATCTCTGACTACAGATCATTCATGATAAACATTCTTTGTGTAACTTACGATCGGTCATCTACCTGATTTTGATCAACTGGGTAACACAGCTGTCGATTTTCTGCCATTCTAATTGAGGCATTGGTTAGCTCTCATGTTGAGCTGGTGATCTCCTACAGTTGGGACAGGTCTTCTCTGAGCCACTCATTAGTTACAGCTGTGCACTGCTTCCTCCTGCTGATAGCTCAGCAGAGGGCTGTCAGTCCAGGAGACAGACAGCCTGCGGTTAAGAGCACTGAGCAATTGTAAGGACTGTAGCTCGCAGGCCTGGCAGTGGTGGCGTACACCTTTCATCCCAGCACTGGGGAGGTAGAGGCAGGCAGATTTCTGAATTCAAGGCCAGCCTGGTTTACAGAGTGAGTTCCAGGACAGCCAGGAATACACAGAGAAACCCTGTCTCCGGGGGGGGACGGGGCTCTAGCTCTTGTCCTAGCACCTTGCTGACAAACTGAGTGTCCCACAGCTCCAGCTATGAGGGGTGTGACTCTCTCTTCTGCCTTCCCCAGGTGCACAGCACACATGCACACACACTGACATGCACAAGTAAAATAAAAAGTTCTCTAAAAGACCTATTGACTTTCAAGGGTTTGTTTTAATTTTTGAGTCTTACTATGTAACCCTGGCTCATAGAGGTCCACCTGCCTCTATCCCCTAATGCTACAAACAAAGACGTGCACCGCCACTCCAGGCAACGTTCAG
Organism: Mus caroli; assembly: GCF_978045245.1. Taxonomy (NCBI): domain Eukaryota; kingdom Metazoa; phylum Chordata; class Mammalia; order Rodentia; family Muridae; genus Mus; species Mus caroli. The sequence continues at coordinate 15,931,094 of NW_028227268.1, forward strand.
GTCTGTTTGTTTAAGACTTCAGACTAGTCTTGAGTTTCAGTTTGTATAAGTAAAGGTGGGCACACAGGGTGGGCACTTGTGATCCTGTCATGGGAGGGGCTAAGGCTGGAGGGTGGCTGCAGAGAATAGCCCTGGCTGTGCTGGAACTTGCTTTTGTAGTCCAGGCTGGCCTTGAACTCATATAGGTCTGCCTGCCTCTGACTCCCCAGTGCTGGGATTAAGAGAACCACCTCTTTAAATTGAAGGTGAGGTAATTTTTTTTAAAAGAAGTATTTTAATCTGAATGACATTTTATAAAAGTATGCATTAAAAGGTGAATATCTATGAAAGCTTGGGAGTGCACTAAACTTTAGTTAATATTCTTTCTTTCTGTTTTTTTTTTTTTTTTTCAGATGGTTCATTTTCTTACACACTATGCTGATAAGATTGAATCTGTTCATTTTTCAGACCAGTTCTCTGGTCCAAAGATTCTGCAAGAGTATGTATAAAGTCAAAGCATTAAATTCATTTCCCTGAGCAGTTTTATGTTGGAGCACCACAAGTAGCCTCTGTAGCCTGACTCAGTGGTTCAGAGTGAATTATCACTCATGTACTCAGGGACCAGGGCTGCCTTCCCAGCTCCCATATGAAGGCTAAAAACCACTCTTAACTCCAGTTCCAGGAGATTTGACACCCTTTTCGGACCTCCATGGGTACTGCATACACACATACATGCAGGCAAAACACTCCAACACATAAATAAATAAATAAATAAATAGAAATTTAGAAATTAAAAAATAAGCAAAGGTATTTAGAAGTATGGCCTCTTTTTTTGTTGTTGTTTATTTATTTAATGTCTGTGAGTACACTATACTCTATTCAGACACACCAGAAGAGGGCATTGGATTCCCATTACAGATGGTTGTGAGCCACCATATGGGTGCTGAGAATTGAACTCAGGACCTCTGGAAGAGCAGTCAGTGCTCTTAACCCCTGAGCCATCCCTCCAGCCCATGGCCTCATTCTTAAATAGAGGCATATTTCTGGCTCCCCAGGTGAAAGTGGATAATATATCTTGTCCACTGGAAACATCCCTGGAGGGGTTCACATGTAGCAGAGTGTCCTGTGCTTACCTGTGACTGGGAGGTGCAGAGTACACTCACTGCTGTTTGCAGGTATTTGCCCACCTGAGTCAGATGCGTGCTGGTATGCATAGATGGACGGGTCCTTGTTTACAGTCTCTTAACAGACTTCTCTCTGATGACAGGGAAGGCCAGCCTTTAAAGCTGCCTGACACCAAGAGGACGCTACTGTTTACATTTAATGGTAAGTGTTCTGGGTCCTGTCTGTCTAGTGCTTGGCTTCCTCTCAAATGTTTTTGAGATTATTTTCCCTTCTGAAATAATAGCTCTAAAACTGCAGCACTGCTAACTTCCTTCCTCCTTGTTGATTTCTGGGTTCCTCCAAGGAGCTACACTGTTAGCATTAAGACAGAAGTGTTAATGCTGCCATTACTCAGTAGGAAAATGGCTTTGTTTTCCAGTGCCTGGCTCAGGTAACACGTACCCAAAGGATATGGAGTCTTTGCTACCCCTGATGAACATGGTGATTTATTCTATCGATAAAGCCAAAAAGTTCCGACTCAACAGAGAAGTAAGTCTTAGAAAACCAGCCCCTATTACTGTTGGGTTTCCCCCCTGATGGGCAGCAGCTGTCAGTGAGTGCAGTGACGGAGCCTTTGCTGGTTGACTTGGAAGTGTCCAAGGGGAGGAGTTGAGCCATGCTAAGTTGGGTTTCTCCTGTGCGTTAGAATCGGTTCCTTATGAAGTCTTTGTTTTCTGGGGAAGGGGAAACAAAAAGCAGATAAGAACCGGGCTCGTGTGGAAGAGAACTTTCTGAAGCTGACACATGTGCAGAGACAGGAGGCTGCACAGTCTCGGCGTGAGGAGAAAAAAAGAGCTGAGAAGGAGCGGATCATGAACGAGGAGGACCCTGAGAAACAGCGCAGGCTGGAAGTGAGACACTCAGAGGCTCGGCTGCTGGGCTCAGCTTCTCTATTATGTGGTTTTATGTTTTGAGATTATTTTGTCTTTTTTTTTTTTCTCAGAATTGAGGACAGGACCAGGGCCTCGTGCTTGCTAGACATGCACTCTACCACTGAGCTAAATCCCCATCCCTGTTTTGAGATTACAATTATACCATTTTCCTCTTCCTTGGCCTCCCTTCCAAACCTCCCATATAATAGTTCCTTTCCACAGCTCTCTTTCAAACTTAGAACTTCTTTTTCTTTGTTGTAGTGACGTGTGTGTGTGTGTGTGTGTGTGTGTGCGCGCATGCTCTTGCATACCTTAACTATATAAATACAGCCTGTTGAGTCTGTCTGCTGTTAGCTGTGTGCAGTTTTCAGAACTGACCCTTTGGTACTGGGTAACCAGTTGATCTCTTATCTGGGAAGACTGGTTCTCCTGCTCTCAGAGTTCCTCAGCTGCCTTCAGTTCTTTGTCTAGGGTTGAGGTTTTTGTGAGATTGCCCCAAAACTGCTGTTTTGTTTTGAATTATCTACATGCCTATTTTGACCCTACTGTCTACTATAATTCTCTGTAGAAATGTGCACAAAGTTGGGCAGTGGTGGCGCACGTCTTTAATCCCAGCACTCGGGAGGCAGAGGCAGGCAGATTTCTGAGTTCGAGACCAACCTGGTCTACAGAGTGAGTTCCAGGACAGCCAGGGCTATACAGAAAAACCCTGTCTCGAAAACCAAAAAACCAAAAAACAAAACAAAAAAAGATTAGGGTTTGAAGCCAGGTGGTGGTGGCATACACCTTTAATCCCAGCATTTGAGAGGCAGGCATAGATGTATCTCTGAGTTTGAGGCTAGCATGGTCTACAGATTGAGTTCTAAGACAGAGAAACCATGTTTCACAAAAAAACAAATATAAATAAAATAAAAATTAAATTAGTGTTTGATACACAATTAGTGAATTCTAATATATCTGTAGTTTTTTAAAAAAATATTTATTTATGTATTATATTTATTTATTTTCTGTATGTGAGTACACTGTTGCTGTCTTCAGACACACCAGAAGAGGGCATTGGGATCCCATTACAGATGGTTGTGAGCCACCATGTGGTTGCTGGGAATTGAACTCAGGACCTCTGGAAGAGCAGTCAGTGTTCTTAACCACTGAGCTATCTCTCCAGCCCCTCTCTACAGGTTTTGTTGTAGATTTCTCTTAAATAGCTGTAATCCCAAACTTGAGGTATCCCAAATCTGATGTGGGTGCTAGGAGCCAAACCCAGATGAACAGCAAATACTATTAAACATTACTATGAAACATAAGCCATCTCTTTAGCCACCATGCCTGGCCTTAATAACAATTTCAAGACTAGCAATGGCTAAATATTGAAAATTTATCTTTTAAAAAGGGTGTGGCAGTTGAATTTAATGTCAGCATGGATAACTTATTGAGACCTTGCCTCAAAGAAAAGAAATACACACACCATGTAAAATCCTCATTGAGATTAGTGCTAAATTAAAATTTAATTATCTTTGCCTTGTTTCATGTTCATTTTTATTCCTCAGCATATGAATTGGCAATGCTTTTGTTTTGTATTTTGAAACAATGTCTCATAGCACAGATTGGCCTGAAATTAACTATGTAGCCAAGGTTGGATTTATAGCACAGGTTAGCCTGGAACTAACTACTTAGCCAAAGTGCAATCCCCTGCCTTAGTCTTCCAAATGCTGGAATTGTTGTGGTCATCGTGCCTGGCTTGCAATTATTATAAGTATCTTCAAGAATGTTCTATGTGTTGCAAGACCAAGATTTTGAATAAAGGCCAGGCATAGTGTTACATGCCTTTAATCTCAGCACTCCAGGGAGGCAGAGGCAGGCAGATCTCTGTGAGTTCAAGGACACCCTGATCTACATAGTGAATTCCAGGACAGCCAGGGCTATACAAAGAGAGACCCTATTTCAAACTTCTAGCACTACCACTCTCAAAAGGATTTTGAGTAATAATAGGGTGAGTGGAGGTGCCCGGTGTGGAGTTCAGATGCATCAGATCCCTTGGAGCTGGAATTAAAGGCAGCTGTGAACCACCTGACAGATGCTTGGAACAGAACTTGGGTCTTCTGCAGACGCATCGTGAGGTCTAACCACCAAACCGGTTCCCCAGCCCCCTGGGTTTTAGTGTGTCCTTAGAGCTTAATTTGGACCCTCTTCCCCTCCCTGTTACACAGGAAGCTGCTTTGAGGAGAGAACAAAAGAAGTTGGAGAAGAAGCAAATGAAAATGAAACAAATCAAAGTGAAAGCCATGTAGAGCCGGTCGGTCGCAGAGGTTGTGTCCTTGCTGCCGTTAGCTCTCGGTCCACCGGAGACGGGAAAAGCACGAGTCTGCACCTAACAGTCACACGTTTCTGCTGACTGAGAGATCTTTATTTCACCCTCTCCTCTTGGTTTGGAGTTCTACAGAGGTTATAGATACAATGAAAGGGCTCTTTCAGTTATTTCCTTCCAGATAATCAAATTATTTTGATTATTTTATAAAAGGAGCGGTATATAAAGTATGTGTAGTTTTAAAATATATTTAAATTATAATGTGAATCATCAGTGCGTTACTTTGGTGTTTGAAGAACGATCATGAAATTTCTAGGTAGGTTGTTGCTTTTTGTTTAAACTGGGCAGTTGAAATAACTATGGAGACTGACTCTAAACCAAGACCCTAAGAATATCTATTGGAATTGCACAATAAACATTGCTTGTTTTTTCTGTGTCCACATTAAACTTGTGAAAAAAGTGGAACGTAGAACACTATGTGGTGATGAATTCAGAGACTTAGAGCATAGTACAGTGTATGGTTTGTGTGTGGGTGGTGCTGGTGGCAGTATTATAGGAGGAAATCTGTCGGTGTTAGCATACTGTAAGTTCATGGAAGATTCTAGAAGTAGGTAGTACAAGAGCAGTTTCTCATTGCCTGATACTATGAGCTAATGACACTGTGAGTGCTGGATTTGAAGGAGTTATGTGCTTATTTTTCTTGAGCAAGAAATGCATGACAAGGTGAAGCTCTTCACTTAGCTCCCTCCGCTCAGCAGCAGGCAGGTGGCTGGGCTCTGTGAGGTCACAGTGGTTTGCTTGCTTGCTGCAGCCTGTTAGGTGTTCACGGAGGAGCTGATCTCTGTCTTAGGAGTGCACTTTGCTTCCACGCCTGCTTTGATATTGTCCACAAGGCCGGTTTGTACTTGAAACAAGTAACCAGGCGATATACACAAATACGCTTTTAAAAAGTGAACTTTTTTAAATGAATCAGAATTTTGTCTGACTCATGAGGCGGGAGCGATGGTAGGGAGAGGTTCCTCTCTGTGCATAAGCATTTGGCTTGTTGAGATCTCTGCATTTTATAAATGCTTCCTACTGAGAAAGCATTTCTTAAGTCTCTGCTTGTACCAGGTAATTTTTGCTGGGGTGGGAAAGGGTTGTTTTTTTCTTTGGGAGCGGGTAGTGGGGTTTTGTTGATTCTTTCTGTGTTCCGATGCAGTAACAGTGAGTTGCGGTGAAAACTGTGTGTGCTGTTGCCTTGGGAATTGTATGGAGTTTTTCACATGGCTTTGTGTAGGTTAATAGAAATATATGCACTGGGATATTCAAGTGTAATGTTTTTTTTAACAGTTCACAAGTTTAAGTTATTAAAAATAACACAAAACTAAATCACTTTAAGACCAGATAATTTTAGACTTAACATTGTTTTACAAATCTTTAAAATACATTTAGAATCAAATTTTATGTGCATAGTTATCGTTTAAGTAATATAAGCTTTCTTAAAGTCCCATACATCAGACCGTGGCAGCTAATTTTGTAACAAGCATTCATATGAACTACCTATGACATATATTAAACTGAGTGACAAAATCTGTGTGTGCTGCTTTGACTTTTTGTAGTTGTCCCACAAGAATGTGTATACTGTTCTCTTACTAAAAGCACGAAAATCGTTTTCCTTCAAAAGCATTAATCTTGAATATTCCTTTATGGTTACCACTTAACCCTTTTGGAGAATTTTATACTCTAAGCCCTGTATGTATTGTTTCAGAACGGGTCTCACTATGTAGCCCAAGCTGGCCACAGTCCACTCGGGATGATTCTCTATCCTCAGCCTGCTGAGTGCTGGGACACTGACATACCACTGCACTGTGGCCCACAGGTTTTGTTTATTTTTTTTTTTAAAGATTTATTTATTTATTATATGTAAGTACACTGTAGCTGTCTTCAGACACTCCAGAAAAGGGCGCCAGATCTCGTTACAGATGGTTGTGAGCCACCATGTGGTTGCTGGGATTTGAACTCTGGACCTTTGGAAGAGCAGTCGGGTGCTCTTACCCACTGAGCCATCTCACCAGCCCTTGTTTATTTTTTTAATTTTATTTTTTTTATTACTTTTTAGGTTTTGTCTGTTTTGGTTTTAGTTTAGTCTAGGTTTTTATTAATTTATTATGTATACAGCATTCTGCCTGCAAATATGTCCGCAGGCCAGAAGAAGGCAACATAGGAGTCAGGGCTCTTAATCTCTGAGCCATCTCTCCAGCTCCCTTGTTCTTTTTTTTGGGGGGGTGGGGTGGGGAAGGGGTTGTTGTGGTAGGGTTTTTTGTTGTTGTTGTTTTGTTTGAGACAGTTTCAATCTGTAGACCAGGCTGGCCTTGAACTCAGAGATCCACCTGCTTCTGCTTCCCAAGTGCTGGAATTAAAGGCGTGTGCCACCACTGCCTGTCTTAATTTTATTTTTTGGTTTTGTGTTGAAATAGGGTCTCTCTGTGTAGGGCTGACTGGCCTAGAACTCACTTTCTAGGCCAGGCTGACCTTTGCCTCAGATCTGCTGGCATCAACTGAGTGTGTGTGCTGTCAGACCCAGCCCACTTTAGCTACAGTGTTAGTCAGCCCTCCATCACTGTGACAGGACAGCTGAGATGAGCTTCAGGTAGGAAAAGATGGTTTGGGTTCCCCATGGCCAGGGAGTTGACAGACAGGAGAGGCAGGCGTTCTGATATCTCAAAGCCACACCCTCAATGGCCTCACTTCCTTCTTTGGTTTCCATCACCTACCCATAGTGCCCCTGGCTATGTGTCTTTACTGTGGGACTTTGGTGACTTTTAAGATCCCAACCATTATAGTCCTCTCCTTGGGTAAGGCATCTTGTTCTATACAGAATCAGAGGACCAAGAGAGGAGAACGTTGCTTACTGTCACACTAGGGAGAATCCATGCTTCCAAAATCTTTTTGCCTGGATCACTAGCAAGCCAAAATTATCCCTGAAAGTATAGACAAAGACTGTCAACAAAAGCCGTCGCTAGGACCACAGGGATGACTCAGTGGTAAAGGTGCTTGCTAAGCTTGACCTTAGTTTGATCCTCAGAATACATGCAACTCCTACACGTGGTCATTTGACCACCACATGTGGGCCATGGTGTGTACACACATGTACACAGTAGGTGGATAAATACATGTGTTGAAAAAAAATTGCTAAGCCTTTTCTTTTGGGTAAGTTACTGACCCCCGAGTCTGCTGTTTATTCCTTTATAATGTGAGAGTAAACATTTTTCCTATGTACCTCACAGTTTAAATTTTTCTATATGTGTATGTGTGTTTTGCCTGCATGTATGTCTATGTGCCATGTGTGTACAGTGCCTAAGGAGGCCAAAAGAGTGTTGGGACTGGAGTTACCAGTGGCTGTAAGCTGCCCTGAGGGTGTTGGGAACTGAACCCAGGGCCTCTGCAAGAGCAGTCAGTGCTCTCAACTGCTGAGCCATCTCCAGATTATCTCACAGATAGCTTAAAACCAAAAGATAATGTGTGCAAAGTTGTTTTATAATCTTACAGGCAAGACTATTATCCAATGGTGCAGTTTTACTTTATTCTCTTGTTCTCGTCTGTCCAGTGGAATGAGGTGAGTGAATTCTTTTATCCTCTGACTTTATCTGTCAGAACTGACAAGGTGTTTGTTTTGTTTTTTCTTGGAGCTGGAGGGTGTGATGAAAATAGAGGAATTATAATTGTGTTTCCTTAGTCTAAGGAAACCTCATGGTTAGGCGTCAGATCTAGAGCTCCTCTAAGTGGGCCTCGGAGAAAGGGGGATACTTGGTGACACTCACGTCAAGCCTCCGGTAGGAAGTAGAGAATGTGAAGATAGTATCAGGTCTGCTGGATTTCGTAAAAAGTCAAATTCTGTACTTTCTCCACCCAGGTTCTCTTGTGCCTCATTTATTCTAAAGGTAAAGGATGTAAGAGGGAAGAGTTAGACCCGTGGGTATGGCTTCTATTACAAACTGCTGCAACAAAGTAAAGCCTGGCTGGGCGTGGGGCTGGTGTCTTTTCAAGTGTTTGATGATCGGCTAAAGATTTTATTGCAAAAGGAAGATATCAGGGCTAGAGAAAGGCGAGGGGTTGAAAGCACTTACTACCCATGCAAAGGACCCACATTCAAATCTCAGTCCTAGAGGAATCTGTTGCCCTTATCTAGTCTCTGCAGGCGCATACAGGCTTCTAAACATATATTTAAAAAATCTTAAAGGAAGACAGTGTTAGGTTGTATAAGTTCACAGCTTTCTTATCCCTCTGAATTAAGAAGGAACAAAAGAACGCTGTTATTTTTCCCAGTGGTGGATCCTACTGCTTGCTTTGAGGTGAGATCTCATCTATAACCCAGATTGGCCTGTGTCCCAGCCTCGAGAGATAGGGTGATGGGTAGATACCAACACGTCTACTTGTTTTCTTAGAGGACTACTTGTTAAGCATCACATAGGCTAGTTTCTAGGGCATAGATAGGCTTGGCCTTTCAGGCAGCTGGAGTACACTCCCATGCTCACTCGCTGTCCTACCTACCTCTTGAGACGGAGTCTTGTGTATTCCAGGCTGGCCTCCAGCTTCTGGTGCTCACCCTGGCCTTAAAGTATTCCTTTTCCTTGGAAGCTACTGAAGAGCAAGGTGGTACTAAACTTTTCAAACTTTTTTTCCCATTATTCAAAAGTATTTCAGGCTGGAGAGATGGCTCAGTGGTTAAGAGCACTGACTGCTCTTCCAGAGATGCTGAGTTCAATTCCCAGCAACCACATGGTGGCTCACAACTGGTGGCTCACAACCATCTGTAATGGAATCCAATGCCCTCTTCTGGTGTGCTCATATGCATAAAATAAATATATCTTAAAGTATTCTAGTTAACATACAGAATGGGCTTCACTACATGTTCATACCCATAACATGGTACTTTGCCCATGTTTGTTCCCACAGTACTCTCCCCTTCCTTCCATTTATATTTTAAATTTAGCTTTCTTCTGTACATTTTTCTGTAGCTTAGCTTATCACTTTGCAGAGCTAGAACTGAAGCCTGTTTTCCTGTGCCAAGAATGCTCTGGCATTGTGCATCATATATTTATAACCACACACACTTGACCCCAAGGCCTCCTCCATGTTGGGCGAGCACTCTACAGATACACGTCCAGCCCTCCTATTCCAGTGCATTTATCAAGGCTCTTCTGTCTTCCTACTCCTTTCTAAAATGGCTATTTGAAAGCTCGTATTAGGTAGTAGAATGTAAAGTGCTTAAGGACATAGGGTGGCAAATACCTAGCAGATTAAGTAATTCTAGTCGACTTGTTCAGTTTCAGAAAGCACTGGGAATCTTTTAACACCCTAACCCTAATAAGTTAAAAAGCATCAGGAGCTTGTGTTTTCCTGGACTCACACTCTGTAATCTCTGTTGACCTTTCAGTATACAGTTTAGTAGGACTTAGATTGCTGTATGAGAAGCTGTGCATTTGCCCACTGAAACAGTCACAGTAGAGTCTGGGAGAAGGGGTTCTCTGAGCAGTTACCGTGGCAGTCATCCAGTTGGTAAAATCTTTTAGCCACACTGAGTCTCAAATTGTAACATCCTGTTAGAAAATGTGTTGGCTGGGTCACTAGGTATAGACAACATACCCAGTGTTTACACATCCTATTGTAATGACTGTAAGAGGCTTGAGGGCTCAGGCACTTGTCCAGCATGCTTTGAGGCCCTAGGTTCAATGTCTAGTACAGTCCAAAGAAGGGGAAGGGAAAGAAAGGAGAAAGAAAAACTCAATTTGAAGTTGCCTTGGCAATTATAGCCCGGTGCAGTGGCTCACACCTATAATCCCAGAAGAGATGGGGTTTACCAAATTTAAGGCCAGCCTGGTTAGCCTGGACTAGATGTGAGACCCTGTCTCAGAGTTTGGGGCTGGAGAAATGGGTCAGCAGAAAGACACATTTGCTGCTCTTGGAAAGGATCAAGCATTGGCAACTATCTGTCACCCCATCCAGTTCCTCCGCTTGCTTCTGCACACACACACAAGTACATTCAAGTACAAGTACACACACAACATATGAAAAAATAAAAACCGAAGCTTGACACCTTTTCAGGTATTGCTTTCCCTAATATTCTGGATTCCAAAGAAACTGTGTTTTCCTCCAGTCCCCTTGCTTTTTGTGAATTCGTGATGTTTGTGCGATGATGAGATGTTTTGAGACAGAACAAAATTTGGCATTTTAAACGCACTAAGCAAGGTTACAGCTGTGTATAAAACAGATCTTCAGGTGAGGGTAGTGTGTGTTTCCAGGTTCCTGTATGATGTGGACAAAATTCTTGGAAGTTAGTCGACTGGTTTAAATCTGAGACGACAGAAAGAAAAAGTATTCATTATTTGACAGTATGTACACGGATGTATTGGGCCCTCACTCCACAGTAACTGAAGTGACTAAAAAATCACTTCATGATAAAACGGAGTCCTCATTTTATTAGTCCTATATGGTTTGGCCCCTGCTGTCTTCTTTCATAAAGGCAAACTCATCACAGGTTTCTGCTAATAGAGGACATACCACCAAGACTTTAATCCCATCCCAGCAGAGGCAGAGGGAAGCTGATCTCAAGGCCAGTCCAGGCTACATGTGACACTATCTCAAAAATACCTCACTACCAAAAAAATAGTTACGAAGGACTTAGGGACAAAAACAAAACAAAAAACCAAACAAACCATAGCTCTCGTTTAGTTGAGCTATTTTCTGTAATTTAAGGAGAAGGAACTTTGGGCACAAAGGGTAAATTTCCTCTTTGTTGTTCTATTGCGCGAGAGAGACCCAAGAAAGACTTGTTTTTCCATTGAAGTCCTACCAGGTGAAATGGCACCTGGGATTTGGGAACGGCAGAGATAAGGGGTGGGAATACCCCTGGTAGCCAAGTCAATAGCTATAGTTAGCCCTTGCCCCTTTTCTTGCTGCTGGGTTAGGAGGGGTACAGAGGCTCTAGGGTCCTTTTGAACTGCAACAATTACAAGCTAGTAGGTCTTTCGCTTCCACATACGTGGAGAAACCTGCCTTCGTCCTAGATAAGGAACGACCTCAGCAAAGGGGAAAAGACTAGTTAATAACTCTCTCCCTGACGCAGCGACTGCGGGTCCAGTATGTCCGGTAACGGTAACGTGGGATGGAAGCAGAAGCTCTCTCTGGGGTAAAGCGGAGCTTCCTCCACTGGGATGGGTGGGGTGAGGCGAGGCGAAACGAAGCGGAGTCCTTCGTGGGCAGGGGGTAAGGCGGAGCTTCTTCCGAGAGCCGGGCAAGGCAGGACTTCCTCTGCAGGAGGCGAGAGGCGGAGCTTCCTTCTTGGGTGGGGCAAAGCAGGGCTTCTCGGTAGGGGAGGGGCGGGACTTCCTCCGTGGGGCGGGGGTAGGTGGGGCTTGTTCCGTGAAGGGGAGGGGCGAGGCTCGGCCAGTCTCCCTGGGTCCCTCCACTGCGCATGTCACGTTGCGTACCTCCCTCCCAGCAACCGGCCTGGCGGCAGCGCGGCTACAAAACTGAGGAGGCGGAGCCGAGACGGAGTCGGTACTGCGCTCTGACTCCTAGACCAGGTACCGGGTGGCGGAGCCGCCTGGTGCGCTCCCAGGGACAGTCCCTCTTGCCAGACTCCGAGTCCATGTCCTCGGTGGTGAGCCTCAAGTGGCCATCCCGGCTCACCCTCGCCCTCCTCTGGCCCTCATTTAACCCGGGTTCTGGGTTCCCGCATTGAGGTTACAGCCTGAGAGCAAAATTAGGCTTGGGCCTGGCTGGGGAGATGCTGAGCAGGGTTGCCGGACCGGAGAGGCTAGCTACCGCATGGGGCTTTTCCGGGGCTTCCAAATGGGGTTGAGTTCTCATACGGAAGCGAGATCAGAGCTATTCTCTGCTTTGGTCAAAACGAAGAGTTTCTAGATGTGTTGTCTTAAGTGTCCCAGCAGTTTTGGGGACCGAGTATGGTGGCGGAGAGTGAGCATGACAGAAGGGAAGTGGCTAAATAAAATTGTTCATAATTTTAGGAGATAACTTCTCAACTCAGTCTTCTGCTAAGACCCTAAGGTACTTCAATTTGACCCCTTTCTCCCAGACTGTTGGACTCGGTCTTACTGAAATACCCGTTGAAGTAGAACCATGTTCCAGTGTTTGGATGGGTCTTCATGAACTAGTTGATAACCTTATCCGGAGATAACCAACACCTGAGACTGACTCAGATCTTTGAGGGTTGATAAAAATTTGAGACTGTGGGCGTGGCTCAGTGTCTGAGTTCTTTTTTTTTTTTTTTTTTTTTTTTTTTTTTTGGTTTTTCGAGACAGGGTTTCTCTGTATAGCTCTGGCTGTCCTGGAACTCACTCTGTAGACCAGGCTGGCCTCGAACTCAGAAATCCGCCTGCCTCTGCCTCCGGAGTGCTGGGATTAAAGGAAGTAGGAGCCTGAGTTCTTGATTAGCATCAGTGCGGACTTGCTTTCCATTCTCCACACTACCAAAAAGAAAATTGCTAACTTACTTCTGCCGTAGTGCAGGAACTTAATAGTTTAACCATTAGTACAGAAACTGGTCAACTCTCTTCACCCTTTAATTAGGTTTCTTAGAAGATGTTTGGCTGGGTTTATAGTTGTGACCTCCGACATAAAGTTTGGAGGACCAGTGGTAAAAATAGAAGGAAAAAAAAATCTGTCAGAACAAGTGAATTCTCCTATCGGTGCCTGTTGTAGTGGGAGAGATAATGAGGCGATAGTGTGGTTGGGTGGTTGGAGAGGTGTCTCTGTCGATAGGAAGACATGCTGCCGTCTCCAGAACTCATGTAAAGAGCCATGTGTGGCCATGAGCCTGTGACAAGAGAAACACCAGAGCTTTCTGGCTGCCAGCCTGTGTCCAGAGTGGTAGAGTAGAATACACAATGCCCTTTAGCTTCACCAAGCATAGAAACAGGTACACACATAAATACATATATACATACATACATACACACACACACAAGTACATATATATATATATATACATACATACATACATACGTATACACACATTGGTAAAAGTGTAAGAGTTAATGTGGGAGCCTGGCATGATGGTACATGCCTTTAATCCCAGCACTCAGGAGGCAGAGGCAGGCGGATCTCTGTGAGTTCGAGGTCAGCCTCATCTACAGAGTGAGTTCCTGGACAACCAGGGCTACACAGAGAAACCTTGCCTTGAGGAGAAAAAGCTAAGGTGAGGAATGTAGGTGGTTAGTGGGAGCGCTGCTGTAATAGAGGGTACTGAGTGTCAACATTAGACTAGGGACAAAAAGGGAAGTGGAGTCTATAGACTACACTCAGTCTTTTCTTTTTTTCAAAAGAGACTGTAGCCAAGTGTGATGTTGAATTCCTGATCCTCCTGTCTGTCTACTGAGGGCTGACATTCCACACATGAGGTATCATTCTTAGCTGTGGATTTCTTTTTTTTTTTAAAGATTTATTTATTGATTATATGTAAGTACACTGTAGCTGTCTTCAGACACTCCAGAAGAGGGAGTCAGATCTCATTACAGATGGTTGTGAGCCACCATGTGGTTGCTGGGATTTGAACTCTGGACCTTCAGAAGAGCAGTCGGGTGCTCTTGCCCACTGAGCCATCTCACCAGCCCTCAACTGTGGATTTCTGTCACTCTTACAGCCTTAGCTGGTGATCTTTGAGTCCACCACGCCATCGCTGACCTCCTTTTAACCATCAAGCACTACTTTCCTCACAAGTTGCTACCCCTGCTTCTTGGAAGACAGAGTCCTCAACATTAGTTGACCTCTCAACCTTCGTTGAACTTGGCAGAGATCAACAGAGGAAGACATCTGATGTGCACCCCTCCTGCAAGCCTTCAGTATACACTCAGTATATACACACACTAAATGAATAAATATTTTAATCTACCCCTCCACTAAAGCCACTTCTACCTCCGAGCTTTTCCACTTCTAGCATTGGCTCCGTGGCATATTAATCATTTTCTGAACACTAAGAACACAAACACACATCAGCTGTGGAATGGGCTCCCAGAGAAGGTATTGAGTCTCTGCAGTTGTCAGTCAGGGACTACACCGCCACATATCTAGGAGAGTTTGTAAAAGATAGTCCCCAGCCATGCTTGGTGGTGCAGGCCTGTAATCCTAGCAATGAGGAGCATGGAAGCAGAAGAATCAAGTTCAAGATCCCTGTCAGCTACATAGTGGCTTTGTATGTAGGAGACCCTGTCTTAAAGCAAAGAGTTCCAAGGGTGGAGAATGAACTAGATAGCCTGGGCTGGGCTGGGCATGCTTCATAGTTCATTCTTAGCCTCTCATCTGTTCCTGGTGTTCCCACTGCCACAGACTCCAGGAAAGGGGTTTTCTAAGCAGCTTGCTTTTCTCTGGGCTATTTTTACCCCTCCCTTTCTCCATTCCTTCATAGATTGACATTTCTTGGACTGTTCTTCCAAACAAGGTTTCTCAAATATTAGTTAATACCACAGTCCACATGGCAACGGCATTGTCATTTCCAGGGAGTGCGTTAGAGTTCCCCAGCCCACCCCAGACCTTCCAAACTGCAGCCTGCGTTTTCACAAGATCTGTAAGTGGTTTGTGGGTACAAGATGTAAGACACACTGCTTGGACTACCATTGTGTGTCAGCTTTCTGTTCAGAGCCTCCCATGCTTTTCCTCTCCCTGCTAGTACAGCCATGTGCTAGCATGCATGGTCCTCACACACTTAGAGAATGTCCAAAGGGCTATTGTTTCACGGTCAGGCAGTTTAGTGTTACTGAGTGACTCGTGTGTGGCATGCACTGCTGTGGAAGTTGGTGATACACCTTTGCACAAGACAGAGCAGATACTAGATAATAGTTACCCTCTTTGGCTTGGAATTTCCGGTTTCTTTAGTCACCTTTGATACTGCGAGGCCTCCTTCCGCTCAGCTGTGCTTTCGCTGAGTCCTTGTCTGTTTCTCTGGCCTGTTTATTGGTGGGCACCCGCTTCCATAACCAGTTAAGGTAGCATTTGTGTGTGTCAGGTACCAGGGCCCTGGTAAAAGGATGTACACACTTGAGGATGGGGAAGGCTGCCTGGTTCTCTTTCAAGGCCTGACACCAACAGATACTCCGGGGTTTTAAGACAAGTTAGAAGTCCACATCCTTTTCCAGGTTTAATATATAAACATCATAGCTACTCTTTCAGGTAAAGAAAAATAAAACTAAAAATAATTTTTTCTATACTGGGGATTAAACTTAGGGCCTTGGGCATGCTGGGGAAATACCACACAGCTCAGAGATTCCTAATCTGTACTTGTAAGGTAAATATGGACTACCCTAAAGTAGATTTCTCAGTTTGTGCAACGTATATAGAATTTACTCAACACTAGCTAAACCTGAGGTCCTCATTCTTACTTCTGCGGACTTCCGTCCTCTCAAGCACCAGTAGAGTTTTAAAACTAAGTAACCGTTGCTTGTAAATAATGAAGCTGGATGTAGGATGGGGTGCACCTCAGTGGTCGAGCACTTGTCTAGTTATCTCTAAGGCCCTGTGCTGGATCTTTAGCACCACAAGTCAGTAAATTATAAGGCTATTTTGTTACCTGTCAACTATGAATATTGCTTTGCCAGTGTATTGTGGGGTTAAATGTTGATAAAAATGGATTCATGTTTTAAATGACATACCCATCTGCTTCATCCTTCCGCTGTGGTTTTGTATTCTAAGGACATTTGAAGCAGCCTAGTGATCTTAATGTGACATAAAGTAGAAGGTGTTAAAGTATCTTTTCTTCATCCAATGTAATTGCTGTTGCCAAGGCTCACTGCCTCCCTCTGCTAACCTAGGCCTAGTCCTGGAAGCTTCTAGCCTCCATGTAATCTAATCTAGGTCTAGAATGTTTTCAGCCTCTGAGACTTACTGCTGAACAAGCTCACCCTTTCTAGCTCTTTCTGAACTCTGAATGGCTGGTCAACCCAGCTGTTCTGGCTCAAAACGCCTGTCCATACTGACTGATTCAAACTGGCTTTTTGGGCTTCTGACTGGATTGCTTTGCTTGGCCTCTTACTAACTTTGGCAATGTGTTCTAATCTTCTGGCTCTTTCTCATTTGCTGGCTCATTCCGTCTTAACCTGTGTCTAGCTTGTTCTTTGTCTGCAACCTGTCTCTATAAAACTGTCTCAGTAAAACTGCCTCTCCCCTCTCCATCTCTCATTGCTGCTCTTTTAAGTCACCTCTCTTTCCTCTCTGTTCTGAGAGCTAGGCATATCCTATTCTGTCAGATCTTTCTCTGATTTGTTAGTTTGTCAGCCGCTCAATTAGTATCACTTTCAAACATGGATGTTTCCTTTTACAAACTAATTTTACCTTCATTGTTTAGATTTAAAGGTATATGCTAAGGGCCTGTTTCTACTCCACATGGCCATAGTAGCCATGTTGCTGGATTAAAATTCCTCTACAAGAAATAGAAAAGGAGGCCCTGAGATGACTCAGCAGTTAAGAGCACCAACTGCTCTTCCAGAGGCCCTGAGTTCAATTCCCAGCAACCACATGGTGGCTCACAACCATCTGTAATGGTATCTGATGCCCTCTTCTGGTGTGTCTGAAGAGAGCAATGGTGTACTCATATACATAAAATAAACAAATAAAACTTAAAAAAAAAAGAACTAGAAAGGGAAAGTCCCTCAATATTCAGATGAATGTCTATGTGCTTTTAGATTGGTTTTGGTTGGTTTTGGTTTTGGTTTTCCCTTGACCCAAGATCTCTTATGCAGCCAACTGGCCCTGAATTCTTTTTTTTTTTTTTTTTTTTTTTAAAGATTTATTTATTTATTATATGTAAGTACACTGTAGCTGTCTTCAGACACTCCAGAAGAGGGCGCCAGATCTCGCTGTGGATGGTTGTGAGCCACCATGTGGTTGCTGGGATTTGAACTCTGGACCTTCGGAAGAGCAGTCGGGTGCTCTTACCCACTGAGCCACCTCGCCAGCCCCCCTGAATTCTTGATTCTTCTGCTCCAGTCTCCCTAGTTCTAAGATTACAGGTCTTTTGCCACGATACCCAGTTTGCTCTGCTAGTCTAAAAATTGAGGTCTAAATTTTTGTTTTGTTTTGTCCTACTTATTTGTTTATTTTTGACACAGGTCATGTAGGAAAGGCTAGTTTCAGAGTCATAGATAGGCAAATAAGACCTTGAATGCCTGATCCTCTGGCTGGGATTACAGGTATGCAACACCACACCCATCTTAAAAAATTTTTTTTTCGTTTGTAGAATCCTTAGACTCTTTTCAGTACACAGTTATGTTATCAGTAAATAGTTTTATACTTTCCTACAGGTGCAGCTGGCATGTCTGTAATCCTAGCTCTTAGAGTCGGAGTCAAGAGGATTGTTTGAAGCCAGCCTATATAAAGGACTTTGTCTCAAAAATAGCAGTGCTGGTGGCTCACAGGTAGAGTGCCTGCCTAGCGTGTCCAAGGCCCCTCAGGAAAGAGAGCAGTCACTGCAGTTTGCTGAACATTTTAATTCAAAGTAAAGATTGCACCTGTATTTAAAATATTCTACTATCACTAAACCAACTAAAAGATTATTGGATGGGTGTGTTGGGTGGGTGTGGTGTTACAATCCCAGCGTTTAGACAGGCAGATATAGGAGGATTAGAAGTTCAAGGTCGGGGCTGGAGAGATGGCACTGACTGCCCTTCCAAAGATCGTGAGTTCAAATCCCAGCAACCACATGGTGGCTCACAACCATCTGTAATGAGATCTAACGCCCTCTTCTGGTGTGTCTGAAGACAGCTACAGTGTACTTTCATATAATAATAAATCTTTAAAAAAAAAAAAAAAGAAGTTCAAGGTCATCTCCTGCTGTTGTGAGAGATCACCCTGGGTCTCTAGAAAGAAAGGGGAAAAGCCAGCATTTCATGCTTCAGACACCATGCGCCTGTAGTTCCTGTTGCTGCCTTGTACTGGGGACGGCAGTGCTGTGTTTTTTTTTTTTTTTTTTTTTTAAAGATTTATTTATTTATTATATGTAAGTACACTGTAGCTGTCTTCAGACACTCCAGAAGAGGGCGCCAGATCTCGTTACGGATGGTTGTGAGCCACCATGTGGTTGCTGGGATTTGAACTCTGGACCTTTGGAAGAGCAGTCGGGTGCTCTTACCCACTGAGCCATCTCACCAGCCCCCAGTGCTGTGTTTTTAAAGAAGCTCACTCTAAGTCTGTCACCACTTGCCTCTCTCCAAGTGGAAGAAGTTTCCCGCCATCCCTCCACTGCACCCCATTCTTCCTTACCTTGTCCTGCATTCTCTCAGCAGCTCTGCCAAGTGTGGAGCCCACACTGGCCTGCAGTTCTCCAGCCTTCTGCCTTAGCCTCTGAGTTCTCAGAATACAGGAATGTACTAACACGCCTGACTCCATACATCTTTTCTTCACAATGTACTTGGACAAATACATCCAAGTGTGTTGTCACTCAACACTCTTCTAAACAAGTACTCAGAAGTTAGCGAGTTCTGTGTCTGGTAGTGAGCCTCGGGTGGTAGACCAGTAGTACACTTTGTCCAACAGATGCTTTGTCTAGGCTGGGGATGCTGCTCAGCAGAGTTCCTACCCAGCATCCAAGAAAACACCCAGCTCCATCCAGAACACCACATAACCCAGGTGTGGTGCACACCTGCAATCCCAGCATAGCCCATAGTGTGCAGACTTTCAGGAGTACAAGGTCATTCTCTACTTTGTGATGAGTTTGAGGCAGCCTCTACCTACAGGAGACTGATTCAGAAGGAAAAATATTTCTGCCGGGCGTGATGGCACACACCTTTAGTCCCAGCACTCAGGAGGCAGAGGCAGGTGGATTTCTGAGTTTGAGACCACCCTGGTCTACAAAGTGAGTTCCAGGACAGCCAGGGCTATACAGAAAAACCCTGTCTCGAAAAACCAAAAAAAAAAAAGAAAAGAAAAAAAAGAAAAATATTTCTATAAAAAACAATTTAACCAATTCTTTCTGCTTCTGTTTTCCTTTTAGGTTTAAGTTTTTGAAGTTGAAGTAGGGTCTACACAGTAGGAACCCATGTCTTTTCTTGTAAGTAAACCAGAGCGCATTAGGGTGAGTGTTCCCAGTCTTCTGGCTTTCTATTTGTCTTTTCTGAAAAGTGCTTGCGTTGCTATTACAGTGGGTTGTTTTGTTTTATGTGACACTCGGAATTATCTGGTGGACAAAGAGACAGGAAAGGTGGCTTCTTTGATGAATCACTTGGTCACGTGTTAAATGGCTTGGGCCGTTTCTGTGTGGTTACACAGTTGGTAAAGATCTCTTTCTCCTGCTTCTCAGGGATCTCTGTTTTTAAAATCACTGTCATACTGTAGTTACCCGGACACATTTCTAAATATAATCATGGAGAGTCTTTAAAACTAACCTGAAGAACGTATTATATCTTAATTTTTATCAGGGACTAGTGAGCTGGTCCAGCAAGTCCCGGTGCTTGGTGCTAAGCCTGACTACCTGAGTTCAGTCCCTTGGACCCACACAGTGGAAGGGGAGACCTGGCTCCCGTGTCCTCTGATCCCCACATATACATCATGCACACATGTGCACACACACACAAAGACCGTATACTCACCTGACAGGGGAGATGCCATGAAGGTGGTTTCCCAGGTGGAGACTTAGCACGCAGATATGCTGACCCCTGCAATTTCCCCCAATTCAGAAAACTCAACTGTGTACTTTGTGGTAGTGAAAACTTGGCTCCTACTCTCTCCTGTAAAAATTTTAAGAAAAAATATGGACAAATATTGGGTTTAACGCCAATGACTTCAGTACTTATGGGCCGCTAGCTGGCTCAATAGGTACAGAGGCTTTTTATCAACCCTGGAGACCTGAGTTCTATCATTGGGGACCCCTATAGTGAAAGGAGAGAAATGAGTTCCACCCGTTGTCTGACCTCCATGTGCATCTCTCCCCCCCCCCAACAAAATAAATAATTAAAATTTTCTTAAAGTATGTTGTTATCTTTCATCAAGTACTTAATTTTAAAATGCAGTCATGATTATTTAAAGATCTTAATCATATTTATTACAGATTATTTTAATTACTTAATATTTAAGGATTCTTAAAATTGTATTTTAAGATTTTTTTATTTATGAGAGATGAATTTACCATTCTCAAATATGAAAGCACAAATTATCCTTTGTAGTATAGTTCATAGAAATTTTTACAGTAAATTTGATTTTTTTAACCCAGAAAAAATTGTTACAAAGAAGGACAAAGGGACTTTATAGTATATGTATTATATATCTTATTTTATATTTTATATATCATATAGCTTATATTTATATATTATATAGCATACTATATATCATATAACTTATTATATAGCTTATTTTAGAATGTTCTTTAGACTTCCCTTTCTTGTATATACATGTATAAAAACAGTTACACTGTAAGGAATAAACTTCAGTGTTAATTAAGAGGACACGGTAACTCACTACTTAGCCTGAGTTCCACTCAGTGGAAAGAATGCCTCCATGCCAGACTTTGACACCGGTCATGAAGTGAAACAGAACCTGTATGCCATTGCTTTAAATAGGAGCCACATTCCTATTTTAACCTGTCCTGATTAAGGTGAAACTGGACCCCTGACTAGTATAATGGAAACCTAACACTGGTCTGAAATGGGCTGGCAAGGCGCACAATGATTGTGCTAGTTTAGTCCTGAGAACTTGAGAGAAGTTAAGTCTCGGGTTAGAAACCCTTGTAAATGTGCAGCCCCAGGAGCCTCTGTGCCCCCACGGAGTGACAGAGAGGATGAGCATGCCCACAGTGTAAGCATGACCAGCAGATCTGAGACAGGAAATCAGCAGGAGTTCTGCTTGAGAAAACGGGACTCAGAGTGGGGAAGGGGCAAGGAGAGGGTGCTGGGCTGTAAAGATGTCCAAGGTACATGAGCTGCGTGTGTGAAAATGCCAGGGGGATCTCATCCTCCACACAATGATAGATGCTATTTTTATAAACAGAACAGAACAGAATAGAACAAAACAGAGTAGAACTTGGGAAGGAGGATTAAGGAGTTTAAGGCCAGGCTAGGCTACAGAGTAAGACCCTGTCTCACAAAGGTAAAAGTCAAACAGAAGAAGAAAGCTTTGTCAATTAAAAAAAAAAAAAAAAGGATGGGATATGCTAGGCCACGTTTTATAAACTAGCAGAGGCTTGTGAAGAATTCTTGTGAATTCTAGTAATACTTTTTCAAATGGGCATGAATGATCCAGAACTTGTAAGGACGACCTATGGAATAAACAAGATGGAACCAAAGAGTTTTTCTGTCTAGGAGAGAAAACATTATTATTGGGATGGTTCCACGTATTTCCCCTCAGTCACATTGATGAACCAATCGTCATTTTGCGTAAGGTTAGACTTGAGAAAGGAATGAATCTATTGTTTGTAGCCAGTTTCAAGATCCTTACTTTTCTATGGCCTTAGTCCTGTTGTACTGCTTAGTTTTATGTTTTTGTGGGGTGGTCGTCTTATTTGTCTCTAAAGGCTGATAGCTACTATGTTGTGGCTCAGAAGACTCACTAATTCTCTTTGGGGTTTTCCTCTTTAGCGGTGGGTCTCGGAAAAGTTCATTGTTGAGGGCTTAAGAGATTTGGAACTGTTTGGAGGTAAGTACGGTATGGCACTTAACATCATTTCAGGATAACTGCTGCTATTCTCCTGCTGACTCCATCAGTTTATAGACGTTAGCAGTTTGAAGAACCATTGTAAACTGTGTGCTTAGATTCATGAGGCTTCCTCTGTAGTCCTGTGTTTCCCAGAAATCTGCAGACGAATCAAACAGCTGTCCTTGGCCTGTCTGGATTGTTAGAAAGCAAGTGCAGTGGTTAAAGGCCTGTGTGCCTCTGCTTCTTATAAGTATTTGTCCAGCTGAGACCCATACTGTCAGTGAAAAATTTCAAAGTCCCTAAGGCAGGCCTGGTGGTAAAAACCTGGAACTCTGTATACTTGGGAGGCTGAAACAGCAGCATTCCAAGTTCAGGGCCAGCTCTGGCAACTTAGTGAGACCCTGTGTCAAACTGGAAAGTAAAAGGCCAGGAACACAGGTCAGTGTGCAAAGCTTTAGCAGGGTACGGGCTCTAGTCTGTCTGTCTGTCTGTCTCTCTCTCTCTCTCACACACACACACACACAGACACACACACACACACTTTAAAACACTAGGTCGAGGCAGATATAAAACTAATATAAAAGTTCTGGTTGTATTGATCCATATAGTTGACTCATGTTTTTGTAGAGGAAATCGTGAGACTTAATAGAACTAAGAAAAAAAAAAATCTATCAGGGCAAAAATACTAATGCCCTATCATAAAACCTGTTGACTCAGTAGATTTGTGCTGTGAGGTTTAGCAGGCGCAGACATCCTGTTTGGCCCTTTTCAAAGTAAGGCCTTTTAGAAATGATGATCTTAGTTCAGGGCAAAGGAAAAGTCCTCTCTGTAGAAACAGTAGTAGTGTCTGGGCATGTTGGCACATGCCTGTTTGTAATCCTAGCACTCAGGAGGTCAAGACAGAAGCAGCAAGAGTTTGAGGCGAGGTCAAGACAGAAGCAGCAAGAGTTTGAGGCCATCTTGGACTACATAAGGAAAATCAGGGGCAAGTGGGCTGTATAACAAGGCCATCTCTAGAAACCAAAAGATAATGATAATAACACAACAGTATAGTTGTTTCAACTATCATGGTATTCTAGACATCTTACAGATGAAGAAACAGGAATCCACAAACAGCAAAGGAACTGAAAACTCAAATATTTTCATTACTAGATGGTACTATTAACTTATTTTCCTTAAATAATCTCGAAGGAAATTTAGAGTAGTGGCTTTATGGACTTAAGAGTGTTATATTTTAGCCGGGCATGGCGGCGCACGCCTTTAATCCCAGCACTCGGGAGGCAGAGGCAGGCAGATTTCTGAGTTCGAGGCCAGCCTGGTCTACAGAGTGAGTTCCAGGACAGCCAGGGATACACAGAGAAACCCTGTCTCGAAAAACCAAAAGAAAGAAAGGAAGGAAGGAAGGAAGGAAGGAAGGAAGGAAGGAAGGAAGGAAGGAAGGAAGGAAGGGAGTGTTATATTTTAGGTAAGAGCTCACAAAAAAAAAAAGATAGGATCTT
The DNA here is from genome assembly GCF_978045245.1 of Mus caroli. Taxonomy (NCBI): domain Eukaryota; kingdom Metazoa; phylum Chordata; class Mammalia; order Rodentia; family Muridae; genus Mus; species Mus caroli. The sequence continues at coordinate 15,954,529 of NW_028227268.1, forward strand.
TTTGTTTTAATTATAGCCAACAGAAATTATTACAGTATAAACTAATGGAACAAAAAATAAGTTCTGTTAGCAGTCTCTTCTCCTTCCCATCACTAATGGGAATAAAATGCTTTAAACACCATGGCTGATGAGATGGCTTAGTGCATAAAACATTTGCCTGGTGTGAGTTCAATGTCCAGAACCCATATTAAGGTTGGAAAGGGAACCAATTCCACAGAGCTGTCCTCTGGCCTGTGTGCATGGACCACGGCACATGTGGTCACACACACTCAACTTATAATGAATTAGTCACAAATATTGCCAAATATGTGACTGGAATGAATGGATTCTTTTATTCAGTTTCTGACTATGGGGTCTCTGGATACCTGGGTGTTTGTTGTGGTTTAGTTTTCTTGTTTGTTTGAAATAGGGTCTCACTATATAGTCTTGTCTTGCCTTCAAACTCAGAGATCCTTCTCCCTCTCCATCCTGAGTGCTGGCATTAAAGGAACGTGCCACCATGCCTGGCCACTGGCTTCTTTGACAGCATCCTAGTCTCTGACCTAAGGTGGTAAAGAGCTTGTTCTCCACATGGTCTAGCTGAGTGTACCCAGAATTACCAAGTCTTAAGCCTTCTGTCAAGAAAATTGAGGTGTATTTCATGTAACCTCTCACTTGACTCCTCCCCTTTGACTAAGTGCCATAAGCAGTTGCTTCTGTTTGTATCCAAGAAGAATGCTGTCTGTTACTCCTTTGAACAAACCAACTCTCCTTTAATCTTCTGTAGCTAGGTAATGCATCGAGTGAGGCATTTTCCTTGGGAACTATGCTTTCCTCTCTGACTTGCTATAGTTTAAGGTACTCAGAATTGTATGATTTAAGATGTTTGAAAATAACTAGCCCTGTGCTTTATGGTGGAGACCTTTAATAACTGTTTCCTGGGTGGGGTGGATGAGACCCAGGGCCTGGCATGCAGGCCCACTGCACTATACTGTATCTCTGGCCCGTGCTAATGGAGTTATTTCTATTACTTTTGAAGATGAAAAAAAAAAAAAAAAAAAAAAGAAGGGACGAACGCAGAGAGTGGTGAGCAGGAGGTTACTTAGTTGTCCCATCCCAGCAGCGGATGCCCAGAGCCACGGCTGTCCTCAGAGTCCGGATCCATTGCCTCTGACTGCCAGTTGAGCTGGGAAACTTCCTTAGACATGTACTGCTTTGCTGTGTACCTTAAACCAACGCCCCCGCCCCCAACCCGCACTCCTCAAAAAGTCTAATGTCTACACTGCTCAGAAGTGGTTCACAGGGCTGGTGAGATGGCTCAGAGGTTAAAAGCACTGACTGCTCTTCCAGAGGACTTGGATTCAATTCCTAGCAACCACATGGTGGCTCACAACCATCTGTAATGGGATGTTCTGGTGTGCACTCATACACACAAAATAAATAGATCTAAAAAATAAATAAAAATAAAAAGTGGCCCAGCATCTCTGTGATTTTGAAATGAATTTGGGAGCCCGACACATGCCTTGAGTCATGACTGTAGCCTTAGTCCTAGTGAGAGGCTACAGCAGGAGGACTGCTACAAGTTCCAGGCCAGTTCGAGTTATATGCCAAGGTACTGTCTCAAAAAACAAAGAGAGAGAGAGAACAAAGACCAGTGAGAGGCTCAGGGAGCGAGAGTGCTTGTTGCTGTCAAGCCTGGAACCCATGGACAGGGAGCAGCATCCTTCCCGGGCTGTCCTCTCTCCACACACAAGTGCTAAAAGTTTTAAAAGAAATTTTCAGAATAAACAAATCAAGGGACATAGCAGAGTAGTTAATTGCCCAGCCTGAGCAAGGTCCTAAAGAACAAAGGGAAGGGGAAAGGTGAGGTTTTGCTTCACAAAGTGTAAGGCCCAGAAACCAGCATATCCCAACAATGGACTGTGCTGATGGTGAGGACATGTGCTCAACGCTGTACTGTGGAGTAGGTCGATGTTCACGTCCGTGAGGCTGCATTGGTCTCACTGCGGTCTGTGTATGTGTATAGTACTGTAATGACATACGTGGTTTCTATTATTAACTGTAGTCCTAAGTGTGATCATTGCTATTCTGAGTGTGGGTATGTCTTCTGCTAACAACAAAATGCCAACAATCGATTTCTCTACCCCAGAGCAGCCTCCGGGTGACACTCGGAGAAAAGTAAGTGGCTTTCTGGGCTCTGGCTGTGGCTGCTGCATGCCTGTGAGAGATGCTTGTGCTCTGCCGGCCCGCGTGCTATGCTTCTGCTCTTCTGTTCTCGCAGCTTGAATTGAAGTACAATGTTAATTTTTTTTTTTCTTATTTTACTTGTGATGCTTCAGGTTTCACCCTGGAAAAAGTTTATTGTGTATTCTAAAGAGCAGAAAAGTCTTGTCTGGGGACTAAAGTCTTCACCCCTCCCCCACCCCGCCCTTGCACTTTAAGTTCATCAGTTTGAATTTTCAGTTTCAGTGGCACTTCCTCATCAGTAGACATCAGCAGCAAGTTTCAGTCTGCAGAAAACACAAATCTCTCTCTGCCTCATTAGGCAGGACCTCAGGTCTCCTAGTGTAAAAACAAAACCAAAATTCAAAGTACCAAAGAGACTAGGTATACCACACCTGTCACCCTACCTCTCACAGCTGAGGCTGAGGTGTGCTCAGGAGCTAGTGCATGACAACCATGCATAAGGCCCTGAGAGCCACCCTCCATTCAGGACAGAAGACAGCAGACAGACACAGCCAGGCCTGACGGCACATGGCTGCAGTCCCATCACTTGTGAGGTTGAGGCAAGAGAATGGCACGTTCAGAGCCAGTGTGAGGTACATGGCAAGCCTGCCTTAAAAAGTCAGTCCGAGGGTCTGAGACAGCACAGTGGGAAAGGCATAGGTTGTAGAAGCCTGGGCACCAGACTGAGGAGCCAGCCTGAGTGAGCCCTGGGTGGAAGGAGAGGACTGACCCCCCCAGAATTATCCTCTGACCTCCACACACATACATTCCTGCTCACATACACACACAATTGAAAAAACCAAAAAATGTTAAACTCAATCTTTCTTCCTCCCTGCAAAACCCATACAAAACAGGGATTTTTTTTTTTTTTAAACTGGCACAAGCTGCAAGGTTTGTGCTGTCTTCCTCCACTTGTGCTTTATTTTCCCAAGTAAATAACACCATATGTGCACACAGCTATTTTGGAAAACATGAGTCATTTGCTAGAGAGAGAGGAGGAGAGAGAGAGAGGGAGAGAGAGAGAGAGATGGGGAGAGGGAGGAAGAGAGAGGGAGAGCAAGCGTATGAGCACACAGTGGCTGGGCATAGCAGCACATGCCTGTGATCCCAGCACTCAGGAGGCTGAGGCTGGAGGATTACCAGTTTGAAGCCAACCAGGGTTGTTAAACATTGAGACCCTGAGAGGTAGGGAAGGAGGAAGGGAACTGGGAGAAATAAGAACAGAACACTTAGCGGGCCCTTTCTGTGGGTTGTTTTGTAGGCAGCCCAAGGCTGAGTCAGGGATAACGATGCTCAAGTTAGTTTTGTCTGAGCTTACACTGTCAAGAGCACCTGTGTGTCAAACCCATGTGTTTTCATTCAGGAAACAAACAAACAAACAAAATAATTTTTAAAAGAGAGAGAGAGAATGCTAATTATATAATTTTCATATGCTCTTAGCTGCTGATGTTCTAGCAAAAACTGTCCTTGGTGAAATCTGTGGCCAGTTGAATGCGTTCATTTGGTAGTGTTTCATAAATATTATATTGTCTTTGTATGCTTTTTTGGATTTTATTTTAAACAGTGCTACTGTTTTATGGTCATTTCTAAGTATCAATGGCTTTTTTAAAAAATGTTTTTAAAATGTTTCAAGAAAGTAAAATGCTTTTAATGTTACAGAGACCTAAAGAAGAAAGGAACAGAATTAATTAGCCTTTTCTTGAGCAATTTGAAATTCTAGATTACACTGGTCTAATTATGCTGTGCTGTGTTTAAGAAGAATAAGCTTAAAAGAAAAATTCATCCCTTTGCTCTGAACATTGAGTTTAAAAATCTGGACGAGTTTCGTGAGCTAGCCCTGTTCTGATAAAGCACAGGGTTTAATTCAGTGACTCTGGGCTTTCCACAACCACAGCTAGACCTCTATCATCTGCATTTATCTCTCAGCAATATCTTCCATGTTCCCACAACAGTTGACAGCATTTCCAGCCTAGACTCCAAAGTCCTTCACAATCTCCCACCAAAACATGGTTATGTCTGTCACAGCAGTCCCTATGACCCTGATACCACTTTCTTAGTTTGCTTTTTATTGCTGTGGTAAACACCATGACTGAGAGCAACTTGGGGAGGGAAGGGCTTATTTAGCTTATGTATCCTGAATCACAACAGTCCACTGCAGGAGTCAAGGCAGGAAGTTAATGGGAGGAGCCTGGAGGCAGGAGCTGAAGCCAATGCCATGCACCGAGTGCTCCTTATTGGCTTCCTCAGGCCTCTTGTTGTAGCCTGATAGCCCATGAGTGGTGGCACCCACAGTGGACTGGGCTCTCCCACATCACTCACTAATCAGGAAAACACTCTACAGACGTGTCTACCAGCAATCTAATGGAGGTGTTTCCTCAGTTGAGGTTCCTCCAGGTAACTCCAGCTGGGTCAAGTTGACAGAAAACCTATCGGGACACCCCATCTCTTTTGTCAGTAGCAGACCAGGCGATTCAGAAATCCTTCTGCATTTTAAATCCATCTGTGGAAACCAGATGCACAATTTATTTCAAGTCTCTGTTTAGAAATGAAGCTGTGCAGGTAGGTAATCTAAAGGGAAAGTGTCACTAGCAACCACAAACATGACTAATCTTAGTTACCCAAAGAACATTAAAGTATTTCCGTGCTCCTTACAGAACCTTTCCCTGTCTCTGTGTGCTGGCTCTGACTGTAGACTAGCCAGAGGGGAAGGCTTGCTTTGGGAATGTGTGGTGAAGAAGAAAGCCCGCAGCCGGGTAGAATCTGCTGTGGCCTCTAGGCTCGCTCCTCTCCTGCAGTTCCACATTTTCCAGTTCCAAAAGAAAAAAAGAAAAACTGGTTACTAAAGGTTACTCTTTCCGGTCATTTTCTGTACAACTAGATTGGAAGGATTTGGCAAAGTTCCTAAGAAATTCAGTGAGCCTTTTCCTACCTGTGCTCTACAAGAAATGCATAGTTGGAGCTTAGTGGGTGGTGTGTCTCATATACCTCCCTGTCAAGAAGTGGGACACAGGTAATAAAGGACCTTTCCAAAGAGAGCTGTTTAAAATATATAAAAAATTTAAAAGCGCCTATAGTAAATACTTTTCTCTGAGGATTCAATTGTTCTTCCTAATATTTTTTTTTTCCAAACAAGAGGAGGTTTAAGAAGTTTGGATGGCTCAGCAGGTAAGAGCACCCGACTGCTCTTCCAAAGGTCCTTAGTTCAAATCCCAGCAACCACATGGTGGCTCACAACCATCTGTAACAAGATCTGACTCCCTCTTCTGGTGTGTCTGAAGACAGCTACAGTGTACTTATATGTAATAAATAAATAAATCTTTAAAAAAAAAAAAAAAGAAGAAGAAGTTTGGAAATCCAGAGAAAGCTTTAAACACAAAGCAGTTACTTCTCATGAGGCTGTATGTTACCCCATTTCAAAACAACAAAACAAAACAAAAACAAAGTAATGCTTTCTTGCTGGAAGGTTTAGGCTCTGGGAAGGTGCTTCAAGACCCGTGTCACCATCACTTTGAGCCCTCTTTCCAGAGGAACTGGCATCCACCCTACTCTCTGATTCTTAGGGAAGATTGTAGGCAGACCTCTCAGGTTGTAGTGGACTTGACAGGAAATAGATTGCTCAACTTTACCAGTGACTTGTGTGAAGAACATAAAAGTAGTGTAATATAATAAAGTGATAGATAGGAACCAACTCAGCTTTGCTAGGCAGGTTTATCTCTGGAGAGATTATACTAAGACCTAGATATACGAAGAGCGTGATGAGAAAGTGTGTGTGTGTGTGTGTGTTTTGTAACCAAAGGGGGCAGCCTCAGCTACATAGTGAGTTTGAGGCTAGCCTGGACTCTATGACACTGTCTCAAAACAAAACAAAAACAACAGCAACAAAAATCAATGGGGACAGAAGTTGTAGCCAGGTACGAGTGCTCTAGTTGAAGAACCCAGAGAGTGCTCAAAGATTAAAAGCACTTGCTGCTTATGGAGGGCCCAGGTTCAATTCCCAGCACCTAAGTGGTGACTCAAAACTTCAATTCTCAGGAATATGGCTCCTTCTTCTGGCCCTTACAAACATTGCACACACTTGGTCCACTGACATATGTACTTACATCCGTGCAGACAACACCCATACATGTTGCCTTAGTTTGCTTTCTCTCTTTCTTTCTTTCTTTCTTTCTTTCTTTCTTTCTTTCTTTCTTTCTTTCTTTCTTTCTTTCTTTTTAAAGATTTATTTATTAGTATAAGTAAGTTCACTGTAGCTGTCTTCAAACGCACCAGAAGAGGGCATCAGATCTCATTATGGGTGCTGGTGAGCCACCATGTGGTTGCTGGGATTTGAACTCAGTACCTTTGGAAGAGCAGTCAGTGCTCTTACCCACTGAACCATCTCACCAGCCCCATAGTTTGCTTTCTATTGCTATGATGAACACCATGACTAAAAGTTTTAGGGAGAAAACATGACACTTATTTCATTTTACTGCTTACAGTGATTCAGGAACTGAGAGCAGTGATCACTGGCTTGCTCAGCCTGCTTGGTACCTGGGCTTGGTACTCCTATGGCAGTCATTCATCAAGAAAGTGCCCTACACTTGCCTACACTCAACTTGACGGAGCCATTTGTCTCACCCAGGAGTCACTCTTCCCAGATGACTGGAGTTTGTGTCAAGATGAACAGAAAACTAACCAGGACACAAAATAAAAACAAATAAATCCTAAGGGAGGAAAAGTTTTCTAGTTGAAGTGATTGACAGGTTCACTAAGGTTGAAGACATGCTTTGTTTGTGTGGGGAAAGAGGCTGGTCAGGGAGGTGAGGTCAGGGAGGTAGCCAGATCTGATAGCAACCCATGCGCTTTCTGTGACCCAAACACTGATGTGATTGAGAGCAAGAATATTCAAGTGCACTGGCAACAGGGCTTGGTAGGTAAAGCACTTCTGTGCAAACCCTGTGACCTGACTTCAGTTCCCACTTCTCCCCGTTAAAGGTAGAAGGAGAAACTGACACCACATAGATGCTCTCTGTCCTCCATGCACACTACACACACACACACACACACACACACACACACACAGAGTCTTGCAGGCATTCAGAATTTGATGTGAATAGTGTCCTGGAAAGCAATGTCATTGTCTCACAAAGTTGGCTGGTCGTGTGGTCTGTGACCCAGTGATTCTTTCCAGTTGTTACCAGCTTCACTCAGGCCATAGTCAAGCATGTTGATAGTAGTACAGCTTGTCATAGCGTAGCTGGAGACCAGCCCAATCCCATCACTGCTAGGGTGGATAATTTGAGATACATTCCTCAAAGGAATAATATACAACAGTGAAAGTCAGCGAGCTATACCTAAATAGAATATTATGGCCCAGTCTTGGAATATAACAAATGGTTAAATTAGAAGTAGACTTTATTAATCGGTATCCATTTTGCTCAACTAGAGTCCTCTTAGTGTCACTTTCTTTCTCTTTGTTGTTTTGAGACAGGGTGTTACTATATAGCCCTGGCTATCCTGGAACTAAATATGTAAAGCAGGCTGGCCTGGAACTCAGAGAGATCCTTCTGCCTCTTCAGTGCTGGGACCAAGATGTCTGCCACTAAGCTTTTAGTTCACTCTTAGTGATAAGGGAGGCAGATCCATTTTGCTTTTTATGGAGATAGGCATTATTAATCGCTATAAACCAGATGGACTCAAAACATCAATCAGCAGGACACTGCCCTGGCAGGGAGGGGCCTGGTTCTTATCTTTGTCACATAGCCATGTTCTAATTTCTTAGCAAATTGTTTGCCTCCTGGACCCTTGTTTTTGCTATTGAATGATGGAGCTAGTGTGATGGAGTACTCCTGTAATCTCAGCACTTAGAAGGCAGAGGCAGGAAGACTGTCATGTATTCCAGGAGCCAGGGTTACTCACCGTGGTGCCTATCCCAGTAAAAGTTTTCACTTTTACTGCTGTGAGTGTAGTGTGCATGTGTAGGTGTGCAGGCAGATTGCTTTGGAGGACAGAGAGCATCTATAGCATAGGAATGCATTTGTCCCTAAAGGAAAAGGAAGCTTGTGAAAGGAGAGCTGTCGGTCCACATCCCAAATGGCTGGTGTCCAGTTTCATCCCCAGCCTGAGCTGGCAGGGACCCAGGTGGCTGAGCATGCCGACTCTGGGTCTGTAGCTAAGGGAGTCAGTTACTCTCCAGCACTCAGAAGTTCAAAGACAGGCAGATCTGTAAGTTCAAGGCCAGCCTGGTCTACAAAGACCTTGTCTCAAAAAGGATGTATCTGTTCTATTTCCTCATCTAGTATGGGGAAGGAGGATCAGATCCAGTGTAAGTAGGCTCTGCAGAGTATCTGGTATTTCAATGATGCCAAGCACAGTGGTTTGGGAGGCTTCTCTGCCATGGTGATGATCCAGGTACCACTTTGTCAGAAGTCTCAGCTCTTACAGGAAGTGCTTTTGTGTGTTTGCACTTCCTTCTGAATGGAGGCCAGGTTTGTTTTCTTTGGTTTGGTTCTTTGAGGCATGGTCTCCTGTTGCTGACGCTGGCTTGGAACTCCTGATCCCTCTGCCTCCTCCTCTTGAGTACAGGATTGCAGGTGGGCACCGGCACTTTGCCTTGAAGCCAGGCTTAGAACCATGCTGTACCACACGGGGAGCTGGCCTCAGATTTCTCCACTGCAGTTAGACACACCTGCAGGAATAAGGTTTGAGGATAGAAATCCTCTCCCCGAGTCATAGGAATGCATTTGGCCCTAAAGGAAAAGCAAGCTTGTGAAAGGAGAGCTGTCGGTCCACAGCCCAAATGGCTGGTATCCAGTTTCATCCCCAGCCTGAGCTGGCAGGGACCGAGGTGGCTGAGCATGCCGACTCTGGGTCTGTAGCTAAGGGAGTCAGTTATTCTCCAGTTACTTTGGGAACTTCAGGAATGACTAGACTGGGCTCTTGGTTTACTAAAGGAATGGGGTTCCACCAGTAAAGTCCTAGATTAGTGGGTCTTTACCTTCCTAAGGCTGAGACCCTGTAATACAGTTCTTAACGCTGTGACTCCCAACCATAAAGTTATGTCATTGCTACTTCATAACTGTAATTTTGCTAGCTACCGTTATGAATAATAATGTAGATATCTGATATGCGACCCCTGTAAAAGAGTCAGTTGACCCTTAAAAGGGTTGTGACCTACAGGTTGAGAACTGCTCTAAAGCAAGCTTACCAGTCTGACCTTTTAGAATCCTGCAATTGGGCTTTTAAAAATTGGATCTTAATGAAGCAGAAGACGTAGAACCCTGTATTTCTCTACCTGCTCACTTCTTTGGTATGTCTTTCTCCACACATCCTTCCCCAGCCAAAACTTGGTAGACTTTAGCAGTCAGTCACTGGGGAGGACCAGCAGAATGGCCGTTGACTGGGATAGTTGTCCTTGCTTGTAGATCTCACAACTCTTGTTCTGCCAGGAGTGTTGACTAAACACCCATATGCTGTGTTCCTCTTCAGGTAGAGCCAGCAGTGCTTCTTTGGCACAGTCAGCATTGCTGTGTGTTGTAGAGGCAAGGCTCCTCATTTATCTGTGACTGCCTCTGCCCCACTCTCCACCTCTGTTTTCTCAGTTAACCTCTTTTTCTTTTCCTTTAGGCCAATGAGGCGAGCTCAGAGTCCATAGCATCTTTCTCCAAACCAGAGATCATGAGCAGCTTTCTGCCAGAGGGCGGGTGTTATGAGCTGCTCACTGTCATAGGTAACTCCCGGGGACATGCTTACATTCCCACTACAGTGCCCTCAGCCATCTGGGAGCTTTCATGGTGACAATGGGCTTCTGTGGGTTTCTTGTGCCAAGTATGGGAAGTCATTTCAGGAGGCCATAGACTGCTACAGTGATTGTCAGAGAAGGAGTGATGGATAAACCAAGAAATGTCAAGTATGAAAGTTCCAGCAGTGAACTTTGTAACTAGACTTTCCTGCTGAAATGGAGTTCCTCTTTCTTTAGAGTAGACAGATCTTGGTGGCTGGTTTTGTGTAAGTCATTCCTCTTTTCTCTTAGGCAAAGGGTTTGAGGACTTGATGACAGTGAATTTAGCCAGGTACAAACCAACGGGAGAGTATGTGACAGTACGAAGGATCAACCTAGAAGCTTGTTCCAATGAGATGGTGACATTCTTGCAGGTAATGAAGCATGGGTGTGGGCCTTGGAGGGAGCGGGGTGGGGGTGGGGGTGCTCCTGGCCACATGGTCATTCCTCTAGGGGTTTCTGCAGGAGACTAAGGTAGACCACATGAGAAGTCATGAGGCATCAGTGAAGAATCTTAGCATCTGACAGTTGATCGGGCTGTGGTGCTGCTCCACCCAGCTGGCCCCACTTTAAACATTTCTCTTTGGTTTGTTCTGTGTTATTCAGAGAGGCTAAGTAGCATGTCTGCCCACAAGCACAGCAGAAAGCAGCAGAGACAGAATCAGTCCCAGGAAGGCTTGGTCACAGTAGAGCCACTTGCTCTGCCACCAGTGGCCATTTTCTGGCCCTGAGTGTCCTGTTTGCTGCAGGCACCTTTCAGTTTGACAAGCAAGGAGCCTCCCTCTTTTAAGCTGGTTTGGGAACTGAGTGGGGTACGATTGATTCCTCCTGGTCCTGTGATACCAGTCTGTGTAGCATCCAGTGCAGTGTGGACTCAGTGTGCAGCTCCCGCCCTTCCTTACCTGTCCTGTTCTCCTCAAGTGATACTCCCCGGACCCTGACCGTGCTGCCCAACTTCTCTTCATGGTCACTAGACGGGGCCAGTACCAGAACCTGACATTTCTGAAGTTTTTACTTTTTGTTTCTTTTTGAGATAGGGTCTCATGTTCAGGCTGGTCTAGAACAATCTCATCAGTCCGCCTGTCCCAGCTTTTTAATCCCGTGGTTCTCAACCTGTGGATTTCAACCCCTTTGGGGTCATATCAGAAATCTTGTTTATCAGATATTTACATTATAATTCATAACAGTAGCAAAATTGCAGTTATGGAGTAGCAAAGAAATAATTTTATGGTTGGGGTCACCACAGCATAAAGAACTGTATTGAAGGGCTGCGGCATTAGGAAGGTTGAGACCCACTGCTCTAAGCACTGGCATAACAGATACAGCTACCTGGCTTGTCTGAGGTTCCTTTGAACAACATCTTCTTCTTTTTTCTTCTTCTTTCTTCTTTCTTCTTTCTTCTTCTTCCTTCTTCCTCTTCTTCTTTTTCTTCTTCTTACTTCTTCCTCTTTCTTCTTCTTCGTCCTCTTTCTTCTTCCTCCTCCTCTTCCTCCTCCTCTTCCCCCCCCCCCTCCTCCTCCTCCTCCTCCTCCTCCTTCTTCTTCTTTTAAAAATTATTTACTGGGCTGCAGAGATGGCTCAGGGGTTAAGAGCACTGGCTACTCTTTCAGAGGTCCTGAATTCAATTCCCAGCAACCACATGGTGGCTCACACCCACCTGTAATGGGATTTGATGCCCTCTTGTGGTGTGTCTGAAGTCGGCAACAGTGTACTCACATACATAAAATTGTGTGTGTGCATATAGGGTGCTGGGAATTGAACTCAGGACCTCTGGACAAGCAGTCAGTGCTTTTAACCACTGAGCCATCTCTCCAGCCCCTGATTTTTTTTTCCAAGTGTTTCATATACCTGCTTTCAGGGAAAGAGCCCCCAGTCAAGGTGCTGGGGATGTCTCCTTGTATTCCATACTTGTCATTTGTCCACTAATTTTGTTAAGTCTTATACTTTGCTGTATAGTGTGAAAATATATTTTTTTGTTCATTTTTAGATAGCATTTTGCTCTGTTACCCAGCCTGACCTCAAGCTTACAGTCCTCCTGCCTCAGTGCCCAAACTGGGATCTTACTCTTGACTTAAAGAGGACTCTTCCTTTAAGTGAGTCACGCCCTGTGTTGGCCACCGTTTTATTTTTGTCTTTTCCGAGGTGGTTAACTCTCGCTGTGTTGTCAGCAGTGGCCCTGCACGGTGAGGGGTTGTTTTTAAGGCTCTTGGGTGTTGGTGGCTGGCAGGGCCACCAAGAGGCTTAAGTGGGCAAATAAGGTGGCTTTCCTCAAGTATGGTGGGCCTTCCTGCCCTGGACGGATTCTGAGGAGAGCATCGGAAGGTACTAGGTCCCTATACTACTGCCATCTTCAAGCTGGACACATTCCTGACTGCGACCTCAGCTTTGCCTTTGCTTTCAGGGGGAGCTTCATGTCTCTAAACTCTTCAGCCATCCCAACATAGTGCCGTATCGAGCCACCTTCATCGCAGACAATGAACTGTGGGTCGTCACATCATTTATGGCGTACGGTGAGTGCGAAGGCTTGCAGAGCTGTTGGTGGGTTCCATGCTGTTGCTTTCTCCTGTTATTCCTGACGTCCTTTTCAGGCTCTGCAAAGGATCTCATTGGCACACACTTCATGGATGGCATGAATGAACTGGCGATTGCATACATCCTGCAGGGGGTGCTAAAGGCCTTAGACTACATCCATCACATGGGCTATGTGCACAGGTGTGTTCCAAGCCGCTTAACCCTTTACTAGCCAACCTGGAGTTCATAGTCAAGGATCTGGATTCTAAGCTTGCCCCTTGAGGACAGTCTAGCTAGTCAGTGCTGAAGTCATATGATCTTTATTGTGTGAGGGACATCTGCTGTGGACCACTGCCCCTCACCCCTGACCCTGCCTTACTCATGTGTACTTCAGAGCAGGCCCATGGACAGGGCAAAAACAGTTTGCTTATTAGTTAACTCCTAGTGGGGAAGATAATGGAACTGGAGCCTCTTTTCCACCTTGTAGGTTTCAGGGATCAAACTGAGGTAGTCAGGCTTGGCAGCAAGTGCCTTTACCCACTGAGCCACATTGCCAACCCCGAACTGCAGACTTAAGTAGAAGTCAACTGTGAGGAATAGCTTTCGGACCTGAGACACACAGTTACTTCTGGTCATTTAAGAAGCATAGAGCAAGAAAATGATAAACTTGATTATATTAGGTTTAAATATTTTTATTTCATAAATGACACTATAAATAAAGTAATGTATACCAGAGTGACAGATGTTAGCTTTGTCTGAACACACATGAGCAACAAGAAGATTGTCAAAACAGGGAAAGGACAGCAGAATGTCAGGATGGGAAGTTACTGCAGAGCAGGCCCTAGCAGTCATCCACAGACACTCAGTCATCAGAGATCTCAGATGAAGATAAGATGTCACATTGTACACATACCTGGAGGTGGTTAGGGGCTGATGGGACCCAGGCTCATCATCAGGTCTGGCTGTGTGCCCGACAGTAGACCTGCATGCTGACATCTGTGACATTTGCACTAAGTTGGAAATACCTTGAGTGTCTCTTCCTGGAGAATGGGTAAATGTTAGATCCCTGGATTAGAGATGCCAATCAGAAGCAAGAATCAATCGGATGTATACAGGGAGCAGCGAAGATGAGTCTTGCTCAGCACTGAGAGAGGAGTTGCTTGACATAAAATGATTAGGTAATCTTGCACTTGCCAAGAATACCCAAGAACAAAAGTGCAGATTAAAAGTATTAGCCAGAGGCCGGGCGTGGTGGCACGCCTTTAATCCCAGCACTTGGGAGGCAGAGGCAGGCGGATTTCTGAGTTCGAGACCAGCCTGGTCTACAGAGTGAGTTCCAGGACAGCCAGGGCTACACAGAGAAACCGTGTCTCAAAACAAAACAAACAAACAAATAAATAAATAAATAAACTTAAAAAAAAAAAAAAAGAGTTGTGGCCAGCCTAGGTTACCTGAGTACCTGAGATCCAGGCTAGCTGGCTGGAGCCTGCTACTGGATACAGACACACCAGGAGCCACACTGCTAAAGACTCCCCAGCAGCTGTCAACCTGTCAGTTAGGGGTGGAGGCTCTTGAGCCCCTCTCCTCCCTGCTACAATGCTGACTGCTTGGTTTTCTTTCGGGCCTTCTGCAGGCACCTGCAGTTTCTGTGAGTTCATGGGTGCAGTGGTCCTACTGGGTCCAGAAAAATCTGTTTTGGTCAGGTCCTCCTACCTCTGGTTCTTAGTCTTTCTATCCTTTTGTTTGCAATGGTCCTTGAGCCTTGATAGGAAGAGAATGGTTCAAATGTGCTATTTATGGCTGACCACTGACAGACACAGCTGCATTCCAGCCATTTGTGAGTTTCTGCACTGATCCCCATCCATGGCACAGACCTTCTGAAGAAGGTTGAGAGATGCACTAATCTGTGGGGATGAAGATACAGATTTAGATGGCTCAGCGGTTAAGAGCACTGATTGCTCTTCCAGATATTCTGAGTTCAAATCCCAGCAACCACATGGTGGCTTACAACCATCTGTAATAGGATCTAATGCTCTCTTCTGGTGTGTCTGAAGAGAGTGACTGTACAGTGTACTTACAGACATATAATAAAAGTTTGGGTTTTTTTTTGGTTTTTTTCTTTTTTGGTTTTTTTCGAGACAGGGTTTCTTTGTGTAGCCCTGGCTGTCCTGGAACTCACTTTGTAGACCAGGCTGGCTTCGAACTCAGAAATCTGCCTGCCTCTGCCTCCCAAGTGCTGGGATTAAAGGTGTGTGCCACCACGCCCGGCTAAAAGTTTTTTTTTTTAAAAAAAGATACAGATTTAGAGGACACTTTGACACTAGGGACATAGTAAGTTATAAAGTATAATGATAATTAAATGCTAGTTAGTCTCAGCACTCCAGAGACACAGGCAGGTGGATCTCTATAAGTTCAAGACCAGCCTGGTCTACAGAGGACTTCCAGGATAGTCAGGGTTACAGAAGAAGACCCTGCTGCACAAAATAAATAATAATAAAAATCTAGCCGGTCAGTGGTGGCACACGCCTTTAATCCCAGCGCTTGGGAGGCAGAGGCAGGTGGATTTCCTAGTTCAAGGCCAGCCTGGTCTATAAAGTGAGTTCCAGGACAGCCAGGGCTACACCGAGAAACCCTGTCTCAAAGAAAAAATAAAATAAAATAAAAATCTAACTACATAAATGGGGCCATGTTATTTTTTTCATTTTCAGACATGTTTAAAAATGTTTATAAATTCATGTACATATGTATGAGCTGCAGTTACATACTTGTGATATGCCCAGAGGAGAGAGCTAGCCATATGTACCATGTGAAGCTTGCCCTTCTGCAACACTGGGACATGACCATGATCCTGTCTTTACTTCCCCACAGGAGTGTCAAGGCCAGCCACATTCTGATCTCCACGGATGGGAAGGTCTACCTGTCTGGTTTACGCAGCAACCTTAGCATGATTAGTCATGGGCAGCGGCAGCGTGCAGTCCACGATTTCCCCAAATATAGTATCAAGGTCCTGCCTTGGCTCAGCCCAGAAGTCCTCCAGCAGGTCTGTGTCCTTGGACACAGGGAGCCCCTTGATTCCCCAGGGAAATGCAGGAGTGTGCTGGGTGGGGCTGCTCCTGTGTCTGGTAAGAGGAGTATAGAAGGAAGAGTCCTTGTTGGCCAAGTGTGGTGTAGCACACAGCACAAGCATTACCTGCCTGCTTCGGACATGCAAGGTCCCCAGCTGTACCTGACACTATTGTGTTTGCCTCAGAAACACTGCCCATCCTAGGGCTAGGGGCCATTCTGGAAGTACTCGGAGCTTTAGATCCCTGTGCTGAATGGGCACATCCATCTCAGCGTGCCTGCTTATTTCACAGCAGCACCAGGCATTGGCTCTCCTCACACGGCAGTTAGGTCACAGCGTGGTCTGAGTTATGGTCCTGACTGTGGGATGGCAGTCTTTGTTTTTGTTCCTTCCTATTTAAGAAAACCCAAGGCTACAAATGGAGTCATCTGTGGCTTTTCTTCTGACTTAGAATCTTCAGGGTTATGATGCCAAGTCCGATATCTACAGTGTGGGAATCACAGCGTGTGAACTAGCCAATGGCCACGTCCCCTTCAAAGATATGCCTGCCACTCAGGTAAGCCTGCCATCAGTGCTCCCTTCCTTCTCCCCTGCCAGCCTTCTACACGTGTCTGCTGCTTCCTGCCGTATTTGGACACTGACATGAAAGAAAGTCACTTTTTTCTTCAAGCTTTCCACCCTTGATACAGGGTGCTTGTGCAATTCTTTGTTCCCTTCTCTGGTGATAAATGTGGTCAGGAGCCCAGCCCAGGGGTGGGGCAGGTGGGGCAGCAGTACAGACAGAGGCCACAGAACAGATACCACATGGCTATGCAAACCGGGGAAACCTCAGGAACCAACTTTGTTATGCTTTGTTTTGTGAAATAGGCTCTTTGTGTAGTTCAGGCTAGTACCAAGCAATTTTCCCTCAGCTTCCATGATTTGTAATTACAGGCATGTACCACCACGCCTCGCTAAGCAGCCCTAATCTTCCTTCCTCCTTTGATGAGTGGATACAAATTCTCTGGCATCTCTGAGTTTTGTGCCACCATATTCTAGCACATACTTTTAGAACCTGCATCCTGTAAGCTCAGTATGCATGTGCTCACCTTGTCACCACAATTTAGGCCAGGGTGTAGTCTGCTCTTGTTCGACAGATAAACCCAGAGAAACTTATTCAGGCCCCATCATACCAGGAAATGAAGTTGGAATTGTTTGGGTAAGTGTTTCCTGGGTCTCAGGTACCTAGAGCAAAATCCAGAACCAGAGAGGAAGCAAGAAACTGAGCAGGGCCTTCCCTCAGCTCACAGACCGCCCCTCTCAGGCTCACGCCTTGGATCACAGGTTGGAGCTAGAGAATGGCCAAGTACTACTACCTGGAGCAGAGACCAATGCAACTTATAGGGCAGGATAATACTTGGAAAAAAACTGATGTGTGTGTGTGCATTCTTGCATGTGTGTATACAAGTGCATGCATATGCACTCCATGTATGTAATTGTCTACAGAGATCAGAAGAGGGCATCAGAGTTCCTGGAACTCTGTAAGCCACTTGACATGGTTGCTAGGAACCAAACTCTGATCTTCTGTAAGAGCAGCAAGCTTCCTTAACCATTGAGCTCTCTCTAGCGCTGGTCTAGCCTTAAAAGGCGCTAGCCGTTGACCACATGAAGATTGGGGCAGAAGCTTATTCTTGGACTGGAAGTGGTAGAATACTTGCCTGAGATGTGCTGAGTCTGGAGTTCTGTTTTCAGCAGTGCAAAAGTATGCACAAGTGCGTCCTCACACACGCGCGCGCACACACATACACACACACACACAAAGAGAGAGAGAGAGACATTAAGACTCAGAACTAACAAAGAACTAGATCTGAATTGTAAAATAGCTTGGGTCCAGGGGGCTGCTGGGTGATGGGGCTGGAGAAGGAGGCAGGGCATCCCATATATGTTCCCTAGGGTGTTTGGTTCATGTCCCAGTGAATAGAGAAGTGCTGAAGATATAAGTGTAGGGGTAATATCAGATTATCTGTCCAGCCATCTATCTGAAAGGTGGTTCAAATCTATCAATTCTAGTTCTTAACTTAGCTGATAGAATAATTAGGTTGTTGAGCCTAGAATAAGAAATGTGGCCAGGCGTGGTGGCACAGGCCTTTAATCTCAGTACTCTGGAGGCAGAGGCAGGTGGATTTCTGGGTTCAAGGCCAGCCTGGTCTACAGAGTGAGTTCCAGGACAGCCAGGGCTATACAGAGAAACCCTGTCTCGAAAAAAACAGAAACAAAACAAAACAAGAAATGTGTAATTGAGAAACAGGACATGCTCAGAAAGGAGTTAGATGGTTAGTTAGTATGGATCTAGTTAGCATGAGCCTAGTTAGTGTGAGCCTAATTAGTGTGGATCTCGTTAGATTGAGCCTAGTTAGTGTGAGCCTCACTCGTGTGAACATTAGGTTCATATCCAGGAGCAACATTGTCCAGTAGAACTTGGTCTGCCCCTATACTGCTCACAGTAAGGGAGCCACTAACCACTTGTTATGTTGATAACCTAAACTGTGGCCACTGAGTCAGAGGGATAGAATTCTAAGGCTAATGTAAATATAGTCACATGTGGCTATAGGCTCCCACATTAGTATAGCCCTAGAGACCTCGCCAAGTTCTTCTGCTCGGACTGCTCAGCAGGTTCATGAGCTCACCTATGCAGACAGCTATCTTCAAGGTGTGGCTTGTTTTGCATGTGACAAGTTTGAAGGCTTTGGCTTCTGGTGCAGCATGCCCGTCAACCCAGGGTGCTGTGTGGCAGATGCTCCACTGTGGGCTCCACTGGACCCACCTGCCCTGGCAGAGCAGAGAGCGGGGAGCACAGAGACTGATGCCAGTCTGCTTCTGCTCTGGAGAGAGGGCTCAGTGCCTCGCAAAGGGAGGGAGGATGCTGAGCCTTTCAGACCAGCCCATTCTTTCCCATCTGCCTTCACTGCCAGCCAGTGGCTAGTGTTCCTCTGCAAAAGCCAGATTTACAGGATGTCTTAGGGGGGTTACTACTGTGGTGAAACACCATGACCAAAGGAAGTTGGGGAAGAAAAATGCACTTGGCGTGTACTTGTAGGAAACAAGAGCACTAAGAGAAGGCAGGGCAGGGACTCAAGCAGAAGCCATGAGGGGTGCTGCTTAATAGCTGCCTTGCTCCCCGGGACTTCCTCAGCCTGCTTTACTATAGAACCCAGGACCACCAGCCCAAGGGTATACCGTCCACAGTGGACTGGGCCCTTCCGCATCAGTCACTAACTTAGAAAATGCTCTAACGGCCTGCCTATAGCCTGTTCATGTGGAGGCGTTTTCTCCGATGACTCTGCTTTGTGTCAAATGGACATAAACGTAGCCAGCACAGCCAGCATCTGTCTCCTCTGCCAGAGATGCCATTTGTTCAAGGGAGGAGGAGATTTGCGAGGACACTCCTGGCCCTCCTGGGCCTCTCACCCAGGCCCATCTCTCTTCCCTAGATGCTGCTAGAGAAACTTAATGGCACAGTGCCCTGCCTGCTGGACACCAGCACCATCCCTGCTGAGGAGCTGACCATGAGTCCCTCCCGCTCCATCGCCAACCCTGGCCTGAATGACAGCCTGGCCACTGGTAGCCTCCGGCCTTCCAATGGCGACTCGCCTTCCCACCCCTACCACCGAACCTTCTCGCCTCACTTCCACAACTTTGTGGAACAGTGCCTTCAGCGCAACCCTGACGCAAGGTACTCTGCTGGCCATCAGGTGGACTTCAGGGAGCAGAGGGAGCCTAGGGGCTGCAGCCAGTGTTCCAGAGGCTGCAACTCTCACGTGGATATCTGGAAACCCAGCAAGAATTGGCTTCCTGTTAAGAAACTGGCGAGGGTGGCTTGGGCAGTTAGTTACTGGGAGAGCCAGTGAGACAGGAGAGGGTCTCGGTTTGGACAGCTGAGCCCAGGGGTCATATGGGTCTCGTCCCCTTTCTCTCCAGGCCAAACGCCAGCACCTTGCTGAACCACTCCTTCTTCAAGCAGGTAAAGTAGCGCCCTGGCTCCCTGTGACTTGAGCCACTGAACCCCCTCAGTGGTTAGGTATCCTTCCTCTGCTTGTTTAAACTAGTAGGAAGACCGTCCTTCTGGAGCTCTGAGAGGCTTGCTCTCTCCTTCCTTTCCTTTTTGGCTCTAGAACACCACAGGGCAGGAGCTTTGGCTTCTGGGACCTGAGTTGTAGGATCCATACCCACCTTGTCTCTCTCCCTCAGATCAAGCGACGTGCTTCTGAGGCTTTGCCTGAGTTGCTCCGCCCAGTCACTCCCATCACCAACTTCGAGGGCAGCCAGTCTCAGGATCACAGTGGGATCTTCGGCCTGGTAACCAACCTAGAAGACCTGGAGGTGGATGACTGGGAGTTCTGAGTCTCTGCAGCCTGTCCTCCAGCTGGCGTGGGGTGTGAGCCCGGGGCCTTCTTGAGGACCAGCATCTGCCTCTGGCCGCAGACTGGGTTCAAAGGATATTCTGCCTGCAGAGCTGACTGTTGGCTACTTGAAAGGACATTCTAGAAAGGACTTCACTGTTTTTGTGGCTTTTGAGACCCACGGAATCCCAATCACCAGGGACTTGGAGAGGCCGGAAAGCTGACACATCCTGTTGTGTGAGCTCAGGGGACCTCCTTAGAAGGAAGAAGTGCTGCGTGGGCCCCGAGGCCAAGCCCGGAGTAACTCTTGACCCAGGGACCTACACATCCTCTTCCCAACACTTGCTCTCAGTAGCCTAGTACCTCTTCCCTCTGCTCCCAGGTCCTGAAGGGCTGAAAGGGGACAAGTCCTAAGCAGTCTAGCCCTGCCTAGCCTCAGGCATCTCCCCAGTTACTGAGCACCAGGTCAGTTAAGGCTGGGACTGGCCATCCTCATCTCCACTTCTCATGGGCCCTGACACCTAAAACCATCTTAGCTCATTTATTACACTCCTTTCCCAAGAATCCATCTTACTGCCTCCTGCCAGCTGCTGCCTTGGTGCCTCCTCCAAGGGCCATACATGTCTTGCCTCATCTGAGGGCTTAAGAGTCCTTAAGTTATATTAGTTTCATTGTCAGAACAAATTAAAATTTTCAGAGAATGTTGGGAATGGCACCAGTGTTTCCTTGTGTTCAGAGCCTGTACGCTGGCTTCTGGGATTGCCAGGCTGGATTGGCTGCAGGTCACTGGTTTTTCCAGAGTGGGCTAAGTGGGTGTGCCGCCGGCCTGGCAGTGATTTCTTTCATAAGCATACATACCAGTTTCTTAGAAAACTGGTCTTAGAAGAAACATCCGTCCTGGAACTCACTCTGTAGACCAGACTGGCCTCGAAGTCAGAAATCCACCTGCCTCTGCCTCCCGAGTGCTGGGACTAAAGGTGTGCACCACCCTGCCGGGCTCTGTGGTCTCTTAATTCCCTAGAGTATAAAAATTTTTTTAAAAAGATTTATTTTATGTATGTGAGTACACTGTAGCTGGACAGATGATTGTGAGCTTTCATGTGGTGTAGGACCTCTGCTCGTTCTGGTCAACCCCACTCGCTCCGGTCAGCTCCTCTCACTTTGGTAAACTCCCCTCGCTCAATCCCTGCTTGCTCTGACCCAAAGATTTATTTATTATTATACATAAGTACACTGTAGCTGACTTCAGACACAGCAGAACAGGGCATCAGATCTCATTACGGGTGGTTGTGAGCCACCATGTGGTTGCTGGGGTTTGAATTCAGGACCTTCGGAAGAGCAGTCAGTGCTCTTAACCACTGAGCCATCTTGCCAGCCTGAGTATTAAATTTTGCCTTGGCAAAATTATTAGAAAGGGTACCAGTGCTGGCAACTAGCCAAGCCCACCTCTGGGCAGCAAAGGGTGGAAGATTTTGTCTTGTAACCTGATGTTTGTCTCCTTATGGTTGGTACTAATACCCAGCAAGTGTAACCCAAGAACCTGTTGTCCTGGCTGGCAGCCAGAGATGAGGAGCAAGGGGACCTGTTCTGACCTTGTTCCTGTGCATGCCCACGTGTACAACCCAGCTCAGCATTTTCCACCTTGCCAGTCCCCTGGGTGAGGCCCTCACCTCCTCTGGCTGAGGTCCTACGCCCCTTTTTTTCTGAGGATTCTCAGACCATCAAATGCTCCCCTAAGGAAACTTTACGTTTTCTTAGGAAGTTTTATAGTTGAGTCTTGGTTGGCAGAGTACTCACACTGCAGACGTGAAGTGCCATGCTTTTTTTTTTCTCCCCGAGACAGGGTTTCTCTGTGTAGCCCTAGCTGTCCTGGAACTCACTCTGTAGACCAGGCTGGCCTCGAACTCGGAAATCCACCTGCCTCTGCCTCCCAAGTGCTAGGATTAAAGGCGTGCACCACCACTGCCTGGCAAGCACCATGTTTTGATCCCCAGCTCCTCAGGACTTTATATACTGGGCATGGTGCAGGGTACTTTATAAACCGAGCACTTGGGGGTAGAGGCAAGAGGATGGGCATTGAACACCACCCTTTGCTACATAGCTGGTTTGAGTCCAGCCTGGGCTAGAGACCTTGTCTAACAACTACAGAACATTTAAAGAAACTTTTTAAAAATTTTCCTACAGGAGGTAGGCTAGGGGACCTGAAATGGCATGTGACAGAGGCTCATGTGACACTCCAGCGCTTCTAGCCCCTGCCCAACTTTTTCTCAGATACTTAAAAAAAATTTTTTTAAAAAAAATTTTTTTATGTGTGTGTCGTGTGTACCAGGATATGACTTGTAGCCCAGGGTGGCTTCGAACTCAGAACGCTGGCGTGGGCCCACAGTTAGCTTTCGATCCTTCCTCCTCCTAGTTAACTGCTGACTGTGGTAGCTTTTTCTCCAGCTCTGCCCACAGATTGTCCCAGCAGGGTGGGCTGCCAATCAGTGCCCTGGAGCAGCTGCCTGGTGTCCCTAAGGGCTTCACCCTTCTTGTACGAAACAGCTCCCTTGGAGAATCTGATGATAGGTGTGGATAATTTTTCCTAGGAAGAGTCACCCCTAGTTGTGGAGGAACACCCATTAGGAAGTCCAGGGCTGAGCCTCAGTGCAGGCAAACATCGACCTGAGGCTGAGGGAGAAAAACGAAGCTCAGCATGGGTGCATTAGCACCACAGTGGGGCGCGGGTGGGGATGGGTGATACTGCCTGCTGCCTCCCTGTTCCCCTGCCAGGCAGGAGGCGGTAAGTTGTTCTGTTCCCTGACACGCGTGGGCCTGCGCTAGAGCCACCAGTTTTATTCCTGTTACAGGGGTGTGGAAATACGTCGCTGAGGGCTATGTGAAAACAGTCTCCAGCTGGGCTCAAAGCCCTCAGTAGAGGTCTGTGCCCTAGATGTTGCTGCCTAGAGTCCTTCCAGTGCTGTCCTCAAGCCTGCTGTGCAGTGGGCTGGGGTGGAGCTGCAAGAGCAGCTCTTGTTGCACTTTGTTCTCTAAACAACTCCAGCCTAAATGGCTCTCTGCTCCCTTCGGTGGAACAAGGTGTGCTTGATGCAAGGAAGCGGGTCCTTTCAGATAGGGGCTTGACCTGGGCCATTGCAAGGCCCGAGGTTATAGTCCCACAAAATCTGGTCACAGAAACCATTTAGGATGTCGAGCTTAAGAGGGCTGGTGATTTCGGAAACCACAGGGCTGCAGTTCTCGGATAGCGGATCTGTCACACCCCTTCAGTAGTGACATGGGCCCACCGCCGGCTCCCTTGGCCTAACATCGGGGTATACGGAGGGAGCCGCCTCCATCCTCCTCTGTAGGACTCCGTGGCTGCCAGTGGACCTGCCTCCGGAGTCCCCACAGTGGGGTGCCTCAAACTACTGGGTCTTAAGAGCGCAAGAAGGGGGCGGAGCTAATGGGACTGCGTTCACAACGGCTAACGGGTAAACCGAGGCAGTAAAGGCCCAGGCCATTTCTGAAGGTCCGCGCCGGAAGAGCCTTGCGTTGTCGATCGCAGGCTGAACTCGTCTCCTCCCGAGATCTGAGATTCGGTCCCCGCCGTCGTCCCTTCTCCACGAGCGGCAGAGGAGGTTGGCTCCGGGAGGCGGGAGAGCGCGGGCTGTGAAAGCGATGTGGGGGCAGACAAAGGCGGGGGGGACGGCGAGCAAGGGAAAGACAAAGCACAGAGGGGGGTCGGCGGCGGCTTCTCCCGGAGGCGGCCCCGGGCGCGCGGAGCCAATGGGCGGGCGCGGGGCGGGGGCCGGCGGGGGCGGCGCCGCGGTGAGGCGGCGGCTGCCGCTCGGGGACCATTGGCAGCGGCGGCAGCTCGCGCCCGCGCCACTTGCACCCGAGGCGGTCCCGCAGCGACCGACCCCCGCCCCGCGGCGCAGGCCGGGCCCGGTGAGACCCACGGCGGCCGGGGGGAGGGGCGCGGAGCGTTGCGGGGCCGACGCCGCCTGGCGGTTCGCGCGTTGCGCTCGCGGGGATCCCGAGGCTCGCGTCGGTCCCGTAGGGCCGGCCCGTGGTGGGGTGGGGTTTCGGGGTCTGGGGTCCCGAAGAGCGGGAGCGGGAGGCAGCGCAGCCTGGCCAGGCAGGAGGTCGGGCCCAGCACTGTCTAGGGGGCTGGACGTCTAAGCCCGGTGAGGGGGAGCGCGGGTCTGGCGGTACCCTGCCCAGACCTCTGCTGACCTCCCTTCATCCCAGGCGGGGTCTCTGCCTGTGCTTCCCACAGGCAAAGACCGTGGAGCCCCTGTCCCCGGCCACTCTCGCTAACTTTGTTCTGTCTCCACATATGTTTCTACTCAGGGACCCCCTAACCCTTGGGGGCTCAATGAGGGGCGGGTAGGCTGTTGGGGGTGGGTGAGGGGCGGAAGTGGCAAGACCCAGAGCAACAGGAAATGACTTAGGGAAAGTCCCAACCGCAGCCCCCCAACCCCCTGCCTAAAAACACCCCAGCCTGCAGGGTGGGGGAGGGCTCATGGGGCCCCACTGACTGACTTCCCCTTGCAGAACCCTCTTGGCTCGGCATCTCCTCCAGGGCTACCAAGCACCTCTGAAGAGCCATGTTCCAAGCTGCCGGAGCCGCCCAGGCCACCCCCTCTCATGTAGGTGTCCAGCCAGGTGGGGAGGGGTCAAAGGGACAAGAGCAGCTTGTTTGCTTGGCACCTTGTGCCACCTCGAGTGTGGGCTGGGCCACCGGAGAGCTGACCCCTCTGACTGTTCCTCTTCCCCCAGGAAGCCAAAGGCAGCAGTGGCAGCAGCACGGTACAACGGTCTAAGGTAGGGTCCTGAGGGTGGGTGTGGGCGGAGGAAAGGGTCGGTGCTAACCCGGCTTCTTGCTAATAAGTGTACTCTGCTCCTACTCCACAGTCCTTTAGCTTGCGGGCTCAGGTGAAAGAGACCTGTGCAGCCTGCCAGAAGACTGTGTACCCTATGGAGCGGCTGGTGGCAGACAAGCTCATTTTCCACAACTCTTGTTTCTGTTGCAAACACTGCCACACCAAACTCAGGTGCGCACCTGCCCTGTTCCGGCCTGCCCACCTACTTGCCCACCCTACCCTGCCTACCCGCCCTGACCCAGATGTTCTCTGCTTCCACAGCCTGGGCAGTTATGCTGCAATGCACGGTGAATTTTACTGCAGACCTCACTTTCAGCAGCTGTTTAAGAGCAAAGGCAACTACGATGAAGGGTTTGGTCGTAAACAGCACAAGGAGCTCTGGGCCCACAAGGAGGTGGACTCAGGCACCAAGACGGCCTGAGACCCCTTTAACACCCATTCCCTCCCAGCACATGGCCTCCCGCTGGGCAGTGGAAAGGAGATTAACATGGGCTTGGAGGCGCGGGGTGGGAGAGGATGAGGCTCCCTCACACAGGTTTCAGGCATAAGGCTCTGCTCCAGGATTCCTTACTTTTCCTATGGGAGGTTGGCGTTGGGAACCAGAATTGGAATTTTCACCATACTGTGTCCTTTAGCCCACCTCATCTCACCCCACGGCTCCCTGGGAGGCCCACAAGCCCAGCTTCCCTACTTAGGTGCCTTTTCTCCAGCAAGGAGTCAGCATGCCCTCCTCAGGGTCCCAAGCTCCCTCACTGCCACCTGGGCCTTGTGTACCCCCTTGTCGCCCCATCTACCTCTGCCCCTTAGCCTGGTAATGAGCCACAGAGACTGGAAGAGGGAGAGTGCCATCTACTGGGCCTCATAGATGCCACCTCGCTGGTGGGGATGGGGTGGGGGAGGGCTGGGGAAGAGGCAAAACAGCCTGCAGCCTTCAGGGTCTGGGGGTCCCTTGCACCACAAAGCTAAAGCTCTTGCTAGAGCCTCAGCTGACAGGGTCGGCAGTAGCTATGCTCCCCCATCTGTTGTGCTGTTCTGTTGTGATCAACCCTGTTTTAAAAACATTTAAACAGCTCTTGACTCTCTCTTGTGTGGCCTGATGGGGGTGCTTTGTGGCAGGCAAGCAGCAGACTCCTCATAGCAAGGGGAATGGAGGACAGCCCACAATACTCCTGGCCTTAAAGGGGCTGGGGGCTGGTGGGCTGTGCCACCTTGGGATGTTAAGCTGTCAAACCTGAAATCCCACTGTGTACCCTCGTCCCAGAGAAGCCAGGCACACTGGCTTGCAACCACACAACTGTTTTGGGTTTTTGAGACAGGGTCTCACTGTAGCTCTGATTGGCATAGAACGCAGAAATCTGCCTGCCTCTGCTTCCAAAGTGCTGGGATTAAAAAGGCCTGTGTCATCCATGCCTGGCTTCGGTTCTACAGAGGTTAATTCACTACACTTGAGTACAGTGGAGTGCAGAAGAGAACTTTTCTGACTTGGCCAAGACCTTGGTGTCTGCCTTTCTGCTAGCTGATTCCAGCTGTCCAGTTTCCTCCTAGTCCTTTGCCCTAGAACTCTGCAAAGAATGGTAGGAATCCATAGCCTATCAAGTGCTGCCAGTCCAGTATCTTCCACCTTCTCTCCTCATGACTGTCATCTTCCTGGAGCCTCTTTGTATGAAGTGGGATGTCACAGCTACTGTTACAGGACCTCCAGGGGCAAACTTTGCGCTTCTCAGAGTTCATGCACACTGAGGGATGACAGCACATAGCAGAGGTACAAGGCAAGTGTGAAGATGCTCCCTCAGTGGAAGTCTGAGTTGTCTCGCCCCAAGCCCTATTGTCCTGGCTTCTGCAAACTGCCTATGGGACAGATGAATTGGTAAGCAAGAGGTCAAAGGCTGCTAGGCAGCCCAGCCTCTGGTCTTGCTAATGGGTGAATCACTGTAGACTTCCTTCAGGTGGGCATCTGGGAAGCAGGCATGACAAAGCCTTGGATTTATGGGACAAGGATGGTCTCTTGCTGCAGTAAAGAAACAGTGGCTGGGCTGGGCATGGTAGCACATGCTTTTAATACCAGCACTCAGGAGGCAGAGGCAGGTGGGTCTCTGTGCATTCAAGATCAGCCTGTTGTATGTAGTGAGTTCCAGGACAGCAGAGCTACACAGTGAGACCTTGCCTCTGACTGATGTTCTGTAAGGGACCAAGGGAAACCCCTCGGCCAGGAAGACTACAAAATACCATGAATGGTCCTAGGAATTCAGCTATTGATAGATTCGGCTCAGATGGACAACCAGTGCTGTCCCAGTGACGCGCTGGGATAAGAGGGAAGGAGAGGGGCCACCTTGGCCAAGTTATCACAGGCTGCTTTTGGCAGCCATTTCAAGATCTATTTAAGAGGCATTGTACCCAACCCATCACTGTAAAAATTCCCACCACCACCTTTAACCGAAAGCATGGTCACAGGACCCTTCTGATATAAATGATCCCTTTTATTGTAAGTAATGCACTGGCCTGGCTTTGCACTGCAAGCCCTCAGTCAAGATATAGTCAATAACTATGGCTGCAGGTTCTTCTGCACATTCCACAATTCAGACACAGAGCTGGGCAAGTGGAAGGGAGGGGAAGGAGGGTGGCAGCGTGCACCTGACCCAGGCCTGGCCCTTCCATGTGGGGTTGGTGAAGGCAGATAAACCCCATGGAATGAAGAACAAATGAAGGTGGCGTAGCATCTTTGCACAGCAGGCCAAGGGCTGCTAGGAAACCTTCCTTCATAACCTTTGGGCCCAGGCCACCCTGGAGGCCCACAACTTGTCATTTGGATTTGTTAATAAAAAAAAATAAATTAACAGCTTGGTCCTGAGGCTGCTGAACCAGCATGTCCACAGTTTTTGGCACAAAAAAGGTGTCTTTTTTTTTCCCCCCCTTTGGAGTGCAGAATCTGTTGGCTTACTTTTAAGTTCATTTTAGAAACATTGCCTATGAGGTAATACACTCCCCCGCCCCCATGGGGATATGGGGGGGGAGCTCCGTGAGAGCCTGAACCTGTGACAAGCAGAGTTGTCTCATCTAACATCTTGTCAGCCCACCAATCTCTATCTCCTTTGGGTTTGGGGTGTGGATAGGGATAGGCTAAAGGGTGCTATATAGCCATCAGGATGGGGTCATGGAGAGGCCCAGCTGCCTTTTGGCAGCTTTGGTCTAGAAGAGGGGCCAGTCCCTACTTTGGGCAAAGGCTGAGGTGGAAGCAGGACTTTGCTCACTGGCTTCAGAGCAGTTAGAGAGTGGCTTGACAGACCCCCAAGGGAAAGGAAATAAAACAGAGGGGCCCAGGCCCAATTGGCACCGTGCAACACACATATCTGCAAAACCAGCTGCTTTCAATTTCTGTTCTCTCTTCAGGAGTCCATCACCGGTAACAGTCTAGAATTGATATATATATAAAAACCATCAAATATGGATCTGAGATATAAATTAACAAGTACAAGGCCTCACATTACATGATGTGAAAAGGCTAAAAACAGCGATAGAAACTACATTCATAAAAGTGCATCGTCAACATACAACGAAGGCTTTGGCTTGTTCTGTGCCCATGGGGAAGTGGGCATGGCTGGCAAAGAGCTGCCTGGCACTAATCCCCAGCTCCCTGGAGATGCCCATCCCTGGGCACTGGCTTTTTTTTTTTTTTCCTTCTTTCCTTTAATGATAACTCCCAAAAATGTGGGAGTTGGGAGGGAGGAGCTCTAGAAATAGGCACATTTGGAGGGGAAGAAAGGGGCTGGAAGAAAGGACCAGCACCCAGGCTGAGGTAAATATGGCCAACTCTAAGCTGCTTGGAGATAACTCTTTCCCTAGCCCCTACTGGCATCCTCCTTTGTGGGAGTAACAAGAAGGGTATGAGGCTGATGATAAGTGGACAAGGCGGGCTGAGGAACACAGCTGGTGGCTTTGGACACGGTTGTGGCAGCTCAAGGACTTTCTGTCCCATGGAATTGGCTCAGGCCTGACAGATTTGAGATGCAGACAGCCTGAGCACTTTGCTGAGCTGCCCAGAACCAGGTGCCCTGACTTGTGTTGTCTACTTTCTCTGCTCCAGTGAGGGAACAGAGGGCAGGCCGGGGGTGGAGGCCATCAGCTCTCCCATCCAGTCCCAGGCCTAAGCCCACATGGGTCTCCAGAGCTCAGAGGGCAAAGTCTCCAGTTTTAAAACTGGGAACAGCATAAGAGTGACTCCAACTTGTAAAACAGAGACAATTGCATTGACAAGACTGGGTCTCCCCAGTTTCTGGAGGCAGCTCCATTTCTCAGGCCCTGCTTATCGGGGTAGCTCCTCCTTCCCAGAATAAGGCAGCATAACATTTGCTTCATTCATCTTTGGTAAGACAGGACTGACACCGCATACCTGGAAACTCTTAGTGGGGTAGCCCAAACCTCTACCTTCTGTTGGCTGGGGGATGCTAGGCAGCCCAGAGATCCGCTGGTGGTCTCCAAACATTGGGAGAAAAACAAAGTAACACTCTGAATGAAGTAACACTATTCATACCCTTGAGGACATCCTGTGCCCAGTCCCTCTTGACTTCAGTGCTGTCTGCAGTGTTAGGACACATCTGAAGGTAGGCAGGACCCATGGCAGTCTTGCATACTGTTCCCAGCCCTTCCCGCCATACTGAGCTTAAGATGCTAAAGCTCTTGGGTCTTACAACAGGCTGGAGCTCCCAGTCTTGATGCCAGAGCTATCCCATCCTGGCTTTGAGTCCCAGTGGCAGATGGGGCACAGACAAACAATGGCTGGACCGATGCTCCACTGGTCATAGCCTTGCCTGGAAGAAGCAGCAACTTCACTGAGCCTGACAGCAGCCTCTTGCCTGCTCAGCAGGTGGCAGCTGGCAGCTGCATAACCTTGAGAGCTCAGTACACTAGCTGTGCAAAGTGGTGTGTGAGCAGCTCCTCAGCTGAGGGTCTCTGACGAGCTTCCACAAATATGCGCCTCAGGAAGTCCCTGCCGTGTTCTGAGATGTGAGAGGGCAGCTGAGGATTGGTAGGCTGGGTGGCAATCTTGAAAATGGCAGCCATAGCTTCATACTCTGCCCAAGGTGGTTTCTCTGTCAGCATTTCCACCACAGTACAGCCCAGGCTCCTGGAAGACAGACCCTTATGTCATTTGTCAGCCAGCTTCAGGCTCTCAGCCACTCTACACACTGTGATGGAAGGAGGTATCTTTCTCAGATGGAAACTGAAGAGCTAATGGGCCAAGCTAAAGGCTGACAGGGTTACAGATATATGCCACCATGCAAAGATGTCATTTGGGCACTTACTGAGACTGTGAGCCTTCAAGATAACTCTATTAGTTTCCTGTTGGTGAAAATAGTTCCTATTTCCTTGATTTTTGAGTTTCGGGAGTGTCGTCTCGTCTATTTTGTGTGAGAGATTGAACCCAAAGCCTTGTGTGTATTCAGCACATTCTATATTATTAAGCAATAACTTCCCCAAGCCATTTGTTTGTGTTTCTTGGTTTCTGGTTCCTCACTCCTTGACCAAGTCACTCTAACCTGTGTACCCTCTGCCACATCTCCCACTACCCACTCTGACCTGTGTTTCTTTATAAAAGAGACCCAGATACTTCAAGATAGTGCCTCACAGTTACAGAAGCCCTGCTGCCATATAGGAAAATTTATAGGTTTCGACAGTTAGGATTTAGACACCTTTGGTGGATGACCCATGGTAACTTCCCAAGGAGAGTTGTTCTTGTAACTCTTGGATTCTTTCTGAAGTCAGATATAAAGTTAAGTAAGTCAAATGCAAGCCATTTGGGCACAAGAAGGGACTGAGTTTACTTGTTTAGAGACAAATCCAGGCCTTCAGAATAGATCCTGTGCTCTGTGTGCGTGTGTGTGTGTGTGTGTGTGTGTGTGTGTGTGTGTGTGTATGTGTGTGTGTATGTGTAATGTGCATTTGATCATGTCTGTATTTGTACATGCAGAAGCAGGCAGGACAAGTGTCTCTCACTAAAATGGAAGGTTACTTTTTTGGTTAGACTCACTGGTCAGAGACCTCTCAGGATCCACCTATCTGCCCCGCAGTGCTGGAGTTACAGGCATGCCTGGCTTTTATGTGGTCTAGGGATTTTAACTTAGGTCCTTGTACTTTGTACAGCAAGTACTCTTACCCATCAAGCCATCCTCCCTAGCTCTAGAACCCATCTTTTCTTTTTTCTTTTCTTTTCTTCTTCCTTCCTTCCTACTCTCCCTTCTTCCTTTCTCACATAGTCTCAATATGTTGTTCCTGGTTAGCTTAGAACTCACTATGTAGACCAGGCTGGCCTTGAACTCACAGAGATCTGACTGCCTCTGCCTCCCCAGTGTTGGGATTAAAGGAGTTAACCACTAGGCCCAACCCCAAACCCGCTTTTTAAAGAGATCCATCAAACATGAGGGATTTTGACTCCCATGGCTTAAGCCCTTAGCAATAACCCTTAGTTGTTTGGCATAAAAATTCACTCCATTGTGCCCTGCATCTATCCCCTCACCCCGCTACAGAATCAATCCCTGCGTGCACCAGCCAGCAAGAGTAGGTCCTCAGCATTTCTCTCTCATGCTGTCAAGCCTCCGAGTCATGTCTGACTTAGAGATCCTTCAGCTCAGTCAGTCACGAGCTAGATAGCATAGCCAGTACTCACCACACATCTGCCTTTCTTCCATAGCCCTCGCCACTGATGACTTCAGGACTCATCCAGTAGGGTGTGCCAGTGACAGAGCGCATGCCTGTCCCTGACATGCAGATGGTCTGTAGGCGTTTGCTGGCCCCAAAATCCCCAAGCTTCACATTCCCAGCTGAGTCTCGGAGGATATTGGCTCCTAAGGCACGAAAGGGCAGAGGCTACCAGTTTGCACCCTCTTCTATTTTCCTGTAATCTCCCCTTCCAGGTGCCTGGAAACTGTGGAAGGCCAGACCCACCACTGACTTAGACATGAGCTGCAGGAATCCTCACAGTAAAAGGATCAGCTCCATAGTCTAGATTTGCATTTTGGATTATTTCCTCCATACTGTTTAGCCAATTTGTACACTCTTCTCCAATTAAGGAAGTAATTGGGGTCCCATTTTTTCAGAAAGCTCAGAATGGTTAGTAGTGATTGGTCTACTGGTAACTGAATGGTAGCCTTGAACCTAGGTCTCACTATGTAGGCTTGTCAGACCTAGAACTCACTATGCTGACCAGCTGGCCTCCCAGTGCACAGAGCTCTACCTGGGATTAAAGGTTTACAGCACTATGCCTCGCTGAGCCTAGGTCTTAACGCCTCTGCCACAGCTTTCTCTGCACTCACCCTTGATGTCCCGATGCACAATCATGTTGCTGTGCAGGTATGACATGCCCTCCAGAATCTGCCGGGTGTACTTGCGGGTCACACTCTCTGTCAGAGCTCCGTAGGCCTTCAACTGGTCTTTTACAGAGCCCTAATAGAGCATAAGGAGTCAAGAGAGTCCCCTTGAGGGCTGGCTTGTGAGAGGAGACAAAGTTATTTCCAGGCCCCAGGACTGTAGTAAAGCAGGGATTCATTTGGGTCTCCTTTGCATGTATGAGCTGTCAGACAGCTAGGGAAAGGCATCAAACAGTCCTTATTGCAAGCAATTGGTACAAAGTCCAGGTTGAAGGGACCCACTGCTCTAGGGAAAGGCTGTGCTTACCTGACATGGACCAGCCCTTCAGGACTCTCAAGTTAGATGGAACCTGGGCCGTTTTTCATCTCACACCCTCTCTGTAGCCACAAGGGCCCTCCTGACATCAAATCCTGCTATCACTACACATGGTTTCCCAGCTCATGGGATCAGACTCAGGTCAAGAGTGACTCAGACCCACAGCCACTAGCCTAGGTCAAGCCACTTATGTGAATTTCCCATGCATCCAAGGGCACATACCCCTGGCATATACTCCATAAAGATGGTGAGGATCTTCTCAGCACGGTCCCGCAGGCAGCCGTAGTACTGCACAATGCGCTCATGCTGCAAGTTCTTCAGCAACTGGATCTCACACTCCAGAGCACTCACCTCCTAGAGAGGGACCAGTGGTCACCTACCTAGGTACTCAGGGTCCAGTTATGCCCACCTAGGGCCAGCTTATCTTGTTCTTTCACAGGGATCTGCTTTGGGAACTTCAGCTAGGGAACAGCAAACTCAACTGTCTAGCCCTTGGCCACAATGCTCAGTAGCCCTTGGCATGTAGTACTCCTTACGCAGAGGAAGGAGGGAGGAGTGGCTATAGAAGCCTAGCTAAAGTAACTACTTTATTTGCCTATTCAAACTGAGGTATAGACTGTATGACTCCTACTTCCAAAAGAACAAATGAGTGAGTTCCATAGCTTCCTCCTGGGCCAAGGCACTGTTTGGGAAATGGGTATAAAGAGTGCCCTTTGGGGAAGTGGTCATCACATTTCAGTTTGGGTTCCTAGGGACTTTAGAATGGAGGCAGTCTTCCCATGGGCTCCAGTCCCTTTGGGATACTGACCCTTCCCCCCTTGGCTAGAGCTAAGATGAACAGCAAGGGAGCTTGCGAAGAAGTTATGGGGAAGTAACTTGTTATCACTTTAGGCAAGTACTCAATAGGTGTTTTGGCTGGAGGTTGGTGCATGGGGAAGGCCATACCTTGCTTGTCTCAGGACTATCTGGGTCAAACTGGACCTGCTTAGAAGCAAGTTCACGTCCTGTGTCCACATCATAGCACAAGTAGACCCTGCCGAAGGCACCTTGACCCAAGAGCTTCCCCCGACGCCAGTTGATGGGAGCACTAGGAGCTATGGAGAGCAGCAGGAGAGCGTTAGAGCATGAACTTTCTGTATTTGGACCCAGCACCATCTACCGCTTCCTTCTCTTGTAGGCCTAAGCCCTTGTCAACAGAACCTTAAGGACAGAGTCCTGACAAACACAAGACTAATAAAATAGCATTCTGTGCTGATCAACTAACCTTATTTTCAAAGTTTCTCTGCAGATTTTCCAACTGTTCATTATGATTTTTAGATAAGGCCTTGGTGTATAACACAGACTGGCCTTGAACTCACTATATAACTCAAACTGCTCACGAACTTTAGATCTTTCTGACTCATCATCCTGAGTGCTGAGATTACAGGCATGTACCATCGTGCCTAACTGGCTCCTAAATATCTGATATGGCAAGGATTAAGAATATATTCTTTAGCTTAAACATGGGAAAACTAAAGATGAAGAAATGGCTTATCATATGGCCATGGGATCAGGTCTATATTCTAGGCTGTGGTACTTGTTCCAAAATTCTCTCAAGAGTGGGAAGGATACGCCAGAGCAGTGTACCACAGCTGAGCACTTGCCCTGCTGTCAGCACCCATACCCCTCCTAATCAGGGATACTGCTCACATTTGGTTGGCACATTCCTTTCCTGCACAGTGAGAGCATTCTCACTGTCTGCACTCCGTAGGCGCCCACGGGGGTCCAGGTATTGCACAGCTACACCCATGTTCTCGCCATTTGTGCTCAAGGAGCGACTTGAGGGCACCAGAGTGAATAGGTTGCCTTGATGCCGTCGTATTCGGGGAAATGTTCTTCTGCCTGAAAGGGTAAAAGAGTGAGGACAGAGCAAGTCAGAGCCTAGCCACAAACCCAGATATGAAAAGCAGAGGACAGTGACAACCAGCTCAGGTGCATCCCAGCTGCCTCCCCCCCCCCCCCAATTCATGCCAGAAAGGCTGTCCCAGCCCCTAAGATCAACACAAAAGCAGAAATTCGGATGTTGTTTGGTTCAAGAAGCCCTGAACACAGAGAAGGCATAAGACAGATCCTCAGGCCCTACAAAGACACTAACCACAGCTCAAGTGACCTGCTCAGCATTCTGTTCCTGACCTCTCAGCCACAGCTTTAGACTATTTGTTGCTGCCACAGAAGATGACGTCAAAAAGGTGGCACCCTGGAGTATACATGTACTCAAAGGACAACATTCCCAGTGGCAGCATTTTCATGGACCAACACCACCTCCCCCGTCCCCCATATCTAGTTAATGCCTCAGGAATAAGAAGAAATGCAGAGGCTAGAGCAATTGGTTTCCTTTCCATCCACCCCTAAACTCTCCTTTTGTGAGTTTTTTTCCAGGCAAAGTTTGGTCTCTGACCAGCCACCCAGCAGGGGCCAGTGCAGAGCACTCACCATCATTGTAGTCTTTGTGATGCACAGACACATGGTAGCGCCTGGGATAGGTTCCACCTTTGACACCTTTATCATAGAGCTGGGTCTCCCGATCTGAGGAAGACAGGATAGTCCATTACTAGACCCAGGGGGAATCAAAATGGATGATTCACTTGAGCTCCTAAAGGCCTCCTGAGACTTTACAATTTCCAGGAAAATTACTCTCTCATTTTGGCTTTCCAATTTAGAGGCATCTATGGTTCCAAGAAGACACTTCCCCAACCCCTGCAGTGCCCACCTAGATTCTGCAGAACTTACCTGAGCATTCCTTTCTGTTGTCTGGGAAGCTCCGGGCTCGGGACATTTGTGATTTCCTGAAGGATGGGCTAGAAAAAAACAAAAGACTATAAAATAAAGTTCAGTGCCTGTGTATAGTAGCCCAGAGGGCAGAAGGAAAGGCCTCTGAAGTGCTCTCCCTTCCAAATGATGTTCAGGAAAAGAGGTAGAGAAGAGCAGCTTTCCCTGGAGCCTGGCATCTGGTACTCACTACCACAATACTTCAGCAGCCTGAGGCCAAAAATCAGGAGGGAAACCTCTACCTATTCTACTGAACTCAACCCTGGCTGTTTGTCCCTTTCCATTTTTGGCCTTTTTTCTAATCTCCAATCTCTATAGCAGGAGAAGAGCTGCAAAACCTAACCAAACCAAACCAAACCACAACAACAAACCAACTTGGCCTAGGTAGTAATAATGAAAATACTACAGTTTAAAGAACACTTTGTTTGAGGCAGGGTTTCTCTATGTAGCCCTGGCTATTCTGGAACTCAACTTTATAGATCAGGCTGGCCTTGAACACACAGAGATCTGCCTGCCTCTGCCCCGAGTGCTGAGATTAAAGGTATGTGGCACCACTGCCTGGCAAAGAATGCTTTCTTATTTTACAGAGTGAGCTTCTCCTCATTTAATCCTCATACCTCTGTAACTTAGGACAAATAAAAAAGTAATACAGGTACCAGTTATAGAACAACTGCTGTGTTATTACTAGTTGATAACCTACAGGTTAAATATAACACCTCTCTCTATATGCTCAAAGATAGTCAGGAAGCAAGAGGTCTTAAGACCTGGTATGCTACTCCAGTCTGTTTCTATATCAGATATCCTCCTTTTAGACTACCATCTCCTTTTAGAGATGGAGAAATCAAGACCCAAGAGGAAAGTGAGTAAATTAAGCTATCGTTTCCAACATCCAGTTAAATCTGAACGGACCTTTGACATTCGAGTACCTTGTGTGTGTGCATGCACTATGTGGATGTGGATGTGCAGGTAAAGGCCTGAGATTGACATCTGGTATCTTTCCCAATTGTTCTCCTTCTTATTTTTAGAGGCAGAGTTTCTCAGTGAACCTTGAACTTCCAGATTCAGCTAGACTGGCTGGCTAGTGAGCCTCACTTATCCTCCTGTCTCCACCTCCCCAGCACTGGTTGCACATGTGCAGTGCTGAACCCAGCTTTTCACTTGACATCTGGTAGATTAAATTCAGGCTCACATGTTTGTACATCAAGCACTTTACTAACCAAGCCATCTTCCTAGTCCTCCAGGTATCTTTTGAGGGTCACAGGCCAGAAACTGTCCAGAGAGTTTCAGAGGGCTGCCATCTACTTTCAAACAACTAGACTACCATCCTCCTTTGACACCCCAAAATTTAGGACAGTCCAGGCTAGAGCGGTACCTGTCCTGGCTGAGCTAGAGCAGTACCTGTCCTGACTGAGGCCTTGTCTAATGGTAGCATCTCTTGCTACGTTTACTCGTGCCTTTTTGCTCCCTAATTGGAGAGCAAGCCCCAAAGAAATTAATACACTAATAACTATGGATGTATTCTGTGACATCTAGAGGACACTTTCATGGACAACTGATCACATAATTAAGAAGGAAGCTCGCTGGGCATGGTGGTGCACGCCTTTAATCCCAGCACTTGGGAGGCAGAGGCAGGCGGATTTCTGAGTTCGAGGCCAGCCTGGTCTACAGAGTGAGTTCCAGGACAGCCAGGGCTACACAGAGAAACCCTGTCTCGAAAAACCAAAAAAAAAAAAAAAAAAAAAAAAAAAAAAGAAGGAAGCTCTTCCCATTTCCTAGCCCCAGACCTATTCCCCAATCCCCAATCAATGAGTCCTTAGCATAAAGGGACGATGGCCCATTCCAAAGACCCTTTCAAGCCAGGTTTTGGCACATAGGAAACTGATGTATGAAGACTGTGAGTTCCAGACCAACTATCTAGTGAGAACTTGTCTCAACAAAGTAAAATAACAAAACAAACCCTTGATACCACTAGGTGAACCAACCATATAGCACTGACTTCTACCAGTGTTAGAACAAATATTTTACATCAAGAGGCAAAAGTTAGGCGGTCTAGATATTCTGTTTTCTAATTATCTAGCTTCTTATTAAAACAGAAACATTTGAAGAAAGAAAATGGACAGACCAACCTATGTGTGAGAATCCCTGTTTTCTTTCAAATTTCAACAAGCCACTGCTTCTCAATCCAAATCCCAGTAACAAGGTTAAAAAGTAGGCAGAATATAGCACGTGAAGAGTCAAACCACATAAAGGACTGGGAACAACACAGCCAACAGTAAGTGAGCTGTTCTTTTAAACTATTACTTAGTTTATTTTACTGTGTACCTAAACATTCTCAGAGTGTTGGGAAATTGAGGGGTTCTCTAGAAGCACATGTTTTAATCCTGGGCCTGTGGTTGTATCAGAGATACGGACTGGCCAATTCTACTTTTAAAACCATTCCAAAAATGCCTACTTATTAACCCAAACCACCACAGCTCCATACCTGTCTGCTGACCTGTCCAAGGATTGGCAGCTTCCTGACAAGGAATTTTCGGCACTGCTGAGGGGATCTAGCATCTGTAAGGCAAGTCACACAATGAAACCATAGTTTGACTCAAATCCCAGCCAGCTGACCCAGGTAGAGCTAGCATATGGTCTTTTTGTCACAATATGGAGGTGTCTTTGTTTCCCCATGTAGTGGAGGAAGGGTTATAGGGTACCATTCTCCCTTCATTTGAAAGGCAAGTTTCTAAGATGAAGAAAAATGTTTGGCTGGCTTCCTTAGGGCTCTGCCAATAGAGCAAAGCAGAGGAACTGTTTCTCTTGTTGGCACTTTCTTGGCCCATCAAAATTAGTGCCTGGCACTTGATGTGATATTGCCCTGCTTAGTTTTCCAGTGGAGTTTGGGTGGGGCATTAATGCTTCTGTTTATACTCTATAATTCATAGTTTATACAGATAAGCATTACCTCATTTCACAATGAACATTGCAGACCAAGAACGGTGAGGAGACATAGCCAAGCTAAAAACATGGCTAGTGCACAGCTGGTGCCAGAAAAACAAACTCCCAGCTCCTGGCTCTAAAGCATAGGTAAGAGGTATCTACATAAATTGAAATATTTTTCTAGTTTATAGTCAAATGCAATAACAAAGAACCTTCAGAATAGATTTTTTTCCCCAACCAATCTCCTAAAGGCTTCATTTTTTTTCTCTCTCCCAGACATAGAAGTGGTAAAGATGGGCCTATATCCTTCAAATTCAGAAAGCAGTCATTACTTTATATTCATGGGAGCTAGTTCCAGGACTCCTGCTGATATCAGAGTCCCTTATAGTCAGATATTATTTATATGTATGTATGCATACACACACTCTTATATAAGGTAATACAGTATTTGTAGGTAAACACGCCCCCCCACACCTTCCTGTATACTTCACATCATCATGATTACTAATATATAATAATAGAACATAAATGCTGTGGAAAGTTGTTAAATTGTATTAAGGGATGACAAAGAAAAGTCTCCATGATTAATACAGATGGATGGTCAGTAAAAAACCCAGGGAAGAAATATGCAGGTAAAAGCAGTCCAGCTTACTGCTCTAAACTTAAAATTATCTGGAAAGTGTACATACAGAAGAAAGAAAGCGTTTAAAAGGCTTCTCACATCGTTTATAGCTTGAATAATTAAAGGTATGGGAATTTGCTTTCTGTAAAACCCCACATATACTGGTATTCAGTTGTGTGTTTGTGTGGAGCTTGCACATATGAGTAGAGAAGCCCACTGAGCCTAGAAGAGACGCCAGATATCCCAATAAATTATAGGCAATTTTAAGCCAGCCAGTATAGGTATAGAAACCAAATTTGGATTTTCTTCAAGAGCATCAAGAACTCTTAACTGATATACCATCTACCCAACCCACCTCCCTTTTAAATATTTATTTTTATTTATGTGTATGTATATATCTGTGTATAGGGGAGAAATATGAAAGTACCCACAAAGGTCAGAAGACAATGTCAGATCCCCTGCAGCTGGAATTACAGGTGGTTGTGAGCCGTCTGACATGGGTACTGATTATCAAACTCAATTCCTTGAGCCTTCTGTGGCTATTTTATCTATTAGAAAATTTAAGGGAAATTTTTGGCTTCTTAAGCCAAATCTCAGAACCTTGAAACAACGTAACTCGTTGCAGTAAAGGCAAGATCACTGAAGGGGGGGGGGGGCAGAGTTCTTGCCCTTACTCAGTTAATTAATCCAAAGTGTAATTTTTATTAAGTAAGCTACTGGTTAAAAAACTAGCCATCGCCGGGCAGTGGTGGTGCTCGGAAGGCAGAGGCAGGTGGATTTCTGAGTTCGAGGCCAGCCTGGTCTACAGAGTGAGTTCCAGGACAGCCAGGACTACACAGAGAAACCCTGTCTCCAAAAAACCAACCAACCAAACAATCAAACAGAAAACTAGCCATCAAAATGGGTTAAGCCACTGTGGTGAACACTTTATTAGGTGACCAATGCGTTAGCTTTCCCTTGAGTGCAAGGAGAACTGGGACTTAGTTCTAGCCAATGAGCTAAGGCCAAGAGGATAGGAATGCTACTCATTATGTTATGAAGACTCCATCTTTGTAGACTGGAAAAACAGAGTCAGACCAGCCTTGAAGAAGGCCATGCTATGAGAGGAATAAATAATAAAGAATTGTAGGTAGGCTCTAGAGTCTGAGAAGCTTCTTGAACAAGCTCTAACAAAGAAAAGGGCTACAGTCCTACCAAGCACAAGGAACTAAAATGTGCTAAGAACCTCCAGCTCAGGAAAACTTGCCTAGTGCCTTGAGTGTAGCCCTGTGAGACCATGAGGAAAAAAAAAAAAAAAAAAAAACACTGTAGTCATGTTTGGACTTCCAATCTAAAGATACTAAAATAATAAAGGTATACTGTTTTAATATCAAATCTGTAGCAAATTGTTATGTAACAGTAGGCGGTAATACAGCTATTGGCAAAATCATGTTAGTTTACTGGTCCTACAGTCAATTTATAACCCCCTCCTCACCTTCACCAAGAAATAGCAAAACTAAAATGTAGCCAATGAAAAACATAATCTGTCAGGTTAGAACTGTTCACAGGTAAAACTAAATAACAAAACTAAAATATGGCCAATGAAAAACATCATCTGTCAGTTCAGGGCTCTTCATAGTAAAGACTGCTGAATAAAGTACACAAACCATATAGCACAGCTGCTCTGCACGGGGCCTAGTGAGAGACCCCAGAGGTGAATTATCACCAAGTGCTCACCTAACACTAGCGAGGTTAGGAGGTTTAGATCTCATCTTTAAAGACTGACCTTTGGCCCTTCAAAGGAATAATCCATCTTGGGGCAGGAATGGTTCTCAAAGCATTATGGGATGGCATCAAACTCCTCAGCTCTGTAATGGGATCCCTGAGAGTCCCATCACAGTCTTGGTCTGACACAAGTCATGGTATACCCTGTACCCCATCTCCACACCCTTATACTCACACACTGCTCGCTGGTCTCTGGGATGAATTCACCTTCGCTGTTGATGCTCGTATAGGATCCTTGCCGGGCAATGTGCTGTTGTCTCTCAGGTACATAACCAGGGGGAGGAGAGCTTCGGCCAGGGTTCTGGGAGCCTAGAGCACAGAAAGAAGACCCTTTAACAACAGAGCCAAGATGTGGCGCAGAGGAGCAGGGCCAGAGAGAATAGTGACCCCAAGAGGTCAGGGATGCAATTTAGATGGTCATGCAATTCAGCATGTTCAGCTTGAGGAAGCAAATACCATCCCTTCCTTGACGAAGAACTTTCAGAGATGGAGCAGCACTAGAACATGTATAACTAAGAGCCATGACACAAAGCATGAATCATAACTAACTCTGTGACAATCTCTGTAAGCTGGATGTGAGGTAGCCAGCTTTAAAAAACGCTTAGGACCTTGAGGTGGCTCAGCAATGAGAGTACTTGTCACTAAGCCTGACACCTACAGTTCAACCCCCAGGATCTACAGGATAGGAGAGAAATGACTCCTACAAGTTGTCTTCTAACCTCCACACATGCTGTGGCATGCACATGTACATGTGTGTATATACACACACACAATAAATAACAAAATATAAATTTTAATGTTCTTATGTATTATTCATAATGTCAATTCTCTTGATAATGTCACTGTAGGCACAATTTTTTGGTTTACTTAATTGGGTTCTTAAATCTACCACCCTTCCAACCCTTACTTCACTGTAATCCCCCCTTTTAACCCCCAAACACTAGGTAGGAGAGAAAGGCTAGAGGGAAAGGTGTGTGTGTATCTCTTTAGACTACTTCCTGCTGATTAAGGGAGTTGGGTTCCTTGGGGCAAATCTAATCTCCGTGATCATCAGGCTATCCAACAAGCAACCTAGCAAAACAGCAATAACAAAAGCAACAGCGGCTCAAACTAGCAGCAGCAGAGGAAGCAGCAGCCATCCCAGGCTTTCTTGGGGCTTTCCCAATTATACCTTCTCAGGAGTACCCAGAGTTCCAAACATAAACTATCTGCAACTGGCAAACATTGTGCCCTTCCTAGAGCAGGAGACAACCATAGTTAATGGTTACAAACAAAGAACAGCCCCTATCCCAAACCTGGGATTAAAACAAAAACATTTTCACATAACCAAAATTCTCACTACATGGTACATCTTCTTCTTTCTCCCTTTTGGGTACCAATGCCACATCCTCCTCTCCAAGGAAGAACTTAGGAAAATGATCAACACAGTTCAATTCTCTACACACACAATTCAGAGATGCACTGCAAGACCGCAAGCCTTGAAACCCTAAATGTTACCAAGCACCCCTCACCCCCTCTGCGTGTGTGTGTGTGTGTGTGACAAAAGTTTAATGTCTAAGAGATTAACAACTACCTTGTCATAACGGTGTACTGCTATAATCCCAGGAATTGGGATAGAAGCAAGGAGACCTACCTTAGCACTAGCATAAGCTACATACCAAGATTCTTAAAAGAAAAAGAAAAAAAAGACCAAAACCAACCAAACAAACAAAATACTACACACTGCAAAACAAACAACAAAAACTCAAACTAATAAAATACAAGTATAACAAAATATTTCAATACAATTAACAGCATCACTTTTCTTTAAAGTCATAGGTAAATAATGAGTTACTTGAATGCAAGCACTATTTTTTTTTTTAAAGATTTATTTATTTATTATATGCCTTGGTCAGGATGTCTTTTCACAGCAGTAGAAAAGTATTCAAGAAACTGTGTA
This sequence comes from Mus caroli, assembly GCF_978045245.1. Classification (NCBI taxonomy): domain Eukaryota; kingdom Metazoa; phylum Chordata; class Mammalia; order Rodentia; family Muridae; genus Mus; species Mus caroli. The sequence goes on from NW_028227268.1 coordinate 15,997,044, forward strand.
CTTCTGATTTCTCTTCTCTTTCCTTTTGGTATTTTTGAAAGAGGGTCTTACTATGTAGCACTGGCTGTCCTGGAACTCACTCTGTAGACCAAGCTGGCCTCAAACTCAGAGACCTGCCTCCAGGTCCTGGGATTAAAGGTGTGTACCACCATATTACATCCTGATTTCATTTAAAATTTTCTGGGGCTGATGAGATGGCTCAGCATGTAAGAGCACTGACTGCCCTTCAAAAGGTCCTGAGTTCAAATCCCAGCAACCACATAGTGGCTCACAACCACCAGTAATGAGATCTTATGCCCTCTTCTGGTGCATCTGAAGACAGCTACATAATGTACTTATATATAATAATAAATAAAATTTTCTGACTGAGCTAGATGTTGAGTTTATGGAGCTGAAGTAGGAAGATCATTTGAATTTGAAGCCAAACTAGGATAACTTTTCTTAAAAAAAAAAAAAAAAAGAAGGGGTTGGAGAGATGGCTCAGTGGTTAAGAGCACTGACTGCTCTTCCAAAGGTCCTGAGTTCAAATCCCAGCAACCACATGGTAGCTCACAACCATCTGTAATAAGATTTGATGTCCTCTTCTGGTGTGTCGGAAAACAGCTACAGTGTACTTACATATAATAAATCAATCAATCAATCAATCTTTTTTTTTTTTTTTTAATGAAGATCGAGCCAGACCTTTCAGCATGTGCCTATAATCCTTGTACCTAGGAAGTAGAGGCATTTCTGCTACATAATGTGTCCAAGGCCAGCCTGTATAAGACACCATGAATAAAACAAACATAAATTCTAAATAGTTGACTGGTAGTGACTAAAACTATGAGAAGAAGTATAAATAAAAGGTCCTGTACACTGGTTTATCAGCTGAGTTCTTTTTTTTTTTTTTTGGTTTCTCGAGACAGGGTTTCTCTGTGTAGCCCTGGCTGTCCTGGAACTCACTCTGTAGACCAGCTGGCCTCGAACTCAGAAATCCACCTGCCTCTGCCTCCCAAGTGCTGGGATTAAAGGCATGTACCACCACTGCCCGGCAGCTGAGTTCTTTTGAGCTTTGGCCTTAACATTTTGAGGCTGGGGTCCAGGAAAAACTACCTGGATATACCTGGGCATATGTCTTGGGGCTCAGCTCCTCCAAGTACCTTCTCTAACCGATTTTTTACCTGTATCAGATAAGACAATACTCTGAGCTAGGCTGGTTGCAGATGCCTACAATCCCAGCTCTCCAGAGGCTAAGGCAGTACCAGCCTCAGTGAGGGCATTCTGGCCAATGACAAGAGGCTGCCTCTCCTTACCATTTACTCCCACACTTCCTGACTACTGGGAGTAACCTTATGTTATCGTTATGTACAAATTTCCTTTTTGTTGGACATTCATAGTAATTATTTCATTTGATTTTCAACAATTTGCAAAAGACCCTTGGTAAACATTCTCTGCTTAACTGCTAAATGGCAGGCACCCTGCAAGGTAATTTTGTTACTTGAGAACAAAACAATCTTTAGACAGTTCAAGAAAAATACTAACAAGGCCAATGAGATGACTCAGCAGGCAAAGGTACAAGGAGCTTGCACCAAGCCTCACAATAATGAGTTCAATCATCAGACCCTTCACGGTCTAAAGAGAGAACTGAGGCTACCAAAGTGTCTTCTGGCCTTCAGATGTGCTCCCCTAGATTCCTGTTTGGGGGAACATATTTATTTCACCATGAAGAAAGCCAGAAACCTAAGAATCCTTTTCTCTTTTATACCCACTACCTCTCTCCTACAAGCCAGAAATCCACAGACACCAGAAATGGCAAGGTGTCATCCCTTAACAAATTATTTCACGGCTATTAAATTGAGTTTTCTGGGGTAGAACTCTGCGGGCAAGATGTTCTGTGGAAATACCTAAGAGAACAAGTTTAGTAGCTAGAGGTGTGGGGAAGAATTTGCCTCATTCTACTCTGGAAGGTGTGCCTAGCCATCCCAACTTCACTCTTTTCTAACAGAAACCAGTTTCAGAAGGAAAATTTAGGATACGTACTGTTTTAATTTTGTACATAGCTCACTCAGCCTGCACTCCAGGCAGGACATATAGATGGCAGGTCCATCTATACTGTAAGGACATCTATACTGTAAGGACATCTATACTGTAAGGACATCTATACTGTAAGGACATATAGATGGCAGGTCCATCTATACTGTAAGGACATATAGACGGCAGGTCCATCTATACTGTAAGGACATATAGATGGCAGGTCCATCTATACTGTAAGGACATATAGATGGCAGGTCCATCTATACTGTAAGGACATCTATACTGTAAGGACATCTATACTGTAAGGACATATAGATGGCAGGTCCATCTGTACTGTAAGGACATCTATACTGTAAGGACATATAGATGGCAGGTCCATCTATACTGTAAGGACATATAGACGGCAGGTCCATCTATACTGTAAGGACATCTATACTGTAAGGACATATAGACGGCAGGTCCATCTATACTGTAAGGACATCTATACTGTAAGGACATATAGATGGCAGGTCCATCTATACTGTAAGGACATATAGACGGCAGGTCCATCTATACTGTAAGGACATATAGATGGCAGGTCCATCTATACTGTAAGGACTGCTGAAGAGTCTGGCTGAGATGCTTTTAAAACCCAGAGAAAATATATTGAGCGTAAACAAATGGACCTCAACAAAACTTTCTGAGTCAGGGAGGCTAAGAAGGAGCAACAGATGGAAGAAAAATACTGGGGAAAAAGGTGCAATAGGCAACTGCTTGGAAATTGATGGGTTTTTGCTGTTGTTCTGTTTTGAGACAGGGTTTCACTATATAATTTTGGCTGGCCTGAAAGACCAGGGTGGCCTTGAACTCAGAGATAAACCTGCTCCTGTCTCTTGAGCCCTAGGATTAAAGGCATACACTACCACCATGCCTAGGGAAAAACAGCTTTTGTTTTTCGTTTGCTTTTGATAGGGCCATATACTCTAAGCCAGAATTGAACACGTCCTCTTGCTTCCATCTCCTGAGTGCTGGGATGACAGAAGTCTCACATTCAGTGCTTAAAGGACAGCTTCTAAAGAGATTAAATGATTCTCAGGTTCAAGAGACTGCGTTCTCCCTTCTTCCACACAAAGTCAGTTGCTCCACAACATGGCTCTTTTGGTTTTACTGAAGATATTTGATGAATTACCACCGAGAACACTTCCACTGATTCTTGGAGGCATCTGTTGGGGCTCAGGAGTCCCCCCACAAACCACACGACGACCAATCTCAGTCAGACAGGAATAGTTTATTAAACACACACACCAAGAAATTCTACAACCATGAGCTTCACTTAGGGCCCGTCATAAAGTTCATATGAACTGTTTTGTCTAAAATAGCTTGAGTCGGGGCTGACCAGCAGGGAGCACTTCCTGCACCCGTGTATGAGCTCACTGTGGGTTTTGCAGTGTTAGCCTTTATAAGCTGGCCCTAAGAAATGTTATAGGTAGTAGCTTTCAGCTTCTGAGGTCTGAGCTATGTCCCCTAGAGTGTATATTCAATAAACTATCCTTGTCTGACTGAGATTGGTGTTCACGTGGTTTGTGGGGCAACTCCAGAAGCCCAATAGCATCAACCCAAGGACATAGAGGGCTGACATAAAGCTATAATATTGTATTGAAAATAGGCAAAGAATTTTGTGCATTTCCTGTCTCAACCACTCCATCACAGAGTGAAAGGTATCAGTTCTGAAGTAAGTCAGTACCTGATCCATGGTATTGAAATGATCTCAGCAGCCTGCAGGAGACAATTTATCTAGGTATTTTAAAGCTCTATAGAAACTAAAGCTGCTCTGAGTATAAATTTAGGGATATTCTGCCGTGAACTCACAGAGCAATAAAATCAGCTAAGATGCCAGGCTGTGGTAGCGCACACCTTTAATCCCTGCACTCAGGAGGCAGAGGCAGGTGGATCTCTATCAATTCAAGGTCAGCCTGGTCTACAGAGTGAGTTCCAGGACAGGCAGGACTACATAAAGAAATGCTAAAATGATTCCTGCCTCCTGTGTGTCTGCTTCTTTCACTTTCACTAGTTCCATAATCCAGAATTCTACATTAAATCTCTTCTTTCTGAAAGAAATTACAATGGTTCTTTTCTAGCATTTGAACCCAAGATGCTCTAGAATAATTTTACCTAGAACAAAATTTAAAAGTCTCTTATAAGTGATTAATTAGAAAAACAAAAAAACCCTCTTTCTTGTTGGTGATATCTGATATTGGTCCAAAGCAGTCCCTCCCCTACTAGCTTACGATTCCCCCTGGCTTTGGCAGTTGAGATCAATCTAGCATACAAAGTCACTGCTGCAGACACTGGAGGGTCTGGGGTGGGGGTGGGGGGTAGAGCAAAGGTTTTCTGAGCTTTTATTTCCAGCCAGAGACTTTCACTTTTTCCAATCCACACTGTGGCCTACAAAAATCCAGCCTTGCTATCTGATGGGCGACATGCCAGGGGCTATTGTGCACAGGCCCACTGCCTGGAGCAGGAAAGGGAAGTCTCCCCAGACCAGTGACTATCAGAGGAAGCAAATGGAAACAGCAGGAGGCAGCATGACTGCTCCAGGGTATTTTCAGTTTTGTTTTTATCTTCATTTCAAAAACTGAGAGTCAATGAGAGGCACATCAACCACTGAGAGCAAGTGAGAGAAGGACAGGCCATGATGATACTGAGCTGCAAGACTTGACAGTCACAGATTTACTAGCAATGACCAGGACTGGTCCAGAAGGTGCAGAGGTCTCCTATCAAAGCACAACTGACTCCACAGTCTTTGAGGGCACGCTGGTGGGAGGGATGGCAAGGGGTGGGAGGGGGACTCCCAGGGGACAGCCTTTACTGATACTCCAGGCTGGCTGTGCTGCTCTAGCCACATCAAGAGGCCCAGGCCAGCATCACCAAAGCCTATCTGAAGAGCTTCCTCTGAAGGCATTCTAAATGGAAAGAGAAGTCCAGGGTTTAAGCATGAGCTGTTAAAATTCGTCCCAGATTATGTTACTCTGATAGTTTCTTTAACCCAGAGAAGCCGAGCAGAAATTGCTTGTATTCTGACTTAGGGCTGAAATGCAGCCTCTCACTCTCCTCAGAGAACCCTCATCAGGAAGCTGATGCAATCAGGAAGTTGCCTCCACAGGGAGTTCTAGGGCTTTGGGTCAGTGTTAATGTGCAGGTCACTGCAAGTACAAAGAGATATTCTAAACCCTTTTCTCTTTTAGGGGACAGATGAGATAGGAGAGTAATCAAATCTTTTTTCTTCTTCTTCAATAGAAAACTGGAAGCAACATTTCTTGAATTGCTAACATGGGGATAAGGCTGTGCAAAAATACTTCTCAACCTTTCTATCCCACAGACACTAGCAGCAACCTATGTTTGGTTTTAAAGCAGGTATTATCACCATACACTTTATAATCTTACCTAGTATCACAGAATTTACTGTGAGGAGAAAAGAACCTCTGGAGTGAAGGAAGGAGACCATTTTATTTTCTCAATGTGTAATAGCAGAAACCACCTCAACCATCATGGTTTCTTGTCCTGGGACTGGAAGTTTATACTATGCAGTTTTGACTTTCTGCTACCAGCTATTGCTATAATAAGATTCCAGCTTTTCCCCTTTTCCCTTCATCTGAATTCACCCTCTACTTGGAGGTAGAGATTTCTCTCCTTTTCACAGCATTACAGTCCTAGATTCTACAAAGCACCTCCTGCTGAAGTTCACATATCTGTGGTCTATTTGTCTTCCCTCTTTTTAGAAGCTTATTCCTCTCATTTGCTGAGATCTCTAAAATATTCTGACCATATATATATATATATATATATATATATGGTATAGTGTATATGTGTATGATGATAGAGGCTGTGTGTGTGTGTGTGTATGTATGTATGTATATATATATATATATATATATATATATATATATATATATATATACATATAAAAAATCCCACCCCACCCCTTAAGCCACTAGCTTTCACCAAACACCTTAAAAAGACCAATTGCCTCCACTCATCTTCAGGGTTGCAGTCTGGCCTGCTGACCATGGGATTAAAGTGGAAAAGCAAGAAAGGTATAGCTCAGGTAGAGCACTGATAAGTATGGCTAGAGTCTTGAGTTCAACCCCCCCTGTACTGGGGGTGGGAGGGAAGACGGTCTAACAGAGGCGCAGGCTCTTAAGATACACTAGGACCTCGCACTGTAGCTTTTGACTAGAACTAATTACAATACTACATTAATGTCCTGAATGCTGGGAATATATAGGCATATACCTATACCTGTACCTATACCTATACCTGTATGCTGGGAATATATAGGCATATACTTATACATATACCTATACCTGTACCTGCCCGGGTTTTTGTTGCTGTTGTTGTTGTTGTTATTGTTTTTAGCACGAACTAATTTAACAGATTATCTGGCTTGAAAATGATGGAATTCAATGTGTATTTGTTATGATAGAAAAAAAAGGTTAACATAGTAGCTATTTCAAATATTTCAAGAACTGTCATATAAAATACTTAATCTCTGTTATCTGAGTTGCTTAAGGCAACCATATAAGGATAAATTGGTAAACCGAGAAAAGGCAGACTTTCAACCCAGTATGAGGAAATTTCTCAGTAAAGATTTCTATAACTGCACTGGGGTACTTTGCACTCCTCCAGCTGCACACGTGCTGCAATGGGAGCTGAGTCTCCTTCAGGTTGTAGTTTTCAACTACTCACAGGTGTGACCAAGAAGAATCAGGCAGGAGGCTGAATTGCTAAAACTTACTAACTTTGACTTCTCCACTGACTCCATTTCTTCCACTAGGATTTTTCTTAGTCCTTCGTGCTTTTGACTCTTGGTCTCTTCCCATGTCCCTTTACCTCTAGAAAGCTTTACACTGGACCAGCTTATAGTAAGCACCTAGATATTTGTGGATAAAAGTGTCAATTGTAACCCTTTATCCTCAACATTCCCCCACTCTTTAAACTACTTCTAGCTTTGACTTTCTTCTCTCTGAGCTGCAGTCCTGTATATTTGCTGTGCTACAAGTCAAAACCAGTGTTTCAGGTTTATGAGGCATGCACTTACCAACTGAGCTACCTCGTCAGACCCATGCGTCCGACTATCTCAAAGGCATTTAAAATTCAACATGACAGCGGCTAGAGAAACGCTCCACAGTTAAGAGCACTGGCTGCTCTTCTAGAGACCTGGGTTCAATTCTCAGCACACATATGGCTGTTCACAACTGTCTGTAGCACCAATTCAAATAGACATACATAGAGCAAAACACTGAATAACTAAATAAATTTAAAAAAAAAATGGGGGGTTGTGGCTGGAGAGATGGCTCAGCAGTTAAGAGCACTGACTGCTCTTCCTCTTCCAAAGGTCCTGAGTTCAATTCCCAGCAACCACATGGTGGCTCACAAGCATCTGTAATGGGATCTGACACCCTCTTCTGGTGTGTCTGAAGACAGCTGCAGTGTACTCATAGAAGTAAAATAAGTAAATAATTCTAAATAAATAAATAAAATTCAACATAACAAAATGTTAGGTCTGTCTTCCACCAGTACCCCAAACCAGACTCTCTTCTAGTAACTGCCTTCTTTTGGTATTAGAGCTCTTGCAGAGTTTTAAAACATTTGTGAGTTTTATGTGCAGGTGAAACTGCAGGGAAGAAACAATGACACCTTTACCTACCCCCTCAAAGAGGTACGGCATATACTCAAAAAAATAAAAAAGCTCAATAGAGGAAGTCAACTTTCATTTAGTGTTTTACATCACACAAGAGCCTTCAGCATAAAATGAAAAAGGCCTGAGTAGTGTTCCATTTTTATACTTTAATGTGACAGGCAAATGTGATTAGACAGAAAGGGTCTACCTTATACAACAGATGTGATGGAACTCAGTAAGGCCTATTGAAATTCTCTTGGCCTCTATAAATGGGGTCTTCCCTCAAAGGTATAGTGTAGCACCAGTTCTAGGATGAGTGGCTTCAGACCTACTCTCAAACAACAAAGTAGTTCAGAGGATTTCTTTCTTTCTTTCAAGATTTATTTATTATTATATGAAAGTACATTGTAGCTGCTTCAGGCACACCAGAGGGGGGGCGTCAGATCCCTTTACAGATGGTTGTGAGCCACCATCTCACAGATGGTGGTTGCTGGGATTTGAACTCGGGACCTTTGGAAGAGTTGTCAGTGTTCTTAACCCACTGAGCCATCTGTCCAGCCTCTAGAGAATTTCTTTATAGCTGGCTCTTACACAAAAGTTGAGATTAGGTTAGAGTCATATTTCTAGGCTTTATGACTAGTTTTCCAAGATAGGCTCTCAGCTTTTCATGACCCACAGAGGAAAAGAGATTTTTATTCTATGGTCTGCATCAGGAAAAGAGTGGAGTAGGACACAGGACAAAAGGAAGTCTGAAACAGACTGCTTCTGAGACCCTCCAAACATCTTTCCACGCAAAACATTTAGAAGTCAAAGAACCATGCTGTATATTGTTTCCCGAGTACCATGACTATCAACTAATAACAACATTATAAATAAAGCTCGGGTACTTTCTTTTTACATTTTATTTTATATGTATGAGCATAAATGTTTTCTGCATTTATGTCTATGTATTATAGGCATGCCTGGTGTCTGTGGATACCAGAAAGGGGGTAGGGTCAGATCCCTGAGAACTGGAGTTTATGGATGGGTGCGAGTGATCATGTGGGTCCTCTGCTAGAGCACCAAGTTCTCTCAACTACTGACCCATCTTTCCAGACCCCCATGCCTTTTCTAAAAATCATTTTTTATTATGATATGGATCTTTGCTTGAATGTACATCTGTGTTTCCATTGAGTCCAGAAAAGGACATTGGACCCCCCTACATCTGCAGTTATAAGTAATTGTGAGCTGCCATGTGGGTACTGATAACTGAACCCAGGTCCTCTGGAAGAGCAGCCAGAGCCCTTAACTGCTGAAAAACTTCTGTAGCCAAGCTCAGGTGTGTTCAGATATAAAGCTGGAAATGTAGTTCAGCTGGGAGAGTAATTGCCAAGCATGCATAAGTTCTGGGTTCTACTCCCAGCTTCAAATAAACCAGGTATGGTAGTGCATGCCTGTACTCCCACAATCCCAGAACTAGGGAGGGAAAGGCAGAAGGATCTGAAGGCTAAGTAAGATGCATCCCTGCTACAGAATGAGTTTGAGGCTAGCCTGGGATACATGAGATCCTGTGTCTGTCTCACACATACGTGGGGAAGAGAGAGACATACATGAGGAAGAGGGGGAGAGAGAGAGAGAGAGAGAGAGAGAGAGAGAGAGAGAGAGAGAGAGATCCTCACATACATAACCTCTGGAAAACTCTATGTATGCTTGTGATAGGATGAGTCCCAAATTTTAGAATGATTATAAAAATAGTCTCGCCCTCACAGAAGCCCTAAAAGGATCTTAAGAACTCCCCTGGTTCCCCATTCCACACTGTGAAAACTACTGAAATGCCAGTAGTCATTCTGTCAGTGTTACCTCTAGATGTCTCAAATCCATCTGTTCCTTGTCTTTACCTCTGGCACCAGACTGATCCAAGCAAGGTCTTCTTTCACCTAGACCACCCACATTGGAATGTATGGTTCCCAGGTTCAGGTCTTGCCCTTCCAGTCTGTCCTTCACACTTCAGCCAGAAAGTCTTTGACAATGCAAATCTGAATATGTCAGCCTATCTTTTCATCATTACTTAAAAACTAGTGACTTTTCACTGCTTTCATTAAGTTCACTGTTTTCAATGAGTTCGAGGCCAGCCTGGTCTACACAGTGAGTTCCAGGACAGCCAGGGCTACACAGAGAAACCCTGTCTTGAAAAACCAAAAATTAAAAAAAAAAAAAAAAAGTTTTTACTCTACAGAGAATCTGTATTCCTACCACCCTTGACTTCCCATAGGCTTCACTGTCCTGCTCACTGAATACCCATTTTCCAGATAAAACAAAATAATATAAAAATCATATTTAATATGTCTACTCAAGGAAATGATTTCCATATATGGTTCCCTACAACATGGTAAAGGGCCTCAGTGGCCCAGCAGTTAGTCCTTGCCTCCACACAGGAATCACAGGTTCATGTTAGGGGCAGAAAACCCAATTCCTGCCCTGTGTCAGTCTTCAGCAATTACAAAGAATGATGCTGCCCAGTCTTCCTCGTCTATTTCTACAAAGACCCTGGGAAAGCTTTCCTCTGCGTCTCCACTCTCTCCCAGTGTGATGGACTCAGACACCTGCCCACCTACTACCCCCTAACTCTGGTTCTGTGTGAAAGAACAGGAGAAATAGGTAACCTATGTTGCCAACTTTGCCCAAATTGGCTTCAAACTCACAATTCTCCTGTTTCAACCTTGTGAGTGGCTCACCATGCTTGAAGGTGGGCTCTCCTTGGGCAGAATGTATAAGCTCCATTCCAGTTTCCTAACAATGTAAAAAAATCTCCAAAACTCAGAGGTCTTTTTACACTTATTCAGATTTGTAATGGTATTGATTTTGTGAGAATTTATTCATCCACAGTCTAAAATTTCTTAAATCATGAGTTTGTTGTTGCTACGTATTTCTTTTCCAATATCCATCATTTGTGTGATTATTTTTCACTTTTTTCTATTTTGCTATTAGAACATTCTCCATGTCTGCTTGTCTTTTTACTTTCTCCAGTATTGTTTTTTGGTTTTCTTTCTTTTCTTTCTTTTCTTTCTTTCTTTCTTTCTTTCTTTCTTTCTTTCTTTCTTTCTTTCCTTCCTTCCTTCCTTCCTTCCTTCCTTCCTCCCTCCCTCCCTCCCTCCCTCCCTCCCTCCCTCCCTCCCTTCCTTCCTTCCTTCCTTCCTTCCTTCCTTCCTTCCTAGGGGAAGGACTTTTTTTTTTTTTAATTCTTTAAGATTTATTTTATGTATGTGACTACACTGGTGCTATCTTCAGACACACCAGAAGAGGGTATCAGATCCCATTACAGACAGTTGTGAGTCACTATGTAACAGTTGCTGGGAACTGAACTCAGGTCCTCTGGAAGAGCAGTCAGTGCTCTTTTTAAGATTTATTTATTTATTTTATATAGCTGTACAGATGGTTGTGAGCCATCATGTGGTTGCTAGGAATTGGGAATTAACTCCGGACCTCTGCTTGCTCCAGCCCCGTTCTAAGTACACTGTAGCTGTTTTCAGACACACCAGAAGAAGGGGTCAGATCTCACTAAGGATGGTTGTGAGCTACCATGTGATTGCTGGGATTTGAACTCAGGATCTTTGGAAGAGCAGTCAGTGCCCTTAACCACTGAGCCATCTCTCCAGCCTGAGGGAAAGTTCTTATATAGTACAAGCTGACTTCAAACTTACTATATAGCCAAGGGTGGCTTTGAATTCCTGATACCTAGCCTCTAAAATGCTAGCATTTTACAAGCATACACTCCAACATCAAGTTTCTTCTCCAATAAGTTTTAAGTATTGTTTTCCTTTTCTTGATAAGATGTGATGTATTTTGTTGCTGGGAGTATCGCTGTGTGTAGAGCAATTGCCTAGCATGTCCAAGGCTCTAGGTTCAAAATATATCACTGCTTAAAAAACAACCCAAACCCAAACACATACACACAACATCCATACACCACACACAAACCAAACATTTTGTATCAAAACACACATGGGATTTGAAAAGGTACTGCTTCTTTATGACTTTTTATTTTGGATTTTATGTTTTGAGACATGGTCTCAAAGGTCTAGGCTGGCTTTAAACATCTGATGTAGATGAGGAAGCCCTAAACTCTTATCTTCCCACCTAAGTCACCCATGGTGCCGTGATACCCAAATTAGGTTTTGTTTTGTTTTGCATTTTCAGACAGGGTTGGCTCCATATTGTCTGCATGTGTCACAATGCCCATCTTCCCTATGGTTCCTATTTTTACTAAATTATACTTAAAACAGTATTTTTGTTGTGGAATTACAGAAGTTTTCTCATTTTTTTTGTTAGTGTGTATGGCTTTTTGTTAACTTGTTTTGCGACACAGTCTCACTGTGTAAGCAGTGACTGGTCTAGAATTCTATGCAAACTCACAGGGATCCACCTGCCTCTGCTCCTGAGTGCTGGGGTTAAAGGTGTGCATATGAGTCACCATACCCAGATGCTTGTTTTTTGAGACAGGGTCTGATGTGGCTTAGCTAGTCTGTCACTCACAACATAAAGCAGGCTGGCTTTATTACACTCTGGGCATTCCTTTTATTTCTGCCTTCTGAGTGCTGAGTTCATAAGACACACTATCATACCCATGTTTGAGAGTTTAGCTCTCAAAGAGTCTTTAATTAACAAATTGGATTTTTGTACTTCATTAAAATTTCTAAAACAATGAATGTGGGAGCTCATGCCTGAGGGAGATCCCAGCACTGAGGGAGAAAGGCAAGAGGATTGTAAGTTCTAGGGCAAGCAGAGCCACATACTGAGTTTCAGAGAAGCTAGAGTGAGACCTTATGTTTAAAAAAAAAAAAAAAGGACTACAGTAAAGAGGCCAAGTTGGAGAGTTAAAAGACAGCTCAGTGGTTAAGAGTACTTGCTACTCTTGCTGAGGACTGGGATTAAGCTCCTATTAGCCACAACTGTCTGCAATTCTATTTCTAGAAAATTAAATGCCCTTTTCTGGCTTCTAAGGACATTTGTCGTCCACATGATGTACATACATTCAGAAACACACATATACACATTTTTAAGAAGTCAAGTTGCTATTATTTCTCAGGTTCCAGACAATCAGATTTTTAGGACATTCTGCACAGGGTCTGCTGCGATCTTGCCTCTTTCTCTTCAACTAGCTTATGAAACATACCCATCAATTACTTAAAATCTGACAATCATTTACATTCAAACATGCAGCTACAATCATTAAATATGAGTGCCTGAGTTCCAGAAATTACTCCGTGAGGCAACGCCAGTGCCTCAGCAGCTCGTTTCTCCTGGCTCCTCTCTTGGGAAGAGCACCACTCACAGACAGGCTCTGAAGTAGAACAAGGTTAACTCCTCCCAGAGCCAGCTCGGGATCTGCAGAGAGCAGCTAAGTTTGACAGAATTCTCTCTAGTGTGAAAAGGAAAACTTGGCTTCCTAGTGGCAGCAGCAGGTGTCTCAGATCATCAGGGCAGCAGGCATATATTGTTTGATAAAGCATAGTGCTTTTAGATTTTTAATAAGATTTGTTTATATGTATTTACACATAGATATGTGTGCATGTGAGTGCAGATGACCACCAAAGTCTGCAAAGAGAACTGAATTCCCTAGAGCTGCAGTGACAGGCAGTTTAGAGCCACTTGTCATGGGCGCCAGAAACTGAACTTTGGTCCCTGAAAGAATAGTACCTATTCTAAACCACTGAGCATCTCTCCAGCCTCCAGATTTCTACCTTGATAAAAATCCCACAGTTCAAGAAATGGGCTTTCTCCTCAAATCCTTTGCTGGCTAGTTCTATGTTAACTTGACACAAGCTAAGTGTCATTTGGGAGGAGGAAACCTCAACTGAGAAAATGCCTCCATGAAGACAGGGCTGAAGGCAAGTCTCTAAGAGAGACCTTAACTAAGAGAGACCTTGAGAAGTATCCAGAGGAACACTGTATTTTCTGTTATATAATGCACAAGACTGAGTTAGAATGCTTTCCTCTGGAGGTCTAGCAGCAACTACATAACTTCTTTGCTATTCAGTTGTATATACTCTGTTAATGCTCTGAGTTTCCAGGATAACTCAGCTGACTGGTCAGCGTCTTCCATGAAGTACAAGGATATCTTAGGAATAAACAAGAAGCCTGTGGTCAAAACTAAACTGCAGACCTGACCCCTAATTTGACAGGTCCCCTGTAAGTATTCAAACGAATCCCTGAGATCACTTTCTCAGGGATGCTTAAAACAAATTTAATCATGTCATCCTATTATTATATTCTAAGATCCTCAAGAGTCCAGGTCATTTCATGTCCCCTCTACCCCAAATAAAAACATAGAGTACTACTTTGCATAGTGATAGTCAATGAGCATTTGATGACTGTTTAGTAGTTGAATATTTTAAATGTGAACACATCAAATTTACAAGGACAGTAAAGAAGAAAGAGACTTACTGACAGACAGGTGCCTGCTTCTGGGCTCAGGAGCTTGGTAGATGGTATTTATATCCCCTGCAGACTGGGAAGGCTTGATCCGAACCTGCCTGGACACTCCAGAGTGGGGAGAGGAACTAGTCTATAAGAGAGGAGGCAAAAGTGTGAGCTACATTTTTAAGTAATCAGGTCTATGAAGGATCTTCATCTTTCTTTAGGACTCTCACACTCCTCAGGCACCTTTTAATACATTAGCTACCAGGTTTTTCAGGAAATCTCAATCCTCACTTGTCTTGCCAAATCACTATCCTTGATGTATTTTCACAGCTTCAGTGATATATAAGCACTAAAATCTGCTGCCCCAATTCAAGAGGTGATGACCCAGATGCAGAAGAGTAACAGACATCCATGTAGTAATCTGTCAAACAAGAAAGCGCTGTAAATACCCTCTCATAAAATTACCTATCGAGAGGATGAAGAGGCAGCTCAGCAGTTAAGAGCAGACGACCCAGGTTCAGCTCCCTGGACCTACATGGCAGCTCAAAACTATCTAACTCCAGATCCAGAGGACCCAACACCCTCTCTGACCTCCTGCATTCATCATTAATCCTGCTAGCCCAGTCAAGATACCAGGCAAGAAATTAAATTAAAACACTGAGAAAGCTTAAAACTGAAAATTGAGGATGAGCATGTGATAAAGTGATACCAGGACATAATTTAAAAAAAAAAAGGCATTACCAAGAGTAAAAATAGGAGCTACAATTTGGGCTAAAGTTTTTTGCTTGCTTCTCTGTATCTCTTCTACCTCCCAACAGGGGGGAAAGTACCACATAAACAATCTCTATATCCTGTCCTTCAGGAAAAAGGTTTCCCACTTCCAGGGGCAAGTCCAGCTGCCAAGCAGCCTCTCCAGCCTTCCCATGCCAGACTTTATCACATGGAGGGCTGTCTTGACAAACTGTCTTGCTTTAACAGGAAGTCAGAACCAAGGGGAAGTGAATGTTCTTGCTGAAGCCTCCGATGTGCAATAGCTCTCTGCTGAGAGTCAGAAAGGAAAAAACAGCCCAAACCACATACTGGGGGGAAAAGGGCAAGGAGGGGCCCCACAGCCCTGAAGTTAGGGAAAGAGCTATATGATGAGTATCCAGGTCCTCTGCTTAGATGTAAAGCCTTTTACATAGTGGGCATTGACTCAATCTTGGCAAAACATGGACTTAAAATGTATCAAAGAACATATACTCTAACCTTCAGTTTTTAAAAAAATCTATAAACTGGGGGTAGGAGGGGCTGGAGAATTCAGAAAAGCACTAGCTGCTCTCCCAGAGGGCTCAGGTTTGATTCCCAGCACCAATATGACAGACAGCTCACAACTGTATATAACTCCAATTCCAGGGGATCTAACACCTTTTTCTGGCCTCTATGACCATCAGGCACACATGTAGTACAGGTAAAATACCAATACACAGTTGGGCTCAATATCCAGCACTGAGTAAAACTAGTCATGGTGATGCATACCTGTAACTCCAGCACTCTAGGGGTAGAGCGAAGAGGATCAAGAACAAGATCATTCTTAGCTACATGGAGAGTTCAAAATAAGCTTCGGCTGGGCATGGTGGTGCACGCCTTTAATCCCAGCACTTGGGAGGCAGAGGGAGGCAGATTTCTGAGTTCAAGGCTAGCCTGGTCTACAGAGTGAGTTCCAGGACAGCCAGGGCTACACAGAGAAACCCTGTCTCAGAAAAACAAAACAAAACAAAACAAAACAAAACAAAACAAAACAAGCTTGGGCTAGAGACTTCCTCAAAACAAACAAACAATTATTTAAATACACAGTAACAAAGGCTGGATGGGGCAACTGCAGAAAATGGTGATCCACAGAAGAGAAATAAAAGGGTCAATATTTATCAGTGACAGGAATCAAAGACCAAAGATACAGCATGCTGGAGCAGTGCACTCCAGTGTGATCTCTGGTGCCAGTCTATGAACCAGCAGCACACTGGTAACCAGTAATGCACAGTAATTCTGGAAATACAGCAAATTGGCAGAGTAACTTTACATTGACTGAGCGTAACAATTGAGAACTATGGGCTTATAGTTTATAGGTGTTCATGTTTCCATGGATACGTGTTAAATCCAGGACTAGGGCTTTACACTTACTAGGCAAGCATTCTACCACTGAACTGGCTACAAATCCCAGTCTATCTGCTTTATATTTTATATTTCACTTTTCTTTTCCTTCTTTCTTCTTGAGACAGGGTCTCTCTACTCTATAGCTCTAGTTGTTCTGGAACTCACTATGTAGACCAGGCTAACTCTGAACTACCAGAGAGATGTTCTTGCGTCTCCTGTCTCCTGAGTGCTATGATTAAAGGTGTATACCATCAACCCCAGCCCTATTTCACTTTTCAAATTAAAAGATAAATACATGGTTAATGAAAAATTAGAAATCAAAAGGACAAAACTGATATTTCATGTGCATAAATGTAGATGACATGATTTAATAATGATGGGTGTATTTCCTTGGTCTCCACCTTTTAAAACAATTACTTACTTAAAAATCACTTTTTTGTGGGGGTGGGGTGGGATGGGGGCTTGAGACAGGGATTTTCTGTGTAGCCCCAGCTGTCCTGGACCTCACTCTGTAGACCAGGCTGGCCTCAAACTCAGAAATCCACCTGCCTCTGCCTCCCAAGTGCTGGGATTAAAGGCGTGCACCACCACTGCCTGGCCATACTATTTATTTATGCATTTACTTGCTTCTGTGTGTACATGTATAGAGCTCAGAGGAGAGCTTATGAGAGTCAGTTCTCGCCTTCCACCATGTAGGCTCAAGACCAAACTCAGGTCATGAAGGTTGGCAGTTAAGTGCCTTTACTTCCTGAGTCATCTCATTGTCCTCTATTTTAATTTCTTTAAATCTATCTATCTATCTATCTATCTATCTATCTATCTATCTATCTATCGGAGGCAGAGTCTCATTATGTTGCCCTGGCTGACCTTTTTTAGTCTGTGTGTGCATGTACATGTGAAGGTACATATATGCCATAGCATGTATACGAACACAACTTTTGGGAGTTGCTTTTCATTCTACCATGTGGGCCCTCAGAATAGAACTCAGGTTGTTAAGCTTAGCAGCAAGAGCCTTTACCCACTAAGAGACTTGTCACCCCATCTTTATTTCTTCTTCTATTATTATTATTATTGTTATCATTACTACTACTACTGCTGCTGCTGCTGCTTTTGAGTAAGGGTCTTCACTGCTGGTGGCCCCCAAAATCACAAAAATCTGTCTGTCTCTGCCTCCCAAGTGTCGTGGTTAAAGGCATTCCCCACCACACCCAACCTCCACTGTTATTGTTAAATGTAAGTATTAATACTAAAAATAAAAGCAGTTTAAATTTACCAATAGTAAACCACCAAAAAAATTTAAGTAATTATGGTATATCTTGTGAAGGAAATTATGTGCCATTGTAAATTATAATTATGAAGAATAAACACCAGCACAATGTTCATGACAATATTAAGTAAAAGCATAACTTAAGAGACTTGCAGAAATAGCACTAAAACATTTACATAAAGTATGTACACATAAGGTAGAAACTCAAGAGGTGTGTGTAGAAATAAACCAACTAATGCATTATGGCAAGGACTATGTACAAGTGCTTTGCCTTTTGAAATGTGTAACTTTAAATCAGTGGCTCTCAACCTTCCCAATGCTGTGACCCTTTAATACGGTTCCTCATGTTGTGGTGACCCCTCCAATCACAAAATTATTTTCATTGCTACTATTATGAATCGTAATGTAAACACCTGCGCTTTCCAGTGGTCTTAGGTGACCCTGATGAAAGAGCTGTTTGACTACTAAAGGGGTTGTGACCCACAGATTGAGAATCACTGCTTTAAATTATAGGACCTGAGACATTTATGTAGCACTTGTCCTATGTAAGACCATGAGTGTCAGAGCTCCAATGGTCAGTCATCTTTTAATGATTCTGTACCACAGCTCTATCTGTCACCTTATGCACCTTTTGGTAACTGGGATATGGATGTAAATAACTACTTGCTGTCTTTAACTTCTCCTCAGGGGATCAGAGGAGTACAGGCATCACGGTCAGTCAGAGGTGATAGTTCTCAGGCAATGCTTCTACTAAATTGCCAATGCAGACTGTTTTATAAGGAAGGGAGGTCTGTTAAAATGATCAACTTCTGCTAGCAGTTTGTGCTGGCTCGTCTATGTCAACACAAGAGCTATCTGAATGGAGGGAACCTCAACAAGGAAATGTTTCCATAAGATTCAGCTGTAAGGCATCCCCCACCCCTTTAATTTAGGTGTTTCAAGACAGGGACAGGGTTTCTCCGTGTAACAGAGCCCTTGCTGTCCCGGACTCCCTTTGTAGACCAGGGGAGTAGCCTTGAACTCTCAAGAGATCCATCTACCTCCCGAGTGCTAGGATTAAAGTCATGAGCTACTTTTGCCTGGCCCCATAAGGCATTTTTGTAATTAGTGATTAATGGGAGAGGGTGTCATTTATTGTGAGTGGTGCTATCCTTGGACTGGTGGTCCTGGGCTCTATTAAGAAAGCAGGCTGGTGGCCGGGCGTGGTGGCGCATGCCTTTAATCCCAGCACTTGGGAGGCAGAGGCAGGCGGATTTCTGAGTTCGAGGCCAGCCTGGTCTACAGAGTGAGTTCCAGGACAGCCAGGGCTACACAGAGAAACCCTGTCTCGAAAAACCAAAAAAAAAAAAAAAAAAAAAAAAAGAAAGAAAGCAGCTGGGCAAGCCAGTAAGCAGCATCCATCCGTGGACTCTGCATCAACTCCTGCCTCCAGGTTCCTGCCCTGTTTGAATTCCTAACTTGACTTCCTTTGATGATGAACAGTGGAAGGGAAGTGTAAGCTAATCCTTTCCTCCCCACCTTGTGTTTTGGACACAGGGTTTTATTGCAGAATTAGAAATCCTAAGACAGAGTTTCAAAAACACTCTTTGTGTATTATTTAGAGAAAGGATGGGAGAGTGTCTCAAAACAATGATATAGCTCCTGTTCTTAGAGAGTTTATAGTATTTTGTAATATAATTTACAAAGATGCAACAAGAAGACAATTACTAACCAAAATATGAACTAGTATGAAAACTACATTCAAACTGAAGAAATAACATAATAAAATAACCAACAAAGCTGGGCGTGGTGACACACACCTTTAATCCCAGCACTTAGGAGGCAGAGGCAGGCAGATTTCTGAGTTCGAGGCCAGCCTGGTCTACAGAGTGAGTTCCAGGACAGCCAGGGCTATACAGAGAAACCCTGTCTCGAAAAACCAAAATAAATAAATAAATAAATAAATAAATAAATAAAATAAAAATAAAAATAATAATAAATAAAAATAAAATAAAATAACCAACAATGCTGATACACTGTAACAGATAAAATCAAACTGGCTGCTAAACAAACAAACCAACAACCCAGAAGAATGTATGGACTTACTGCAGATAAGGAGGGAGTATGCTAAAGGATGTGAAAAAGATGAGAGTGGGGACCTATAAACAGGGGCAGCTGGCAATCGTCATGAACTGAATGAAAACAGCCTCCACAGGCTCATATCTTAGTCACCAAGAAGTGGAACTGGTTAAGAATTAGAAAGATTAGGAGGCGTGGCCTTTTTAGAGAAAATGTGTCACTAGGAATGGATGTTGAGGTTTAAAAAGCCCATGCTAGGCCCAGTTTTGGTCTGTCCATCTGTCTGTCTGTCCCTCCCTCTATTTCAAAAAACACAAAATAAAGTAAAATAAAATGGCAGCATAAGGGCTAGTCCACCTAAACTACTGTGGTATTCTATGTCCTCAGATCTCATCTCATATACCTACACTAACTGTCCTCAGTTCACTGTCTTCAAGTTTAAGAAAAGGGAAGGGTGCCAAGAAACCTTCAGGAACATGCATCTACAGTAATGGCAGACAGGTCAAGATTGCAAGAATACAATGTACACACAGAATGCAATTACAGAATGTACATCCATAGGGACCGTTCAGTACAGGAAATTATGTAAGAGATAATTCCCAGACATTTAGTAAATGAGCACTTTAAGCTGGTATACTCTAGGGCAATTTTTCCCCAGTGAACAGAAGTAAAAGTATGTTTCTCATAATGTGTCTCCTAGGCAAGGCAAGGCCTTGGAGTTGAGGAAGTTGGTTTCAAAAAGCATGAGTCTCAAATCCCTGACAGCTTTTGGTAACTTCTATGCTACATAAATATCTTTTATTAAGGTCAAAAATCTAATAGAAGGACTCTGTGTGTGTGTGTGTAAAATGTTTTCTCCTTCACCATGAAATATTCTCCCACCCCCCACCCCCAATACTGTTAGTCAAATAATCTTTGTTGTAGCTAACCCTAACAATCTGGCTTCCAATGAAATCAAATGTAGAAAACTTGCTGGTCCCTGATGGGGCTGGACTGAATGTTATACTCGTACTTTGGCTAAGAAACACAACATACTATCAAATAAGCAAGGCAAAATGAAGAAATGTAAAGTCTGTCTTCAGTTGCGGGGCCATGACAGAGGCTACTTACATGGTTTCTGTCCTGGGATAACAGTAGTATCCTAAGGCTCTTCATACTTGAGCTTCTATCCAAAATGTCAATGGCTTTATCGAGATCATCTTGGTTTTTCAACAGGATGGAGAGCTACAACAACAGGACACAGAAAATCATACAAAATACAAATCCATTTCAGTGCTTTAGTTTGCAAAACAAAATCTAAAATATGTTTTAGAGAGAAACCATCTCATTGGCTTCACTGGGGTCTGAAGAGATCTAGCAGAAATCACATGGTTTTGTCTCCTCTCAATGTGAAGTAATTCCTAAAGAGACTTAGAGTTGTACACCCATCCGTCCTTCTCAATCTTTTTTTAAAAAAAGATTTATTTATAGCTGGGTGGTGGTGGCACACGCCTTTGATCCCAGCACTCGGGAGGCAGAGGCAGGTGGATTTCTGAGTTCGAGGCCAGCTTGGTCTACAAAGTGAGTTCCAGGACAGCCAGGGCTACACAGAGAAACCCTGTCTCGAAACACACACACACACACAGATTTATTTATTTATTTTATGTATATGAGTACAGATGGTTGTGAGCCATCATGTGGTTGCTGAGATTTGAACTCAGGACCTTTGGAAGAGTAGTCAGTGCTCTTAACCACTGAGCCATCTCTCCAGCCTTCTCAATCTTAAAACAGTGCCATCACTACAAAGATGTATGTCTTATGCCCATTTATAGTTTGTCCCCCATTCCCATTACCAATGTCAGGCAGCCAGCATCATATTTTCTATCTCTATAGTTTTCTATTTTCTAAACTTTTAATATAAATGGAATCATAATATGTGTGTGTGTTATATGCATGTATGTCTTGTTTGTTTTTTGAGACAGGGTATATGCAGCCTTGGCTGTCTTGAAACTCACTTTGTAAACCAGGTTGGCCTTGAACTCAGCTTTCTGACTCTGCCTTCTGAGTGCTGGGATGCCAAACCTCTTTGTTTTAAAAGTTTATTTTAGGAGTGGTCCTGAGTATATGTATATGTGTACCACATGCATGCAGGTGTCTGTAGAGACCAGAGAGTATATTGTATCCTTTAGAAATGGAGTTTTAGGTCATTATGAGCGGCTTGATATGGGTGCTGGGAACCAAACCTGAGTCCTCTTCAAAAGCAAGTTCTCTTATCTGCTGAGTCATCTCTATAGCCCCTAGATTAAATTCTTTATTTTTTTGAGTGTATACTTAGTATTTAAATGAATATGCATGTGTTGCCTGCATAAATGCAGGTGTCCAGGTGTGTGCCTTGAGCTTATACAGATCAGAAGGTATTAGATCTCCTCAAACTAGAACCATGGGCAGTAGGGAGTTACCATGTGGTGCTGGGAACCAAATCTGCATCCTCTGCAAAAGTAGCAAGTGCTCTCACCCACCGAGCCACGTTCCCAGACCGAGTGCTCTCACCCACCGAGCCACGTTCCCAGACCGAGTGCTCTCACCCACCGAGCCACATTCCCAGACCCTCAGTTCAATTGTTAAAGCTTTAGTCTTAGGCCAGAGACAGTGGCACACACCTGGTATACCAGCACTAAGAAGGCTGAAGTATGAGAATTACACAAGTTTGAGGCCAGTCTGTCTTGGCAACATGATGTGTTTCAGGTCAGCTTGGGCTACAGATAGACTTTGCCCCAATAAAACAGCAACAACAATAAAGAAAAGATTTTCACTTGTCTGATTTAGCCTGTGCTACTGCCACCAAGATGCATCTTTATTTTTGTAAATTATGAGTTAGTGATTTACTTACCAAGTTTGCCACATTTAAAAAAATTATTTAAAAAAACTAAAGATCACTGGGTGGTGTGATGGCGCATGCCACTTGTAATGCCAGTACTTGAGAAGCAAAAGCAAAAAGACCACAATTTTAAGGCCAGAGGGGGTTACTTAAAAGGACCTTGTATAAAAAAACAAAACAAGACCTTCAGCAACTAAGTCCAGGTGTGAGTACACACCTATAATCCCCGCACAGAAGTGTCTGAAGCAGGAAGATCGTGAGTTCAAAGATAGCCTGGGCTTCATGTTGAGACTGTCTAAGTAAATAACTACCTATAACTCTCAGCAACCCCAGTTTAGGGACTAAACTGCAGAGACATCTTCTAGTTTGTTATCAAATATAAAACTACACAGTAAGAGGTTAGGGGCGTGGCTCAGTGGTGAAGCACTTGGATGGCTGTTGTCCAGTTGTCCCCAACACCTTCCCTTTAACATACATGTTTTCTGTTACATAAGCATAAATACATTGCCTTTCAGAGTAAGAAAAACCACTAGCCTAAAGCAACTGTAGCCTTTCTTAAGAGCTGGAAAAATAAAGTCATCTTCAAAAAAACTTCTTCCTAGGTGGACTATGGAACAGAAATAAATAAGGACTGTTGTTCTTCTGTCTGTCTTAGGCATGAAATAGTTAATCAATGTATTAAATGTTAATTTGTTTGTTTCTTTGTTTGTTTTTTTTGAGGCAGGGTTTCTCTGTCCTGAAACTCACTGTAGACCAGGCTGACCTCAAACTCAGAGATCCGCCTGTCTCTGCCTCCCGAGTGCTGGGATTAAGAGCGTGTGCCACCACCTGGCTTAGATGCTAACTTTTGAAAGAAGCCACAATCGGAATTAACTCTAAAAGAATTTACCCTTTATGACCGTAGTAGATGATCTATCCCTTAGTTCCTTATACTGTCCTAGCCTCTGCTAAAATTTCCACTTTTGTTAAGGCTGTGCTGAGGAAAAATCTATTACAAAAATATAAAGAAACAAACAAATAAAAAAAGCCTTGGCTCTGGTACTGTATCTTATCCCACCATGGAATATCTGATCTACTTGTTACTGAATAAGGATGGTGAAAGTAGCTAAATAATCTCTTATATGGTAAATAAAAATCCCAAATTTTTGCAATTAATAAGAGGCTCCAGAAACAGAAAACTCTCAGATGATATTAAAGAAACAGACTAACAAATTTTCAGGTAAAATGTAAGAAAATGCACATGGCTGTCCTTCTTGGCCCTTCCCCACCCATCTCTCTTACCTCATTATTCATATAATGCAAATCAAGAGGCTGCCCAAAGACTGTTGTCACCTTGTGCTCCACATCTTCGTATCTCACAGGCCGGCTGAATGCTATAATTCTAAAAGGGAACAAGAATGTTGGTTAACCATATATTTAAAATTTAGAAACTATCTTAGTTACTGCTCTATTGCTGTGAAGAGACACCATAACCAAGCAACTTACGTAAGGAAACATGTAGTTGGGGGCTTGCTTACAGTTTCAGAGGACGAGTCTAAGACCATCATGGTGGTGCCGGAGCACTGTAACCTCATCCACAAGCAGCAGACGGACACTGGGCCTGGCATGGGCTTTGGAAACCACTCCCAGTGACACACCTCCTCCAGCCTGCACCTCCTAAGCCTTCCCAAACAGCCCAATCAGAAATCTAATGTTCAAATACACAAGTCTATGGGAGCATACATATTCACAGAAATAACCACAGAAAATAATTTTGCTGTCAAATTTGTTTTCTTGGACTGGAAATAAAGCTAAGTGATAGAGTAGTTGCCTTGACAAAAAAAAAAAAGGGGGGCTGGTGAGATGGCTCAGTGGGTAAGAGCACCCGACTGCTCTTCCGAAGGTCCAGAGTTCAAATCCCAGCAACCACATGGTGGCTCACAACCATCCGCAACGAGATCTGGCGCCCTCTTCTGGAGTGTCTGAAGACAGCTACAGTGTACTTACATATAATAAATAAATCTTTAAAAAAAAAAATTAAATTCTTGCCCAAAATGGTAGTACAGTCTTTTAATCCAAGCACTTGGAAGTCAGTTAGCAGGCAGATCTCTGTAAATCTGAGAGCAGCCTGGTCTACAGAGGCCAGACAGGACTGAATGGTGAAATATAAAAGTCCGGTTTGACCCTGTCTCAAAACCATAAACCTTCTAATGACAATATAAATTATCAAAGAAATTAAGCCATAAAAGTCAAGAAAACCAATAAAGGCTGGGATTGATAAAAATAAATAAAATTAAATTTAAAAAAAAACTAGAAGGTATAGGGGGTTAGAGAGATGGCTCTGTAGTTAAGGGCACTACCTACTCTTCCATAGGAACCAGGTTTGACTTCTAATGCACCAGGCATACAGTGGTATACAGGCACACATGTAGGCAAAACACCCAAACAAATAAAATAAAACAAAATATATTTTAATTTTAAGAAAATTAAAGTTGGAATTGGTGGCACATGTGTTGGCTCAGTGGTTAAGAGCACAAGAAATCTCATAACTGTCTTTAAGTCCAGTTCCAGAGTTTCTGACACCCTCACACAGACACATATGTAGGCAAAACACCAATGAAAATCAAATAAAAAATTTTTTTAAAAAGCTGCGTAGTGATGGCATATACCTTCAATCCCAGCACTTGGGAGGCAGAGACAGGTAGATCTGTTAATTCAAGGCCATCCTGGTCTACAGAGTTAGTTCTAGGACAGGCAAGGCTACACAGAGAAATCTTGTCTTGGGTAATTTGGGGAGAAGGCTGAGGCAGGAGGATCCCAAGTCCTAGGTTGATACAAGGTTGCTTCAATGTCTGTCTGAGTTATACTGTGAAAAAGTATGTCAATTCCCATTCCCTTGGAAAGAAGAAAAAAAGAAAGAATTGAAGGGAAAAA
Source organism: Mus caroli (assembly GCF_978045245.1). NCBI lineage: Eukaryota > Metazoa > Chordata > Mammalia > Rodentia > Muridae > Mus > Mus caroli. The sequence goes on from NW_028227268.1 coordinate 16,022,343, forward strand.
TCAATAAGAAAAAGACTATCTCTCGAGCCTCAGATAAGGGAAAGCAGCCAAGCTGAGAGGTGAGCTTTTCTGCATCACGTCTGGCTATGAGACCTCAGTCACCCTACACTGCTTCAAAGTCGGCTTATGGTCAGAAACTGTGGCTTTCCAGAGCTAGTAAGAGCCAAGCCGCTGCCACTGCACTGACCAACAGACCTTAGGAAAGGCTGGATTGTGTCCTACTACTAAGTTTTTCAGAGGGAACCAGTCGTCCTCTCTGCCCTCTTACAGGATAGTCGAGGTCCTCCACTTCTAAAATGGAATTTTATTAATGTGAGTGCCTGGACAAAAGTACAAGTCACTACTTCTTTGACTTTTTCTGTAAATTCCAAATCGACACAGGCCTTCATTTATAAGAGATGATTCGATAGTTCCAGAAGCCCTAGAGTTTGTCTCCCAGCACCCACGTAGCAGCTAACATCCTAGTTCCAGTTCCAGGGGATTCAATGCTCGCTTCTGGCCTTCTCAGGCACCTGGCACACAGGTGATGCACAGACATACATGCAGGCAAAACAGGGACACATAAGATTTTAAAAAAGAAAAGATATTAACACAAAAGAAAGTCTACAATGACCCTCTTTACAAAATCCTAAGAAATGAAATACATGACACTAGAGAGATCTGGTACAGAACAACCTAAGTTGGGCTCTTCTGGTACTGCTAACTCTCTCAGCCCTCAGTTCTACACAAGTACACAAACTGCAAAATCCCATGGTTCCTGAAAACAACTTGGTGGAAAAAAAAAAATGGTAGATTTTCAAAACCTTGATAGCAACATTCTGTGGCTCAGGCTTCAGAAAGCTATTCCTGCCTGACTACCTTAAATACTTGTGGTTTCTCTCTGGCAGCCTCTGTGAAATCAAACACATAGACTTTCACAGTTTAAGTCCACTCACTGAAACTGCAGACCACTTTGGGAACAGGGAACCCAGGAGACCATAACTGCATAATTAAGCTCCAGCACAATTGAGCTTTTGATTCCATATCTACTTCTGAAAAGCCCCTGGTGCTCTAAGTTTCTTCAGTCCTCAAAAACTGTCAGGCCAGAAACTAAAAAGTACCAATGATGAAGTGGCAGCCTAACTTCCTTGCTACTGTTGGGACACAGGGTATGGAACTGGGAACAGCTCTGCTCTTCCCTCCTCTAGGTTTAGAAAAGCCCTAGAGCTCAAAGCAGCAGCAGGACCCTGGCTCTGCAGAATTACCATTTCCACAGTACTTTCACTAGGAAGCTCTTCCAACCTTGTACATGTCTCTGAGAATGGGTCATTTTGAAGGAGAACAGCAACTATCCATCTCCTTTGGAGCTGATTTCAAAGTGGGTTGAAATGCATCAGCTGCAGAAAACTCAGAATAAAGAAAAGGAGTAGAGGTACTGGGGCACCTACAGCAGGACTCTGACCTTGTGGGAAGCTGTTTACCCCTCTGTGGTGGTCCAAATGAGAATGCCCCCTATGTTTGAATACTGGAACCCCACTGGTAGAATTGTATGGGGAAAATTAGGAGGTGTGGCCTTGTTGGAAGAACTGTGCCACTGAAGGAGGGCTTTGAGGTTTTAAAAGTCTCCCACCGGGGCTGGTGAGATGGCTCAGTGGGTAAGAGCACCCGACTGTTCTTCCGAAGGTCCAGAGTTCAAATCCCAGCAACCACATGGTGGCTCACAACCACCGGAAATGAGATCTGACCCCTCTTCTGGTGTGTCTGAAGACAGCTACAGTGTACTTACATATAATAAATAAATAAATCTTAAAAAAAAAGTCTCCCACCTTTTCAAGTTACTCTCTCCACCTCCTACTTGAGTCACAATGTGAGCTCTCAGTGACTGCTCTAACCATGCCTTTGCTTCCCTGTCATGGACTAGAACCTTCTGAAACTTTTATAATGGCCTCCATCATGGTGTTTTATTACAGTAGCAGACAAGTAACTAAGGAAACACACAAAGGGAAGGAGAGGAGGTACGGGAAGGAGCAGCAGGGTGTGTGACAACCCTGAGAGCAAGTGTAGGTGAGCAGAGGCCACACCAACAACACAGGGCCCTAAATGCTCCTTGATGAGCAGAGAATTAAGTAGAATCACATTTTTCTTACTGAGAATTTCTACCTTGGCATTTTGCAAAATAACTACAACTAAAACATTAACAAGAAACGTGAATTAAAAAGAGAAAGGAAGTTTTATAATATTACTAGAGGTAGTTTTCTGAGCTCAGTGCTTTCCCAGGACTTCAGCATACATTAACACAGAATGCAGCTTACCGTCTCTCCCCATTGTGTTCAAACTTGATTCTGACGTCACTCTGCCAAAAGGAGTAACAAATAGGTTAGCAAGTTCTCTGAAGTTTCCCAGTCATGGATAGCCCTTTAGGCATTGGGCAAACATTACCATTAATAAAACACCTAATGGCTCCTGTTCCAGATTCTCCACTCAGAAAGACGACTTACTCTTTCCTTCAAACTTGAAAATTCTGCTTTAATTTCCCCCTTTTTCCCTTCAAAACATTTTCATATGAAATATTCTGATCATGTTTTCTCCTCCTCCAATTCCTCCCAGAACCTCCCCCACCCCACCAACTTTTTGTTTTTTCTCTCTTTCAAAAACAAACAGAACGACTGTGGTGGTTTAAACCAGAATAGCTCCCACAGACTTATATGTTTAAATGCAAGTTAGTAAACTATTTAGGGATGGTTAGGAGGTATGGCCTTGTTGAAGGAGGTGTATCACTTGGGGGGGGGGCATGGGGTTTCAAATGGCCATATCAGGGCCAGTATCTCTATCTCTCTCTCTCTCCCTCTCCCTCTCTCCCTCTGGCGTCTGTCTGTGTGTCTGTCTCTGACTTCTCCTAAAGATGAGGATATAACTCTCAGCTACTGCTCCAGCATGTCTGCTTTCCACCATTGATGATCATGGACTAACCCTCTGAAACTGTAAGCAAGCCAATTAAATGCTTCCTTCATTTAAAAAAAAAATTTGTTTTGTTTTTATTTTTTGAGACAGGGTTTCTCTGTGTAGCCCTTGCTATCTGAAAACTCGATCTGTAGCCAGGATTATCTTGAACTCAGAGATAAGTGCTGGGATTGAAAGCATGTGCTACCATCCCCCAGCAATTGCTTCTCTGTAGGAGTTGCCTTGGTTACATGTGATGTCTCTTCACCGCATTAGAACATTTAAGACATCCACAAAAACACAAAGCTAAAAATCAAAACAAACAAGAGTTCATTTTGTGTTAGACAACTACTCCTGGGCATGGGGCCTGCCCTGGAGTGAGGTTGATATACCTAATGGCACTCCAATAGAAAGAAATTGATTCCACTTTGCCAACAGGTATCAGATGCAAACAACTTCTCAGCTAGGGGTGGAACCATGTCCACACCCCCCTCTTAGGGCTAAAGACCATTATTCTCTATTGTGTTGACAATGGATCCTCCTGCAGCTGGAGTGACAGGTAGCTGTGAACCACCTGATATGGGTGCTGAGAATCAAAGTCAGATCCTCTGAAATAATAGCAAGTGCTCTCAACTGCTGAATTCTCTCTCCAGCTTCCAAACATTTTAACAAAATTACTAAGTGGCTACTCCTGGTTGGTTGCTCTGCCCCAATACACTAGCTTTCTAGTTTTACACATTCACTATTTTTACAACTGACTCTGAATTTCTCTACCAGCACTCACAAGAGATAGCTCACAACTGTTTGTAACTCCAGCTCCAGGAGATGCCTCTAACTTCAGGCATATGCACATATACATACAATACACACATACATACATACATACATACTTAAATAAAAATCTTGCCGCATATCTTTCTAGGTACAAATAATGTAACACCGCTTATCATTTCTATGCCTCAGTGTTTACAACTGCAGAATGGGGCTAAATATACCTTGCCGAGTTGCAATGAGAACTACATAAGATAATATTAGGAAAATATCTGACATGAAGTAAACATGTAATAAGTGGTTTTTGCTTCTATAGCTGCTGCTGTTAGTTCTATTATTCATTTCCCACAATCCTCCCAAGATTACCCCAGTAAACTAGGAAACTAGACAAATAACCTTAGATACTGTTCTTTCTTAATTTAATCCAATGTGACTATCCAGATAGCCTATAAATTTTGGAAAGGCAAGGACTGCTTATCCAGTTTCTGTACCTCTGTGCCAAACAACTGAATGGCACATTATATGTGTGATTAGAATGTTTGTTAAATGGATGGATGGACATAAGAACAAAACCAAGTGTAAATGTCAGAAATAAAAAGTAAATTGGGGTAGCTGGAGAGATGGCTCAGCAGTTAAGAGCTCTTCCAGAGGTCCTGAGTTCAACTCCCAGCAACCACACAGTGGCTCACAACCATCTGTAATGGGATCCGAGACCCCTTTCTGATGAGTCTGAAGACAGCTAAGTGTACTCATAAATATAATAACTCTTTAAAAAAAATTAAACTGGGTGTGGTGGTGTAGGCTTATGTAGTCCCAGTTAATTGCAAACACCTTAAGGGAATCTGAAAATGACAGGAAAAGCAAAGAGATATCAGAGAAGAAAAAAAACCAGACATAACGTTTTGAAAATAATATTGTCAGGAAATCAGTAAATAACAGATAAAAGAGAAAAACAGTTCACATCAATTAATGAATTATTCTGAAAAAGACAAATTAATAGACTGTAGCTGGGAAGAAAGAGGGCTTTAGGCATCTAAAGATGAAGAACACACAGAAGAAAAGGAAGGGAGTTTGTAAGGAGGGAAGGATGCAGAAAGGACTTTCTTTTCCCAGGAGATTATAAAGCTAGAATTCCTTCCCATTCCTTGAAATGGAATACTGGTTCTAATACATACCTTAAAAACTACTGCAGCTCTCAAAGAGATTTCATATATGTAAAAACTTATACTTTGTTTACTAACAGTAATTAAGATCACTTAATTACTTTTAATGTAAAATGTAATTTTACTTTTAATGTAAAATTATATTACTTTTACTTACTTTTAATGTAAAATATTAATATTTCAAAAAATAGTGACTGAATGTAGATCTCTTTAATGCATGGCCTAAGATGTCAGAATTTTCATGCCTGTTTCTACAATCTATTCAATCTATTGTAATAACCTATATCATGAAGCCTCTGGAAAGTCCCTATACATCCCTGTGAGGACGAAGGTAAACAGGGCATAACATCACAGAATCATTATGAAAACAGTTTTAACTCCATATACTCCCAGTGTCTTTCAAAGGACCAAAGGAGGATCCTACAGGGTCTCTAGGCCATAGCTTAAGAATCACTAAACTAGAATAAAAGAAAATATCAGAGCCAGATAGATGATTCAGGAACTCGTGAGATGGCTCAGCTAATGCAGCCAAACCTGTGATCTGTCCCAAGACCCAAATGGTGAAGAAAAAGAACAATTTTCAAAAGTTGCCCTCTGATTTCTGTCCACATAAGCTGGCATATATATACACAAAGAACAAACTAAAATATAATTAAAATTTCTTACAATTATGGCTTAAAGCATAGTAAAAGTACTCATTCTTCAACTAGACCAACACTATTTAGATACACCTATAAAACCTTCCTCAGACCCTTTACTGAACTGAAGGAGCTTGTCTAGTGCAGGGTGGCCATAACTCAAGCATTGTTCTACATTAAGTTAGTGCAAAGGGGAACTGAACTTTTACTTCAAGCTCCAAATCACTCCTACCAAAGTCTAAGCAAGTCCATGACTAGTAAAAGAGTATATAAAAAGATGCCTTTTGGGCTGGCGAGGTGGCTCAGTGAGTAAGAGCACCCGACTGCTCTTCCGAAGGTCCAGAGTTCAAATCCCAGCAACCACATGGTGGCTCACAACCATCCATAATAAGAACTGACTCCCTCTTCTGGAGTGTCTGAAGACAGCTACAGTGTACTTACATATAATAAATAAATCTTTTTTTAAAAAAAAAGATGCTTTTTCTGATGCTATGACAAAACAGAATGCAGATTTCAACGGATATCATCCTTTGCCCAGATAGACTAATCTGGCTAATTCCCAAATCTGAGTTTCTCCTGTCAGCCACAAGTAAATTCAGATTAAGACCACTAATGCTCAACTCCCACACTATTCTCCTTGACTTAGTTTAAACCTAGTCTCCTCTGATTTCTATGACTTAGTTCCAGCCTACAGAACTTAACAGCATTCTAACCACTTCTGCTCCTTGGTTGGTTCCTCTTTCATGGCCTCTCACCCTTCCCCCAACACGTGACCACCCAAGCTTTCAACTTCTGGCTTTTCGCTCCTCTCAATACCTTCCTTCTCTTTAGTCAACCTCTAAACAGAGAGTTCTCACATCCCTTGGCACACCCCAATCTAAGATGAAGCAAAACTTCATCTGCTTGACATGGACTTGAATCAGAGATGAAGGCAGCGCTGGAGACAGAGAGAGAACCCAGAGAAGAGAGGCACTCATTGCCAAGTCTAAGAACCATTGCAATCACATGGTAGGAAAGAACCAACTCTCTGACCTCCACAGATGTACAGACACGGGCACATAAACAGATGGACAGACAGACGGGGACACACACACAGAGGCACATTCTCCCTCTCCTCTCCTCCATGTGCCCTCTCCATTAGAAGAAGTAGCTACAGCAGCCACTTTTAGTCCCAGAACCCAGGAAGCAGAGGCAGAGGCAGGTGGATCTCTATGAGTTCAAGGCTAAACTGATCTACATAGTGAATTCCAGGACAGCCAGGGTTACATAATGGGCTAGAGAGATGGCTCAGCGGTTAAGAGCACTGACTGCTCTTCTGAAGGTCCTGAGTTCAAATCCCAGCAACCACATGGTGGCTCACAACTACCCATAATGAGATCTGACCCCCTCTTCTGGTGTGTCTGAAGACAGCTACATATAATAAATAAATCTTTTTTTTTAATTTAAAAAAATAAAAATTAATAAAAATTAATAATTAAGATAGTGTTGGAGAATGTCAGAGCAGGGAGGCAGGAATGGGTAGGTGTGGTGGGGGAGGTGAGCACTCTCATAGAAGCAGGGGGAGGAGGGATGGGATAGAGGATTTCCAGACGGGAAACCGGGAAAGGGGATAACATTTGAAATGTAAATAAAGAAAATATCCAAGAAAAGAAAAGAAAAGAAAAGAAAAGAAAAGAAAAGAAAAGAAAAGGACTGCATTTAAAATTTTAAATAAAGTTCACTAATAAAAACAACAAAAAAATTAAGATAGTTTTGGGGACTGAAGAGAGAGCTTGGAGGCTAAAAGCCTCTGCTGCTCTTGCAGAGGGTGGGACTTGGTCCCTAGCACCCATGAAGTGGCCCACACTATCTATAACTCCAACTCCAGAGAGCTGATGCCCTCTTCTGACCTCTTCGGTCACCAGATATGGGCATATTACACATACAAACATTTAGGCAAAATACTCAAACACATAAACATTTTTTCAATGTCAGCATAGGAATCAAACTACCTTCTTTAAGTTCTGATTCTACAGTTTCTTGGCTGTACAATCTTGCTCTTGTCGTTTAAATCTCTCTGTGACTCAATTTTCTCATTTGTAAAGTGAGACTGGTGATCATACTTTACTGGATAGACTTTCCAAAAATTTAAATTATATAATCACACAATGAGATCCAAATGATATCTGACATATAAATTCTCAATAAATGATTACAAAAACTCCACTATCTTTTGCCAAAATACTTGGAAGCAAAATTGTCTAGACTGCACATTTAGGACTTAGAAAGGTAGCATGGTGTGTACGCTGTATACCACATGCTGCTTCTTCCTCACTGAGGGCAGCAGCTACAGAAGCCACCTGCAGCCAAGGCAGAAAGAACACCCTCACGCTATTTCCAGGAGTTAGCTGTATGTGGTTTTGATCAACAGCTGGGACAGAACTGAGTTCTGGTAGCTGGATGTTTCAAGGGAGTTTCATGATGTTTCAACATGAGTATAGTGATTATGGAGAAATCTATCCTACCCCTCATACTGGACTCACCAGATTAAGCACAGAGATTCAAGATTATTTGTTAATACAGAATATGGTTTGTTAATACAGAATTCTGCAAATAAAAACAAACTGCGACGGAGCACTACCCGCTCTTCCAGAGGACCTGGGTTTAGTTCCCAGTACCCACACAGTAACTCACAACCATCAGTCATGTTCACGGCACACAGACACATGGGTAAAATACCCATACACATAGAAATAACTAAAATTTAAATAACAGCAACAAAAACGCCCTAAACATTTTAGTTTTACAGAATTTTTAGGTTTTTCAAAACTGCAGATGTGGTAGGTTCTCTCTCACTCTCTATACCACATCACGATACACAGCCAAGTCCAGCTATCATTTCTCTCAAATCCACCCTCTCATTTTTCTCACTCCCAGCCCTCATTTTTTTTTTTTTTCCTAAGACAAGGTCTCACTATACAGAGCAGGCTGGCATAAAACAGTGATCCATGAATGCTAGGGTTGTAAGCACTGACCCATGCCCACCTTCCTTTTCATCCTTCCCTCTCTCTTTCCCAGCTATTTCCCAGTACTGTGTGATTTCTGGGGTACACAAAACACAGCACATTTTGAGGAGGGTATCTTTAAGAAGCTTGACTGCAGACATAAATTAAACTGACTGGAGAGGTGCCACAGCTACTGAGAAAAAAAAAATCCAACACAAATACTCAGGCTTGGGTATAGCTCAGTAGGTAGAATGCCTGACTAGCATACACAGGCTTTGGGCTGGATCTCCAGTACCATGAAAGTGTGGTGGCACCTGCCTATAATCCTACCATCTGGGAGATGGATTCAAGTTCAAGGTGACCCTCTGCTATGAAGCAAACTGGATTATATGAGTGCCTGTTTCAAAAAAGTAAAAATGAGCTGTGATGATCTGAATGAAAATGAAAATGTCCCCTATAAACTCCTAAGAAGTGCCATTACTGGAGGGTGGCCTTGTTAGAGGACGTGTATAAGTGGGGGAGGGAGGCCTTTGAGGTTTCAGAAGCTCAAGCCAGGCTTAGTGGTTCACTGTCTCTTCCTGCTGCTTTTGGATCCAGATGTAGAACTCTCAGCTACCTCTCCAACATGTCTGCCTGCATAACACCATGCTTCCTGCCATGACAATAATGGACTAAACCTCTGAACTGTAAGCCAGCCCCAGTCAAACGTTTTTCTTTATAAGAGTTGTCATGGTCATGGTGTCCCTTCACAGCAATAGAACCCTAATTAAGACACAAGCAAATAAAAAAAAAAACAAAAGCAACAAACAAACAGCAAAATATAATTCAGGTTCAGGCAAATCAAGTAGATAGAGTTGACAGGGCAAGCCTCAAGGTTGATTCAAACCCAGCAAGGACAATATGAAAAGCTGACAATAATACTAAACTTCAGCAGAAATGATTTTAAGTCTGCACATGGACTCCAAAAGGGCTCTAAGAACTAAAAAACCCAGAGTTTATTTTTTAAAGATTTATTTATTTATAATATGTAAGTACACTGTAGCTGTCTTCAGACACTCCAGAAGACAAGGCAGATCTCATTACAGATGGCTGCGAGCCATCATGTGGTTGCTGGGATTTGAACTCAGGACCTTCAGAAGAGGAAGAGCAGTGTTCTTAACTGCTGAGCCATCTCTCCAGCCCACACCCAGCGTTTATTAAGTGATCACTGTCAATTGTTCCTCAGTAGTCCTCTCCTTTACCTGTTCTTCTAGTTCTACACTGTCCCTTCTTCCTATAGTTGCTCTTTAAAACAAACAAACAAAACCAAGGTAAAGTGGAAAGTTCTCATTTCTTTGGAGAGTTAGTTAGGTTATAATGATGGGGCAGACAGGTGAAAGAATTGCTAAAGCAGACATGTGATGTTTAGAAAGAATATAGTATGACCCACAGACAGTAGAAGCTGGAGTATTGGTTTGCTTTGCTCTGACTTGCTAGTCTTGGCTGACTGCAAGCATGTATCAGTTCCCCTTCAAATGTGTTGCTGATCTTCAATTGTGGTGACTTCATAGAGTGAAACCCACCAAAGAAGTTATCAAGAGATCCCTGCAGCTTCTTGCCACTTCCGCACTTGGGCCCACGGGTGAGCCTCGTGATTTCTTCTGGATTGAACAGGCCTTAGTGATTTGTGTGTGGTGTCTGCCAAGTGGACCAGACTGCAGCTGCTGATTTGTGTTTGCTGTTTGCTAGTGGACTGAACTGAGAACAGTGAAGATTGGAATCATCCCAAAGAACTATTTCTAAACAGGTCCACCTTCCTTCCCCAGATCCTAATAACCTTTCTTTTCCACCACCTCTGGTGGGTGGTCAGCTAGAGGGGAGGTGAAACCCTTATTAAAGTAGGCTGTGAAAATGCATGCGCACACCAGGGTCTTACTACGTAGTCCTGGTTGGCCTGAAACACACAGATATCTAACTGCCTCTGCCTCTCTCGTTCTGGAATTAAAGGCATATGCCATCACAGCAAACTATTTGCTGCGTGTTTGGGTGGGTCCTTACACATCTGGAATTGTGGTCCTTTTGCCAAAGATAGTAAATAAGTTATATGAAAAGGGAAAGAAAACTATAATTTTTATGTATAAATGTGACGAGTCAGAAGGAAGCACTTCTAGGCTCACATGTATCTTATTTTCAAGCTGGACAGCCCTCATCAGCAATCTCTGAAAAAGAAAAGGAGTTCTGAAGAGTTACCAGTGGGTCTACCACAGGAACAGCTCACTCAGTCTGAATGATGCTTTTATTTACTCAGATGATGGGATGAGATGAGAGCCATGCCCAAGCTGTGCGAATTCGTCTGTAGCTTGGGCTGAGCCCAGATTATTTCTTTCTCTGTTCTAACTATTCCCAGACCTAGGCCTGGAAGCTTCTAGTCACCATACAATCTAATCTTCCAAGTTAACTGATTCAATCCAGCCTCTCTAAGCTTCTGACTCAATTTCTCTGCTTGGCATCATACTAACTTTGGCAATCTGTTCTAATCTTCTGGTTTCTTCTCATTTTCTGGTTTCTGTCTTCACCTGTGTCTAGCTTGTTCTCTCTGAAGCCTGTCTCTGTAAAACTGTCTGGGCTCACCTGCCATGCATACACACCACCTTCTTTTTTCTTCCTTCCTTCCTTTCTTTCTTTCCTTCTTTCCTCCCTTCCTTCCTTCTCTCTCTCTCACCCTCCCCTCCCCTCCCTTCCCCTTCTTTCTCTCTCTCTCTCTCCTTCTCCTTATGCACTGGTTCTCATGTGCACTGGGTAGTATATCCTATCTCTGATTCATTTTATCAAATTATTCTCGGATTTGTCATTTTATCTGCCTCTTAATTAGACATCACTTTCAAATATGGTGGCTTCCTTCTACAAACTAACCTTACCTTCATTGTTAGGGATCAAAGGTATGTAATAAGGGCATATCTGCATTCCAACCAGATCACATAGACCTAGAAGGTCTTTGGATGTGAACCCTTGCCAGAGCCATCATGTTGCTGGATTAAAATTCTTCTATAGCTCTGTCTCTGGCCTGGTAAGGATAACCTCTCCCGGAGTTCTCTAGTCTGGAACTGGAAACTAAGGCCCTGCCCTGCTTGTGCCTGCCACGAAGAAAGCAGCTTTCCCATCCAGACATATGCACCAGTGAGTACCTGAAGAATCAGATCCTGACCTTGGAATCTATGCAAGCATAGACAAGATTAGTAAGATTTAAGAAACAAAATTCATGTAAATACGAATTATGTTTCTTCCTTCAATTTGATCTTCAGAAATTAGGACAGAGTCAGAAGTTTGCAAAAGACCATCAATTAGATTGTAATGACAAGCCAATAAAGACAGCAAAATCTTAAGACTTTTAGTTCCACAACATGCACAGTTCTGGTTAGAAACTGAATTTCCCCAAAGCTCAAATCCATAGTGCTAAAACATAGAAGAAACTACATAATTACTACAACTTTACATTTGTGTATTTTTATTTTTGATTTTTAATATTTTTATTACATATTTTCCTCAATTACATTTCCAATGCTATCCCAAAAGTCCCCCATAGCGCCCCCCACTTCCCTACCCACCCATTCCCATTCTTTTGGCCCTGGCATTCCCCTATATTGGGGCATATAAAGTTTGCAAGTCCAATGGGCCTCTCTTTCCAGTGATGGCCGACTAGGTCATCTTTCGATACATATGCAGCTAGAGACAAGAGCTCCAGGGTTCTGGTTAGTACATCATGTTGTTCCAACAATAGGGTTGCAGATCCCTTTAGCTCCTTGGGTACTTTCTCTAGCTTCTCCATTGGGAGCCCTGTGATCCATCCAATAGCTGACTGTGAGCATCCACTTCTCTGTTTGCTAGGCCCCGGCATCGTCTCACAAGAGACAGCTATATTTGGGTCCTTTCAGCAAAATCTTACTAGTGTATGCAATGGGTGTATTTTTATGATATGAAAAATACATACTCTGATTTTTGCAAAATTCTTTTTTTTTTTTTTAAAGATTTATTTATTTATTATCTGTAAGTACACTGTCACTGTCTTCAGACACTCCAGAAGAAGGAGTCAGATCTCGTTAGGGATGGTTGTGAGCCACCATGTGGTTGCTGGGATTTGAACTCCGGACCTTCGGAAGAGCAGTCAGGTGCTCTTACCCACTGAGCCATCTCACCAGCCCCCGCAAAATTCTTAAGTAGAAACAATGCACGTTAAGTATCTCCCTAATTCAAATGGAAAAACTGAGGTTCACAAAGCTATCTGAATTACATTCAGTACAATTTTTGTGACTAGAAATCAACAGGTCTGTTTATTTCCTGGCTCTACTCCAAATCTTTGTGTGAAAGCTCCACAAACCGTGAAGTATTGCTTATATATGTGTTTATAGTTACTGCCATTGTTAACTGCTATCATAAAACTCTGTGTCAACAGGTGATTAACAGACAGCTTGTGATTGCTGGGTGGTATACTTTTCACTACACTAAGCTGCCAGCTCCATGAAGAACTAGCAACCATTAGTAGTGAACTGTGAATTGACGAGTGCTAAAGAGATGCTGTGTAGCAAAGCCATGCACTGGATGTGTTGTACATCCAACATGTTCACCCAGATCTCAATATGCTCTTGGCTTCCAGGGACCTAACGTACAGAAGGGAAATTACAAAAAAAACGCAAACTTATCTCCTAACAGATGTTTACAGCTGAGACCCCACTACCCATAAATTCCCATAACTACTTAGAATACATATTTAAACTCAAATGTATTTTCTCTTTCAATTGCTTAGGAAGCTTGTTTATTTAGGGAAGCGGATGTCTAGAGTCCTGCCAAGCAGATATTTGAATTAGGTTTTCTGGTTCTTCCAGGCCTCAGAACCAAAAAATTCTGTCAATGAACCCAGCTCTTTTGGCATCTCTTGCTTTGACAACTTGGTATTGCCATTCTCACACTGAAGAGCTATTTGCCTCTGTCAACACCGTTCTACCCTTGAATAAACAATTTCTCCTACCAGCCTAAATACTTGATTACCTTTAACTTCAACTCTGTGGTTTGAATCTTTACCCAAATTTAACATTTCTTAGTCGAATTTGGCATCTCAGCTATTTGAATTAGGTTTTTATTTTTCATCCTCTCTTTTCTTAAACACAGGCCTCTGGCAGAAAACAAAATGGTAATGAAAAAAAAAAAAAAAAACCTATTTTATGGGCCAGAGAGATGGCTCACCAGTTAGGAGCACTGGCTACTCTTTCATAGGACCCGGGTTCAATTCCCAGCACCCACCTGGTGGCTCACAACCATCCGTACCTCCATGTCCAGAAGATCCACCTCTTCCTCCAACAGCAATGTACACTAGGTACATAGACACACATGCAGGTAAAACACCAGTAAAACAAACAAACCCTAAAACACTCTACTATCTCAAACCTAAGCTACTATAACAAAAACAGTAATAATACGTGATGATTCACTCCATAAATTGTAAAGATCTGTATTAACAAATGAATCACATTTGTCAGGCTCTTTTCACTACATTAACTTATAAACACATCTAACTGTGCATCTCCTTTACCCCTATCTCATTCAATTTCTTAGAAATGCAACTTGTTCAAGATTTTGCTAAATATTTTCCAGAAACGTCTACATTTCCCAGAAGAAACCATTCTACAATCTTGAGTTCGTTTTTTTAAAAAAAGTATCTTGATATTTTTATTGCCATTTTACCAAATGTTAACATAAAACCTTGAGTTCCCATCAAACACACACAACACCTCTTTGTGCTGGGAATTGAGCCTCATGCACGCTACCAACTGAGCTACCTCTGATCCTTAAGCTTAAACTTTTAAACAGCCATGTTAGTTCTTTTGCTTCACACACACCCAAGAATACAATATTAAAAATGATTCATTAATAAGCTTATCCACAATGCAGAAACTAATAACATGTAGAAGGCATGAATTCACCAATGAATCTATACATTTCTAAGCATGGAATATCTTTTCGTCATCCCAACCCAACCCCCAGAAAAAGGGCCTTACATTGTTTATAAAGTTTTTTGCCCAATACAAGAGCCACAAGCCACACATGGCTGTCTAATTTAATTAAAATTAAAGAAAACAGAAAATCCAGTTGCTCAACAACTGCATGTGGTCAGTGGCTACCATACAGGATAACACAGAAGTGGACATTCCTGACCGCACAGGGCCTTGGGACAGCACTAACAGAGGCGGCTGATGAGTAGTAGTATTGTGAGAAATGGTCCCTAAAAGACAAATTTGAGTCACACTAACCAGTGACATCTTCCAGAACTAGTGGCAAGTTTAAAAGCACATATCAGCTTTCACAGGTCATCGGGTGCTTACCCTAGCACATGAGCTTGTGGTTACTGTGGGGCAGCCCAGAAGGGCTGAGCTGCTGTTGTTATGTTTTTTTCTTTATATCTGTGGTTAATAACTTATATCCTCCACACAACAGAAAACCGTTTGGTGTTATTCAATAAATTGTGGTGCCAAAGGGCCAACAGGTCTTGCTATGATTGCTTTCTAACAGATACTTAATCCATCCCACAATCTTCAGAGCACTGACTTCCTCTCTGTACAGCAGCAGGCAGAGGTTTTTGTTTTTAAAGCAAGACTTTTAGGTAACAGCTTTTAAGCTCCAAACAAGACTCCTATGAAACTATCTGGGGCTATCTCTGTGCCATTTCCTGGAGTGGTCCCTTTAGGGCCTTCTCTTCACCCATTAACCGCTATCGATGCCAACAGTCCAGTTAGGAAAAGATCAGCTAACTGTAGCTGTGTTAGCAAGCATACTCCACACATAGGAAGACAGGAAGGAAAGTGAGGTCATTAGACTCAAGCCATGGGGGAGGGGACTCACTTCTGGTAAAATGTTCCTTCCCAACATGGCTTTGAATACAAGTAAATTACAGCACAAGGGAAGCCACACAATTGGACAGATTAATGTATGAAAAGTATAAGAATGAGTCCTAATTTGTTATTTCACTCAGTTCTGTAAGATACTCACAACAATAGAGGCAGCTTTCTAAACTAATCTTTTAAACATGGAAGAGCACTCCCCTTAACCTCCAGGGAACTAAAATTTCTAAAGGCAGGAAATACTCTGGGAGGGTATATCTGCAGGCCACAGATAAAACAAAGTCCTAAAGTCTTATAATTTCTTTGTAACTCTGAACAGTTGGTAGACAAAGTTAAATGAGAAGAGGTTAGCTAACAGGAATACCGACAGGGAGAATGTCCTGGACAAATTTTCATCAAGCGTATATACTTAGATACTACAGCCATTACACAGAGCACTAGACATCCATTAGACTTTGTGGGACCCTATCCATCCACTCTTCTTTGAAGGCCACCTTACCCAGGAAACATGATGATAAGTGACACTGGACATGAGATGATTTCATCAACACATCAATTTAAATGATAACAAAAATAGGAAATGTTTTTCTAAAGCAGCATATGACTCTCAATAAAAAGACACTCTCAAATACCCAAGCCAATAATGAGAAACAATAAAATCATTGAGCAGTGCTCTTAAAATGTTATGTGATAGCCGGGCGTGGTGGCGCACATCTTTAATCCCAGCACTCGGGAGGCAGAGCAGGTGGATTTCTGAGTTCGAGGCCAGCCTGGTCTACAAAGTAAGTTTCAGGACAGCCAGGGCTATACAGAGAAACCCTGTCTCAAAAAACCAAAACCAAAACCCAAAAAAAAAAAAAAAATGTTATGTGAAAATTACTTTTTTTTTCCTCAGTATACAGAAGACCTCCCAACTTATAGATCATGATCTGATCTGCCAAATAATCAGTAAAAGCAAAAGAATTACATGAATATAGATTTCATAATAAAGGAAAAATTTATTCTTATTTTTCATGGATGAAATGCTATGCCAAGAACTCCAGCTCTTGGACCCATACTGGCTGCTATATATCATTAACTATTTAACAGAAGTGTGAAAGGGACCAAAGCATTCAAGCCTAGTATTACAGTAACCTTAGCTTCTCATATATTCCTCATTTAAAAACCTTCCCCAATAAATTAAGTTAAGCTCTACCAGAGCCTCACGTACCTGCCTGTTTGGGTGACCTGTGTCCTTGTTCTTCATGGTCTCATATCCAGACACCCGGGTTCGTCGGCTCATCCCGAGGGCCACCAGGTCCTTCATGATCGAGTCTAATGCCTCTTGTTCATCTGCATTTAAAGAGAGCATGTGGGCTTAAGATACTTCAATACAGACCAATAAAGCACTATTTCCACAAATTATACGACTAATCTTCCAGGGAGTAAAATGACATACCCTGAGCCAGATGTGGTAGCACATGCCTAAATGCCCACACTTAAGAGGCAGAGGCAGAGGATCACTGTACTCCAAGTATGCAGCCAGCCAGGGACTACAGCAAGATGGTTTCAAAAGAACAAGACAGACACTGTAACTACAGTCACTTAATGGTTAAAAAGATAAATAAGGTCAAGCTAAAGCAATCTGAATTTTAAAGTTTTCTTAACAGTCCTCCAGATTTCTGGAAATGCACTGATTGGGTCTGAGGAAATAGTTTATTCAATGCCAGAAAGCTTCAACCACGGAAACCCTGCGAAGTTGGAGTAAGGAACAGCATAGCACAATACAGTTGGCTACTGAGTGGGAATATAAATTCAGCAAGCTCATCAGGGCTAGGATTGGTCCCAAACCTAGTCTTCCTTCCTTCCATCCATCCATTCATCCTTCCTTCCTTCCTTCTTTCCTTCTTTTTTTTTTTTAAGGCAGGGGCTCACTATGTATGTAGCTCAGGCTAGCCCAGAATATGACATCCTCTTGTCTTAGCAGCCTAAGTGCGATTTTTACAGGATTGGTAACTATACCCAGCCAGACTTACTCTTTTTATTTTTTAAAGTTTTATTTATTTATTATATGTAAGTACAGTGCATCTGTCTTCAGACACTCCAGAAAAGAGCGTCATATCTCGTTACAGATGGTTGTGAGCCACCATATGGTTGCTGGGATTTGAACTCATGACCTTCAGAAGAGCAGTTGGTGCTCTTACCCCGCTGAGCCATCTCACCAGCCCTACTCTTAAAGCACTATGTGTACAAGAGGACATCTTAAAGGACCTCAGGTAGCTGCTTTGAACAGTTGTTTTACATGGCTTCTTTAAATATGCTTCTAATTACAAAGTTTACAGGCAGGTTGGCTTCTGATAGGGAGGTCAGAGGGTAGTTCTCCTGGCCAGAGCAATTCATCACCCTCAACTCACTGGCTTTACTGTAATCCCTGTCTGGAACACTGTGGAATACTAGTGTTCTCACCCTCTGAAGACAGACTGTTCAAATCCAGAACACAAACCAGCCCGATCTCAAGCTTTAAAACTCTCCCAGAGATCGTTGCCATTCAAATAACATTTAAAGGTTGAAAATAAGTGTATCCGTTGATCTGGAAGAGAACATGAGGGTAAACTGTCACACTCCCCAAATGACTCACTTGGGAACTTAGGACACACCTTTTAAAAAAGCAAGTTAAAAAAAAAAATCTCCACCCAAAGAAAGTACCCATCTTCTGCCCTTTATTCTTGTCCCTTATAATATTAATACTCCAGAGGAAGGAAAACACAGCATGATTCTGGTCTCTTCTCCAACTCCACCTGCCTCTTACCTCTTCCTAGAATACCTCGGAACAGACATAGGAAAAACATAGAAAAAAACATAGAGAAAAATACCTATAGAGATATTTTTGACTGTTCAGAAAAGTAAAATTAAATTTAAAACCTGCAAGAAGAAAAGGAGTAGTTTCCCATATAATTCTACTTTAAAATATATACAAAAATTATAGGTCCAGAACAGTGGTCCATGCTCTTTAACCCAAGTACTGAGGAGGCTGAAGCAGGAGGTTCTTAACTTGGACACCAACCTGGACAACACAGCAAGACCCTGTCTAGAAAGAAAAAGAAAAAGAAAAAAAAAAAAAAAAGAGAAGGGAGGATGTGTTACATATATAATTCTAGTACTCAAAAGATTAGAAACTTTCAATAAAATAACAAATGAGGATATAGGCCCTTCCTTGACTATTTTATACTTTTTTTCTAGCAATTTCTCTATTGGCTCTTTGGCTCTTTAGAGAAAGAGAATATGATGTAGGAAAAGTAGAGCTATCGAGAATTTGCTTGTTCTATTGTTTTTAATCTAATAAACAAACAAAAAAGCCAGTCATGTGGCACACACCCATCACTCAGAAGCTGAGGCAGGTGGATCTTTGTGACTTCAAGGCCAGCCTGGTCTATATAGTTCTAGGTCATCCAGAGCAACAGAGTAAGACACCATCTCAAAAAAAAAAAAAAAAAAAAAAAAAAGGAAGAAAAAGTTTTTAAGGGCTAGAGAGATGGCTCAGTGTTAAGAACAATGGTTGTTCAATACCCTTTTCTGGCCTCCTTCAGGAGCAAGTCAAGCAAGAGATGCACAGATATACATGAGAGCAAAACACTGAGGTGGAAACTTCTAATTTCTTTGGAAAGTCAGTTATATCAAATAATGTTTTGCTGTGGCACACAGGTGAAAGGATGGATGGGGGACTAAAGGAGAGGTTGAACCCTTAATAAAGTAGGTTGAGAAAAATGTATTCCTACAAAGCACCAATACACATAAAATAAAATTAAGAACAAAAAAAAAGCTGGGCGTGCTAGTGCACGCCTTTAATTCCAGCACTTGGGAGGCAGAGGCAGGCGGATTTCTGAGTTCATGGCCACCCTGGTCTACAAAGTGAGTTCTAGGACAGCCAGGGCTATACAGAGAAACCCTGTCTCGAAAAAACAAAAGAAAAAAAAAGCTGGGCGCGCTAGTGCGCGCCTTTAATCCCAGCACTCAGGAGGCAGAGGCAGGCGGATTTCTGAGTTTGAGGCCAGCCTGGTCTACAGAGTGAGTTCCAGGATAGTCAGGGCTATACAGAGAAACCCTGTCTCCAAAAACCAAAACCAAAAACCAAAAAACCAAACAAACAAAAAAGAACAAAACAAAAACAAGAACAAAGGCTGGTGTATACATGTGCAAGGCCCTGGATTTAATTCCTAGCAACACACACACACACACACACACACACTCACACTGGCACTCGCACACATGCGTGCACCCTAAAGGATAGTATGTAAACTGGCTTAAATGTGACAAACACATAAATTGCCTTATATTATTAAATATACTACCTATAACAATTCATCAGGATCAATATAAGATAAGATTAGTACTAGATAAATGTTGTCTGAGAAGCATCCAGTAAAAATATTAAGAGCTTACTACATGTATGGAGATTCGGGAGGATTGGGTTTTGGGGGCTTTGGGAGGTAATTTTGGTTCACTTTGGAGACAGTGTAGCCCTGAGTGGACTGGAACTTGCTATGTAGACAAAACTGGCCTCACAAAGGTCCATTTGTCTCCATGTCCCACGTCTAACATGCATGAAGTTTTTAGTATCAATGTTACCACTGGAAGTATTAAGAATTTCAGTGTTAAGTATTCAGTGGTAGCAAGTATCTCAGTACTTGCCCAGCATGTACAAGGCCCTACTTTCAATGTCTAGGAGAGAGGGGAAAGGGAATTAGAATTTGCTATTATAAGGGTTGGTTTATCAGGTTGACAAATTTTTCTTCCAGGAAGCTAACCCATGTTCAGTGTTATTTGGTGCTCCTAGTACTAACAAGATACTAGGAGAATGGTTTGACATTCTTGCCTGAAATCTAGGACAGCTGATATAAGTGTGGCGGAGGTTTTATGAGTTGAAATTTTATGAGGACAAACATAAAACTAGAAGCAGTGACATTTTTCAGTGATGCTTCCAAGTACAGACATAGATGAAGACAAGAAGCGAACTGAGTGTCTCTTTTAGGCACTGCTTCCTGGACTCAGATTTTTAACTCAATTAAAATTATCAGCATTCCCTCAACATGAAATCCCATAAAAGCAATTCTTAAAAAACGAGAGCCTTCTTAGAAGACAGCAGTCAAGAATATGAACTTTTAGTCAGAAACATCTGAGTTTAAGGAGTCCCTAAATCATGTGTTTTCCCTAAATCTCAATTTCCTCATTTGCAAAATGAGGAAATAAAGCATCATTTTAGAGAATTACTGAGATAGAGAGACGTGAAGATAGAAGAAAACTTACAAATTACTTTTCATGGTACTTAGTAACGCTTTAAAAATGCTAGCTGTTACTGTCATCAATATGAAAAGGTCAGTGGAAAAAGACAGGAAGGGCTATTTAGTCTACCCTAGGGTTTAATTCATTCCTGAATTTTTATTAATGATTAACAACCATTTGCTCAACATTTATCATGCATTATACATTAGAAAGCTTTTTTAAAAGGATTTATTTTATATATTTCAGTGCATGCATACCTGCCTGGTGCCCACAGAGGCAAGAATGAGGCAGTGGATGCCCTAAACTGGAGTTATAGGTGGTTCTAAGTAAGCCAACAGGTGGGTACTGGGAACTGAACCCAAGTCCTTCATAAGAGCAGCCAGTGCTCTTAGCTGCTGAGTTGTCTCTCTAGTCCTACTTTAAAACATTTAAAAAGTAACCAGGAATGGTGAAGCCCAACTTTTATCCCAGCACTTAGAAGGCAGAGGCAGAAAATCTCTTAGTTAGAGGCTAGCCAGATCTAGTGAGCTCCAGGGCAGCTAAAACTACATAGTAAGACCCTTGTCTCATGAAAAGCAAAAAAGAGAAAAATTTAAAAGCTACTTCAGAATGTATAAACTCTTGGAGTAAAAACATAAACAAGCTGGGAGTGGTGGCACATACCTTTAATCCTAGCAATGGGAGGCAAGGGAAGGGTAAATAAACATCGAGTTTGTGAATCTAGTTTAGTCTCCATAAACAGTTCTAGGCTAGCCAGGGCTACACAGTTAAGACCTTGTCTCAAAAACAAATAAATTAATTTCTGAAAAGAATAAATATACAAATACAATGTAATTTTAAAAAGTAGAAGTAGGTTGAAGAGACAGGGATAGTGAACACACACCTGTAATCCCAGCTCTTAGGAGGCTTAAGGCAATAGTATCACAAGTATGAGACCAGCCTGGGCTATATAGTGAGACCCCATCTCAAAATAAATAAATAAACACACACAGAGACACACAGACACACACACACACAAACACAACTAAACCAGGTATGATGGCACATGCCTCTAAATTCAGCTGTAGGAAGTCTGAAGCAGGAAAATCACAAGTTCAAGGCCTAGTCTCACAAAAACAAAGTAAACTGATTTGGACAATATACAAACCATCATACATAAATACAAATGTATGAAAATATTTTAAAGAGGGGAGTAGCAAGAACTGTATATATAGATGGTTTTATATAATCATTAACAGAATAAATAGTAATTAACAGAATAAATATTCTTTCAGAAGAGCAAGCTATTTCAGCCATGGAGAAAAAAAAGTAAAGAAAGAATTTATCAAATTCTATCAAATTTTATCAAATAAGGGATAAAAAAGAAATAAAGAAAATCAGATCTTGATCAATATGCTACCAGTAAAGCATAAAAACATAAAAAGGAAGAAAATACTTGAAATTTAAAAATTAGGGTCATTTGTTGTGGCATGTCTACAATCCTAGTTTGAGAGGTAAAAACAGCAGAAGTTTAAGGATATTCTTAGCTATATGGAGAGATCCAGGCCAGCTACGAATAAATGAGAATGTGTTTCAGACAGACAGACAAACAAACAAACATGGGGTTGAAGATGCTAACTGGGTGAAGGTCCTTGCTGTCAAGACTGACCACTTGAGTTGGATCTCTAGGAACCACAGAAAGGAAGGTGAGAGTCAACTGCCAGAAGCTGTTTTCTAACCCTCTACATACATGCCACCATGACCTAGGTATCCTGCCCCTACCCCACCCCACAAAAACACACACACAAAATGAGTAAATACATGTTATTTATAAAGAAATTTAGTAATCTAGGAAGGGTATGATGTGTATTCACAGAAAACAAGAAACCTGTGAACCAAGGATCAGAGAGGTCGGCCGTACAATAGAAGCACAGGTTGGCAAGAGGGGTTAGCAGGGAAAAGTGCTTTGCCATCAAGCCTGACAAACTGAGTTTGATTCCTGAAACCCACATGGTGGTAGGCAAGAAGTGACCCCTATTCAAACAATACTTTGAGCTACACACACACACACACTGTGGCATACATGAGCATGTACCTGGTGCACACAGAAAAAGAGAGGGGGAGGGGAGGGAAACAGAGGCTCCTAAGAAACCATAAGAAAGCAGGTACTTCGTACTTGTACTTCTTCTTCTCTTATTTCTGACTTATGGTGTGGAGCAATATACCCTCCTCCTTTCTAGCCCCAGTAGGAAGTTACTTTTCCACACTGAACTTTATCTGAAGGGTTTTTAAGGGAAGTCCCTTTTATGAGTTTTCTTGGTTAGCCCAGAAGTTACAGGAAGCACCATGTCTTATAATAAACATTGTCATCCTACAGATATCTATTTACTATGCCAAACAATCTCTTTTCCACATTTACAAATCCCCAAAGTAATATTTTGTTGGTCGCAGTTTTTTAAGACAAGGTGGCCCTGGCTGTCCTGGAACTTGCTATTCAGACCAGGTTTACCACCTGCCTTTCTCCCAAGTGCTGGAATTAAAGGAGTGCTCTGCCACACCCAGTCTAAAGTAATATTTCAATTTTTGTCTTCACTTAAGTAATGATGTTATTTCTTCATCTTGCCAAGGCTCTGTCTTAGCTCTGCCAGGTCATCTGATCATCCTGCTCCACTCAAGAGTCTGTGCTCCAGAGTCCCTCAGTCAGATTTTACTTTCTCTTCATGACATTTCATGTATTTCCACTGCCTCTACGCTGACCATATTCAGACAAAAAAAATTTTTTTCCATTATATTTTTATTGATTGTTTGGGAATCTGACAGCATGCACCCCATCACACTTACTTCCCAGTCCTCCCAGGTCTGGCCTCCTCACTGGCAAAAGCAATTTACAGTAAGTATGCACAACCAAACCCCATCTTCGATCCAAAAAAAATTTCTTCTTCAAGAACAAGGGTGAGAGACTCAGCCTTTAAAATCTCTTGCCATGCAAGCCTAATGCTTAGATCCACAGTGGAAGAAAAGTGACTCACAAAGGCTGTCCTTTAACCTCCACATGTTGGTGCACACACACACTCACACAGATAGACACACACTTTAAAAAAACATGGTTCAGCCAAGCACAGTGCATACCTGTTCATCTCGGCACTCAGGAAATGGAGGCAAGAAAATCGCGAGTTCATGGGCAAGTTTAGTTTGAGCCCAGTGTAGGCCACATGAGACCCAGTTTAAAAACACACACACACACACACACCAGACAATGGTTGAAGCCAAGAGTGGTGACTCACTTATGTAACCCTACCAACTAGGAAGCAGAGGCAGGCAGATCTCTGAATTCCAAGCTAGGCTGCTCTACACAGTGAGCTGTAGGCCAGCCAGCTACAGGTTGAGACCCTGTCTCAACTCTTCCTCAAAATTTTAAAGATAATGAAAACTTTTAAAAGTACAGTATTTGATTTTTTTTTTTTAATTTAAAAGTTAAATATAGCCAGGCGTGGTGGTGCACACCTTTAATCCCAGCACTTGGGAGGCAGAGGCAGGAGGATTTCTGAGTTCGAGGCCAGCCTGGTCTACAGAGTGAGTTCCAGGATAGCCAGGGCTATACAGAGAAACCCTGTCTCAAACCCCCCCCCCCAAAAAAAGTTAAATGTATATTGTTCTATTACTAGGAGATATAACAATCTACCAAAGTTAATGGTTCAAATGCATATTACAAAGTAAAGCACTGCTTGCTAGTAAGAATCAGTAGAATCACCACTTTACACCATTTGTGTGTATGCATTTGCAGGTCTTGTACATGTGCCTGTGTAAGTCAAAGGTTGATATCAGGCATCTTCCTGTACATCTCTCCAAATTTTGGGGAACAGGATCTCTCACTGAACCTGAAACTCATCTAGGATGGCTAGCCAGCAGGCACCAGGACTCCTCCTAAAGACCTGCCCAGGCACAAGTCACCACACCTGGCTTTTCACATAGGTAACGGGTTTAAACCTCAAGTCTTCACACTTGCATAGCAAGCACCTTACTAAGCTAATGCCAGCCCTTTGTCATTATATTTTAATACTTGGTGAAACTAACTTAAAAGACTAGAGACTATATTATACTACATGTGTGTTTTGTGTGTGTGTGTCCCAACACATACAGAATGTTCTCTTCTTGTGAACAATTGCACACCATCATTTTTTATTTTTCATTTATTTATCCTTAATTTTTTGTGCATTTGTGGGTGTGCACATGAGGGGCCCACCTGTGCATATACATGTGGAGAGCAGAACAAGACTTCAGATGACTTTGATGTTCTTTACCTCTCTGTCTTAAAATGGGGGTCTCTCACTGAACTGGAAGTACACTGTTTCAGCTACGCTGGTTAGCCAAACAGGGAGGTCTCAAGAGCTCTCATGCCTTCTCCCCCAATGCTGGGGTTACAGGTTAAAGCCATTCCTAGCTTTTAATACAGATGCCAGAGACTTAAACTCAGGTCTTTATGCTTGCTGGGCAAGCACTCTTACTCACTAAACTGTCTTTTCCACTCCCAACTATCATTTAAAAAAATATCAAAAGTCAGGGCTGGGAGAGATGGCTCAGCAGTTAAGAGCTCTGGCTGTTCTTCCAGAGAACAGAGGCTTAATTCCCAGCACCCACACGCCAGCTCACAACAGTGTGTTACTCTAGTTTCATGGGATCTGACATCCCCTTCCAGACTGAGGGCTCCAGGCCCACGTGTAGTATGTACACACACACACACACACACACACACACACACACACACGCAGGTAAAACATATTACACATTAAAAGAAATAATTTAATACTACATCAAAATTCTACACATGAGACATGTATGGATGCCCTGAGATCAGAAATCAGGAGCAGGAGAGGTCATTCAGTGGGTAAGAGCTTGTCCCACTTTTCTAAAGGACCTGAGCTCAGCTCCTAGCACCCTCACCCTCATCAGGCAGCTCACAACTTCCTGCAACTCCAGCTTTGATAGATCTCTCTTTTGACATTCACACAAACACATGCATATAAATAAAAATAAATCTTAAAAAAAAACTGTCTTCAGACACAACAGAAGAGGATATCGAATCCCATTACATATGGTTGTAAGCCATCATGTAGTTGCTGGGAATTGAGCTCAGGACCTCTGGAAGAGCAGTCAGTGTTCTTAACCACTGAGCCATCTCTCCAGCCCCATAAAAATAAACCCTAAAGAAGAAGGAGGAGGAGGAGGAGAAGGAGAAAAAGAACAAGAAAAGAAAAATCAAAATCTACTCATGATATAGGCATGTTAATTTATTAAACTGTGATTCAAGATTTTCTCAAAACAGTTGTTAATCATGCTGAGCTTACTACAGTCTAGACATATTGAGACTGTTCTTAGGTGCTCCCAAAAGCCTTGGAACCATAGAAACTCAGACCTAGTTCTGTAAGTTATAATTATTACAATTCAAACCAAGTTGTCAACACAGAACCAACCATCTTTAATCCTGTATTCAGTTCCCTAGATTCCTGTAATATTTCCAAGTCCTTACCCATTTTTAATACATTCCCCTAAGCTTCAAGTTATATTTAGAAAAAGAACAAATAAACAAGAACAAATAAGTCCCAGGAATTATTAACAGCATTACTATAATTACTGGAGGAAATTCTAGTATGTCCAAGAAAAAAAAAATTTTCAATAGTCACACAGTTTCAAAGCCAAAAAACTAAACAAAGATTTCCCACTCTTTACAAGGATAAGTTGCAGCATCCACTAGACTTTTGCTGAGGCTAACAGACAATATAAAATCTGACCTGTTTTTACTAATAAGTCAAGTTGTCAAACAGGCTTCAGTCTGGAGCATAGAACCACTCAGGAAAATATGACTATGAATTAAAGTATCTGCAGAGCAGAGATGCAAATTAGTTTTAGTCCTCCAGTCACTGGCCTGGAGCTTAAATGTAATGAAAATATTAAGAAATCAGATTCTTCTTTATTAAATGTTTGAGTTTGTTTGTTTATTAGGTTCTGGGGAAACAGGAATTACAATAAATTTAAGGACAGCCTGGTCTACACAGCAAGTTCCAGGGTAGCTAGGACTACACAAGAAGACTCTCAGAACAACAACAACAACAAACAAAACAAAACAAAAACAAAAACAAAAAAGGAAGAAAGAAAGAGCTAGAGAGATGGCTCAGAAGTTAAGAAGACATACAGGGTGATCTTCCAGACAACTTGGGTTCAATTCCCAGCACACACATAGCAGCTCAAAACTGCCTGTAGCTCACACCCTCACACAGGCATACATGCAAGCAAAACACCAAATGCAGATGAAATAAAAATAAATAATTTTTTTAATGTGAGAGAAAGACAGAGAGAGGAAAGCAAAGGTATTTAAGAGAATGCTAGGGACGGAGCTCAGTGACAGATGCCTACCTAGAGTTCACAAGGCTTAGGTTTGATGCCCAGCACTGGAAACAAAAATACATTTAAAAAGTGACATGGGCTCAAATAAGAAGACACCATGCTCCCTGTTCTTTTTCCTTTGGGACTTTACCCACGGAGTTTCTTTCCTCCCAGCAAGGCCTTTCCACATGTTCATACACTAGCTGAAAACATCTTCAAATTTGAAAACAGGCTCTCATCTATTTTCATACTAGCTAATGAGACGTTGCCGTCATTATTGGATACTCACACACTGGTTTTACAACCAGAGTGTTCCATGTGAGGTCTGTATATCCTCAAGGGTCTCACACTCCCCTTTGCGACTTAAGGCTCACACACCGGGCAAGAAGGAAAGTGTATTAAGACTATTACAATATAGGTCCATAATTCAAAAATCTAGCTTAAAGTCTGTAGCAGTAGGTAAATGTGGAGAAACACGGAAGGATAAAAAGAGTCCTGTTCCCCAATAATATATAAGGAAATATGTGCCCCATATAATAAACATTCCATAAACATTAATTGGAATATATTGTATTATACATGTGAATAAATAAATGTTGAAATGTAAATCCTTACTAGTTTCCTTTTGTGTCTCTCAGATGAGAGTTCTATAGAAAAAAAAATCTGAAATATAGCACGGAAAGGGAATAGAAAACCCAGCAAGTGAACAAATCCTTCCCATACTGTATGAGGGGCAGTGTGATAAAGAACAAAGCAATGAACTTAAAGCCAGAGTAAGGAGTTCCACCACAATCGAGTATCTGGCCAATGTGCTACTGCACCCACAAAACCTCCTACAAAAATGACTTGACCTTGCTTTAGGGCAAAACAAACATTAACATTTCATCTTATGGAGCACTCACACAAGCAATGAATACTTCTGCAAAGGAGACTTTCACTAAATTTCACCCTTTTCTGACTTAGAATACTACATATTTTTGCAAAACCTGATTGAGACCAGGAACATGAGCATCACAACTGGGGAAGCAAAATATATTTAAAATGTCACACATTCCTTAGCTAAGTCCAAGACTTTTTGATAAAGTACCAAAATTATGCAAAATATATATAAATCAGCTCAAATATTTTGTAGAAGACATTAAAAAACTTTTCTTAGATTACATCTTCACAGGAGAATTACAAATACTGACAAAAAGGAAATGATTTCATAGTGATCCTTTTATGTACCGAATGCCTCTTTCAAAAAGTTACATAGTTGCAGGGGTAGCGCAGGATAAATATAAGAGCCGGGTTTTTCCAAAAGTAGGGTTTGAGTTATAACCCTCAGCGCTCAAGGATTCTTAACTTCCAGTAACCTGCGAGGAGCGCAGCTCGCATTTCTCAAGCCTGCTATTGCTAACAGGGATCCGCGTCGAATAGCGTCGCAGTGGATGCCCCCGCATACCCTCCCCCCCGTCCCCCTCCCCCGCGCAGGGGAGCGCACGGAGCTCCAGAGCAAAGCCCCGGGAACTCACAGGCCAGCCTGTGTGAGCAAAGGGAAGGAAATGACACAGGCAGGAAAAAAAAAAAAAAAAAAAGCAAATCAAGGAAAAGACACAACAGCAGCTGGGCCTGCACCAGGCTCCAGCCCCGGCCCCACACTGAGCTCCGGCTCCCCCACCCTCAAGCTCGCGCGCCAGCTCGCTGGGGACCAGAGTGGGCCGCCCGACGGAGCACGGGCCTCGGTCCCGCAGACCCCTCCCCGGGATGCGCCGGCCGCATGCCCGGAAAGAGAGCTGCCGAGTGGGTTTGGCCGGTAGAGCACCCCAGGAGGGTCCTGGTAGCCAGAACGGCGACCAGATCGAGGCACCGCGGAGAGGCGAGCGGTCCGCGATCCTCAGCCCCGGGCCCGGCGAACTGTCCATGCCTTGTCAGGCAGCGGCCCAGGGTCCTCCTCCCCTCAGCCTGGGGCGGGGCGTCGCGAAGCAGCGCGGGCACAGGCCGGGGCGGTGGCGGTACTCACCCATGGTGGCGATGGCGGAGGCGGCGGTGGCGGCTACAGCCCAGAAGTGTCACCTCCGCAGCCGGGGCTGCATGCCGGGGGAGCGGGCGGCGGGGACGGCAGCGGGCCTGGCTCCGCGCGGGGGCCGTGGGCTGCGCTCGGGGCCCCCGCCGCCTCCCCAGGCTCCGGCTCCGGCCGCGGCCGGGCGCTGTGGCATGAGCAGGGTGGCCCGCTACATCCCCGGCGCTCCCAGGCTCGGCCCAACCCGGCCTCGGCGGCGCCACTCGGCCGGCCCGCCTGCGAGTCCTGAAGTCCAGAAGTCGCTCCGACCGGCCACTGTTCTCCACCTCAGGAACGCTCCGAAAAACAAACCGCTGGGCGCGCAGCAAGCCTTGCAGCCTGTCACTCATGCCAGCATCTGCCAATCGCATGCAGCCGCTGGGCCTTGGCACTACCCCCACTCTCATTACCAGCCAATAACCAGGAGGACGTCAGATACTCCCGCCTCCTCCTCCCCGCTCTCTCCCAACGCCCTCACTCTCATCCGCCAGCTAATCACGACGGACCAATCCCGCCTACTCTCACAGGATGCCAATGGGCGAAGTCAAGGCGATTTCCGAGGGCTGGCTAGAGCCTGCCAATCACTGAGACAGCGCCCGTCCTCTCGCGCCTAGCCAATCACGGAGAGAGCGCTGAGTACCCACCGCGGAGTGTCGCTAGCTGGCGCTCTCGGCCTCTCTGGCCAAGGTGTGGGCTGCTCCAATCACTGCTCCGGCTTGAGGCTCCGCCCACAACCCTCTGCTCAGTTGCGGAACCCTCGGCGGGCGCGCGGGCTGGCGCGGTTCCCCTCAGCGGCTACCCGGGCCTGGGGCCTTATAAGTCGTCTTCTGTAGAGGCCCTCAGAAAACGACAACCTTCGGCCCTATGGTTGTCGGTTGTCGGCGACCTCGAGGTGCTGAGGTGTCCGGCCCCTGCTGGGGCGAAGTGTCTGGCGCGGAATGGGCGGGGAAGGTTTGACTCGGTGCTTTCAGGCTACTTGAGCTGCGCGATCCCCTGAGTAGCCCAGGGCTCTCCGTGGGGGTTTACAGGCAGGGGCATGGTCTTGTTACTTCTCTCTTACCCCTGGGTCTCAGACCTCCGAGGCCACACCTGATCCGCCGTCTTCAAAGGCTAGGGTAGTGCTGGAATGTGGGTCCCCACATTCTGGGTTCTGCTAGAGTTGCTTTTGGACAACAGTTTTGCTCTTAGAATTATAAAAGCGAGACACGTTTTTAAAAGAAAACTTAAAAGTGCAGGAAAACAGAAAGAAAAGCCCTACCCTGAAGATAGTTTTATCTATTTCCTACCTAGATATGCAACGTTAGACAAAAAAATAACTTCATATTGTTTTCTGGTGTGCTTACACTTTTGTGCTTCCTGTGCCACTAAATATTGTCTCAAAACAATTGTACTGGCTGTGTGATCTTTCAAAAGAGCATTGTGATTGACTTCTTCAACCTCCATTGTTTCAATAATTCATACACCCAGTCTTTAGATTCCAACTCTACCACAGTTAGAGTGGCTTCCCTTTCTCTGGAGACTGTTCGAGTGACATATTTCAGATTCCAGAAAAATCTGGTGCCATTTTCAGTTGTCATTTAGAAACACTTACCTTAGGAGGTGGCTTTGGAGTATCAGATCTCTTAAGGAGTGTCTTATGCAATCCTTTTTCTTCATCCCCACTCTCAACCCCATACTACTAACTTTATTCTCTCTCTCTCTCTCTCTCTCTCTCTCTCTCTCTTGTGTGTGTGAGGTGTTTGTTGTTTGAGACAGAGTCTCTAACCTAGGCTGTCCTGGAACTTCTTTTTTTTTTTTTTTTTTTTTTTTTTTGGTTTTCCGAGACAGGGTTTCTCTGTAGTCCTGGAGCTTCTTTGTAGTCTGGTCTGAAACTCACAGATCTATCTGCCTTTGCCCCCTGAGTACTGGGATTAAAATTAAAAGGCCTGTGCCACTGTATCCAACTCGTTTTTCTTCAAACTCTCAAGTCTCATGTTCTCACTTGATTAAGTCCCTAATTTATGTCGGGTAATGATGGTGAACGCCTTTAATCCCAGCACTTGGAAGGCAGAGGCAGAGGCAGGCAGATTTCAGAGGCCAGCCTGGTCTACAGAGTGAGTTCCAGAACAGTCAGGGCTACACAGAGAAACCCTGTCTCAAAAAAACAAACAAAACAAAAAAGTCCCTAATTTACTGAAGTACCTGAAATAGAATAATTTTTTTTTTTCCTGGTGAGGAAAGAATAGAGAAAAACACCAGCTATTTACTAGATCCCAGCCATGTAATCTCACTTAACCTCTCCAATGACTGAGCTAAGTAAGCTTCCTCTTTCTACCTTGCCTTCAGGTGCCTTTTTTGTGAATTCGATTCCCACTGTTTGTCCCTCAGCCACTGAAGTCAAACATTTCCATGCTGCAGTTACCCTGTGTGCTGAGGATTCCAGCTCAGGCAGGTCTTGGTTCTAAGCTCCCGAGGCAACATTCCTGAGCATTCCACAGGCACCTCACATTCTACAGGTCCAAACCGAACCCATCGCTTCCCTCCACTGTTCACATTTCCTCTGCTCATCATCAGTTCCCCAAGGAAGACACCGAGTGATCAGGTCTCCAATCCTTCTGCCTCTCTTTCACCCTAGCTCCGCTAGCCCAGTTCAAACCATCAAAATCTCTTACTTCATTTACTTAAAGTGTATTCACACCACAGACTTTCTATCAGAAACATGATCCTAGAGAACCCTATTTACAAATATTATAACCCATCAGTTTTAAGATGAGTCAAATAGGGGCTGGAGAGAGAGCTCAGCAGTAAAGAGTGCTTGTTGCTCTTGCAGAGAGCCCAGGCTCAGTTACCATCACCCACATTGGTCAGCTCACAGCTGCCTGTAAATCCAACTCTAGGGGATGGGCCCTCATCTCAACTCCACAAGTACCATGCATGCATGTTGTCATACACAAATATAAACCAGGAACACACATGTACCGATAATTTTTAAAAAAATCAAATGTGAATGAGGTAACAAAGTATTCTCACCCCAAGTCCATGGTGCGGCCACACTGAAAATTCCTCAAATCAATCTCAACTTTTCAATCCATTCTCCTGTGATGGTTTGCATATGCTCGGTCCAGGGAGTGGCACTATTAGAAGGTGTGGCCTTGTTGGAGTAGATGTGTCACTGTGGATGTGTGCTATAAGACCCTCATCCTAGCTGCCTGGAAGCCAGTATTCTGTTGGCAGCCTTCAGATGAAGATGTGGAACTCTCAGCTTCGCCTGCAACATGCCTGCCTGGATGCTGCCATGTTTCCGCCTTGATGATAATGGACTGAACCTCTGAACCTGTAAGCCAGCCCCAATTAAATATTGTCCTTATAAGAGTTACCTTGGTCATAGTGTCTGTTCACAGCTGTAAAACCCAAACTAAGACATTCCCCTCCCTGTCTCCCTCCCCACACAGTCGTATGTGTACTATGTTCTTTGTAGTGAGTGTACTCCATTTCTGCTCCCAGTCTCATTCCTTCTAGGGAGAATTAAGTCACTCCCTCTCAAGCTGGGCTAAGGAAGGCCTTTGCTATGCTCCAAGAGCACTTGTTCTGCTCTAATGTAAGTGCATTTTGTAAAATAAGCAGATAAACAGAAGCTGTCAGGAAAGGGATATAGCTCAGTGGTAAAGGGCTCACCTAGAATGTGCAAGAACCTGGGTTTGCTCCCTTAGCACTGGGGGTAGGGGCCACAGGTGAGCAAGGAAGAAGCTGTCCTTCAAACTGGCATGCCAACCATCTCTTCAGCACATCTGAAATGCCTGCTGGGTGTGGTGGTGCACACATGCCTGTAATCCTAGTACTCAGGAAGCAAACGAAGATTGCCTCAAGCTGAAAGCCAGGCCCTAGAGTATATTACAAGACCTACTTGTTAGGACCATATAGCATCGCATGACACTCTGACTCCAAATAGCAAAGTGTGTGTGTGTGTGTGTGTGTGTGTGTGTGAGAGAGAGAGAGAGAGAGAGAGATGTCAAGTGGGAACACTAGTAATTGAATGTAGTGTCCACATAGACGCCCTTAGTTATGTATTTTATCTTCCCTTTGTAGGTTGCTTTCTCTTCTTTCTTAACACTGTGTGAAGCTTCCTTGCTGGGCCATACCTTCTCTTAGTTTTACAGTGACCGAATGCCTGTGGGTATCTGAGCCATGCCTACTTCCAGTACCAGGGCCCAAAAAGTGCTGGCCCTATCTGGCAGCCCTATTATATAGTAGCTGCACACTTTCATTCTTTTCTTTCAAGTGCACGTTGCCAATGGGACACAGCAGGAACAATAAACAATGGACAGTTTCACTTAGGGGAGAGATTAATAGGTTTGGTTTACAAAAGAAAAATACCAGTAAACCTGTCACCTGTTTCATGAAAATTCTTTTAATTCAGAGATAAAGTAGGGTACATTTTAGATTACCTGCTGAACCAATTAATTTACTGTGTCATCAAGGAATAATATGCATATCTCATAGATCTTAAAAAGTATTGGTATTTTCTCCTAAATAAAAGTAGTATTCATTTTAAAGTCATGCTGGTATAAATTTATCCCAAAGAATACTTTGCAAGTAAGCAAAGGTAAAGAAAACTCATTGTAGCCTCGTTTCTAAGTAGACATCCAAGTAGTCACTGATAGAATGGTTAAACGTGCTATGATATAGTATTTTTAATGATTTGTATGTATGTAGGGGTGAAGGGAATATATGTATGAATTCAGGAGCCTGAGGAAGCCAGGAGTGTTTTACCTGTGTGGTGTGTTGGGGGTAGTTTGTATGTACATATGCATTTGTGTGGAGATGTAAGATGACCTTGAGTTCCACCTTGGCTGAGGCAGGGTCTTTTTGTTGTGTACTGCTGTGTGCACACTCCAGGCTAGCTGGCCACAAGTTTCCAGGAATGCTCCCGCCTCTCTCCCATCTCTTCCTAGGAGCACTGGGATTACAGTCTGGGCGCTACCACTTAGGGTTTCACCTGGGTTCTGCAGATTCAAACTCAGGTCCTTGCATTTGCACTGTACCCACTGAGCCATCTCTCCTGCACTCACACTTCCTATTGCTAAACAGCAGTGTAGGAGCCCACAAGTTGGGTGCTATCAACACCTCCACTCCGGAAGAGTCCAGTACTCAAGAGGTTAAATTCTTGTTCAAGACTGGCAGAGCCAGAATTTGTATCCTAGGCCACACTGGCTTCAAATCCAGGGGATGTTCCTGTTCAGTCTTCCCAGTGGTCAGACTGTAGACATAGACCACCATTCCAGTTACTAACTTAAAATAAGTAGGGGGCAGATGTTTCCAGGCGAGAGTACTTGCTGTTCTTGTAGAGGACCAGAGTTCGGTTCCCTGAATCCACACTGGGCGTGGCTCACAACTACCTGCACCTCTTTCTCCAAGGGAGTACGATATACTCTTCTGGTTTCCTTGGGCACCCCCAACACACACACATAAAGTAAAATAAGATTTTAAAATAAATAATGTTTTTTTTTTTTATCATAAGCAGAAGGTACAAGAAGGAATAAAGTTAAAAGTGCTACCTATTTATTCAGTGGCTGGACAGACTGAAGTCAAGTTTGGTATTTACCACAGCATTCACGTCTGCCAGCTCACTGGCTTTTTTTTTTTTTTTCCTAGAGCATCTACAGAGGAGTCCATAAGAATTCAGAAGAATACCTAGGAGTCAGAGCCTCCAGGAGTTTGAAGCTTTATTGTATTTATTGTATTTCCTTCAAAATTCAAAGAAAAATAACTTGGGTTGGGGAGACGTGTCAGTCGTCAGTGAGTGCTTGCCTTGCAAGCACAGGAACCTGAGTGTACTCGCCAGAATCCATGAAAAACTGCCAGGCGATATAGCTCGGTGGTATCTATAGCCTTTGCTTAGCAAAGCAAAGTTAGGTTAGGTTTGATCCTAACATGTACACACATACTAGTCAAAATTGTGACAGAGACTGTCACAAAGATTTCCATCTTACCAGAAGGACAGGAGAATATAACTCTAGTGTGGCTTCAAGGCAGTGAATAACTTTGTATCACTAAGACAATGATCAAAGATAAGATGATGTAAGTCGTCAGAGCCAGGCGTGGTGGCTCACACTGCAATCAGCACTCCAGACACAGAGGTAGGAGGAAATTCAAGTTCAGTACCTTCTACATAACTAGGGCTATACAGTGAGATCCTGGTTTTTGTTGTTGTTGTTTAAAACACACACACATTATACCCAGACTTCCAAATGTTGTTGGTCTCCTAATTGGGCAATAATTTGAGTAAGATTTTTTAGTTTTTGGCTTTAGTTTTGGTTAATGGATTTGTTTTCTCTTGTCTTAACCCTCTGTTTAGCCTCGGAAGTTGGAATAACTAGTATACAGGGCCACACCCATCATCTATTTGTTAGTTTGTTCCTTATATCTCCCCTTGGGCCAGGGATGTAGTTCAGTAGCAGAGCCTAGCGAGTGTGAGACCCTGGGTCGGATCTCTACCACTGGAAAAAAAAAAATAAACCAAAACTTCCCCTGATAAAAATAACATGACTCTAGAAAGACACTCAGTAACACTAGCAGGCATGGTGAGCCACAGTTGTAGTACTCTCAGAAGAGGGTAAAGCAGGAGAATGAGTGCAAGGCCAGCCTAGGCTACAGAGTAAGACTGGCTCACTAGTTAAAATAAAATAAAACTCCAAAACAAAGCAAAAAAAAAAAAAAAAAATCAGTGACATCATCACTCTACAGTTGCCATTCCTGAAATTTTGACAAATTTCCTCTTTCACCCTAGCCCAACATACATGTAATTTTGAATCTTTACATAATACTACATTGTAAACATTTTATGACATAAAATATTTTTGTTTTGTTGAGGCAAGGTCTTACTAGGTAGCCCTGGCTGGCCTGGAACTCTGTATGTAGACCAGGTTAAACTCTCAACAGTCCTCCTACTCCTGCATGCACTTGTGTGACAGGTGTGTGACACCGTAGCTAGCTTGATATAAAGTGTGCTTAGAAAGGTAACTGTTTCCTGTGAATGTCAGGGCTTTTTTTGTGCAACGGGAAGGGCTATACCTTTGTCTTCTCATTCCCAATTTTTTATATTGATCTGAGAGTCCCGAACACTCACTCCATGGCCTCCAAGTGAAATTTCAAAGCAGAAATAACAAAGAGAACTCTAAGATTTCTTCCCTGAAACACAGATGCTATTGTTACAAAATTCACTTTTATAATAATGACAATCAGACAGAATGTATCACGAAACTAAAAATTTCCCTTCTTAAATGTTTTTAGTATGAATCCTCACAGTGGTTTCTTGTTATATTTTATGGATATGACTATCTTTATATTTTATGGGCTCAACTGGACCCATACATAATAGGAAAGGTTCAAGTCAGCCCATTTCTGCTTTTCCTTGTTAACAGCAGGAGCATGCGGGGCACCGGCCGCCAGGGGTCAGTGCAGAGTCATTCTCACAGCTGCCTAATGAGGAAACTGGTTCCTCAACAAGTCATATTAACGAACTCTTCTAGATTGGAAGGGGCCTGTTCACATGAGTAGCCAAGTTCCCTTAAGTTCCCTTAGGTTAGAAACGATCATATTCCTTCAACTTAGTTTATATTCAACATTTCTAAAGCAGGGCTATATTATAAACAAGGTCTTGTCAACATAAGATGCCATATTAGACCCAGTCTCCTTTGTTTGGAAAAAGATAATTTGAGGGTTTTTTTTCAAAGAGATTTATTATCTCTTTTTAAAATTAACTATGTATATATGTGTGTGTATGTGTGTATATGTGTTTATATCATGTATATGTGAATGTTATAGGAGATCAAAAGAAAAAAAAGAGAACCATCTCTCCAGCCCTAGGTATAAGATAATTTATATATATAACAATTATTTTATTTTAGTATTTTTGTGTATGTATGTGTGTACACGGGTGTACATGATATGTCAGTATGTTTGTGTGTATAAGTTTGGGCAAGCATGTGCCATGGCATATGTGTGGAGGTCAGAGGACTCGGGTGGGAGTATTCACCTTCTACTTGGTTTGAGACAGGGTCTCTTATTTTGCTGCTATGAAGGTCAAGCTAGCTGGCTCCCAAGCTTCAGGGGACTCTCCTGTCCTAGCTCCCACTCTCCCACAGGAACAGTGGGGTTACAGATGCACACTGTGTCTACCCTTTAGGTGGCTTCTCTGGATTCACACTCAGGTCCTCACAGTTGCAAGGCAAGCACTTGCCAAGACATTTCCTGACCCCTCGCTGTGTTTTACAGGTTTGTTGGTAAAAGTCAAATCACACAACAGTATCATATCTATGATAAAGCAGGTAATCAACATCAAGTTACCCCATTCAGACGATGTGCTAGTCCATACGTATGACGTAGCCAAGCGACTCTAAAGAGCCCTGGCTAGTACATGCCTTTGATATAGGCATGAGGGCACGTGCTTAGGTATGATCTTGGGTTGTTCTGTTGGTGTTGGTTTGGGGTGTTGGTGTTGGATTTGTTGGTGTTGTTTCCCTCATCTTGGGTTTCCAGCTGTCTTTTCTCAGAAGCAGAAGTTACCTGTCACAGATCTGGGTCTTTTCCATGCTTATTTATCTACGGTTCCTTCAGAAAAGATTACTCTGAGCTCGGACCGGCTTGAAGAACTTATACATCGGCAGGTGACCTGGGTTCGAGAGCCATCCCACACCCAGTGTGTTTGACGTGCTACAACACAGCAGTCAGCACAGCTAGCCTTTCTTTGGTGAAGGTACAAAGGCCAGGCTCTGGCCCAGCACATCAGCAGTCTTCCCTTTGCCTGTTTCCCCTCTAGTTACTGTCGTTCCTGTTATTTGGTGTCGTTAGAACAGGAGCCAAAACTGGCCTTCTGAGACCCTCAAGCTTTCAAACCTAAGTTAGTATAAGCCCTTACAGGAAAGCAACCTCATCTGCTTTTATCAATATCACAACACAGGGTTAATCAAAGTAGATCCTGGGGAGGCCTTTTTCCTTGATACCTGATTTTCTATTGGCATTAGGCTTAAGCCCTCAAAAGGGGAACAGAAACCACACAGAGAACAAAGATAATGAACGTAATCTATGATACCCTGGAGCACAGCCATGGGTACATCCCTGTGTCTTCCCTTTGAGGTCTCACATCTTAGAGAGGCACATAAGCACCAACTGAACTGCCTTCTCCCTAGAAAAGCACAATCCCTGTAAGTAAGGTGTTCAAGAGACACTAGCTGCATGAACAAGTGAGAAGGCTAGGTCGTTAGACCAGCACCCAACCACAAGAACAGCCACGTCTCTATTCTACAACAGAAAGAAAAGGAAAAAGACAATCTTAGTATGAAAGTAGAGAAGTAAGCATGTGGGCTTGAATGTCAGTTAGTCCAGAGGTTCAAAAACTGGACACAAATCAGGACACCTCAAGAGTCATACCAGCAACAAAGCATCCAAAAGTCACTACTGTTATTATTGAAGATCATTTCCACTCTACGGTACCACAAGTCACTTAAGACTCTTAAGACAAGAGCCAGTCACCTGGGATCAGAGTCAGAGCGGCTGGCCAGTCTCACCTTGTATTCCAGATGGCCCCATGATACCAACAGAGCTAAGAGTCCCCTTTTCCCAAGGCTGACAGCCATTACAGCAGGTCTCTAATAGGCTCTCGGCTGTTTCAGTCTCCGAGATTGCTGCAGAAGCTCGTGCGGCCTAGGAAAGAGCCGGAGCCAAGTCTAGTCGAGGCTGCTTAT
Organism: Mus caroli; assembly: GCF_978045245.1. Lineage (NCBI taxonomy): Eukaryota > Metazoa > Chordata > Mammalia > Rodentia > Muridae > Mus > Mus caroli. The sequence continues at coordinate 16,061,069 of NW_028227268.1, forward strand.
TCAATATTGTCATAAACGTGAATCACATCCTCATAGTTGTTAAGAGCCTGGATGAGGTGAACAGCCTGCTCCAGCTCCGGCTCAGCCAGCTGCACCTTGGAGTGAGGGATGAACTCCATTGAGCAGGATACAGGACACAGGCCCAGCGAGTCCAGTTTTTTCCTCACTTGATGTAGTGAGGAAGCATCACAAATGAACTAGAGATAAAAGAAGGGAGGAGGTGAGAAGCCAGGAAGTAATGCCACAACCCAGACAGAAGTTTGCAAAATCCTGAGTGGAGCAACCTGTACTATATCATCATTGGCCTTTAAGTTCATAGTTTCCAATGCTCAGAATGCTTCTTACCAACTCACAAGAATAGGCCCTACCCTCCGGTGTTCACTTAGTAACACTGTGCAGTTTATCAAGTCTTTGCTTTACCTGCATTCTGACACACAGAGAAGCACACCTTTAGGTATCTATTAGAGACCCCTTGGAATCCCATGAAACACAAATTCTTCAGGTTGTCAGCTTGGAAGCAAGCCCCTTGACGCACCGAGCCATCTCACCAGCACCCATACTCACTTTAAAAAGGTTCTTTTCTTCTTCGTCTTCGGCTTCCTTCACATCCTCGGCTCCTGCTTCGATGGCCAGTTCTAGGGCACGCTCTAGGTTCACAGCTTTCTTTTCTCTGTCCTCCACTCCAACAACAACCACTCCTTTTTTGTCAAAAAAGTGGCGTGCTCCTTCAGCCATCATTCCCCTGACAGGAGAGGGAACAGGCAAGAATGTGTGGATAGTTTTAGAAGCCCTACTCTACACAGCGCTGCATCCTAACACTGTCCCCTAACCCATCCAGCCACTGGAGTACCCAAAGACACCCAGCAACTCTCTTCATGCCGAAGATGCAGTTGGTGCTGGGTAAGGTGACTTTGAAGAGCACCCCCACCTCCTATTTTCTGCCCTCCCTGCCGTCGGTAGGATGCAACTTAACTCATTGTTTCCTGTTCCATTAAGATTCCTGTCCTGGTGGAGCATTTGAAGACTAGGCCGTTCTATAGCTACAGATGGAATAATGGGGGAAAAAAAATCTCTCTTAGACCCAATGACTGTATCTTTGGGATCCTATCTCATTCAAAGGACATGAAGGAAAAATCAGTTATTATTCTGGATTCCACTAAGGAAGAAGTGTACTTAGAACCTGAAACATTGCTGAGAACCGGTGGCATTTGCTACATAGAACTGGAATCTAAAGGTGCTGCCCCCTTCTTCTTCCCCTTTCTCCATACACACACTTACCCATTCTTGTTCAGGATATATTTAATGTCCAGATGGCACTTGGGACCACTGTTTGATAACGCCTCAATAAGCAGAGAAGAGCCTCCAGGGCCACGACCCTCATATAGCAAATGAATGCCTTTGTTTTTCTGCATAAATAAATAAATAAATAAATAAATAAATGCACCGTCCTATTTCCTGATGTCCCAGTGCCCTTCTTGCCAGCACCAAACCACAGGTATCAAAGAGTGGCTCCATGGCCTCTCAAGACTTAAGCTTGGACCCTCGAGTCTTTATTTTTGTCTCTTCTGAGGGGAGCCCAATGGTATCAACCTCTGAGATCACTGGAAATCCTATCCTTCGAGAAGGGAGTCTGTTTCCCTGATTCCTGAATAGCCTTTCACAGCTCTGCTTCCACGCCTCTCTAAGCAGATCTCACATCCAATCCTCTCACAGTCACTCTTAGCTTGCTTTTCTTTGTTTTTTCCTTACTCTTCTTTCTTTCTTTCTTTCTTGTTTTGTTTTTCTCTGTGTAGTCCTGGCTGTCCTGGAACTACTCTGTAGACCAGGCTGGCCTCGAACTCAAAGATTCACCACCTCTGCCTCCCAAACGTTGAGATTAAAGACTTTTAAAAAAAAATTGTTTATTTTTAATTATGTTTATATGTGTATGTACATTTGAATAGCAGTGCCTATGGAGACAAGAAGTGTCAGATCGTTGGAGCTAAAGTTATAGGTGTTTGTGAGCCACCTGATGTGGGTTCTGGGAATTGAACTTGGGTCCACTGGAAGAACAATAAGCACTCTTAACCACTGAGCCATCTCTGTAGTCCCTGGTCACTCCTATCTTTGCTCATCTTCCTATATTCCACTCATGTGAAACCTACTTAGGAAATCTCAGTGCCCCTGCTGAATGCTGCTATAGAAACATCACATATGTAGGACTTGTCATGGCAGCCACTGAACCTAGCTCTGTAGCTAAATTCAAACACTCCCCATCTAGTTACCAATTTCCTCTGGACTCCCTAGACCTTCATCCCCTGCCCATGCCACTACTCTCTCTGAGTGCCTTGGCCTGAATCTTCCAAGAGCCTTTCAACTGATGACCTTCCCATCCATTTTCACAGATGAAATCCAAGTTTCCTACTGAGTCCTGGGGTCTGGCCACTTGGATTGGGGTCTGTCAGTTTTTTGCATGAGCTAAAACAAGTCAAACCTTTCTGTGCCTTAGTTTCCACTTTAGGTCACTTGCAGGAATCCCTGAGATCCTGCATGCAGTGTTTTTACTAAAGGACTTGGTCTAGAACAAGCACCCAATAACTGCCAGCTCTATGACAATGACTCTGGAGAGTGATTAAATGCCTCTATCGGCTCAGCACTTTGTGAGGCTGAGGTAGGAGGATCAGGAGTTCCATGCTAGCCTGGGCTAAACACACACACACACACACACACTCACACATACACACCCACACACATACACACACACACTCACACAAACACACCCACACACTCACACATACACACACACACACACACACACACACACTCTCACACACACACACATACACACACACACACACTCTCACACACACACACACACTCACACATACACACCCACACACATACACACACACACTCACACAAACACACCCACACACTCACACATACACACACACACACTCACACACACACACACACAAACACACACACACCCCATTTCAAATTAAAACAACAAGAAGATACTCTTAAGTCGTCAAATTCTTAGCTATTCCGGAGAAAGATATGTTGGAGGCCAACACCTCCCACTGTTATCATTGCCCTTAACCTTTAACCTCTCTTTTCACTGGCTTTCCTTCTTTAGACATAAACATTTGAAAAGAAAAACAATCCCTTTTCTGCCGGGCGTGGAGGCGCACGCCTTTAATCCCAGCATTTGGGAGGCAGAGGCAGGCGGATTTCTGAGTTCGAGGCCAGCCTGGTCTACAGAGTGAGTTCCAGGACAGCCAGGACTACACAGAGAAACCCTGTCTCGAAAAACAACAATCCCTTTTCCAACCTAATGTCAGGGCTTTCCCCAGTCTTACCTGTTCTTTCTACTCCTATGCAACTCTCCACTGTATAGGTCTCCATGCTGTCTACCTAGCCTATCCTGGTCATGGGCCTCTAGCCCACCAGTTCTCAACCTGTGGGTCTAAACCCCCTTGCAGGGGCAAGTGACCCTTTCACAGGGCTTGCCTAAGAACATCAGAAAATACAGATATTTACATGACAATTCATACCAGTAGCAAAATTACAGTTATAAAGTAGTAACGAGATAAGTTTATGGTTGGGGGGGGGGTCCCCAACACATGAGGAACTGTATGAAAGGGTCACAGAATTAGCAAGGTTGAGAACCATTACTCTAACTAAAGGCCAAGGATAGAGAATCCCCAAAGGTCTCTGGGTTGAACTTGTCAACCATGTTCCTACCCTTCCCCCCTGACAATTTAAGGAGTCTGTGGTAGCTTTCTAAACATATACCCTCTGGGGGCTGTGGTGAATAATGTCTAAGGACACACCTCTGTCTTCAGTGCTGATTCAATGGTTGACTTGGGCATATTCTTGCTGCGACACACCTCTAAGATGTTGGCCAGGCTGCTGTTGTTCTCAGGGTTAGGGCCTCCCTCTGGATAAGGAGAGAAGAATGATCAAAGGCTTCTCACCACAGTATAGGAGAAACAAGTGGTCTCCACCCTCTCCAACCCCAAAGCAATGAGAAATGACTCTTTGTCAGAATATTAACATTATAATGAGGTGTGTAAAGTGCTTGCCTTGCAAGCAAAAGTGTCTGAATTTGATCCCTAGATCCCACATATAAGAAAATGCTAGCACCAGTTTATAATCCCAGAACCAGGCAGGCAGAAACAGATCCTGTGACCACTAGCCAGCTAGGCTGTCTATTTGGTAAACTCTAGGCTAGAAAGAGCCCTGAATTAAAAATAAAAAAGCCAGAGAGATGGTGGTAAAATTGCCTAATGTGCAAGCCTAGTGAACTAAGGTCTATCCCTACAATCTACTCATAGGAGGAAGGAGAGAATCAGCTTCAGAAAGTTGTCCTCTGCCGGGCGTGGTGGTGCACGCCTTTAATCCCAGCACTAGGGAGGCAGAGGCAGGCAGATTTCTGAGTTCGAGGCCAGCCTGGTCTACAAAGTGAGTTGACAGCCAGGACTATACAGAGAAACCCTGTCTCAAAAACAAAACAAAACAAAACAAAAAGAAAGTTGTCCTCTGATTTCCATGTGTGCCGTGGCTGGCACAACACACACACACACACACACACACACACACACGAGTATTTAATCTAGATAAGCATATTGGCACACACCCGTAACCCCACCACTCCAGAGGCTCAGGCAGGTGAACTACATAATGAGTTCTGGGTCCGTTTCAGTTAAGAGTGAGATTCTGGCTGGACATGGTGGTGGTGGTGAACACCTTCAAACCCTGCACTCAGGAGGCAGAGGCAGATTCCAGGTCAGCCAAGGCTACACTGAGAAACCATGATTAAAAAAAAAACAAAAACGCCGGGCGTGGTGGCGCACGCCTTTAATCCCAGCACTCGGGAGGCAGAGGCAGGCGGATTTCTGAGTTCGAGGCCAGCCTGGTCTACAAAGTGAGCTCCAGGACAGCCAGGGCTATACAGAGAAACCCTGTCTCGAAAAACCAAAAAAAAAAAAAAAAAAAAAAAAAAAAACAAAAACAAAAAGAACAACAACAACAAAAAAAACCCCAAAGAGTGAGACTCTGTCATAAACAAACAAACGAACAGAGAGTACTTGATTTAGTGATTCTATTGGAATAAGGAGAACTATTTTAGGGAAGAAGTTTCTTTATTGGTGGGTACAGGCGATGGAGTTCAAGGCCTCATCCATGCTGAACACTGGGCTTTATCCCTGGGCTAGAAGCCCAGCCTGGATAAGAAGTTCCTAATTCAGTCTGTCTTGAGGGATAGTTATCATGTTGCAGGGTTTCAGCAAACTCCATTTCTGTCAGCTGAAACAGTTGAATGTTAAGATCCTTGCTCTTACTGTCTGAGTTAACGCATGCGCTGAAGTGCTCACATAGGACTGGGCTCAGCCTCTGGAGGGAGGGGCTATACAGGATGTTCTCTGTAGTATCCCCTCCTGGATCAAAAATAATGATGGTTAAATCAAAACTTCCTTAGAAAAGGAAGCAATGAGAAGCATCAGACACAAGTTGTGGGGATAAATTAACAGCTTATTGCCTTTTGCATGCCGCAAGCCACCTCAAAGTGGGCATTGTCCTTGCTTTACAGAAAATTAAAATTCAGTAGTTAAGCCACGTGTTGAAGGGCATTGAATCAACCTAGCCAATACATCGTTCACATCTTCCTAACTCCAGGTCCACACTTTTCATAGGATTTTCCCCCCTCTACTTCTACCAGCCTGACACCGAAACGAGAATCACTGAAGCGACGCATGGTTCCAAACTGACCTTCCAAGGAAATGTCTTAGGAGCTCTGATGAGGGAAAAGGAAGTGAAAAATGGCTTGTCTCAGCATGCCTGTCCCAACCTTCAGTGGTAGTAGAAGCAGCTGCAGAACGCATGGTTAGTCCCTTCAAGAAAGGCACTTTCTTTCTCTTTCTTCCTCACAAGACCTGCTTATGTGTTTGCTTGCATGCATGATGCATGCAGTGCCTGGGGAGGCCAGAAGAGAACATTGGGTACTTGGAACTGAAGTTTAACGTAGTTGTTAGATGTTGTTGTTGGTTTTTTGTTTTTGTTTGTTTTTTGTTTTTCGAGACAGGGTTTCTCTGTATAGCCCTGGTTGTCCTGGAACTCACTTTGTAGACCAGGCTGGCCTCAAACTCAGAAATCCGCCTGCCTCCGCCTCCCGAGTGCTGGGATTAAAGGCATATGCTACCACGACCGGCGTTGTTAGATGTCACATGAGTGCTGGGAACCAAACCCAGGTCCTCTGCAAGAGCAGCAAGTGCTTTTAACCGCCGAGCCATCTCTCCAAGCCCTGACTTGATTCTTTATGCTTTATTCTTTCTTTTTCCCTCTTCCTGTCATTTTATTTGATAAATATCTTTAACTTTTTAAATCGACTCTTTGTGAATTTTGCATCATGCATCCCAATCTCACACTGATCCTGTCATCCCTCCAGATCCATCCTCTCCACACTTGCAGTCTCCCTCCCCTAAACAAAACAAAACCAAAACCCATCTCTGATGTAGAAGCAGAAGCTGCGGTGTTGTGGTTTGTCACACTGGATATTCTTTTGTCCAAACTGCTTCACTTGCAAATGTTCATTGCCATGAGTTATTGGTCTGGTTTGAGGCCTCCGACTTCTGCCACACTTTCTTAAGGCGTATTTCTATGAAGTACCTTTTAACTATACACTTAGATGAAGTCATTTTTATCTTTCTAAGGGCGGGTCTCTGAAGGTCTTTGAAAAGGAAAACAGAAATATCCAGTGTAAGTAAGTGCTTTGAGGGTTATGAGTAGGACAATTATGACAACTGGGGGTTAGGGGGACAGCCCTAAGTGAAGCCTTAGGCACCTAAAGGGCTTCAGTGACCAGCAGTGAGGACTACCAGGCTCTCACCTTTAACCGCCAGGCGGATACTGAGAGTGAGTTTGGAGAAGATTCGACTCCTTTCCATGTCCTTGGGGCCCTTGATGTGCCGGACTTTAGACCACTTATTGTGTCCCGCCGAGGCCGTCGCGCTGACATGCAGCGTCCTGTGTGGCGCTGCACCACAGCCGGGGTTTGCATGCTGGGAAGCGCCCCAAGGACCCACGCGGAACCCGAGGCATCGCACACGAAAGCACGGGACAGCGGTCATTCTCAGGCTGGCGGCAGTCCAAGACATCATCTGCTTCGACAAGGGGCTGCGCGGTGCAAAGAGGAGCAGCTAAAATCCGCCCGTCTAGTCCGGCCCCGGAACAACCCGGTCTGGACGTTCAGACCGCTGCTACAGCTCTCCAGAAATTCAGAGGCTCGGCTCCTCCTGACGCTGCACTGCCTGGAGTGACCGCGAAGGAGCCGGGCGCGGGGACCCTAAATGGTGCAGCACACTTCCTTTGCCCCGTCCGCCGCAAAAAGACGTTCCCGGATTCTGCAAAGTCGGTTCCGCTGCCTCGCGGTACTCGTTCCAACCCCGCCCCTGCCAGGAGTGACGCAACCCTTCATTGCTCCGGGTTGCTTGGAAACGACAGATCTCCTTCCCGGAGAGATTCAGGTGACTGACTTTCCTTCCTAACCGAGCAAGTCCAGAATAAGAATTGTTTGGTTAAAAAAGAAATATGTAGTTCAGTCGGTTCATTTTACAGATAAAGAAACCGCCGCCAAGGTTGCCTGTTTAAAAAAAGGAAACAATAAACAAAAACGTACTAAATGCCGGGCGTGATTCCAGCACTTGAGAGGCGAAGGAAAGGTCTTGACCTTAGGACTTTGTCTCAAAAAAAAAAAAAAAAAAAAAAAAAAAGCAAAAACTTTAATTAAAACAAACAACGACAAAAAAAGAAAAAAAAAACAACAACAACCAAACAAAATAAGCCACTACGCCACCAGCCGAGAAGGGATTTGCCCAGTCATTTAAAACTTTCTGATTTAGATTTCATTTCTGTAAACAAGGATGGCATTGCCTGTTTTGCCAACCTATACTGGAGAGTTGAAAATACAGCATAAACCCCTGGAGTTTGAGTAAAATCAATATGTAAGTAGCAACTGTAATCATAATTGACTTCTAAACCCAAGGAGATAGCTTGGGGACAGTTAGATAAATAGCAGAATTTGGGGGAGAGGACAAAAGATCGGGCCAGTCTTTGAGTCAAACTGCTATCTTCGTTTTCCATCTGTTGTTTTAAAATTAGTTTAAGTATTTTTAATATATGTGTATGGTTGTTTTGACTGCATGTATGTCTGTGCGCTACTTGTGTGCCTGGTGTCTCAGATATTTATTTTACAGATAAAGAAACCGCCACCAAGGTTAACATCAAGATAGCCTGGAACTGATGGTTGTGAGCTGTCACATGGAGAATCGAAATTGAACTTGGGTCCTCTGGAAGGGCAACCAATATCCTTAACTGCTGAGCTCTTTTTCCAGCCCCTTCCATCTGTTCTCTTGGCGGAGAAAACAAGAGAAAAAGGACACTATGGAAAAATAAAGAAAAAACAATGTAGCAGCTGCTTGAAACTTTTTAAGAGCTCTCCAGGGTGTGTGTGTGTGTGAATTAAGTCTCAAGAGCTTAACACATTTAAAAAAGCAGGTCAGTGTGAAGGCAGTTTGAAGTCTTGCTCTCTAAAGTTAGGCTGGATGAATTCAAAGTGTGTTTCTGCCATTTAGTAGTGCAACCTTGGGCAAGTTCTTTACTTTCTGTTTCCTTCTACATACAATGGCCTTGAATAAGCAGGATGAGGGGAAGAGCACGGACACAGATTTTATACTTTTTTTAAAAAGATTTATTTTATTATTATACATAAGTACACTGTAGCTGTCTTCAGACACAGCAGAAGGCATCAGATCTCATTACAGATGGTTGTGAGCCACCATGTGGTTGCTGGGATTTGCACTCAGGACCTTCGGAAGAGCAGTCAGTGCTCTTAACCACTGAGCCATCTCTCCAGCCCCCAGATTTTATATTCTTAGTGGATATGTCCAAAATTACTCTACTTACCTTTCATTCTCATGTATCTCTATGGGAGGGCATTATGTTAGCTGTTAGATCATCCTTGTGTCTCTTTCCTAGTTCCAGAATAGCTGGCAGCCACCAAGCACAGCCTGAGTTTGTTTTTTTTTTTTTTTTAAGATTTATTTATTATGTGTAAGTACACCATAGCTGTCTTCAAACACTCCAGAAGAGGGCATCAGATCCCATTACAGATGGTTGTGAGCCACCGTGTGGGTGCTGGAAATTGAACTCAGGACCTCTGGAAGAGCAGTCAGTGCTCTTAACTGCTGAGCCATCTTTCCAGCCCGTGTTTTGTATTTTGAGATAGGGTTTCTTTGTGGAGCCCTGGCTGTCCTGGAACTGACTATGTACTGGCTTCTGACTCAGAGATTCATGCACCTCTGCCTGCTGAGTGCCAAGACTAAAAGCCCACACCACTGCTACCGGGAGTGAGTACAAATTCTTTGCTTCTTTTGTTTCTCTTGAGTGTCCTTCATTATGAAGGACATCCTTCGATTCTTCTGGTGAAATCATTCTTCAGGACTCAGCTCCAGGGGGCTGGAGGGATGGCTCAGCATTTAAAGCACTTGCTGCTCTTGCAGAGACATCAGGTATGACTCCCAGCACCCAAAGGTGGCTCACAGCCTCTGTAACTCCAGTCCTAGAGGATCCAATACCCGCCTCCCACTTCTGTAGGTACTGCACACACATGCTGCAAACACTCATTAAAATAAAATCTTCAATGATTATATTTTATGTGTGTGGGTGTCTTACAAGTACTCTTAACTGCTGAGCCATTTCTACACTCTCCACTCCTTCAAATTCTATTTTTGTTTTGTTTTTTTAAGACAGGGTTTCTCTGTGTCGTCCTGACTGTCCTGGAACTCATGCTGTAGACCAGGCTGACCTAACTCACAAAGATTATTCTGTCTTTGCCTCCCAAGCATTGGAATTAAAAACCTGCAACTCAACTGCCCAGCTAGATCTTCTTAATCATGTGTGTGCAACTTGTGGCAGTCAGTTCTGTCCTTCAAAATAAATAAATAAACAAACAAACAAACAAACAAACTCAGGTTGTCAGGCTTGGTGGCATGAGCCTTTGATATGCTAGGTCATCTTGCTGGCCTAGCACTTACCTTCTTGACATCAAAATGTTTATGATATCACAGTACTGTAATTCCCATACTCGGTAGTTGGGGTTTTTTTTTTCTGTTTTTTGTTTTTGTTTTGTTTTGTTTTTCAAGACAGGGTTTCTCTGTGTAGCCCTGGCTGTCCTGGAACTCACGCTGTAGACCAGTCTGGCCTCGAACTCAGAAATCCACCTGCCTCTGCCTCCCGAGTGCTGGGATTAAAGGTGTGAGCCACCACGCCGGGCTGGTAGTTGTTTTGATCTTAAGCTTGATTGATGCTCTACAAATAATACAGGACACCCATGTAATGTGTGCAGTGATTTTTAGTATATTCACCATGTATTCATCATCATCCTGACTTACTGTACTCATTAGTAGTCTCTCTTCTCCTCAGTCATCACAGGTCCAGACAGCTGACTTCTGGCTCCATGAGTATGCTTCTGTTGAACATTTTATAGTAATGGAAGTATGTAGTATGTGTTCTTTGTGATTTCCTTCATTTAGAAAACATCCTAGTGTGGTGATTTGAAAGGAATTGGGCCCCATAAGTCTCTATGTTTGAATGCTTGGTCCTCTGTTAGCGCAACCCTTTACAAAGGATTAGGTGGTATGGCCATGTTAGGAGAGGTGTGTCACTAAAGGTGGACTTTGGAGTTCCAAAAACCCACACCATTCCAGTTGGGTCTCAGCCTCCAACTTGCAGATCAGGATGGATGTAAGCTCTTAACTATTGCTCCAGTGCCTGCCTGCTTGCTGCCATGCTCCCTTCCATGGTGGTCATGGACTCTATCCCTCTGGATCCATAAGCATCAGTAAACATAAGCTACCTTGGTCATGGTGTATGTTCACAGGAAAGGTAACTAAGACAGCTACTTCCCTTTCTTAACCCGACACAGCCTAGAGGCCTATGTGAAGAAAGCCTCAAGTGAGGAATTAACAAACGAGATTGGTATGTGGAACTGTCTCCATGTGTGAATCTTATTTTTACAGGACAGTTCAGGCCATTGTGAGCAGTACTGTCCCTAGGCAGTTGTCCAGCACTACGTAAGAAAGCTAGCCACTAAGGTCCTGGTGAGATGGCTCACTGGTTAAAAGCACTGTCTTGCTCATCCAGAGTACCTGGGTTTGAGTTTCAGCATCCAAGCGGTGGCTCACAAACGTTTATGACTCCAATTTCAGGTAACCCAATACCCTCTTCTGGCCTTTACAGAGCATGCAAGTCGTGCACAGACACACATTCAGACAAAGATACCCAGACACAAATTTTTTTTTTAATGAAAGAAAAAAATAGCTAAGCACAAGTCTCACAAGTTGAAAGGGAGGGAGAGAGGGAGGGAGGGAGGGAGGGAGGGAGGGAGGGAGGGAGGGAGGGAGGGAGGGAGGAAGAGAGAGAGAGAGAGAGAGAGAGAGAGAGAGAGAGAGAGAGAGAGAGAGAGAGAGAGAGAGAGAGAGAGAGAGAACATGCATGTATAGCATCCATCTGTGGATTGTTTCAAGCTCCTGTTTGGTTCTTAATCTCCCTCAATGATGAACCATGATCCAGAAGTGTAAACCAAGCGACTCATTTCCCACCCTGAGGTGATTTTGCTCATGGTGCTCATAGCAACAGAAAGAAGATTAAAACAGCACGTTTTCAGGGTACAGTTGCTGCATCATCTCTCAGTAGTTCCTTCTACTGCCAAACAATATTCCATTCAATGAACAATTTACTTAAACATTCCTTAGCTGAGAGGCATGTGTTTCTACCTTACTATCATGAGTAATAATGCCACAAAGCTTGCTTGCTACTCCTTTTCCCCCTCAAGACAGGGTTTGCTGTGTAGCCCTGGCTGTCCTGGAACTCCCTCTGTAGACCAGGCTGGCCTCGAACACACAGATCAGTCTGCCTCTGCCTCCTCAGTGCTAGGATTAAGGACATGTGCCACCACAGCCTGACTAAGAACCCTGTTTTTATTTCTTTTGCATCTATGCTGTAGAGTAGAATTTCTGGCAATATCATAACCCTGTGTAACCTTTAAGGAACAGTCAGACCAATAGTTGCAGTAATTTATGTTCTCACCCTCATTATTAAAAGGGTTCGATTTCTCCACAAATCACCTAATATCTTTTTCTCCATAGCTATACCCATTCTAGGAGTGTCAAGTGTTGTCTCATGGTGTTTGTCTTTGTTGTTACTTTGATTTTTTTTTGTTTGTTTTTGTTTGTGATCCTAGCCTATAACAGCTGAGCCATCTCTCCAGCCCTTGTTGTTTATTTTGGGACAGGATCTTCCTATGTAGTTCTGGCTAGCCTGGAACTCACAATGTAGACCAGGCTGACTTTAAACTCACAGAAATCTGCCTGCTTTTGCCTTCAAAGAGTTGGGATTAAAGGCATGTGCCACCATGCCCAGCATCCCATAGTAGTTTTAATTTTACATCATGACTACTGGAGCATCTTCTCATGCTGAGTCAACCTTCTTCCCACTTTAGATGTGTCTGTGTGTGTGCACGCACACACATGCTTATCTTTCTAATATGCAAGCCAAGTATAACCACAGAGGCTGAGACAGTTCAAGGTCAGCCTGGGCTACATACTGAGTACCACACCCAGACAGGTGTACACAGCAAGACCCTGTCTCAAAAAAACAAAACACAAAACCAACAACAAAAACAAAAAACAAAAAAGGAGGGGCCCCTGAGGAAATAGTTCAGTTAGTAGAGTGCTTGCCTGCTGTGGTGGTTATCCATTTGATTTAATCTAGAGTCATCTCACAGACATGGTTCTGTGAGGGCATTTCTAGGAAAGGTTAACTGAGGAAGAAAAGACCTTCTCCCAAGCAGCCCTGATACAGAGACCTGAGGGTTGTGGGTGGGAGCAGTGTTGCTTTGCTTGCTGTCCTTCTCTCCTGGCTGGCAAGTACATCTACCCTACGGTTGCTGCTGCTATCCTGTCTGGACACTAAAGACCAGGAGCTGTCCAGGAATCCTCAGGCTTTCAGTGCCAGAACAGGACTGCTCAAGCTGGCAGCCTGTGAACTGAGGTGGTACTGGGGTTTTGGCCTCTCTAATGAGCAGATGGCTCTTGTTGGACTACCCGGCCCTACTGTGTGAGCAGGTTAATCAGTCTCTTTTCATCACATCACTCATTCTATCAGTGCTTTTTCTCTAGAGAGCCCCAATATACCTACCACATACAAGCCCCCGGGTTTCATCTCCAGCATGTCATAAACTGGACGTGGTGGCACACATCTGTTATCCCAGCACCTTGGAGGTAGAGGTAAAAGGATATAAAAAATTCTAAGTCCAGTTACAGAGACCCTGTCTCAATAAAATAAAAAGCAAGGCAGACCCTGATGAACCTCTGTGTTTTCCAATCTCAACTAAATAACATCTAAAAGTTTTACAAAGTATAAGACTCTCCCTGAGCAGGTTGCTGCTTCCTCTCCAGTCACACTTCCATTCTTCATACACACCTACTGACCTGCGATTCTCTGAATATGTCCACACTTTGTTTCCATAAATCTGCATTCTCTTTGCCTTAAGTGCCATTCCCAGTCCCAGAGAACTCCTCAAGCCTCAAAACCCAGGTCAGACAGCTTTCCTCTTGTGACATCTTCTTTTTTTTTTTTTTTTTTTGGTTTTTCGAGACAGGGTTTCTCTGTATAGCTCTGGCTGTCCTGGAACTCACTTTGTAGACCAGGCTGGCCTCGAACTCAGAAATCCGCCTGCCTCTGCCTCCCGAGTGCTGGGATTAAAGGCGTGCGCCACCACGCCCGGCTTGTGACATCTTCTTGACCCACTCTGATTCTCACCCAGACAGAAGTGGCCTCAGGGTTCCTGGACACAGCCCCATGACTGCAGAGCACTACAAGTCTGTGGATGTCCCTCTGGCAAAGCATAAGCAGAGGGTGATGGTCCTTGGCATGAAGTAGGTGTCCATGTTTTCTTAATTGACTAAGAAGAGAGTGAACAAACAAGAGATACCAGGTAACAAGTTGAGCTGTCAGATACTGTGTTGAATTGTAGTGGCGTCTAATGCCCTACCAGCACCTCTGAAACATGACCACAGGTACAAACTGAGAAGAACTGAATTCATCACAAGAAAACTTTCAATCTATACATGTTCAAGTTTTATTACAAAGTATGATGGGCAGAAAATATGGTACTTCTTATACAGGAGGCTGAAACAGGACAAAACTGAGATTAGACTTCACGTACTAGGAAGTAAGGTCACAGAAGGGACACTCCACCCTCAGGTGCTTTTGAAGTCACCTCCAGTGGAGAAACCGCAGCTCATTGACAACACAGTGTTAAATTTTTATTATAAGCCCTGTATACAATCAGCCCTGTGAAAATAATATTTATAAAGGAGAAATGGTTACAGTACAGTTCTGCAAAGGGACAGCTTCCTCTCCACCTGAACAAGGAATGCCACAAAAGCTTTAGAACACAAGGAAAGTTTAAATATATAAGAAAGTAAGGTCATACACATGAGCACAGAAATGGATCAGTTAGAGCTTAACATTTTGTAGAACATGAAATCTCCATTTTCTACAGAGAGGTTTATACAATCATGCTATAATTCACACTCAGGGGAAAGTCACTGACAGAGGGGTCATAACATACACGGGGTCAAAGCAAGGGACTCAGATTTGACGAAAGCTTCAGCCCAACAATTTCCATAACACACTGTACATCACAGTCAGCCCAAGGTGAGAACGTTTCTTTCCAATGGTGGATAGCATAGTTCGGCTTCACTGAGTTGTCTCAAAGGTGGTGCTTGTACACTTTCCAGCTGTTACACAGACTGTCAACATCGATCTTTTGGAGTTCAAGCTTCTTCTGGCTGACACATCAGTGTAAGCATCTTGGAGAAAGCATCTGCACGTTTCCACATTTAAAAAGTGACATCCAGATAGCAGCCCAAGAAGACCTGCTTATTCCGTAACGCCACATGCTTGACTCTGAACATTAGCAGCAATGACAGTATGGGAGAGAGAGAGAATGTAGATGGCTCGAGGTGAACAAGATCGGAGACGTGAGACACTCAGCTGCTGCCTCCCAGGAGGAGAGGACAACTCTGGGAAACCTGGCTCAGGGTTCACGGTAACTGCTCAGACCAGCTCTCCTCTCAGAAAACCCAAATGCTGAATAGGCCCGCCTTCCTCATCCTGAGGGCAGGCTCTAAAGAAAACACTCGTTTTGAGGCCTCTATTGCAATGGTACTCTAGCCTGAGCCAGGCAATCAAAGGACCTGCCCTATTTCACAATGGGGAAAGTAGGGTGCACTTATGAACTGCCTACCATGTTTGGTAAACCCCGGAGTCCTACATTTTCTTACGGCCTAGGAATCAAGGGCCCAGAGCATCAGGGAGAACATTCTACAGTAGCAAGGTAATGAGAAAGGGACAAAGGAAAGAAAAGGAAGGGGCTAGAGGGTGTGGTTCAGTGGTAGGTCACTCGCCCAGCCTGTGAGGCCTGCACTAGGGAAGAAGCACGGATGCTGGGGCAGTGGCTCAGGTCTGTGCTCCCAGCACTCAGTTCAAGGACAGCCTGGTCTACAATGAAAGAACCTGTCTCAAACAGTGTCGTCCAAAACCCAGAACTTAACCACCAGACGTCACCCACGGCAGCGCTGCTCTCCGCCCACTGTACCCCCTGGCACCCAGTGACGTAGAAGCTTCATTAATGGTGCAGGAAGGGCAACCGAGGCTGAGGCACAGGTCCGCTCCATAGCTATGGGACAGAACCATCTGACTGTTTCTCCCCTCAGACTCTGCGTTCTCTAGTATTTCCTTCTACTCTACCCTAAATATCAAATTTTAGTTGTAACAATCATCAAAATACTATAGGATTCTGCCTTTTTCCCGTTCTTCCTGGGCTGTCTCCAGTTATCTGACCTAATGCTGATTTTGATAGGAAGTCCCCACCCACTTGTCTCATGTCACTCCTCCTCAAGCCCGGCCTCGAAGGTCAGGAAAGGGATCAATCTCCAGTGGGAACAGCGCAAGCCCACAAAAGCCTCAGACCCACTCACCAGCTCAGCTCTCTGCTAGTCTGACCCATCATGCAGCCTCCCATACAGCAGACACAGAAACCACAGGCCAGAGCCTGGAGCCCAGAGGACAGATCTAGAGATACTGACCCATCATCTCACCGTCAGGCTAAGAACTGGCAAATACTAAGAGACTGGCTTTGAAACTTTAACAGAGCTGTGCTTCAGGGAAGAGAGCAGACGTATGGACTTCCTGCATCTCACGCCTACAGAAACCTCTTCCTCGGCTACAGGGGCCACCTGTGCATATGATAGAGAGAGACTTCAAATGCCAGCAACCCTGCAACTGTGGGTACATGCGTACTTGGAGGCAGAGATAGCAAGAGTCTTACCTAATCCAGTTGGAGAGCAGAAAAGGAAGACTGAAGAAAGTTGACAAGTGTCCACAGAGCAGGGAAAAATCATCACGTGCATAGAGACCTCACACAAATGTATTCTAAAACTGCTGCTAACCTTTTAAAACTTTGTTTTCAAGTTCTAGTTGACAAATCCCATCATTCACCCCAAGCTAAAGTCCACCCAGAACAGAGATGCTCCCCAGCACAGGTGCTCCCCAGCACAAGTGCTCCCTACAGGCCCTGCGACCCCCCTGACTTCTACTTTAGACTCAGCCCAGGAAGAAACTGAGGGCTCCTATAGCAGCAACCATCAGCCTGCTACCCTTGAGGAGTCTGTGCCTAGCTGGCAAATGCCACTAAGAGCAGCGGTAACCACAAACTGATCCAGGACAAGCCACAGGTTAGTGCAGGAACATTAGCCTCAAGCATTTGGCCAGCCAGAGACCCCAAACCAGAATAACAGATTAGGAAGGCCAAGGAGAAATACCCTGACTGAAAAGGCCTTTCCTTTGGGACAAGGTCCTATATAGTGAAGCTAAATCTAAGACTTTTGGCATACAACTACATCAGCTGTGGAAGCTAGCAAAGACTGCCAGACAGTCCATGTTCCCAGAAGGATGAGTCGACATTGACTTCTCCAGCAATGGCAGCATGAGTGGCCAAAGCCAGCCATCAGCTTTCAGGCCTGCTGCTCTCCTTGTACCAGAGCGTCTAAGAAACCTGCAAGCAGCTCAGCAGATTATAAACCAGCCACCCTCTCCTAGACCATGTTCCAAACTCTGCCGGGGACTCATCTAAAGTCAGAACCACATACAAGTCCCCTTTGTGGAACCCATACACTTAACGGAAACAGACACGCGAGGCCTGTAAGTCAGCATGGCCAACTGCAGCCTACAAAGTCCAATACTGCTCATAACCTTAACTGAAGAGAGGGCAAGTGCCACCGGTGTGGAGAGTCTTAGCTGGCCGACCCTGAGTCTACCACAGCTGATTAGCTCATCGTTTATGAGAACTGCCTGTCTAACTCAGTCTAAAGATCTTGTTCAGGGTCAAACACAGACGGTAGCTCCCAGGAAGTCTCTTATTCAGAGTACTCAATCCAAAGATGGGCCAGTGCCCCACCAGGCAGAGGAAACTCAGCAAACAGAAACACAGAAGCTTAGCTTAGAGAGCTCTCTTGCCTATCATTCAAGTTCGAAACTGGAAAAATAGATTCTGAAACCAGGTACTGGAAACACCATATAAGCCCAGCTCTCCTGAAAGCGATTCTCCTTCAGCATGACGCCTAGTCACCTGCTTATCTCAGCCCCACAGGGTACTCAACTAGTGAAGCCAGAGAAAGGAACTCGAGGGTGGAACAGAAGCCTCCTGCATCTCCTGGGGCCTCCGAGGGCCTTCAGGAGACCCAGGCTGGGAAAGGTTGGTGAGTCAGTAGACTTCAGAGCACCAGCGCAGTTGTCAACTCCCGGTCAGGGGTCAGGGCTGTGCCCCACAGGCAGTGACTCAGGAAAGCAAACTGCTCATGGGGTCTAGGGTCCAGTACCCACGGCAGGCACTGAGGGAAGAGAGGAAGGTACAAAGAGGGAAACCTGTGAAATCAAGAAACCAGAGTGGTTAAACTCTTTTCATAAAAAACTAGCCTGATAGATAAAAACATACAAAGTTGAGGTTTGTTAAAAGACACTGGTGCCAGGAGGAAAGACAATCTGAAGTTGGCCTTTGTTCCCACTTAAGTGCTAGCACGACACAGATGGGGACACGAGATGGATGACTGCCTCAGCAGCAGACAGACAGACATGGGGCAAATGGACACAGACAGAGCCAGTGCTTGTACTGTTTATGAACACAACAGCTGACAAACAAATATACAGAAACGTTTAATTGAAGAAGCAAAGAAGAGGAAAGGAGTGAAAATTTAAAACCCAGCCCTGGGCTGCAGTGGCGCCACACAGCACAGTCCAACACAGACAGCGGGGTAACTGGCCCGGACTTCTACAGCAGCTTCTGAACACAGTGGGTGTAAAGCAACAATAGACATACTGGCCACTGGAAACATGTTCTTCTTACATGGGGAGGGAGGGGGCAGAGGCTGAAGCACACAAGCCCCTGCCGGATACGTGAGGTGCCACCAACACTACACACGGAGTATCTCCAGGCAGTTGTTGTAGCAGATAGCGATCCAGTCAGGCTGAGTGGAGGCCCACTGCACATTGTTGATCTCTCCCTCAGCTGTGTAGGCCAAGATAGGGTCCTCGATGGCCCGAGGCATCTGCTGGATGTCCCAGATGAGGGCCTGATGGTCATCCGCTAGGGAAAAAGCAAGCAAGAATGTCATAGCTCAGGCAATGGGGTAACAATCTTGCATCTGGAGAGGCAGTCACAATTTGTGAAACATTTGTTCATCAAAGCTTTGTGAAAGGGACTTTATTTTAGAGAAGAGGAAACCAAGATTTAGGAATGTCACCAGACTTGCTCCTTCTTGCCATGTAGCCAGTGAGGACCAAATCTAGGTCCTGACTCCACTTCCCAGGTGTCATTAAGCTCCATTTACTGTACCAGGGTTAGAGAATTAGATCAGGACATTGCAGTCAGGAATCAGGGAAGGACACGAGATACAATGATCCCAAACTATGACGTCACTGACAGCCACTAAAAATGCTTTCGTGGATAAAGATGCTTCTCTGATCACTGTTTCCCAGTTTACGTACATTTACATTTCAATGAGTTGTACAGAAGATTGACATAATGTGCTGTAGAAACATACAACATTAAAAAAATCCCACCCATGCCTGTAATCCCAGCACTAGGGACTGGGGACAGAGTAAAGTGGTAGAGTAACTCTTATCACGTTCAAAGTCCTAGGTCCAATCCCCAGCACCATCAGAAAATAAATAAAAAACCTGAACTATTGCCAATGAATGTGCTTTGCTAGGTGTGGTGGCACATGACTGTAACTGAGCATTCTGGAGGCAGAGGCAGGGGGACTGCTGCCATTTGGAGCTCAGCCTGATAAATACAGTGGGTCACTACCTGGCAGCATTATCCAGCAAGACCCTGTCTCAACAGAATAAATAACAAAACTAACATAAAACCATAAGACCCACCACGGTCACCTGGCCTGATGCTTCCTCCCGCCATGGTTACCTGCAGTACAGATGTGGCAGGATGAGTGTGGGGCCCAGGCAATGCCATTGACGCATGCTCGGTGGTTGTTTAGCCTAGCAACCGGTGTGCAGGGAACTCGAACATCCAGAATCACCACCTGCAGAAATCCAAGAAAAAGGTCCAATAATTGCAGAGTGTAGCAGGAAAAGCACTATCATGAACACAACATTGTAAGCATGGTCTTTTCGTTTATGGATCCGAGAACACTAGAGATAGGGTTTCCTGGTGGAGAAAGGAAGAAAACAATGAGCTAACACAGACCATGTGTTCTCCTTGCTGAGAGATTGGGAGACTCTAAAGAGACTGAAGGAGAACGGGAATCAGGAACAGGCAACGTGAGTTTGGATAATCTACAAGCATCTTTGCTAAGGGCCTATAAAAAAAAATCTGTGCATCTTAGTTAGGTCTCATGTACCTTATCAATGCACAATCCGGGATGTAAGAACTCTGAGGCACGAGCTGCACCCAAACCAAGGCTAACTACTGTATCCTCTCAACCAACAATCCACCCCTCTCATAAGAACTAGCAGACCACAGAGCTGCTGTCTGAACATCTGCTTGGAGAGTCGGCCTAGAACACCAAAAGGGAAGGCCTAGTTTTTCATTCAGTCCCAGTAACTGTGACTTGGTTTAAATTCATTTAGATGTCACTTGTCTAACCCTTTTTTCTTTATTGTGAAATGTTTATTTGCATTTTTTAAATTAGTTACATAACTAATTCATGACAAATTACCAGATGGATTTAATATTATTTCTTCAGGACTAGAGTTTTTCAATGACTTCAAATTTGAAGCTGGGAAACATACGCATACATGTGTTTAAGCTTAAAAGGCTCTTGCACACTCTGGGCCAGGAACAGCAAGTCCTCCATACGCCTGTTGCTCTGATTTACACTCTTTTCTCGTCCTTGAGGTTTCTGTATAGGATCAGCTTCCTTATTAAACACCACATTCCCAAACAGAGAGGCCATTGAACAAACGACAGGGACGAGCATGAAGAACCCCAAGAATCATGTTGACTGTGGTATCTGCACTGAGTCCCAGGCTGCAGATGCACCACCACTCTTCATCTTAGCTTTACTCTAGCAGAAATGTATTTATTTACTTACTTACTTATTATTTTTGAGACAGGGTATCTCTAGGTGGCCTTGTTGTCCAGGAACTCACCTCTAGATCAGGCTGACTTCAAAGTCACAGAGACCTGCCTGTCTCTGCCTCCCAAGTGCTGGGATTAAAGGTGTGTGCTAACATGGCCAGCAAAAGTTTATTGGGTTTTGTGTGTGTATGCATTTGGTTTTTGTTTGGTTGCTGTTGCTTTTTTTTTGTACTGGGGATAGAACTCAGGGCCTTGAGCATGCTAGACAAGCACTCTGCCACTAAGCCACATTCCACCATATCAGAGATCCTTACACAGAAGGCTGTGCAATGGCAGTGAGTTTGCAGTTACCTTAGAATGCACAGTAAGTTCCAAGCTCATCTGGGCTACAGAGACTCTGTCTCACCAAACAAGCAGGGAGAAGGTTCTGAGCACAGTCCTTTTGTTGATGGGATCCTCAGTTTAGGCCCCCCTGGCCCTTGGAGTGCACGGACACTGTTGGGGCTGCTTTGAGGACTGCAGGATGAGTAGCAGCCTCCGTAGTCATCACCCATGTGATGCCAGAAGACTCCTCTCTCTCTCTCTCTCTTAACCTCCTCTTTTTATTTTATTTTATTTATTCATTATTTTTTTTACTACACACTCTAACTTTTGACAATCAAAAAATATCTCCTTATATTTCCAAAGGTATCCTGGGCATAAAACTGCCACCATCTAAAAGCTATTCTCGTAAATATACTGGGCAGAGTGGAGTCAAGGGTCAAGGCTCAGGGCTTACCTCCATCCCGTCCATGGCCATGGTGGCCAGGTAGTTAGGGTCCTGCTTGTTCCAGCAGAGGCGAAGCAGGGGGTGGTGCTGTGGGTCTTCATAAATGATGGTGCTATGTTCCAGATGGCGGAGGTCAAACA
This sequence comes from Mus caroli, assembly GCF_978045245.1. Lineage (NCBI taxonomy): Eukaryota > Metazoa > Chordata > Mammalia > Rodentia > Muridae > Mus > Mus caroli. The sequence continues at coordinate 16,082,679 of NW_028227268.1, forward strand.
TTCTTACAGAACCATCAGCGCCCACAGAGGCAAACATGTCCCTGCCCCCTCCGGCCCGGCTGAAGGCGATGTCATAGACCTGTTGGTGAGAAGGTCCAGATTCAGCTCAGCTGTCGCCTCTCCCACAGCATGGACGGCTGTCATTCTCAGACCATCTGAACCCTAACTCACCACACAAGCGGGTAAGCTAGTGGCTTCTCGGAGAATACAGATCATCCTACCACAGACACTGGCTGACTTCTTCCCATGCCCTGCTTCCTACTTCTCCTCTAAAACCCTGAGATGCTCTCGCTGACTAGCACAGCACACGGAGTCTGAACAGGACTCTGTATTTTCTGGCTGTTAGTGGTTTCACTTATATGCAGTCAGATGCACATTCACAATAAAACCACATATAGTTCTACCAAGCTGGCCAGCTATAAAACCTAGACCTGAGATCCATTTGTATGAAAAAGGTAACATGACTTTTGGTTTTGTGTTTTTAAGAAGGCAACTGGGAGCTGGAGGTATGGCTTGGTGTTTAAGAGAACTTGTTGCTCTTGTTGAAGACCCAGGTTCAGCTACGAGTGATCTGTAACTCTAGAATGGAGGATGACACCCCCTTCTGGCCTTCTCATACTATACACACATGTGGTACAAGGACATGCATACATACAGGCAAACACCCATACACATAAAATAAAAATAAAAATAAAAATAAATAAATCTTAAAAAATAAAATCTCTTGTGGCCCAGGTTGGTTTGATACGTGGTAAGGGCTGTGGTATGTGTGTGTGTGTCCGTCCTTATGTAGTAGAACAGCATTAGACAAAGCCTTTGTCTATCTAGTGCATCAGGCCTAAGAAGACAGGGTCTTGTTATGTAGCCCAGGCTGGCAAACTTTAGACGGTTTTATCTTTACCTCCTATGCACTAGAATCACAGGCATCCAGGAACCCATCACTCTTTCCTTTTCCTGTTGTTTTAAGACAGAGTCTCATATAGCCTAGGTTAGCCTTAAACTTGCTATAATATAGCCCGAGATGACTAAGAACTCTTGATCTTACTGCATCTGCCATTCAAGTGATAGGAGTATAGACATGTGTCACTATACCTGGCCCTTTTGAATCAGTCAATCTTACATAGAGTATTTTTTATGGTTAGAGGAAAAGGGGTTAGTATATTGATCAGAAATAGATGAGGATCTACTTACTAGCAGTATTTGTCCCTGAGTATCAAGAACGGACAAAGGACCTACTTTTTTTTTAAGATTTGTATTTTATCTCTATGAGTATTTTGGCTCCTTGTATGTATGTGGACTGCATGAATAGCTGGCATCTGCAGAGGTCAGAAGAGGGCAGAGAGTCCCTGGAACTGGAGTTACAGATGGTTGTGAGCTGCCGTGTGGGTGTGGATTGAATCTGGGTTCTCAGGAAGGGCAGTCAGGCTCTTAACCACTAAGCCATCTTTTCAACCCCAGACCTTACTTTTTATTTATTTATTTTTGGTTTTTTGAGACAGGGTTTCTCTGTGTAGCCCTGGCTGTCCTGGAACTCATTTTGTAGACCAGGCTGGCCTCGAACTCAGAAATCCTCCTGCCTCTGCCTCCTGAGTGCTGGGATTAAAGGTGTTTTTAGTTTTCAAGACAGCATTTCTCTGTTCCTGGCTGTCCTGGAACTTGATCTGTAGACAAGGCTGGCCTCAAATCAGAGAACCACCCGCCTCTGCCTCCTGAGTGCTAGGATTAAAGGTGTATGTTACCCCAGCCTGGCTTCAGATCCTCCATTTTTAGTGAGATATTCTTATCTTCTACCCCGATGTCAGCTGTCATTATTACCAAGAGTCTAAAAAGTTTGTTCTGTGTTTGGCATCTGCTGTCCTGTTGGCTCTAGGTAATCCTCAGGCAGAGACGCCAGGAATGCCCACAGTGTGGCTCAGAGCAGAGACTCTCTCAGCCTAGGTACCTGCTCTGCTCCCTATCTGTGCTCTGTGGAGTTCATCATGAAAGAGGAAGGGTGGCAACTTCCAATGTACCAAACTCTCCTCTACTACACCTGCCAGGCAGCAAACCTTCCCTCCTCCTCTCTCACCATGCACACGCGCACACGCACACGCATGCACACGGCTTTTCCTCAGACAGATCTGCCATTCCCAGATCCTTCAGGTCTGCCATTTGCTTTGATCCATTCCTGCTCCTCTTGCTCTTCTCTGGGTCACAGAGACCTGACTGCTACAGGTCAAGTTTGGATGAGCCCCAAATTTGCTGTCTGCTTCTAGATAGTTTAGACAAAGGAATGAATCAGAGGTAGGAAATTGGATTCTGGGACATTTCCACAAGTTCCTATAGTGGTCATCTCTGCAGACACACTCTGCATTTGACCCTTGGCTTAGCAGGAGTCAAGTCCCATAGTCTTGCAAAAGAGCTTCCTCTCAGGAGAGCAGAACACCAAAGATCAAACCCTCGGAATGGCTACCTGGCTCCATGATACTGTTGATGGCCTTAAGGCATCGTTTTCTCCTATACAAACCCTGATACTACTGGAGCTGCAGGTGAAGGGGCAGCAAAGGAACTAAGCCAGGGACATGGGCACTGCGGAAGCAGACTTATGCTGGCTTCCCCAGTCACCAGAGGAATGCTCCCCTCGCTGTCCTGGTAAACAGCGGAAACACCACCAATAAGACACACTTGCCTCCTAACAGGAGCGAAAGTAGAAAGATTAAGTAAATATACTAGAGCTCACAAGCTGGTTTCAGAGAAAAGTGGTTAATTAGGATTGTCTGTCATGAAATTTTCCTCCTTCCTGTTCCCCCCACCTCTGAGAAGCCATTACATTTAGAGAGAAGTGTTACTCTAAACAGCTCCTAGGATATCTATAAGAGACTTCATCTAAAAAAAAAAAGCAGCAGACTTTGATATGAGAGGAGAAATGAAACTCTAGGTTAGGTGGCTAGTGTCATTTAATGATGCACGCGGGGGCGGGGACGGGGGCGGGGGTGGAGCTCAGCCATGGGGTAAAAGCACCTGCTGTTCATGCCTGACCACCTGTGCTCACTCCTTGGAACCACAGTGGGAGGAGACATCTGCCTGACTCCTAACGCATGCACCATGGTACACACGTGCCTGCACATACACACACTTTCTCTCTCTCATAATAATAGCAATAAATAAAACATGTTTTAAAAGGTGCATTCAATAAGTGTTGTTTTCTGTTTTAACACATTATAATTTACATGCCAACATTATGATCTACATAGCCTGCAACACAGTGTGAGAACACTATGTCCTCTGTTCTCACCTGCAGGTACAGACCGCACAGGAGAAAAGGAAAAACATTACCTCTTTGTCATGGGCAATTAGCTGGGTCTTCACATGGCCAGACACGAGATTCACTCGTCCTAGCACCTGCCCGGTCTCTAGTCCCCAGATGGTGCACGTTGTGTCAATGCTGGAGGTACCTGCAGACATCAGAGCATGTCAGAGATGCACAGACTCCCCTCTGCCCTGCTTGGCACAAGGGACAACAGGCCACAACCACATCCTGAACATTCATTTTGTCTTTTGTGGTAGGGAGGAGAGTTTCTTGAGACATAGTACCCTGATGTAGTTCAGGCTGACCTTGAACTCAGGACCTCCTGGCCTGCACTCCCAAGTGCTGGTGTGGGTGTGCACCACCACATCTGCAAGACCTTAGATTCTAGATGTGATAGACACACAGGAAAAGCTAAGCTCCCCATGAGGAAGTAACAACCGCTCTCCATATTCACCCACTTCACCCCGACCTGTTCTCAGCATGAACCCAAACTCATGCATTAAAACTCGAAAGAGCCAGATCTGAGGAAATGTATCTCCTGCTTCCTCAGGCTGGAATTCAAAGCCCTCACCTAGGAGATAAGGATCCACCTCGTTCCAGTCAAAGGAGGTCAGGGGAGCACAGAAGTCCGAGTTCTTGTTGTTGTTTAGCAAGCACTCCAGCCTGGTCTCTGTCTCACCAACCTGTACAAACAATGGTTTAAAACATTAGCCAGCCTACACATACCATCCCTACTTAAAATCCTGCTTAGGGGGCTGTGGTGGCTCAGTGGTTAAGAGCACTGACTGCTCTTCCAGAGGTCCTGAGTTCAATTCCCAGCAACCACATGGTGGCTCACAGCCATCTGTAATGAGATCTAATGCCACCTTCTGATGCCTCTAAAGACAGCAACATTGTACTCACATACATTAAATAAATCTTTTTTAAAAATCCTATTTAGTAAATCTAAGAACAGAGGAGAAAATATTTTTATGATAAAGGGTAATAAAACCCAAAGGGACTCCTGAGTTTGGACTTCTTTTACAACTTCCCCTTCCCCAGCTTAGCTTTCTCAGCTTTCACCAACACCTCGCTCTAGAGCTCTTAGCAGCCTGTCTGCCTGCGGGGCAGGCCCTGGATTCCCAAGCACAAGGGAGGGATGCTCCTGAGGCTACTGAGCTCAGCTGAGAAGGGAAGCTCCACACACAGAGTGCATCAAGATCAACACCCTGCCATCTCCTTACTCAGGAGTGTCTTGTCTAGTAATGGAGTAGGAGGTCCCAAAGTGCTCTCTGCCTCACAGAAGGCTTGTCCCCATCAGCAGCAAGACCTGGGCTACATTTCCTAGAAAACCCGTTGAGCTGAAACAAGGTCAGCCCACAGGCACTTCCTGTGCTTCTTCCATGTGGCAGTGATACTAGCTGTCTGCTCTTCAGGACCGTACACTGCTGACAGCTGACCCCAAGAAAGCATGCCTGGCCACCCGCCAGTAAAGCATCTGCTTACCCTCCACACACGGAGATAGTCACCACTTGTTGCCAGGAGGTCTGGATAGACGCCTTTTGTGTCAGGAATCCACATGAGCTTTGTGGTAGGGTATGGGTGGTCAAAGGTGTTTCGGCAAATAAACTCTGAACTCTCCTCATCTAAACCAACAAGCTGAACCTGCAAAGCAGCACAATTGAACCACATGAGAGTTTGTTTTTCTTGAGCAGGATCAAACACATCAGATTTTTGGTCAGTCTTAACACTACTACACTGAGTGCGCAGTCAAGTTATTACGGTGAAGGACCCCTAGACTTCTGATCCCAGCACTAGATAAAAACTCAAGAATCACAGGGTTCAGTGCAGTCTACGAAGATAGAAAAAGAAGATCTGATACAAGTTTTCTGACTCTAAGTCCTGACCCTCCTGCTCCCTCTCCCGTTTTCTGAGACCATCTGCTCATTCTGCCTTTCCTCCCAAACACTGGGATTGCAGGAATCTACGATCACATTCCTGCCTATTTAATGAAAGTGCTGGGAATTGAACAAGGGCTTCATGTATGCTAGGCTAGTATTCTACCAACTGAGCTACATTCCCAGCCCCCATTTTAGCTTCTTGAGTCAGGCTGGCCTTGAACTCACAGATATTCTATTTCTGCCTCCCGAGTGCTTGGATTAAAGGTTTGTGCCACCACACGCAGCTCCATTCTGAGTTTTAGCAAATTAAGGACACATAGTTGGCATTATAGTGTTGTGAAGAGTATCTTCTGAGACAAGGCTTCGTGGAGTCTGTGCTGCCCTCAAGCTCACTGTGCGTGTACACAGGGCTTGTCTCCACCGTCTGAGGGGTTGCTCTATTTATTGGGTCCAGTGGTTTTCCCATTGAGTTTCAGTTCTCTGTAAACCTTTGCTCTCCTGCACTACTGTCTTTCTGTGTGAATTTTAAGAACATCTCTTTAAAATGTACAAAATGCTGTTGAGGTTCTGACTCCAACTGTCTTGAATCTATGATTCAGTTTGGGAATTTAGTTATTTAGGTCACCTTCAGCTTGTTAAAGCAATGCTTTAGAGTTTGGTGTGTAGAGAGATCTTCAACTCCTTCACTAACTTTATTTCTATGTAATTGTATGCTACTTCAAATATATTTTTTAGGGTTTTAGTTGTATTTTTCCCTACACTACCTACCATGATTTTTAAACTCCATTTTCAACTGTTTATTGATATTATGTAGAAATAGTTTATTTTAATTATATATTATTAAAATTAATAATAACATATTAATTTTAGATCTTTAACTTTGGTACAATAGTTATTATACATTTGTAAGGAATTTCCTGTGTCTGTCTATAGACATCAACAGATTTTCTAGCAGTTAGGCATAGATGTCCAAGGTCTATAAATGTGTAGGGGGGGATAAGGATTATGGATGCAAAGGAGATAGAACCCCATGCTCTGAAACACTTCAGAGCAATAAAAGCAAAGCAACGGGTAATAAATACACTGGTATGCTGCTGCTGCTGCTGCTGCTGCTGCTGCTCTTCCTCTTCTTCCTCCTCCTCCTCCCCTTCTCCTTTCCTCTTCTTCCTCCTCCTTTTGGTTTTTGAGACAGAGTCTCACTGGGTAGTTTTGGCTGTCCTGGAACTTGCTCTGGAGACAAGGTTGGCCTCAAACTCATAGAAATCCACCTGCCTCAAACTCATAGAAATCCTCCTGAGTGCTGGGATTAAAGGTGTGCGGCACCACTGCCCTAGAAGAGATATATTCTTAACACTATCACTGATAATAGTTCTGAGGCAATTCTCCAGTCCTCAAATTCAATCCGAACAGGCGAGAGAGTGACCTTAGGATCTTAGAAATCTTCCTTTTAGGTGTAAGTAGGACACAGGAAGCAGATAACTTCAAAAGTGAAACTGGAAAAAGGGGTTACACTCACTTCTAAAAGTTGCTTGTCATCCATCATAAGACATGCTTCCCAAACCCCCAAAATTAGATTCTGTGAAACATATCCTGCGTAAGGTTCTCTAGACCCAACGGCCAAGGCTGACTGCCACCCAATGCCAGCTAACCTTATCTTCCATTTCCTCTTCTAATCACCATTTTCCATATTCTCCCTTTCCTTATACTTCTTTCCAAGTTTGCAAATTATGTCTACACCCTTTTTATCAACCTCACTCCCGATTACTATTAATACATCAGTGACATCAGGCTTCCAAGACTCTACCATTCACTAGCTGCAGGGCCTCAGCTGTATCACTGTTGTTAATCCTGGTTCCCAACCTGTAGAGTTGAGATGTTCCTGATACCTACTCTTAATAACTGTGTAAACTGCCTTTCCCAATGTACAAGTGTCAACATTCTATCTTACTTCTTCCACAAAGCACTGGTAGTTTTCCTGACTCTGTCTTTCAGTAATTACTAGTCCGATGCATTTGACAGTTAATCCCATAGTGCCTCATGAGACACTGACATTACTGGTTGGTGTAGTTTCACTTAGTATCTTAATGACAGGGCTTGTGTTTTTCTTTTCATACTATTGTTTCCAAATTCAGCTTTCTTGTACCTGTTTCTAATATTCCCTGTGTTTGGATACTGCTGTCATTATTTCTGGTACTCAAGTCCCAAGAGCAGGATTTCTGTATTAGAAAGATGTGTGTGGTAATGGTGTTTGAACTCAAAGCCACACAAGTGTTCTGACTTTGAGCTATATCCCCAGTCTTAAAGTTTAAAGAAACATTTCAGTTTATTCTAGCATAGTGCATATCTAGACAACTGGAAAGATGGAGGATCCAAATAGAGATGCCACTGGGAGAATAATCTACCCGCCCAGGACTCCAATTTCTAAGCACTCCATGACTACAGCTTGACCCCAAGCTCTTCTCAGATCAGCTGTTTGCAATGGTGGCTCTATATTACAATGAAATTTAAGAACATCCCAAGGCCCAAGCAGTATTCAGAGCAGTGAAATGAGAATCTATGGCAATGAAACAAACAAGCATCATATCTGCGAGAGCCCCCAGTGGTCCAGGCACAGTCAGGGGTGAGAGCACTGCACTAGCTTTGCCACATCAGGCTGGATGACTGAGCCAACCAAATCCATTTCTGGAAACGTGGGGACTTAATCCAACTTAGTCCCAGGTATTTGTTTAGAAGGGAAAACGGAAAAGGCCAGATCCACTGCAGCATAGAGATTCAGGGAAAGCTGCAACAGAGTGAAGAAGACAGAAGATGACTTATACTTGTAGGGTGTGGGCACAGATCTCCACTGCCTGATTTGTCCCGAGGCCTGAGACTCATCTTTTTCAGATCTCCACCTCGTCTGAATGAACCCATCTCTTACCTGAAACCATTTTTTTTTCTTCATCTTATGTGTATGGTTGTTTTATCTGCATGTATGTCTGTGTACCACTTGCATGCCTGGTGCTGGAGAAGGCCAGAAAAGAATATCAGAGCCCTGGAGTTACAGATAGTTCCTTGCTGCTGTGTGGGTGCTTGGGACTGAACCTGGGTCCCCTGCAAGAGCAGCCAGCAATGCAATGCATGGACACTCCTGCATGCACGGGTGTTTTCTTTTTCTTCTTCTTCTTCTTCTTCTTCTTCTTCTTCTTCTTCTTCTTCAAGCACTTTGGAGTTTAAGAGAACTGATAATCAAACCACTGTAAGAACTTTCTAGTGCCATACTTTAAAGGAAACATAGTTTTTCCAGAGCACCTGAAGTTGTTCCATCCTATCCTCTATGGTCTGTCTATATTCCCAGTCATGCCAAAGGATGAGGAGGGCATGCTCCAGGGCAAACACTGCATCACAGAGTGTCAGGCGAGCCATGGGCTTAGAAGAGCGCCAGCTATCCACATGACAGGAGTAGCTGTGGCCTGAGCCTCACCGTCCCCACTGAGCCGTTGTATCTTCTTCAACATCTCAAGGTTCTCTTACTCAGGCGATTCAAGAAACCTACTTTTGAGATCCAAACAATGTCTTTGCAGGAACTTGTGTTTAGCCCTTGGTCAAGTGACTCTGACATGCTCCAAGCTTATGTTCGGATAAGAACAGAACAGAGTAAGACTGCAGAGCTCACATTAGCCCCACTCCTCACCCTGCTTACTAATTTTGGCAAACTCCTACTAAGCCCTACAATGACTGGTCAATAGGAATCTTTCTAAATTATTTTTCCATGTATTTGTGTGTTTTAGAGGTATGTATGGTGGGTTCTTTATAACAAAAACAAACACTCCAAAACATAGACTTGTTCCATATAATTTACTCCACAACTTGCTTTGAATAAGAATGTCTTCTCAAGTCAATACAAATGGTTCCACCTTATTCTTCTACAGCAAACTGTGGTGAGCACATCTCAATTTATTTAACTGTTCATTTATTTTGGTTATATAGTCCATTGTCTTACAGCTAACAACAGTGCTACAATGACTATCCTCATTTAATTATCTTTGTATTTGTCTGTTAAAGGATTTTATTGGATAGATTCCTAGAGGTGTAATTGCTCTATCACACTTTAAATTTTTTTTGTGTGTAATGTGTATGTACATGCTCATATGTATGTGTGCATTCATGTACAGGCCAGATGTCAACATCAAGTGTCTTCCTCAAGCAGTCTCCTCTTATTTTTTGAGACAGCATCTTTTATTAAACCTGGAGCTCATCAATTTGACTCAACAGTCTGGCCAGCAAGTTCCCAGGATCCTACTATTTCTGGTCTTTGGGCTTTTTACATAGATGCTGGGGATTTGAATTCAAATCTTCATCTTGGTGCAGCAAGCACCTTACCAGCTAAGCCATCTGATCCCCAGTCTCGTATTTTAAATTCTACCCTTTTCTAAAGGGTTGCTTCAGGCTGGTGAAGCAAGACATGCCTATAATCCCATCACTGGGGAGAGGAGGGAGGATGAGGCTAAAGAAGAAGAGTTTAAGGCAAGCCTGACTACAGCTAAGTCCTTGTCAAGAAAAGGGGGTGCTGGGAATGGTGGTGATTCCAGTACTGAGAGGTGGAGGCAGGAGAATCAGAAATTCAAAGCCAGCCTGAGCTTCATGAAACCTTGCACATAAAAGTGAAAAAGTTATGTACTATTAAGAGGAAAACATAAGCTGCGCATGGTGCCTCATGCCTTTAATCCCAGCACTTGAGAGGCAGAGGCAGGCAGATTTCTGAGTTCGAGGCCAGACCGGTCTACAGAGTGAGTTCCAGGACAGCCAGGGCTACACAGAAAAACCCTGTCTCAAAAAAACAAAAAAAAAAAAAGAGGAAAACAGGCAAAATACTTGAAGACGCAGCATAGATAACTAAGACCTTTCTGAGAAGTCCAAGAGCACAAGAAATAATCCTAAGAATTGAGAAATGACAACACTTGTGCACAGCAAAGGAAACACCCAGCAGCATAAGAGGCAGCCCACAGGATTGGTGAAATCTCTCTGCCGAGGCAGCCCACAGAATGGGTGCAATCTCTGCCAACTAACTACACCGACAAGATTAATATCTAGATGTTATAAAGATTTGTGAAAATTAAAAACCAAAACTCCTAAATCATATCAACAAATGGGAAAATTAATTCAAGTGACAGTTTTCAAAGAAAAAGTAACAAAAGGCCTATAAATACTTGAATATACAAATAAAAACTACTAACAAATTCCATCTCACCCCCGTAAGAATGGTTATCATTGAGAAAATAAATGCCAACTACTGGCCAGAGTGTGGAGAAAGAGGAACCATTACTGGGAATGTGAACTGGTACAGTCACTATGAAAATCAGTATAGAGGTTCCTCAAAAAGCTAAAGAATAAACTGGGCATGGTGGCTCATACCCATAATTCTAGCATTTAGGAAACTGAGGCAGGAGAATCCCTGCTAATCCTAGGCCACCCTGGACTAGAGTGAGAACGAGGGAGGAATAAAGCTTGAAGTACAGAAACATATGGTCCACTCCTGGTCTATGCCAGGATCCTCAGTCAGCACTACAGCAGAGATACACACTCAACCCAGAGGTCCATCACCAGGTGAGGGATAAAGCAAACATAGTGCAAACACAATGGAACTGTATTCTGCTGTAAGAGAAAAGGAAGTTTGCAGGAAAATGGGTGGAACTGGGAATCATGTTAGGAGAAACAGACTCAGAATGACAGTGTTTTCTCTCATATATGGTACATTCATACCCATATAGCTACACACACATACACCTATACATATATACACAAAAGTAGAGAGGGGACTATGAGCGAAGAGGAGGAGGTCTAAAGGGAGGAAGGAGGACAAGAGATGAGAGTGGAGCATATATGATAGGAAGGCAAGTGGGAGAGCTGCTTGGGAGAAGAGGGGAGAGAGAGGGGCAGGAAGGAGGAAGGGCCAAGAACAACAACATATAATGGTATGTATGAAAACACCACAAGACACTCTTCTTTAAAATGATAACACAAACTTAATTTTAAAAATGGAAAATTTACAAATTGCTCTTATTTATACTTTTATTGATAGTAAATAAGTGCCAATCCTCCCACACCTCTGAAAACACTAAAATTAAAAACAACCTTATTACTAATCTGATAGGAAAAAATTGGCATTTTTTAACACCATTTTATTACTGAAGTTGAACATAAGAACTCCCCATGTCAACTCTTTCCCTCCATTCTTTAACTACATATCTGAGGGTTTTCTTTGTCTCATCTCTCTGGTGGGAGCTGCTCTCCAACGATGCCTACACAGGCCTCCTCCTCCCCATCTCCTGTTCTTTCTGTTTCTCCCCACTCCCAGCACAGGGGTGGATCCAGGACATCACACACACTCCGCTAGATCCTCAGCTTTGTTTTTACTTTTTAGGACAGGTTCTCACAAAGTCAACCTGGCTAGCCTTAAATTTGCTCTATATCCCAGGCTAGCCCTGACTTCATGCTCCCCCTTCTTTAGGCTTCCAAGTAGTTGTCAACCTGTACTCCTTCTTCTTGTCCTAAAAGACCTTTTCCCTTTGTCCAACAAACTCCTATTGCAGAGAAGTACAGTTCTTCTGAGTTTGGCGTCTGTAGCCAGAAATACCCCTCTTATCCTCTCCCATGGTCCAGCATCCAACTGCTCTTCCTTACACACTAAGGGAGTGCTAGGGAAATTGACCCTGACACTGTCATCCTGCTGATAGCCAGTCCTTCCTCCAGTCTCCCCATGCTCTGCCATTCTGTGCCTCACCTGTCCCCTACCTTCAGAACCTTGTGCAGTCATTCTTCACAACTTCCTCCAACCTGGGAAACGAAGCCCTAGAGAGGAGAGCTATGAAGCAGGATCGTTAACTATGTATCTGAGGGTTTTGTTCATGCACTGAAAAAAAAAGTCTCCCAGACTGACCTTCAAGTCGGAACCTGCTGAGATTTCAGGCATGTCACCACTCTTGGCCTACTTTTCCTCCTCATTTTTATTTTTTGAAAGATTGATTTTTAAATTGTTGTTTATGCATAGAAGGTGTCTGGCCGCCTTGTGGACATCTTTTAAATTCTCATCCTCTCTTCTTTATGCGTGTATGTGTACTTCATGCATGCCTGTCGGCTCCCCTGGAACTGGAATTGGGACACCATGCGGGTGGTAGGAATTACCCCTGGTTCTCGGTAAGAGTAATCTCTCTAGACCCCACCTGATAATCATAACCACGTTCTCCCCAGCCTGTGTGGCTGTGCATGAGCTGCCTCTGCGTCTCAGTTCCTTCCTGCGTTAAGATGAAGTAGGGAGTCAGATAATTTAGTTAGAAAACTTTTTTGTTCTTGTGCTGGGGATTGAACCCAGGGTCTCGAGCATGGCTGATTTTGGTTATAACAGCAGCTATGGGAAAGTGATTAATGGCTCCAAGTGTTGGTTGATTTGAATAACACAGACGTTTATCCCACACTCAAACATGTCCACTGTGGTGTTCCACATGAGCACTGTGTGTCCTAAAGTGGAATAAATTTTCTTTCTTCAAGGAGCTTATGATAACAAACAAAGGAGATATGGCACTTTTATTTTAGAAAAGCAAAACCCACAAGGCAGTGGGACACAGTGGCATATGTTGGTAATGCCTGCATTTGGGAGGTGGAGGCAGGTGGATAAGGAGTTCAAGTCCCACCTGGGCTACATGAGACTGTCTCAAAACATAATAACTTCATAAGACACTCTGCACACCAGGACCCTGAAGCCCAACTCCAGTTTTACTGCCACTGTGGGGGTAAAAAAAAGCCACTAGAGAGGAGACAAGAAATAGGGCTCTTCACTAGGAAAGGGCGGCTCGGTACACACTCCCTGGGACTGTAAACTGCTGGTGTATGTGTGACGTCTAGACAATCTAAGGCCATCCTTTTCACCCATTTTTCAAAGAAGATGCCAAAGAAATGGGGACCCTTTCCCAGAGAAACACATGTGTTCCCAAAATACTATAAACAAACCTAAAATGCTCAAATGTTTTCACCTGACCCTTCACAGGGTCAGGTAAAACAGAAGCCCTCTCCTAGATCACTGTGGGTCAAAAATAATAAAATCTGGTTTGTTCAATGCCTTATAGCTAAATCCTAGACCACCTACTTCTTCCACTGCTCCCACCATCTTTTCATTTGTCTCCAGTCTGATGTTCATAAGAGTAAGCCAGAGTACTGGCTATAAATACCACTGGCCAAAGCCTTCAGTAGCTCTGATTACTGTCATTCATATTTTTTTTTCACTCAAATTACAACAAAAGAATGAAGGTAAGAGATTAGGGAAAGAAAATTCTTCTCAATACTTTCAAACCTATATCCTGCATATAAAAATTCTCTCCTTCTACCAGTGTTTTGATGAAGTGATAATGTCCAGCAATGCTGCAAATGAATGTGTAAAGAACCACGAAAAGAACAGGTCAAACGTCATCGTTCTCTATTCAGAAATAATGGCGGGATAATGCCACAGACTAAGGTTTCCAAGGATAGGCTGTTTGGGGGAGGGTGAACACCAAGGAGCAAAACCAATGACCAATGACAACCTAGCATTAGGGCTCTGTATCCATGAGAAACACCTGAGATGGGGAAGATCTTGCAATAAATAGCCCTAACAGAAATCTCGCGTGGCCAGGAATGCACGACCACCAATCCAAGCGCCCGCATCTTCCTCCACTGCCTCTCTCCCGCCCCGCACCTAGCAACAGAAGCACTGCGACAGGAGTGGGGGAAATGAGAGGGACGGAGGACATAGCTTTGGGGGGTGTGACTCCAATCTGAAACCTGCTACTACCACAAAAAATCTTATCTGCCTCAGGCATGTCACAACACCGTGCCTCGGTTTCCCCCGGCTGTCAAAACTAAATAAGAGGCAACGAATGTGACAACCTCAGCGACAGGACCACAGAGGACCCACCCCCTTGTTGTGGTCAAGGCGAGTTCGCAGGAGAGTTGTGGGGACCGGGGCTGCCGCCCACCTCGAGCGTTCCCCGCCGGCTACACGCTGAGCCCCGGCACAACTCACCTTGTTGTTGTACTCCTCCACGAAGCTGCCCAGCGCCAGGCGAAAGCGCTTGTCCGGCCGCACGCTCCAGTTCATGGCGTACACAGTCCAGGGCGCTTCATATTTGTAGATCTCCTTCCGTTTGCCGTGCAGGGACATGGTGGCGGCTGGGCCGCAGAGCCGGCGGGAGAGGCAGCGGGCTGGGGCACAAGACAGGCGGGGAGCCGGGCTTAGGTCCGCGGGTCCGAGGGAAGGCGGGGCCGGGGCGGTCAAGAACGGCCTAGCCCTCCAGCGGGTCCTCGGCTACACACACACGCACTCGGCCGGGCCCGACCACCAGTTTCAAACCAGCTCGGGCAGCGACTACCACCTTCCGTTTGGGATGCCGGCCCGCCCTCTCGGAACGGAAGCCACGCGACCCCGCAGCGGCGACGAGCGTTGGCTGCCGGGCACGTCCTTTCCAAACTGTTCCTTCTTTTCATTGGTCGACACAGTTGTAGCGCCCGCGCCCTCCTTACTATTGGCGGAAATGTTTGTCATTCTGCTCATTCGCCCCGCCCAGCTCCTGGAGGCGGGCTCTTTTGAAGTCCCAAAGATCATTGGCTACCCAAGATGTCAGTCAAGGGGATAACGGCGCAGTGCGGGTGAATGGGGGCGTGGGTGGCATGGGGGCAAGTGTGCCCCTCTACTGATCCAAATTCTAGGCCAAGAGTAAAGCCTGCTACTTCTCTTCTGCTGCTGCTGTTCTGATCGCCTCTCTCCACTGACAGTAACTGTCAAATCTACCTTCATGGAAGACCACCTGCGTTTATTACATATCCCTATGTCCGGCGGTCTCTCAGTCTTTGCCAAACGGGAACTCTCTCCATCTCCAATGCCCACCTTTTAACTGTTCTCTTTCAGGCAGGATAGAAACGTCCAGGGACAGGCTAGATTGATTAAGGCTTTCCTGCGCTTTCCTACTGACACTAAAAAGACTCCTGAATTCTGGGATCGATTTGCAAATGACCTGGCTACTAGTCACTTACCTTCCTCCTCTGGGGTGTTCAGAAGCTAAATGGTAATCCAACTTTAAATGTTTATATGCCCTGAGTTTGAAATGCAGAAAAACCTGGATCTAGGTACACCAATATAAATGTAAGTTCTTTCAACGATACTGAAAGAGGTTGTATTGAATTGTTAGGCAGTATTTTAAAACACGTTAATTTTACGTGTATTTGTATGTGCCCGAGTATATGTAAGTGTACTACATGTGAACAGTTGCCCACGGAGGTCAGAAGAGGCATCCAATCCCCTGGAACTGGAGTTACAGATGGTTGTGAGACACCATGTGAACGCCAGGAATCCAACCCAGGTCTGCTGCAAGAGCATCCAGTGCCCTTAGGGCTATACTACCTCTCCAGCCCGTAAAATACAATTTTTAATGGATGTGATTTTAATGGAAACAAACACTTGGAAGCCTTGAGGGACAATAGTATACACTTATCAACCATCTTTTATTAATGGCCACTTTTATTTTTACATAGAGCCTAGGCATGGTGTTAACACACCTCTAATCCAGTTCTTGGAAGGTAGAGTCAGGAGAACCAGAAAATCACTCTTATCCTGGGCTACAGAGCCAATTAGAGGCAGCCTGGGCTAGTTGAGAATCTGTTTCAAAATAATAAAAGTTAAAAGAAAATTAACTGGATAACTAGGTGTGTATTTTATTGAAACGTTTTGTTTCTGTGTGTATCAGGAAATTTGGCCCATAGTTTTCTATTGGTTACATCATTTCTGATTTTTCAGTGGGTTAATAATGGTCTTGCAGTACGATCTTAGCAGAGGTCTAGCTATCTATTTTATGGAACAGGTCTTTTTTGTTTTGTTTTTTTGAGACAGGGTTTCTCTGTATAGCTCTGGCTGTCCTGGAACTCACTTTGTAGACCAGGCTGGCCTCGAACTCAGAAATCCACCTGCCTCTGCCTCCTGAGTGCTGAGATTAAAGGCGTGCGCCATCACACCCAGCAGAAAAGTTAACTTTAACATTTTAGTTTGTATAAACACTTGCGAATGTGTGCTCGTAAACTCACTAACAGACTCCGAGGCATCAAATAGAAATTGCAAAAGGAAGGAAAAAATGGGCTGAGGAGGCCAGATTAGAATTATCTGAAAAGCAACGATGTTTTAACAGGTCTCTCAAGCGAGGTGGTGTGGGGTGAAACTGTGTTCTCCTTTTTCTAGTGTGTTGAGTTTAACTTTTTATTGAAATGTCATTTACATATGGGAGCACACATGTTTTTCTAACTGGAACACATCACCAGAGCAGAAAGCAAATACTGGAATGCCCGGAAGACCTGCTCACACTCTTGGTAAGTGCCATAGTCTCTCTGCTACTGACCCAAGACCTTTCATATGAGGACAGTAAAACCAACTTCCTAAGGCTATTCTAAGGGTTAGAAGGACAACCATGTGCAGGAGAGGATGGTGGAGGGCCGGACAAACACCATCTCTGGCCATGGATTCTCTGTGGACACTTAGGAGGCTGAGTCTGTTTCCCTTCAGCTGGAAACAGCTTCAGGCTGTGGAGCCCCTGCTCCCAGCTGAGACACCTTCAGGTCTCCAACAGGCTGGGTGCGGGAAGGGTTTGGAGAAGGTCCCAGCATAGGCACGGACCTGAGGGCGGTCAGGAAGGTTACACATCTAGCCCAACATGAAATATTCAAGGCTTTATTAGCTATGTGATACTGCATGTCCCAGATATCATTATGGGACTCTCGGGGGCTGAGGGGCTGAGGGGCTGAGGGCTGCAGCTCTTTCTTTTATGTCCACCACAGAGGAATCCTCTAATTCCAGCCATATTAGAGGCTTTTGGTAAAGATCTGGTCAACCCTGGCCTTGGGTCTGAGCTTTTGAGGCAGAGGGTGGTTCTGATCATGTGTGGCCCCAAGCAAGAATCTCCCGAAGACCCGAAGCATCTCTCTTCTCCACTGACTCTTGCATCCTGTGAGCTACCCCTGAGCAGCCCTCTGCCTGGCTTGCTGACTATAGGGACTCCCAGGGAGGCTGGGCCAAGCCCTGGGCCTCTCTGCTCAGGCTATCCTGGTCACCTGGTTCAGCAGTCTGCAGTTTTTCAGAGAAAATGGTTTTCAGAGTTTTATGGGAGAGCTGTCTGGCCCTCCATGGAAGGGGGCTTAACTCTCACCTCACTGTATTTACATTCCCTCACAGTAGCTTTTATCCCAGGGTCTAAAGGGCCTAACTCCTTGTGAATCCAGGATCTGAACCGTGTCTCTGGAACTCCAGCTGCTTGGGAACAGAGCTGAGGTGTTCAGGGAGGGAGGAAAAGTGGGGGCCACCCAGTCCCTGTACTTCCAGGGGACACAGAGGTGAGGCCAGAGGTGACAGGAGCCCCTCCAGCTGCTCTTGTTCTAAGGATGGCACCAGAGATTTGTCCATTGCCACGGCCACGTGAGGTATCCTGGGGGAGAAATTCCTGGGCGTCCGGATATGTTTGTCCAAGTCACCATAGCTTAGGGTCTGGGAGAAAGGCAAAAGGAAAGAGGGTATATTGTGTATGGAGTCCCACCCCTATCTCCAGGTCGGGCTGGATATTTTCTCATTGTGGGGTGTGTGTGTGTGTGTGTGTGTTGTGCATGTGTGTGCACCAGTGCATGCATACATAAGTCACGGACATGTGGAAGCCAGAGATCAGTCTCAGATATTGTTGATTAGGAGATGTCTGTCTTGCTTTTGTGACCTAGGGCTTGTCAATTAGACTAGACTGGCTGGCCAGTGGACCCTAGGGATCCACTTGTCTTTACCCGCCCCCCCCACCCCAAGCCTTGAAATGACAAGTGTACACTCCCATGCCCAGCTTTTAACATGGGTGGTGGGGGGCGAACCCAGGTCCTCACACTTGCATGGCAAGCCCGTTCCCAACTGAGCCATCTGTCCCAGCCCCTAAGCTGGATATTGATCCACTTTGACCTCTGGGATGGGAACCGGAAAGAGCTCCACCTGTTCCTCCTGAGGGTCCTGTTAGATCTCCCCAAGCTGTGGAGTCTGTGATCACTGTGAGGGCTCTGCCAGCACCTGTCTAGGCTGCTCCGGTTAGGCGATGTCACGCATAAACTGGGCAGCAGAAGACACAGATTCTCATCCTGCCACAGACACCCTGAGGCTGAGCATCAGGGAATCGGGCAGCTGCCTTCAGGGAGACCCTGGGATCCCCTCACCTGTGCAGAGGGCAGATGTCCCACCAGAAGCATAGACTCTGAACTCTGAGTCACTGAAGTTTCAGGAAACAAGGCCAGGTCACTGGAGGCAGGGGCCCCCAAGATGTAGCTGGGGTGGCCCTGTGGATGCTGAAGTAGCTGTAGGATGCGGCTGAGGTCTGACGACACTCGGGACTCCAGTCTGCCAGACAAAGCGCCATGGTCAAAGTCAGGGTTCTGGGAGCAGCTCAGATGTCAAAGATACCTCCCACTTTTGTGACCCGACCTCTTCCTGTCGAGTGAAATGGTAGCCTGGGGCCTGCCTGAAGCAATTTTTCCCACTAGGATCCATACAGCCTTTGCCAAAATTCCCCTTAGCACATACTATCTTTCATGACCAGGGGGTAGGCATGGTACATACCACATTCAGTCTTAATGAAGCTTTAAAGTAGGTAGTTTCTAATTGTACCCATTTTATAGTATGGTGAAACTGAGGCACCAAGCTGTAAAGCTCAGAGCTTGCTCACATTCTAACTTATGAGCTACACAGCTATGATTTGAACCCTCCTTGCCTTCAAGCCTTCCCTATGCCATCCACAGGCAATCCATCTTTCCAAGAACCTCTGAAATTTGTTCCTGCACATGGATATATTTCTCTTCCCCCCTCCCCCCAAGAAGCTTCCTTAGTATGTCCTAGAGTTTGCTGGGGGAAGCCATGCTAGGTGTTACGCTTAGTGACACAGAATTAGAAACTTACTAATGGATCCTATTCTAAAACCCAGCCAGGCACCCAGCGATGCCCCTATGCTACCAGGAGGTGGCGCCCACACCCAGGTGACTCCCTTGCAGCACCCCACCCTTGCCAGGGGGGCGGTTCTCACCTGTTCATCTGGGCTTGGAGCTGTTCTAACTTAAAGCCTAGCTCCCGAGGCCAGCAATCCAGGTTCTCTCGTGGGTTTGGAGGACTTGGGGGTATTTGCTGTAGCAATTCAGGCCAAAGCCCAGATGTGTCTGAAATGCTCAGGGAAGGGGCAGCACCTTCAGGAAGGAAGGGGACAAGTCTGGAGAGGGACAGGAATCTCCCGGTATCTTGATACAGAACCTCAGGCACTTGGTTAGTACCCACCCCCGAAAGAAGCACCCAGCAACTAGTACCTTGATACAGGACCTCAGGCACTTGGCTAGTACCACCCTCAAAAGAAGCACCCAGCAACTAGTACCTTGATACAGGACCTCAGGCACTTGGTTAGTACCCACCCCTGAAAGAAGCACCCAGCAACTAGTACCTTGATACAGGACCTCAGGCACTTGGTTAGTACCCACCCCTGAAAGAAGCACCCAGCAACTAGTACCTTGATACAGGACCTCAGGCACTTGGTTAGTATCCACCCCTGAAAGAAGCACCCAGCAACTAGTACCTTGATACAGGACCTCAGGCACTTGGCTAGTACCCACCCCTGAAAGAAGCACCCAGCAGCTAATGAGCTCCCCTCTCTGATTCATAGGACACAGGCCAGCAGGGTTGGAGAAAAAGATAAAAGCTACTATCTCTTTGCCCAAGGAAGAATTTTTCCTTATCACCTAGTGGCTGACACACCCTCTTCAAGGAGACTCAGAATAGTGGGGACACTAGAAGGGGCTAAAGGCTGGACAAGACCCCTGGGTAGGGGCTGGCTGGACTCACCTGATTGGCTGTCATTGAGGAAGAAGCCTTGGGGGTCTTGGTTGCCTGGGGCCTGTCGGGGTGTTGAGTGGAGACCCCCATCTGCCTTGTAGGGAACAAGAGCAACAAGTGACAGGGACCAGGGCTGGGACAGGGTCTCTTTCTTTGTTCCTCCCTGTCCCCAAGGTTCCCTCTGTGACCCTTGTCACCGGCTGAGTGAGAAAGTAAAAACAGGCATGTAGACACCCCAGGGAAACTTGCAAGCTTCCTGCAGGCTCTCTCCTAAGAGACTTGCAGGCAGGTCAACAGGCCTGGAGGTGATGAACTTAGCCCACGTAACCAAGTAGAACCCCCCAGGAAAGTCTTTGGAGGCGGATTTAAGAGCAGCAAGCCTTGAGGGTGCATGGCAGACGGGATCCTCCCTGCCTGCCTTTTCTCTATTGTCCTGGTGGCCCACACCGCAGCATGGGACAGTCGGTAAGAAGCGTCTCTTGGTGACCACTGGCACTGGAATCTTCAGCCCACTCGAGTGCTGCCCATGGTAGCATTTTTGGCTACAACCTTTCTGGTACCACGAGACTCGAGGGCACTGTGGGGTTTCAGTTGACTCTGGCTAATTAAGACCATGAAAACCATATCCCTTCTACCCGAGTGTCCATCCATTGGACACAAAGGCTACCAGCTGGCTCCCAATAGCTAGTCCAACAAAACAGGGTGCTTTGAGGGGGACCTCTTATGCAGTTCAAGAAGAGAACAGAGAGTCACAGAGGCAACAGCATGGGGTGGGGGGGGACAATCACAGTAAGAAGATCAACCTTGGCACCACAGTCTAGAAGCCGTATGCCACCTAAGCTGTGAGAGCACTTCTCTGGAAGCTGAGGGACAGGGGCCAAGGCTCAGTGTCTCCCTGTCTTTCTTACTGGTTGATTTCAGACTCTTCCTCCAGGAAGACCTCTGAATTTCCATTGAACATGTAATGTCCACCCTCCTTGGCAAACTTGACGTGATAGCTAGTTTCACCTCAACTTGTCACAAGCTAACGTCATCTGGGAAGAGGGAAACTCAACTGAGAAAAAGCGCCCCCCGCCGTCAGATGGACCGAGGGAAAGCCTATGGCATGTTTTCCTGGTTGACATGGGAGGACCCAGCTCACGGCAGGGGGAGCCACCGCTGGGCTGGTGGTCCTGGGTGCTATATGAAAGCAGGCTGAGCAAGTCATGTGAACCAGGGAGCAAGTAGCATCCCCCATGGCCTCCGCATCTGCTCCTGATTCTAGGTTCCTGCCTTAAGTTCCTGCCCTGACTTTCTTGGATGATGGACTACATGCAGTAATGAAATAAACCCTTTTCTCCCCAACTTGTTTTTGGTCATGGTGTTTTATCACAGCGATAGTAACCCCAGGACATTGGAGTACCCCGGAAATTGGCTCTTACGTGCCCTTGTGGCCTTTTTGCCTCTTTAAATGAGCGGTGTTTTATTTCTCCTGGACTGCTGAGTAATAAGCTTAAGAGACAGTTGCACCCCCATGCCTGGCACCATGAGTCCTCTGGGGTCAGATCCCATCTTTTTAGCTTAGTGCCGTGTGATGGGAAAGCCTGCATTTTAAGGCCAGACAATTTGAATCCACGTTTTGGCTCAGCCTTTTACTAGCCATATGGCTCTGGCCAATTAACTTACCCTCTCCGGTGCTCAGTTTATTCATTTAGATAATGGCGATAAGAAAATCCCACGCAAGGGCAGGTCTAAAACAACCTAAGAGAAGGCCAGGATTTAGCTCGCAGTAGCTGCTCATTAAATGGGAGCCATCGCTATAGTTAGTGGTGTGTTTGTGCATAGTGGGTACAGAAGTATCTCAGCAAAGGATGCACGAGGAGTTGAAGGGAAGAGGCAGTGGTCAGATGAGTCCCTTAGGCCAGGCAAAACAAGTCCTTAGCAGGCTGCCTGGGTGCTACCCACAACCAGCTCTCTGTGAACCACCGCTACCCCAGCCCCACAAGCCCAGACTCACGTCCCGCAGGTTGAAGGTGACCTCTAGCTTATTCCAGAAGGTGTCTGCAAAGGCGGGGTACATGTCCAGCACCTCCAGCAGGTCTGCTCGATGGATCTTGTGCAGGTCGCAGTAGGTCAGGGCACGCACATCGGCGCTTGATTTGCCTGGTCTGGCATGGAGACTGGCAGGCTCCCCAAAGATGTCATTCTTCCCTGCCAGCCAGAAGGATGGTGGTCCCTCCGGGGTCTGGCTTCCTTATGAAGACCTTCTCTTGGGGCCCCATTGACTATGATTGATCTTCCTACCTCCCACCTCAGAGATCCCACTGAGCTGGGGCCTGGTGCTGAGGGAGTCTGAGGACAGGACTGCATGTGCTGGCATGATGAGGGAGGCCAGTCATCAGTTCCACAAAAATTCCCCCAGAGCTGCTTCTGTCCCGACAACATAGGTTCTCTTTTTGTCTTAGCCTCTCAGAACCACCTCCCACCAGAATGCCCTTTGGTTTGCCTACACCCTTCAGTACAGTTTCCATTCTGGCCAGGGGACAGTAGGCAGTCAGGGGCACTAGAAGTCCCTTGCTCAATTTCCTTCTGCTCCCCTTGACCCACTGACACTATGGAGCAGGGGATAGAGAACCCAAGGACTAAAGCTCCCAGCTTCCCCGGGTAAGACCCGGAGTTTCTGTTTCTTGGTCTCCTTACTCTCCATTGTACAAACATGGAACCAGCGTGCCCCTGGCAGAGCAACCCTGGGAAGCTACCTCCCTGTCTGTGAGTGTCTTCGACCCTCAGATGGGTATAACAATGTCACCTACTCCACTGGACTGTTTGCAGGGGCAGAGGTGGTGATGTTTGAGATAGTATCCCTCTAAGCCAGAGCCCCCAGCGTAGGTCAATGCATGACACAAGGAGAGATGGAGGTCACAGGGTAGACACAGGGTAGACAGCCAAGTTAGCTGATGTAAGCACTAGGTCCTTGCAGAGCCAGGAGCTATGCTGGCACTAGGATATAAACATGAGTAAGAGACTCTCCCACAAGGAGTCCCTTAAATCCCTAATAGGCAGGTACTTGGGTTGTCAAGGTTACAGAATAATGTATCTTAGAAGCAGATGCAACCAAGAGCTCTGGGCC
This sequence comes from Mus caroli, assembly GCF_978045245.1. NCBI lineage: Eukaryota > Metazoa > Chordata > Mammalia > Rodentia > Muridae > Mus > Mus caroli. Next base: position 16,105,841 of record NW_028227268.1, read on the forward strand.
ATGAGGGGATCAAGGAGAGCAGGGAGGCAGGGCTTTCAGAAGGAATAAAATTCCAAGAGAAGCACAAGACCCCCAGGAGGAAAGGACCTGTATAGCCAAGGCTGGGGGAAAAGAGGCCAGAATCACAAGTGCCACAGACTATGGTTTCTTTGATTCTTCCTGCCCCCAGGAAAGCCCAGCCTTTGTGACACTGTACAAGGGACACTAATAGTTCAGCACAGAGTTAGATGGGGGATAGGCACATGTCACCAGGAGAACAAGATGGAAAATCATTCCTGGACAGGAAGGGGCTGAGGCTCAGAGAAAGAAGAGACTTGCCAGGGTCACACGTGACATTCTGAACTTGACATTGATATCTTCTAGGTAATGTGATATCGACCTTCGCTTTTTAACACATGAAAAATTATGATCTAATGTCTATTTCTACTCAGGACAAGATGAGAGGATTTCTTGTCTCTCACTGGAATTTAAATTGGACCAGCTTCTTAATTATTCATATTAATTATCTGTCCCCTGTGGGTGGCATTTGTAACGTGGCTTGGGAGAAGGGACTCTCAGGGGAGCCCATGCTGTAGGTCAGCCTGGAGAATGACTGCATCTGCCTTGACAGGGGCAGGATGGGTTCTGGAGACAGAATGGCAGTGTGACAGAAGAGCGGAGTCACGGGGTGACGAGAAATAGTTGTCTAGCTTGGGCACGGAGTACCAGGGGACAGAGACAGGACTCACAGGGTGACTCGATTGGGTGGAACCATGGGTTTGCCTTTGTCCCATAGGGACCTAGCAAAGGGTTCTGAGTGGACAAGGAATCTGTGCAGATGTGTAACCCTTGGCTGTCGAGAGGCTGAAGTACTGAGGATGTGCCTGATGCGAGGCCTCGGGAAGGGAGCTCCTGACACCTGCCCAGGAGGGCCAGACCAGTGGAGGCTGGTACAGAAAGCATAACTATCAATAAAGGAAACAACACTCTGCACATGATTGGATGGGGGCAGAGGACAGGAAACTGGCAGGCTGTTCCTGTGGTTGGCTTCAGCCCAGACAGTGGAAGGACAGGGGACAAGGCTGCTTTTGAGGGAAAGTGATGGTGTCAAGTTGGAATCTGTTGTACTTGGTTTGGCTTTTTAAAATCAATCAGTCCATCTGTCTGTCCGTCTGTCCGTCCATCCATCCATCCATTTGCCTACCTATCTATTTTGACAGGCTCTCTTAGAGCCCAGGCTAGCTTCGAGTGTATCTCGCCATGACTGATGAATGGAGCATCTTAGACAAGCACTGTACCAACTGGGCCACATTCCCAGCTGTCTGTCTGTTTTGCTCTAAGGAGAAATGGGGGCTAGGACACATCTCTGGGGACCCTTGTGGCTCAGGCTATAGGATCAAGGGGCTGGCCCGGGTGAGGCTGTGAAGTGAGAAGAAAGCAGAAAGCCAGCCGCCACGGGTGACCAGGCACTGAGGGCAGGGTAATGGAGAAAGGTGGGCAGAGCAGGCTGGGAGAGAACCCCATCATGGAGATCAGGCACCACCAACATGACTGAAGTTAGAGATGGAGACTTGGGGTCAAGGGCTAGGAAGATGCAAATAGAAGAGAAGACTTGAAGTCAAGTGACTTGCTGAAGGTCACATGACAGGCAGAGAGCTGGATTAAGGATTCTTTGAGGTGGGTTTAAAACTCTCTGAGGCCAGCAAGACTCTGTAAATTAAAGAAGGGATTATAACTCTGACAACCTAGTGCGATTGCCAGAATCTGCAAGGTGGAAGGGACAGACAAGTTGTTCTGTAACCTCCGAAGTCACAGCGTTCTGTGTGGTGTCCCTGCCCAATGAATAACTTAATATTTATCTTTTTAAAAAATCTTTACTGTTGTTGTTGTTTTGTTTTGCTTTTCAAAAAAGGGTTTCTCTATGTAGCTCTGGTTGTCCTAGAACTCGCTCTGTAGAGAAATCAGCCAGCCGAGTGCTGGGACTGAAGATAAGAGCCACCACTACCTGGCAACATCCAGGAATCGGAGCAACAGGAGCAACACCGTTGTTAGGGATACTCATTAGGAAGAAGGCGACCCAGTAGGGCCTCTCCAGCCTCAAGCCCCTTCGTCAGCCCTACCTGACCCACCTAGAATGGCCACGACCACGTCATCGCGCAGGATCTCGATGGAGCCGCGGGAGATGAAGTAGAGAGTGGAAAGCACGTCACCCAGGTGCACCAGCGTGTCCCCAGGCGGCGCGTGCGTGGTCTTGAACTTGACGGCGAGCGCGCGTAGGCACCCCTTGCTGGCGCCGCGGAAGGCGGGGCAGTGCTGCAGCAGAGCGCGGTGCAGGTGCAGGCAGATGTCCGCCTGCAGGCACTCAGGGAAGCCCTTCAGCACCTGCGGGTGGGGGGTAGGCAAGTCCCTCCGGGCGCAGCAGGGGCTGTGGGTGTTGTGTTTGGGTAGAAGGGTGGGGAGCGGGGGCACACTGCACCAGGCTCTGGATCTCCCCTAGGGCATGAGTCGGGCAGCTGGTGGCCCACCCACTCCCCATCAGGGCTGCAGGGCTCACCGCGTTCATGTCGATGCCGTTGGTGTAGGACCAGGCGTGCTGGAAATACTCTTCCAGGCGCTGCCTCAGTGGGTTGGGGATCTGGTGGAAGCGGATGAACTCCTTGACCCGCAGCATCTGAGTGTGGTAGCGGGCCGTGCCTGAGTACAGGCGCTGGATGATGGCCGACACGTTGCCAAAGATGCTGGCGTACATAAGGGCTGGGGGCGGGGCGAGATGGGAAGGAGGAGTTCCCCCGTGACTCCTGACCTCCCAATCTCGACAGGACCCCAGGGAAGGGCCTCTCTCTTTCCATGGTGATAGCACATGGGACACAAGGGACAAAAGCCCCTGGGCTACCTGCCCTTCTGCCTTTCTCCCTCTGCCTGTGCCCCCAGGCTTCTTCGGGACTCACAGGCTAGACTTTTTTTGAGGAAAGAACTAGGGTGATGGTGTGTTGCTTTGTTTTCAGATCCAGATTTGTTTGCGCCTTCAAGTTGCAAAAATATAATACAGGGAAAACTCTCTCTCTCCCTCTCTCTCTCTCTCTCTCCCCACCCCCCTCGTTATCACCCCTCCCCTCCCCTTTTCTTGTTTTTGTTTTTCTAAATACTCTGAACATGACAACCTAATGTGTAAATTTCCACACCATCTCTAGGGTTCTGAAAGCAAGTGTTATGGAAGGCAGGAAGCTCTGTGCAGAGACTGTGAGCTCTCAGTCTTCTAGCCGACCCCTGGGCTGACCTTGGGGCTAGAGACTTCCTAGCTGTGGGTCTCCAGCAGGTTAAGACCTTTGGCTTCTCCTCTGGAAACTGGGCTCCTAAGAGAATTTGACCTGAACTTCTGTGATTTGCTTAAAGGAGTTGGCTGGCCTGTTACCATCTACATTTGTTTGTTTGTTGTTTGTTTGTTTGTTGTTTTTGAGACAAGGCCCCTCTGTAGCCCTGGCTATCCTGGAACTAGCTCTGTAGACCAGGCTGGCCTCGAACTCAGAGATCCACATGTCTCTGTCTCCCAAGTGCTGGAACTAAAGGCATATACCACCATCTAAATTTAAAAAAAAAATTTTTTTTAAACAAGAGCCCTTTATGTCCTGCAAATGACCTGTCCTAGAGCAATGTCTAAACAGCTGCTAAGATCTGTATATGAGTGGTACACACGTATACACAAATCTGCACGCCGCCATTTTGGGGAAGTACCCTGTATAACCCAATGTCCCACTCACAGCCAATGAGCATGACGCAGATAGAGAAGACCTTCTCAGAGTTGGTGTTGGGTGACACATTGCCGAAGCCCACACTAGTGAGGCTGCTGAAGGTGAAGTAGAGGGCGGTGACATACTTGTCCTGGACAGAGGGTCCCGAGGCTGGGTCGCTGCCGTTATAGTGCTTGCCAAGCTGTGCGCCCAGGCTGTCCAGCCAACCAATCTTGGGCTCCAAATAGGGCCGCTCCACGTTGCCGATGGCGTACCAGATACAGGCCAGCCAGTGCGCAATGAGCGCAAAAGTACACATGAGCAGGAAGAGTACGGCGGCCCCGTATTCAGAATAGCGGTCCAGCTTCCGGGCCACGCGCACCAGCCGCAGGAGGCGTGCCGTCTTCAGTAACCCGATCAGGGTGGTGGTCTAGGGGCAGAGAAAGTCAGGGTCAGCTCTCGAAAGGGTATATTCAAGCTGAAGTTTGTTCTATTTGTTATCACACAGTCATCCCACAAACACTCAGGAAAGCCGCAGGCACTTGGCCGTGAAATGTAAGAAAGAAGCTCAAGGACTTCTCAGGCAAAGTGTAGAGCAATGTTCGGGTCGCTAGGAGAGAAACCCCATGGGAGCAAGAAGGAGGGAGAGATCAAGTCTGCAGAAGCAGGTCAGGGAAGGCTTCATAGAGATGGCATAGAGTACATCGTTGAGAATGAAGGGGGCTGGAGAGATGGCTCAGCAGTTAGGAGCACTGACTGCTCTTCCAAAGGTCCCGAGTTCAATTCCCAGCAACCACATGGTGGCTCACAACCATCTGCAATGGTGTGTCTGAAGAGAGCAACAGTATACTCACATAAAAGGGAGGAAGGAGGAGGGAGGAGGGAGGAGGGAGGAGGTGCGGGACCACAGAGGTATGGGTTAACCTTAATCCTTGCACCTGAAGAGTGGGAGGTGACAGTGAGAAAGGAGTCTGGGGAGGTGTTTGTGTGGCTGCCCCAGTGGGTCTGAGGATCCATGAAGATCTTGGTTTTAACTTCAAAGGCTATGGAAAGTTCTGAGGGAGGAATGGCAGGGCTGGGTAAGAGATCTGAGACTTGCCTGTGTAGAGGGGACAAAACCTGGGGGCAAGGCAGGGATGAAGTCTACTCTGTGTAGACAGCTCAGTGAGAGCGAGAGCAGAGGGGAAAGGAGCAGGCTTGAGAATGGTTCAAGGGGAAGGTTGGGGGAGTAATAACTTCTGTTGGACAGGCAGGCAGGGGTGACAGTGGTTGGGAACCCCGAAGGCAGAATAGCACAAAACATTCTCACATCACCCACAGGAAGCAGAGTGGGCTAGAGAAGGGCGGAAGCAAGAAGAGATGCAGGGATCCATAAGTGTATATGCATGCAGCCTGTGTATCCCCTTTCTAACTCCACGGTGACAATGGCTTCAAAGGTAGCATAAGGGGTTGGGATTATACTATGTGCATCCCACAGAGGGCAGAATCCTAGACCAACTGGCAGCCTAATACTCTAATTGGACCTTCTAAGAGAAATGAGTGGAGGGATGGTCCCCAGGTCTGGAGGCATATAGCTAGGGATGGCAGATGTTTGAAGCCCCTCTGCTTCCAATTGCTGTCTATATCAGTGATGGGCCAGCATGGCTGCTGGCACTGGTCCCGTAAGCTCACCTCGTCTGAGCCAGTGCGGAAGATAAGCAAGTCAAAAGGGATGGCAGCCACCATGTCAATGAGGAACCAGCCCTTGAAATAGTGGACGGCGATTCGTCGGGGGTGGCTGACCACCTCATCATTAGTGTTGACGTAGGTGGTTCGGAAGTTGATGACAATATCCACCACAAACATGATATCCACGATGAGGTCCACCACGGTGAGCGGGCTGCAGGTATAGCCACAGGTACCACGCTGTGATTCGTCCTGGTCGCTGAGCAGAAAGGCAGCGGAGTAGGGCGTGAAGACCGCTGTATAGATGACTAAGAGCAAGATGAGCCAGTCCCATACAGCCTTGAAGGGGCTGTAGTGCAGAATGGTACCTCGGTGAATGCGCGGTGCCTGCAGCTTGTACTCTGGCAGCACATCTGCACCCAGGGACAGGACCTGGGGTGGAAGCCATGGGTGGTCAGTGGGGACAGCCACTGCTAGGAAGATGGGTCTATGGGGAGGACTGCAGAGAACTGTCACAGTCATGAAAGGCAGAAGGACAAAGGAAGGGCACATGAGGGACAGGTATGTCAGGAGGAGGTAGGACAGAGGGAGAGAGCAGGGGGCTCTGCCACATGGTTGATCCCTGATAGCTCACAAGCTTTCCCAGAAACAGCTCCTCTTGGGGTGAGCAGGGCCAGGCCGGGTGAGTATGTTTTAAGGAGCCCTGGGTTGAGATAGCTTGCTGGGCTGGTTGTCTATAATAGTGTTTGCTTGCTTGTTTGTTTGCTTGTTCTAGTTTTAGTGCTAAGGATTAAAGCTAGGGCCTTATTCCACAGAGCAGACAAGCTCTCTACCATTGAGCTAACTCCCCAACCCAAGTTTGGGATTCTTGATGGGAACAAGTCACTTCCAGAAGAGTCTTTATTCCTAAGGGCCAACGAGGTTCCTCCCTGGGGCAACTCTCAGAGCATCCCATGGAAAGAGCCAAATCGCCATCACACAGGAGTCACTGCCGTCTGTGGAGCATCCTCTTCTCATCTCGGTGCCTCCAAGACTATAGCAATGGACGGTTGCTAAGACAGAAACCAACTCCCAGCTGCCTAACGCGAAGCAAAGCAGCTGGGGGATCACGAAGGGCAGGTGTTTTTGAAGCCAGACTCCAGGCTAAATATCCAGGGCTGCCATTTGTTTCTTCAGTGCCTCGAACGAAGCAAGCCTAGTAACCTGTGATCCCCTGTTCCCTCACGGGTAAAACGGACAACAGACTGCATAGGAATGTAGTTAAACAAGATGCATCTGCCTGCTTCTAGGGCAGTGGTCTGCAACCTTCCTAACGCTGCACCTCTTGAATACAGGTCCCTGTGTTGTGGTGACCCCCGACTGTAAAATCCTTTTGTCAGTACTTCGTAACTGTAATGTTGTGACTGTTATAAGTCGTAAGGTGAATATTTGACATGCAGGATATCTGATGTGTGACACGCCCCCCAAGGGGTCGCAACCCATAGGTTGAGAACCACTGTCCTAGCTCATCCTTTCTCCACTGTCTGACTGACACTGTCTCAGTAAGGATGGGATGGAGGTGGGGTTGACCATCCCCACGGTCTCTTCCATCATCACTGCTGTTATAAGGAGACCAGCCATGCTAGGCTCTGATCTTACAGAGTCAGGAGATGGGAATCACAGGACGAAAGAAATCAATCTAAGGACTGATTCCCACTAAAATGGTACTGATTTGACAACCAGACACCTCAGTGGGAGCCACCGTGTTCTGCCTGCTCGGCTTCCAGCCTCTGCCCATCTTTTACTTCCTCGGGGACCCACTTGGGGTCCCACATAGACTTGGACCCTCTTATTTTCAGGGATCTTTTTTTCTCTACCCCTATATGTAGCCCTGTCTCCATAGTCAGCTCAGTAGCCTGTGTCCCCTCACCCAGCCAGCTCTGGGTCCATGTGGGCTTTCAACCAAGGCTCACCAAAGTATCCCTGGTAGTTGAACTCAGATGCAAAGTAGCAGGTCATGGTGCCACACCCCTGGATACCAGAGCTCTTCTCCCTGCCAGGCCTCTTCTTGGTCCTATCTGTGAGTCTAAATGGTCTCCTCCATAGCTGGTACTGGCGTTGGCTATGCTTCAGATGAGAAGGGTCAGGAAATGGATTGTATGGTCCCCTCTGCAGTCCTTGCTCATCTGTGTCCTAGGCTCTTCTCTACGGCTTAACAAAGTCCCCTTCTGTCACCTGAGCCCGGCACTACTGAATGTCAATGGGTCCTCAGAGACCATTTGGCCTAACTCTTTCCTGCATATGAGAGCTCTGAGGCCCAAAGGTAGGGGTGTCCTTTGTCAAGGTCACATAGTGAGCCAGTGCCAGCATCCTGTTGACTCAAGTCTCAAGCAGGGTTCTAGACAATTGCCCCTGGAAGAATCAGGCCAACAAGCCCCTTAGAAGGGACCGTGGGGGTCAGATGTAACCCAGGACCCAATAAGGGACATGTACCAAATAGAAGATGCACACGAGGGGCATTTAGAGATGGATCCCCAGGATATTGTTCAAAGTTAGCTAGAGACACTGACACTACCCCACTCCTGCCAGGTGTACTGTTTGCATACCGACTCGAGGAGTGGCCATCATCCCAAAAGCAGAGGGAAGGAGCAGGACCAGGGCAGGGCTCATCCCATCCCTCCTTCCTCTCCTCGTCTTTGCGTGGGCTTGACCCTCTGTACCACTCCTGCCTTGTGACTGCAGAACCATAGACTGGCCCCCAGGTGGCCTGTGTGTTTTCTCCCCCTATCCTTCTGGGATCTCCAGGCCTCGGAAGTACTCACAGGCCTTGCTCACCACAACCTCTGCTGATTTCAGGCCTCAGGGCTGTGGCCTCAGGCCAGGCCTTCAGGTCTTAAGAATCAGACTCAAACTATAGAAGACGAGGCTGGGGACTCAGACCAAGATGTGAGGTGGGGCGGGGAAGGGAGAGGTTGGACAAGTCATATCTCCCTTCTTAGTTATGACCTTAGAAGAGCTGAGGTCCAAGGAACCCAGGGGTTCTGACCACGCCCACCCTCACCCCGCTCCTGCAGACCCATACCTGCGTGACCTTTTCAGTGACATTCTGTGTCCGCTCCACCACCTTGTGGGGAGCGATGATCTCAATCTCTGTGGTGGAGCCTGAGCGGTGCTTCTCCAGGTTGAACTCCACAAAGCTGAGCGTGAACTGCGGGATCTGGCTGACGGTTCCGTACTTGCCCCTGCCTGGACCAGGCCCCTGTCCACTTGGCCTGCTGTGAGAGCCCTCTGAAACCAGGTTCAGGGTCAGAGCAGCCAGGGATGGGGGGTGGTCTTGAATCCCCTCCCCACCCTCAGTACTGTTACCCACTGACAACACTCACCAGAGCCCAGGAAGCTGTGTGATAACAAACGTTGGGTCAGGCTGCGGCTGCTGCTCTTGGCCAGGAGCTGGGCCAGGTCCTCGAAATTGAGGATGAACATGATGACAGCCCCATCCTCATTCTTCACAGGGACCACATCCACCAGGCAGCGGAAGCTGGAGGCTGCAAACCCCATTGGCAGGGAAAGGGTCAGTCACTGAGGAGGCCCCTCCTGCAGCGGCTAAGGAAGGACCCGCGTGAAGGTCAAGGGAAGGGTGGAGAGAAGAGGCCTGGACAGCGACCAGAGCTATTTGGCAGAGGGTAGGTAAAGCTGTCCAGCGGGTCCCCTCCACCCTCCACAGGGAAGAGCAGCTCATTAGGAGATAGTGTAGCATCAGGTCCAAGCCCCTGTTCAGCCCTCAGTCCAGGGCTTAGCTCTGAGGTTTGCTTCTGTGGTAATTAAGGCTTAGCAGATGGGGGTGGATTAAGTAGGGAGGTGAGGGAGGGCATGCCATCCTCCTGTAGCTCTGGCTGGCCCTGGGCTCAGCTCCCATATAGCCATCCCACAAAGATGCCTGCTTCCCCTACTGTTGGAAGCAACTTGCTAGGAACACATCAAGTGCTGGGCATGGAGCCAGTTGGCACATTAGGCCTTAGGAGGTTCTGGGAGCAGGCAAATGAAGGTTCTGAGAAACTGATTTGTTGGAGCTGGCAGGGGATGTGGGGTGAGGACCCCTAGTCTCTCGGCAGATAAGAGGTTGTGGGAAAAAGGAAAAGGTCTCTTTTTTGAATATAGAGCTGGAATAGTAACGGATAAATAGGGTAGTGACCTGGGGGGGGGCTAACGAGGGAGGGAGAAGGCCATGGAAATAAAAGCTCTTAGCATCCCAGATCCTACTGTTGGCACCTTATGCCTCTGGCCACACTAATTGTCACCTTGTTCTAGGGTCTCACCGTTGGCAGGCAGATCATTATGAGTCAAAATGCTGCCTGTGTCAGTCCAGCCTGTGAGCAGGCACCCTTTTAGGTGTGCTATATCTATTAACTCAAACTATTGTTAGGTGTCTGTTCCAAAAGGCAGGATTTCCAGGGACAGCAGGCTCAGGTGACCATGCAGATCAGAAAGCCAAGCTGCTTTTCCAGAGGGCAGGTTTGGGTCTGTGTCACCTCTCCCAGGGATTGATAACCAACCCAGTGACTGTGAAAGGACAATGGATCCAAGCCGTGTAGGAGGACTGTCACTGTAGGGACCTCCGGAACTTCTTTTCATCAGACCCCATACTTAGCACTCGCTGGGTTGCAGCTGTGCCCCACCCCCGTCTTCCTTCCCATGTTCCTCCCGGGAGCAGGAATCGCCCGGATCAGGATCAGATTCCTGGACTCCCAGGCACCAGGCAGCCATCTGCCAGCTGGTGCCTGGGCCCAGGGGAGACATCCACACCAGAGACACTGCCTGCCTGTTGAGCCACTCCTGGGCTCATAGTGCTACAATGACTCTGGTCAGCTTGGGGCACAGCGACATTCCTGTCCCTAAGATCACACTATGCTCTCTGTCTCTCTGGCCCTGGTGAATTAACTTAATACCAGGTGAGGAGTGGAACCAGACAGAAGTGCAGGCGCTCCAGATTTCCTGTGCCTCTGAGACTTCCCAGGGCCATCTTCAACTGGTTGTGCCCCATGGATGCAGAGTCTTGGGATGGACCCTTGTATCAGCGAGAGCTGGGGAGCTGGTAGTGTTCTCATGTGGTTTTCCTCGTCCCAACCACCACTCCAGTGGTAGCAGATGAGAGGATTTGCAAAAAGCCAGAGTGATTTCTCTCCCTATACCTTACCTGTGACTCAGAGCCCACAAGTAACTAGCTCAGTGGAAGAGGGAATTGCCCTTGTCTGTATTGAGGAATGGCAAAGTTCCAGTGTCTTTGCTCTGTCCCTGGAGGAAGAGCCAGTCTCTGCCTGATTCTTCCTCCAAGACGTTCCTCTCAACACAAACTCCTCTGATTAAGTGGAGTTGTCTGGCCCCTAGATTACCCCACTTCCTTCGGATCTTCCACCCCTTGGCTATGCTAGTCTTATTTCTCATAGTTCATGTCCCTTCCCCATCCTGACCGCTTACCCTCTCTTCAACATGGCCTCCTTGTTGTCTTTTACCTTTTAGGAGTCTGCGGTTGAAACCCAGGATACCACGCGTGCAAGACAAATGCTTTACCACTAAGCCGCACCCCTTGCCCTGCCCCGTCTCTTTATGTGCACCTCGCTTAGCGCTGAGCTGAGAGCCCTTAGGAGACTGCTGCTGCAAGCTGATGCTGCTACGGCGAGGGGTGGCTGCACTGCTCTTGGCTTTGCCATCCTGAAATTTGTAGGTTAGTGTGTGGAAAACATAGGGTCGGGGAGAGAGTGGGGAGAGCCCTGGCCTTCTTACCTGGAGCTACAGACTAGAAAAATACCCAGTCTCTAGTCTAGCTTGGGGGTTTGGGCTCATCAGAGTTATAGGGCTTGGTGAAGGTAGGCAGGGCTAGACCCTCTGGCAGGTGTCTGTTAGGGCGGATGCAGGGGTGATGGATCTGCAGACAGTTATTGGCTCTCGCCTGGTCATGGCCTCCCTTCTTCAGCTTTAGGGTTTTTCCTTTCCTGACAAAGGGAAGCAGAGGAAAGGCTTTGATTTCCAGGGTTTTCTGACAGGGAGGTGACCATGGAGATACACAGCTGTAGCTCTGTGAATAGACTTAGGACATAGAGATAGAATTTTCAGTAGATCACCCTTTTAAAGGGAAAGAGGAAGCCAGGAGGTGGTGGGGCCCACCTTTAATCCCAGCACTTGGGAAACAGGTAAGTTGATCTCCAAGTTCGAGGCCAGCCTGGTCTACAGAGTGAGTTCCAGGACAGCCAAGGCTACACAGTGATACCCTGTCTCAAAAAAACAAAAATAAGGGTGGATTATAAATAAACCAGTTGGAGATGTGTTCAGAACCCCTTCCCTCAGCCTTGGAGTCAGAGGTTGGGGCACAGAGAAAGAAAGAAGAAATCACCGCTAGGATACCTTTCTGTGCAATCATATGGATATGATTTTTAAATCATATTTAAAAATCACATGGTCAGAGTAGACTGTTAATGTGGACATAAATTATCTGAGCACTGCAGGGCAGTGTAGGCTATCTTCTTGGTTTCAGGCTAATTTAGGATGGTCCAGGTGGTCAGAGGCTTAGATAACAGGACAAGGAAGGCCTGAAGGCAGAATGGTGCAAGGAGGAACTGCGGAGCACCAGATATGTGGGAAATTTTATCTTCCCACCCAGAGCCAGTCTCCAAGTCTAGGTTCCCAGGGTCCTTTCTGTTAGCTAACGAACCTTGATAGACTTCTGAAGACCTGAGTCTTGATCTGAGGGGCCAAGATAGTCTTGAATGCTGCCTTTTGTCTGGATACCTACAGGGTCTGAAAGTCCAGGACCTCATGCTTGTCCCTCACTCTCTGAGGTGCACGTAGAGCTCTAGGGTCAAGGAAAGAAACAAAACGGACCCAGTCTCTTGGCACCTCCACTTCCTGCTGTCCCATCTTGTTCCTCTGGGACCCTTCTCACTCCCCTGACTGTCACCTCTTCCTTGCAATGATGTGAAGAGGTGAAGTCGCAGCTTTTAAAAATATTCTGACTTTGTTAACCCTGTGAGTACAGCCAACCTAAGCTGGATGCTTTCCAGGTCTCCTGTTCTTTGCCTCTATCACAGCACTTCCCACCTACAACTCACTTGGCTAGTAGCAGAAAAGGATAGCCAGGGGTGTGGCCAAGATTTGGGTTGAGAAGCCCTCAGAATTCTGTAAACACATACACACAAGCACACACATGAATACACACACAGTCACACATATGCACACACACATATACACATATTCTTGCATATACACATGCATACACACATGCACACACGTACATACATGTATACACACATATCCATGTATACACGCATGCATACACATGTGCATATACACACACACACATATGAACACACATATGCATGCAGTCATGTCCCGTGCACACACCAAGCCTCTGGAAGTTAGGCTCTTAGCACCCCTTGACTTCAATCTAGAGGTGCCTGCCCTGTTTGTACTTTCTGATGGTTCCCAGGGGGCAACTTCTCTCTTCTGGGTGTTTCTTCCCCCCAAATTCCTGCTTCCAAGCATGGAGAGAGTTGAAGTCCTTTCTTTCTTGGGATAACTCTGAACAAAAAACATCTCTGAGAGAGAGTTCGAGAGACTTCGGTTCCAGTTGCGCCTTGGCAATGGGATCTTGGGGAAGGGCCTTCCACACCCGTGAAATGAAGGGAGTTATCTAAGCCAATGGCTTTTAACATTGGCAGCAAAATCAGAACCACTGGGGATTTTTTTTCCCAGATACACCTGCCTGGCTTCACCCTGCACCTTCTGAGTCAGCCTCTCTCTAGGGAAGGTGTGTTTTGCAAAACATGCCCCAGGTAATTCTGATGCAGAACCGGTTTGGGGGAGATGCTGGTGATTTCCAAGAGACTCGGTTTCTGACTATAGTTCCACGCCCTCATCTGCTGAGGGAGATTCGAGGGATGCTGAGCTTTTGGCCCCCAGCCCCTAGCTTATGTTTCTGTTGTGCTTTCCAAGGGCTCGGGCAGAACTTAAAAAACACAAAGTCCATCTTGGTAAGCCACCTGGTGACAGCAAACCCAAGGCTACCTTCCCAAACCACTGGACCTAAGTGAGCCAGATTCACTCTTCCTTTCCAGTCAGCAGCCCCCACGCACTGCCTAGCCAGAGAGACCTTGGGGGGCTGACTCCTCCCTTAATCCCCAGAGCAGATGAGGGAAGGTTAATTTCCATCCTTGACAGCTGGGGCTGGCAGTGACAGAGTAGGTAGCTGGGAGGTGGGGGAGGGAAAGTGGAGCAAGAGGCTGTTCTAGACCAGTACCAATAGTTGTCTCAGCCCAACCTCAAGTCCCTTAGAAGATATAACATGCAATTCTCATTGCTTCTCTCTAATAATAAGGAAACCAAGGCCCAGAGTGGGGATAGAAGTGGTCCAGGCTCTTTGGCTCTTAGGTCAGACCCTTCCCCCAGGGCACTCCATGATAGACAAGAAAGGTAGCCTACAGGACCCTTGGCCCAACTGAGTCTCACCGTCCTTGCGATAGTAGAGGATGTCCACCTTGCACTCTTCAGCCCCAAGCAGGGCCTGCGCCAGGCGGGACACAGCACTGCTCGGAGTGTTCGGGCCAGTAAGGAAGTCACAGGTACAGGGTCGCTGCATCACCTCCACACGGGAGTAGCCGAAGAGTTCGCAGAAGCCATCATTGCAGTAGATGATGGCACAGTTCTCCATCTGTGCATTGGCAATCAGGAACTTACGACCTGGGGTGGGAAGGAAAAGGTAGGAAGACCGTGGCAGCCAGGAGTGGACAGTTGGGAGAGAAAGATTACAGGGACCGGTGGCAGCCGAGGAGGGGATTTATACACAGAAGCAGGCAGGGGCCAGAATGAGGGAGGTGGAGGACAGAGCAAGGGAGGGTGGAAGGACCCAGAGTCCTGGGGAAAGGTCATTCCTTCTGGGAGCACAGAGGGACATGAAGGAGGCAGGGAGCAGAAAAGTAGGGGTGTGGGAACCAAGCTTGGGGGCTAGGGTCAGTAGAGTGGGAGGAAGACCCCAGAACTCCTGGAATAATAGTCGGGGTCCAGACCAGAAAGCAGGACTGTGGGTGAAAAGCAGGAAGTCAGGCAAACCTCTAGGAGAGGCATGAATGGTCTGGAGGGGTAAGTGGGCAGTGACTGAGAGGGCAGGCCAGGGTTTGTAACACCAGGAAAACTGCTGTGAGCAGGTAGAAGAGTGGCATTATGGCCGAGACACAGAACATATGGAGGAGGTGTTGGGGACATCAAAACGAAAGATTTTGTATTCAGAATCTAACCCCCCCCCCCAGCCCCCAGCCCTGCCTTTTCTTTTACCCCATCAGAAGTTAGTGAAGAGTTTGGCTGCTCCTGCCATCCAACCCATACTGCAGAGAGTCCCCCACACCCCCAAACCTCACACTTACTCTGGCCCTCAAACTTGCGGATGATGGTGTCCAAGTAAGTGTTTTGAGGAGCAACGTGGCCCCTGCGGACCGGCATCTTTCCGTAACACCACTTGCTGGGAGTGACCGGTGCCCTGGCTCCTGGCGTCTCGTCAGTCCTAGGGCTCAGCAGCGTCGGGCTGGGGTGGGCGCCGCCCCCGGGGAGGGCTATCGGGCCCCGCCCGTCCTCCAGCGTCTGCCCTCCCCGCCCTCTCTAGTCCTCCCGCTCCCACAGTTCAGCGCTCCTCCTCCTTCCACGAGGCTTGCGCCCGGGAGCTGTCCGCGTCGTGGTGCTGAAATAAGCCAAGGGACGTGACAGGCAGGCGGGGTTGGGCTTGGGGGTCAGGACAAGAGCAAATTCTGATCCATAAGGGGCTCTGAGTCCTAGAGAGAGGGGCAGGGGTCCTGAACCTGGGATACTCTAAAGAACTTCTGCTCATGTCCAAATAGACAGTGACCTCAGCATCTCTTTGAATCCCTTTTGATACTGAAGTAGTTTTCCAGGCAGAGGAGGGCAGAAGTTGTTACGGGCTTCAGGTAGTCTTTTGTTGAAGGCTGTCTTCAGGGATTTACCGCTGGGACTGACTGTGGCGATGGGGCACTTAGGCCTCTTGTCCACAAATGGCCCCCACCTATTAGCAAGTGACCACTGATAAAAGTGTCTGTGTACTGATTAAAAATGAACACACTTAGAAGAAGCAAATTGGGGTGGGGTGAAGTTTATTGGAAAAAAGGGGGGGCTTTCTGCGAGGAGAAAAGAAGGGCCACAGTTCATTAAGCACCTTGGCGGACTTGGAACTTTGCAGAGAGGGTCCCAAGACCAATTTTGAGCCACATTTTAGTAGCAAGCATTCAAAGTGAAACACGCACCTTCGAAAAAGGCCCAAGGGAGCTGTCGATGCAGAGGGGCTGAACTGGGCAATGGGAGAGGTGAAAATGCAGGAGAAAAAATGACAAGCAGCATCCAGTGCTAGTTTGAACATCCAGGTTTAATTGATGGACAGCTGCGTTCTTAAGAAGTCTGAGGTTCGGAAGGAAATTTGAAGACCTTTGAAGCAAATATTCTGGCAGAAATATAAACTTTACAAAGTGGATGGGGGGAAGGGGGTGGCCAAGGAGGCTCAGTGAGGTTTTCGCTGAAGTCCAGGTGAGAGGCTTAGAGTCCTGGGCAGGATGTGCCCTTGCCACAATACCTGGTGGGGGACCTTGGCCACAGTGATTGAGAGTTGAGAGGGCTGCCAAGTGTGGTTTCCTGGGGGGCAGAGATGTCTTGGCTGTCCCTGAATGTGGGGAGCAGGCTGGCTGTGGAAGAGAAATGGGGGCAGTATTTCCTATCCAGTCAGCAGCATGAGCTTACACAGTGAGACATTCATTCATTTGCTTATTCATTCAAGTGTTTCCCTGGTCTCCACATTACACAGAGCAATCCCGACGCATGTTGAGCCTTATGGACCTAACATCTAATAATGAGGACAAACAATGGCATTATAGCAATAAATACATGACAGGATAATACAGATGTATCAAACCATAGTGCTGTAGAGTCTGATCCTGGAGTAGAAACTGTTTAGAACTAGGAAGAACATGGGGAAGAGATCTAGAGACCCGGGCAGAGAGAGGGGTCAGGGAATCCCATTCTGTTAGTCTGTCTCCTCAACCTGTGACTTTAGTATTCAGATCTCTAAGAAAAGCTGGTCTCGTGTTTGAGCTATCTGGTGCCTCTTCCCTGTGGCTTCCGATTATAATTTATTTCCCTTCAAGCCTTCCCTATTTCCTGTCAGGTACTGACTCCCAGGCTTCCCAGGAATCCTGGAGCTTCAGCTTCCACTTATCTGAAAATATTGAGTATGGTATTCCTGTGGTCAGAAGGCAAGGCAGAAAGGGCTAAAAGAGTAGAGGTAGAGGCCCCTCCCTCCTTTCCCAAGATTATCCTTAGAACATCAGATCCCGGCAACCCCCCTCATTGTATCTTCTCCCAGTTCTCCCTTCCCCCACTGAGCCTGGAAAGGTGCTGTTTGCCCCGCCCTTGCTCTCCAGGGCAACGGGCCAGGCAGCAGGTGTGTGTGTGTGTTGAACAAGGCCATCTCCGGAGCAGAGTGACTAGAGATGAGCTTTGTTTAAATATTAAAGAAGTTGATCATTAATCACGCCTGGCTCAGTGCCCAGCTACCCACTGTCTCCATTCGCGAGGGCCTGGGCTAGGGTGGGGAGAGCCATGGGGCAGTTTTGTGAGGTTACTTGCATTTTAGGTGGTCAAACAAAGAGCCTTTTTGGGGCCTGGATTATGCAGACTGAAAGGGCACGATAGAGGCTCATCAGAGTGTGGTAGGCTATATAGAGAACACAGTGCTCAGGAAGTGGGCATCAGCAATTCCTAAAGGAATGTCTGGTCCTACTGAAGGACAGGTTATAAGTGGATGGCAGTGAATCCTTTTTCTAGAGATTCCTTGGGGCCTGGAGCCCTAGACAAGACCCATACTAAACTCCTGAATAAAACAAGGCTGTGTGAAGGGTTAGTTCTCATGTGGCCTGGTATGAAAGCAGCTTCAAAGGGACACAGACACTGACTCGATAAAACCATTGTTTCTGAGCCACTGTTAGAAAGTAGGGTTGGTCCCAGAACCCAGGACACTCATGGATCATACAAGGTTAGTCACCATCACACCATACGGTCACAGATCTGTCACAGCTGCACCCAGTCACAGCTGGGCACTATGCCTGCAGCCCATAGCCTCCCTAGCCTGTCTGTCTCAGACATCCCTCTACCCTATCCCACAGTCTCTCACCCATCTCCATGATGGCTCCTCTCAGCCCTGCCCTTCATTTTTCATCTATGGAGGCTTCTCGGTGTTTTGCATGGTGTTCTGCGTGACTATCCGAATGAGCAGGCCAATACAGCACAGCATAAGGATACAGCAGAGGCCCAGCAGAAGCCACTGTTTCCGGGCTGCCTGATGGGGTTCCATGGCTATGCCCAGGAAGTAGGAGTAGGGCAGGGTCAAAGTGTCTTTGTCCAGTAACTGTTTTTCCAAGTAGTGCAGCCTGAAGCCCAGCGCCAGGATGAGGACCAACATGATAAAACTCATGCTCAGCAACACCCACTGCCCCAGGTACGCCTGCTCAGGCTCTGTATCCGTGCCCAGAAATGACACTTTGCTTGTGATTTTTTCTGTGGGGAAAAAAAATCGTCTTATAGGGTAAGAAAGCATGAGGGAAGTGGCCCTTGAGTCCCCTGTGGCAGCCAGGAAGGACATGATAGCCACCGTCTCCTCTCTCAGCCTCAGGCCACAGGTGAGGGGACTGTCTTGCAGTGAGAGGGGACATGAGAAAGCAGAAGGAAGAGAAGATGTATGTGGGTCAGGTGACCTAACTCACAGAGCCCAGTCTGGAGGCTCCTACCCTCTGTGCAAGCTTGGCAGCCTTGTTGGATGGTGTGCAAAGAAGTCATTGAGTAAGGATTAAGAGTGGACTTTGGAACTGGGTGAGGTTGTCCCGGGACTGGTACAGATGGGGGTCACTCAACTTTACTGTCTGGCTTAAGCCAGACCACAAACTGACTAGAGCTTAGTATCAACCCAGAGCAGGATAGGGCAGGGCCTAGATCTGCATTAGAACTAAGGCCAGGGTTTGTCCAACCTTCAGAAGAACAGCTGAAGTCTGGCCAGCCAAGGGTGTCCCCTTGCTTCACGTTTTCAGTCACCAGCCAGTCCATCAGTGGTTTGAAGTAGGTCAAGAAGGCCTTGGTGGATATATTGGACTCTCCAGTCACCTCCTGGAGGACCTCCCGCCAGGGCCGGCTGGAGCCCAACTTCAGGAGATCCCTAGGGGAGTAGAGTCGTCTGTGAGGCCATGTGGGAATGTCAGCAGGTGCTGCTGAGATTCCCCCCTCCTCCGAGTAAACACAACTTTTAATTCCTAACTTCGCCCTCCAGGACCCCAGAGCTCTCAGTACAGTAGATTCCCGCACTCATGTTGAAGCAAGATTCACCTGGGTGTGGCTATCAGCTCTGTCCTTGGGATGCCTTGGACAAATAACTCATCTAAGCGTCATCTCTGTAAGTGGAGGCAACCGGGCAGGGTTGCTACCATGCTGCGAGGCAATAAATACCGACTGTTGCTGTTGATTGGTGTCCACTATTACTGTGGGCATCCTTATTTTTCAATTCAAACAGGCAGCCATTTGGAGCCTCTGCTCACACTGATGTATTTGAGGCAGCAACAGCCCTTCAGTCCTTCTTGGCCACATAGGGACGGATTGAGAGAATTCAAGTGATGTGAGCATAGGAGGTTCTCTGTGTAACACCTGCATGCTGTGCAAATATCAGCTGTCTTGAGGCACACCCAGGGCTTGGTGGCAGATGGCAGGCTCACTGAGTTCACCATGGCGGGTGCAGAGGGTACTAAAGGCAGAGCTCCAGGCTCTACCCTGGCCTTGACAAACAATAGCACTGGGCAGATGTTGACATTTCTCAACCTGTTATTCCAGGGTCTGATCAGGAAAGGGGTGGGGCTGGAAGCTTAGAGGTCACTGTATAGGGGTACCCAGGTTCAAATCCCAGCAATGCTACTTAGAGAGCAGGTAACTTTAGACGGTTAAGCTCTCTCAGCCCGAGTTTTCTCATCAGTAACATGAGCGTTCATGAATGTCTGCCCGTCACCATAGTGAGTATCAAGTCACAAGGTGGTGAAGGAATTTGTAACTTGCAGGATTTGTTCATGCTACTCGGTAAATGACTGGAGGAAGATGTGGGAACTGAAGGCCAACAGATACTTAGCAGAAACCATGAGACACATTTGCCTAGCATGTATAAGGTCCTGGGTTTGAGTCCCCCAGAATTTCAAAGAATTTCAAAGAAACAAAGGAAAACAGGAAGAAGAAAACAAACCACTGAGGGGAAAAAATCTGTTAAGATTTAGTTATAGAGAATAAAGGCAAAGAGTCATCAAGAGTGAAATAAATAAAAATAAAAATAAGAGTAATAATTAATAAAATAAACAATTCCCAAATGATTTGAGAATTTTTCAGATGCTGGATCATAGGTAGAGGCAAAAAAAAAAAAAAGACAAAAACAAAAACAAAACCAGTATAGGCCAGGGTCTCACACCATGTAGCCCAGGCTAACCTTGAACTCATGGTCCTCTTGTCATGACCTTCTAGGTGCTAGGATTACAAACTTGTACCATCACACACAGTTGGGAGATTAACTTTGACTCCTGAGAATCTGACCATGAAGAAACAGCTCCACAGGCCACTGGCTACACACAGCTAATAAAGGGCTGTAGCACCAGTTGCTGGACACTGCCTCAGACTCCAAAATGGCACCACAATCCACAGATGATGGCAGGGCCATCATGGCTAGGGGACTTTAAGAAACGATCCAAGGTCTACTTTGACTGTCTATTCCCATCAGAACCAGCTCAGCACTTGCATGTAGGAGGGTGGGCCCAGAGAGCAAGCGCACAAGAAAGCTACCCTAGGAAGAAGATTGGGAAAGCATCTCTCTTTTCTTCTGCTTCATCCCTATCTCCATGAACCTGGGGACTTCATGGACCAGCTGCTTTACCTTCTCTTAACATCCAACGAGAAACAAACAAACAAACAAACAAATAAACAGCCGGGAGTGGTGGCGCACGCCTTTAATCCCAGCACTCGGGAGGCAGAGGCAGGCGGATTTCTGAGTTCGAGGCCAGCCTGGTCTACAGAGTGAGTCCAGGACAGCCAGGGCTACACAGAAAAACCCTGTCTCGAAAGACAAAAACAAACAAACAAACAAACATCGACATTTCCCCACACCTGAGCCCATAAATATCTCCATGTCCTATCTTCAGTGTACTGGGACGTGGGTCTCAGGCTCCTTACGCTTGGCCATTTTGTGAAATTTTCTCTTTTACAAAGTGAGATCTTTCTCCCATCAGGATGTTATGCAGCTGTCAAGGTGGGCCTGGTAGCACCTGCCTCCTGTTCCTTCACCCCAGAATTCCTTACTTCTCCTACTCCTTCTCCTCCTCCTCCTCCTTCTCCTCTTCCTCCTCCTCCTCCTGGGCTCCACTCTGTTTCCATTTAATCCTCTCCCAAACCTTGTGACAATCCCTTTCTTAGAAGGTTCTCCTCTGCCCACTACCCAGTGAATGGTGTACAAGATGCTCAGCCTGGAATTCTGGGTCCTTTTAGGCCAGGGGTGTAGACAGTGAAGGGGTGTGGGGGCTGATGAACAATGTCACGTGCTTTGGGGTTGAGTCAAACAGAGTCCTGTGTACGCTGGGTAGGGTAAGAGAGGGAAGTAGAGAGAATGACTGACGTCAAGTGTCCCTCCAAGCAAGAGGCATAAAGGGGAGTTAGACATGAGCTCCTGGGGAGAAAACCACATCATTTTCTTCTGTGCCTGCTTTTGGGGACAGACATTTCACTTTGGTTCCCTGCTGGACTTCCTAACCCTCTTCATATTCAGCAAAGTCTCTTCTGTTTAGTCTTCTCTTTAGTAGTTTAGGATTCGTTTATTTCATAGTCTATTGCCCTCTGCTGGATACTGATCAGTCCTGTTCCAAGTAAATGCTAAGTGAACAATACAAGGAGCAGAGGTTGAATGAAGAGCCCGCTTGTTTGTGTGTGTATACATCCATATGTGTACATCCATATCCCTATGTATAAAGGAAGGAAGAGCTGACAGCGGGTGGTGATGATGGTGGTGATGATGCTCATATTATTGGACCTCTCTAGAAACAAAGCCCAGAGGACCAAACCTTCTGCTCCATCTGGTGGTTGCAGATGGTTAAAGGGCATGGAGGAGCCGTAGATAACCTCATTACATATATAAAAGAAGCCAGGCAAAGTGACACATACCTGTAATCTCAGCACTTCAGGGAGGTAGGTGTGGGAGGATCTCAAGTTTGAGGCTAGCCTGGGCTACAAGACCCTATCTCAAAAAACCAGAAGTACAGCTAACAGTCTAAAATGCATGCAGGGGATATTAGGTCAAGTATCACTAACTCTCTGCAAGGCAGAAACAAAACTCATTGAACAATTAAAGACACAGACCTAAATCAATAGCAGTCAAGAGGACAGAGATCCGGCCACTGGGCAGATGCCCCAACTCAGTGGTGGGAGAGCTGGCCTTGGAACAAGAAGACCTGATGTGATCTCACCAGGGCCTGCATCCCTGGACTGATGGAGGTGACACTCCTCCCCATTTTCGGAAGCTTCTCCTCTGCCACTGCCTGGAGAATGGTGTCCAAGCTTGGAATTCAAGGTTTTCTAAGAGCAGGAGTATAGCTGGTGAAGCAGGGGAACAGATGAGCCATCTCTTGATGACAACTGTTTTGCAATCAGTTCTGAATTCATAGCACGAATTTCCTACTGGCTAAAGGAATGACACACGATCAAGTCACTTCTCAGACCTTCAGTTTGATCATTTGTTAAAAAAAAAAAAAAAGCCAATGACAATTTTCTACCCTTCAAAGTAAAGAGCTACCAGTGCGGAACATGGATAAAGAACTCAGAGTCCAGCCAGCAGGGAAAATGCTCTGCACGTCCAATTCCTGTCCTCTACCTACTCCTCCAAGTTGGCTTCAAGGCAAAGCCTAGGACCACAACAACAGACCTGGAAAGGGACAGGCTAAACATCAAGTGTACCAGAAAAGACCGGAAGGTCAAAGTGGACCATAGGCTGGCCAGAAGTGTGTCAAGAGGCTACAGTAAAAGTAACTTCAGTTGCCTGGGAGCCAAGCTGAGCTCAGCGAGGAGTCAGGAAAGGTAAACGACTCAAGGGTGCCTCAAACACATCCAGACATTCACAAGGATAGAATAAGGGGACTCTGGTGACTGAATCACAAGGCAGAGGCAGGACACCAGCCCTGGCTTTCCACAGGAGGCAAGTAGATTTACTGTCTATGTGAATGCCTGTGTGTTCCAAGTGTCTCTGATCACAGCAGGCTACATGAGAGAAAGCAGGCTTGTGTTAAGGCAGTAGAGAGTGCAGTCTTCCCTGAGAAGGCACTTCCACCAGAATGTCAGCTCAGTGCGGTTGCTCAGGGGGGTGGCACTTTGGGGTCTAGGGGAATCCTGAAGCCAGGACTCCCTGTGAGGGAGATGGTAGGAACTGAAAGAAACTGGGGGATTTGTGCACTCACCCCAGGATCTTTCCTGCGACCTTGGAGTTGTAGTTATCGCACTGGTGCAGAGGGCCCACGTGGCCGGAGGCCTCGCATAGTGCTTCATGAAGTTGAAACTGCAGTACTAGACCAAGAAAGTATCTGTGTAGAGGAAGGAGAAGGTGGGCTTCAGAGAGGAGACCTGGTTTAAGAAGTCCAGAGCTTCTTGGGCACTGAGTGGCCCTAAGGTTCCATCTTTGCACTTTCTGGAACTCCTCCACCCAGTCCCCATGTCTCCCAGATCCCAGCCAGCTCTGTCAACAGGGCCCAGACCTTTACCGGATATAGGGCACATTGGCAGGGATGTGAAACTTGGCACCTGGGTCAAAATCATCGTCTGATCGAGGGACAGGTGGGCACAGGCCTTGGTACTTCAACCTGGTGGGAGAGAGACAGGGCCTTGGCCATGGGTCCTGGAAGGCTCTTGTTGTTTGAAGCCCGTGTGTGTTCAGCCAGTCTGGGCCTGGCTTGCAGAGGCCATTCAGTGCATTTTCATGGACTAGATAAGTGAGAACACGCGGAATTAGGAATCAGAAAGTTTAATAAGAGTGGTTAACAGTGATTGAGCATGTAGACTGTTAACACTGGCCTGATCTTTGTGGAGATGCCATCAAGGGAGCAGGTAAGGTCAGAGCCTTGCTCGCATCCATCCTAGTGATGAGATCAGGCTATAAACTAGGAAACAGGTATTTAATCTAAACAGTGCTAAGAAAAAAAAAAACCAGAAAGTGGGTGTGGTGGTACACACCTTTGATCCCAGCACTTGGGAGGTGAGTTCAGGGCCAGTCTGTTCTACAGAGTGAGTTCCAGGATAGCCAGGGCTGGGCAGAGAAACCCTGTCTCGAACAAAACAAAACAAAACAAAACAAAACAAAACAAAACAAAACAAAACAAAACAAAACAAAAAACTAGAGAATCACAGATCCAAGAGAAGAGGAATCAGACTGCCACATGCTACAACTCAGTGTGAGTGCCTGCTAGAACGACCCTAGATCATGTGACCTCTGAGTGCTGGCTGCTGTAAGCACATTGAGCCAATGCAACCTATAGGGCAGACACAAAGTCTAAATGATCACAGGATCCTGGTGTAGGCCACCCTGTGTCCAGAAACCTTGAACTTGATAGTGTGGTGCCTGATGGACGTGGAGAAGCCAGGTTATGGGCATGTATTGATCAATCAACTGACCTGCTTGACAACCGCTGAGCTTTCTGTAGATGCTTAGGCTTCAGCAGGCATGCATGTGTTTTGGGATAATGACCTGCCTCTCCCCCATGGAAAGACTTTACAGCAGACAAAGTGCTCAGTCCTCTGTCATCCCTTTTGCTGGCTTTCCATGGAGGGGGCAGACAGCAAGGGCCTGCTTGTTGGTCATTGTTATAGCATAGGCTTTTGCTTTTTCAGTTTTTTTTTTTTTGGGGGGGGAAGGTTCATCTTTTGGAGGCAGAATCTCATGTGGTCCAGGCTGACCTCCAACTGGCTATGTAGCCAACAAGCTACTGGCCATGCCTGCAAGACTCTGTCCTCTCCTCCTGCCTCCTGACTGTCCTGTGTCCACTTTCCAGGTGTTAGGATTACATACAGGTACGTATGTATCACCACACCCAGTTACTGCTCTGTTCTTGGAGAGTCCTAGTCAATTTCATGGTGTGAGATTTCTGGCCACCCACAGAGCAGATGAAGTCACTGCCAGGATCTCTACTTCACAGATGAGACAGAATCCTAGGAAGCTAAGAGATCTGCTCACCGCTGCCACCAGATTCAGAACCTCATGGCCCCCTGTGCGGGCTCGATGCACTTTAGTCTGTATGTCTTTGCTTTGGTGACAGCAAACAGCATGCATTGCCTGGCTTCCTCGGGTTCCCAGGACATCAACACTTCACTCTTACCGGGTAGCCATCTTCCCCACCTGAAGTTCCACCACTCCTGGTTGTAGGCAATCTTCGAAATAGTGCCATCAAAGACCTTCCAACGAAACTTGTCTACCATGTAGCTGAAGGGGATGAAGGCAATCTTCTCCAGGGCGATGCCTAACAGGAAGTTGACCTCCTCCTCTGGGGATGAGGTCAGGGCCATCAGGAAGCAGCTTCTTGGGTCTCCCTTTCTTCAGCCTTGCCCTGAGGGCTTTAGCCCCCCCCCCCACCAGCCCAAGCTGATGCCCCAGGCTCAGGCCACCCTCCTGTGACACCCCTCCCCCCCATCTCCCATCACCTGAATCCTGGTGAGGTTGGCTGAGCAGACCTCTGGCGAGCAGGTACTTGTGGGAGGAGACTGAGAGGGCGATCGCCGACCCCACAGCCTCTTCAAAGGCTGGGCTGGCACCTTCTTGGTAGATGACAGAGAGGTTCTGATATTGCAAGAAGTACTGGATATGGCCCATCTGGTGGAAGGCGGAGAGCAGGTCTTCTAAGGTCACCTCCGTGCACTTCTTTACCCTAGAGTTAAAGGGTAGGGGTCAAGGAGCATGGGGATGCCCTGAGGACAGGAAACTTCTTCATTCAAACTTCATTAAGGTATTAGGACCATCAAGCCAGAGACCAGAAAGGCCTTGGCTACCATCTTTCCCGACTCTAGACCCTGTGTCCACCCCCGTGACCGTATCCTCTACTTTCCACACCCACCTTCTCTTCAGGGCTTCTGAATCTCACCCCACCTCCCCCACTCCTGCTCTCCCTGGCTTACTCCTCACTACATAGCTAGAGGGAAACCAGAAGAGGGGGGTAAGAGAAGGATGCTGGATGAAGACCATGCTGTCTGTAGACACCTGAAGTCATTGAACTTGTAGAAGTTCCAGGATGAGGCGTGGCACTCCACTTCCCGCCCGTCAGCTGGCTTCTCCATCATAGACTTTATCCAGAAAGCAGGCGGGGCGGGTAGCATGCCCATTGAGGTAAAGAATAAGTTAGCCTCTTCAAACATTTTCTCAGGCCTCCAGTGCTGTGAGGGAAAAAAAAAAAAAAGGTACTGTGGTTCTGTTGCCCATTGGCCTAGGGGCATTGTGGGGACAGAGGAATGGAGGAGGGGGCGACAACCCAGAGGTTCAGCACTGACCTGGATCTTCATGATCTCTGTGATGTCCTCTGGGGCTTTAGTCGGATAGGGCAGGACCAGATCTAGGATATTATTCCAGGACTGAGCCCACATGTTCCCTGGAAAGGGGGTGAGCAAGCTAAGAGGAAGGAGAGTGACTTCCCCCTGTCCCCACTCAGCCACTAGTCTGGCCCTTACCCAGGAGGTGGGCAGGGATGGGCCCCCTCAGGTCAATGAGCTCAGGCCCGTAGTAGCGGTACAGTGAGCGGCGCACATAGGCATGGAGGTTCAGGTAGAGAGGCTGCAGCTCTTTATAGAGCTGCTCCAGGTCTTCCTCCAGCGTATCGGATTCATACTCGGATCGCCATAAAGCCCCCATGTCTTTGTATCCTAAGGACAGGAGAAGAGACTTATTAGTGTGACACCCAGCATCCAATGGCCTGGCAGGGAGGAGACCTGGACACACTCCAAGGAAGCGTCCCCACCTCCCTGCTCCGCAGGAGTCCGTGGTGTGAACACAACCTCCCAAGGCATTGCCCACCCTACAGTGCAAGCTCCTGACCATGCCTTGCAAGGTCCTGTCCTTCCCTACTGCCATGTCCCAAACCCCCAAATCACCAAAGCCCTTTGCTTGTTTGGGTTTCCTTCTGACCCCCCCTAAGACCCTGGTTTCCTACAGTTGTGCTGCAGAGTCTGTGCAGATACTTCCTTGCTTCCTGCCTTCCTGGCCCCTATCATCTTCCCAGCATGGGTAAATGTCAGAGAGGTCTGCCTTGAGCATAGATCTGAAGTTCTCCCCTTCCCCACAGATCCCAGCAGCCCCTCCCTCCATGGCTTTACATTAAGCAGTGTGAGAGGTGCCTGCGTGCTGGATGAGGCTCACCTCCGAATCCGACTGCCACAAGGAAGTCCATGAGGCAGACATCTGTCTTTTCTCTTACAAACAAACCCTCAGGATCTCCTTTAGCTCCCAGCCCATAATGCAGGCTCCCTGTCTGTTTGCAGGGTTCATGGACCCTGAGCATCGTCCATACCGATTCTGCTGCTGCCTGAGTCCTCTGCAGATTCAGCTTCATTCTTTTCCTGGGCATCAACCCCAAGAACGTTATGTCCAGCCCGCTTACCGTTATATTGGGCAGCCTTGTTGCTGAGACGTACGTAGTCCTCGAAGACAGGGCGGAGTTGCCGACCAACAGCATCTCGCCAGCCCTGCCAGGCCCACAGCAGCTCCTTCTGGTCCCTGGAGGTGGCCATGATTTCTTGGAGGTCTGTGCCCAGAGAGGAGCCACATGGCACCCCATACCCACCTACCTGTACTCTCACCCACCCTACGTGCTCCTTCACCAACAAGGGCACACATGGTCAGGAGCAGGGTTTGTTGCTCACCAGGCTCCAGGGTCAAGCAGGGACCCTCATCCAGGCACACCTCAGCTCGGTTATATGCTGTCTCCATGTAGGTCAGAAGTCTGTTGTACTGGGGATGGGGGTGGGGTACGGGCAGGTGTCATCCAGGGTAGGCCCACATTCTTGGGCCCACTCCCAACATTAGCCCCACCATCCAAGAGAGGTAGATCTGGCTAAAGTACCCCTCTCCTCCTCTACAGGAAACTCTGGTGCCACCCCACCAATACCCGCTCCTGCCCGAGATACTCTGGTTCCAAGTCCGACCTGACCCACCCTCCTCTCAGGTGCAGGAGTGTGTGTGCCTGGGCGGCCTGGGGCTCTGTCTGTCACCTCTAGGAGATCCTTCTTGGGCAAGGCCGACTTGTCTATGTTCTGCAGCTTCCTCAGCATGCGCTTCACGTCCTGGTTCAGGAAATGGTCTGTCTTAAACATGCGGGCCCGGGTGCCGAAGTACAACATAAACTGAGACCTGTCCGCCTCCTTCTGCAGCTGGAAAGAAGGCCTTCACATTGCTCATGGCAGGTTGGGGGGACGCAGTATGGGTCCCATGCCGACTTCTGAGATCACAGCCCCAAAGCCCACTTTAAAAGTCCAGAGTCATTGAAGATTTGCTAAGAGGGATGGGGTGCCTGTGTCCCTAAAAGGGGGAGGTAAAGTTGGCAAAAGCAAAGAATCCAGAAAGTCTTGTGTAGAGAAAAGTCAAGGTCACTGAGAGCTCTGGAACTCGCAGCCCACCTTGACATATGTTTTGGGGTGTCCTTCTTTCCATACACTCTGGACATAGGGCAGGAACTATGATCCCCCACCTCCAGGATCCCTAAGAAGAGCAAGGAGGGGAAGGGAGGGCCTTGTGTGTGTGGGGGAATGGTACCACACCATGTTCTTTTGATTCCGCCTGGTGATGTTGGTGACATAGTTCCAAGTGGCTTCCATAAACTCATTCAACACAACCTGGGCTGTTTGCTCATAAAACTGCAGGAACAACTTAGCCTGAGCCTCGCTGTAGAAATCATCTGCAGGGGAGGGAGACCGTGTGGGCCTTGGGGAAGGGGCTGCCCCTCCACAGTCCTCGTATTTGGTCCTATGCTTCTTCAGGTCCCAGCCGTACTTAAGCTTGGCTCTCCCACAATCCTGAGCCATGGCAAGAGCTGCCCGTGAGAGAGGAGCACAAGTAGCAAGGCCCAGGGCAAGTTCATCTTGTTCCCATGACCAAGAGAACAGTAGAGCTGGCACAGGCAATGGCCAATCATGAGTCAGATCCATATTTGTGACATCAGGGGCCAAAGGGTCTTCCATGGAATGTTAGAACTAGAAAGATTGCCACCCAGCTTGCTATACATACTCCAGTGAAGTCTGCTTGGCAGGCCAAGAGGCCTGGAAGCACTCATGAGGCAGGGAGTTTCAAGAAAACTCAACCTCCTGGAACCAGGCATTCTCATAACCTGTATACTCATACGCTATCCCCGCGTTAGTCTGGTGTATGGATCCACGTGCTCTCTTTTAGTATTATTTTATTCTAAGTGCCTTTAAAGATTGAATTCTGACATAGCTAAGCCTTTGCCAGGGTTCCAACATCCTAGAAAAATCCTTGACTCCGACAAACTTGGAATTCAGTAGGAATTCAGTAAGAAGGTTATCTATTCAGTAACATTCAAATTTACTTCTAGTAGAGACAGTGAAACTAATTAGGCAGAACAAAGAACAGAGCTAGAATAGCTCAGGGCTGGTCTGCAGAGTGATTACTTAGGACAGTAGCCAGTCTCACCCAAACAAGGGAATACACAATGGCCTAGGAATAGGTGGATTTACCATGAGAGAGTTAGGGAATCCCTCTGAGACAGTCTTCTTCACTAGAACCCCTGGTGGTGGGCTTGACAATAGACTAGCATTACACCTGGCTTCCTTCTTAGTGGTAAACAGCAGCGGCCTGGTCCCCACCATCTTTTGATGTATACATTCCTTATGTTTTGTGTCACTGTAACTCGGAGGATGTATCTCACCTGGTTTCTTGTTATTCTTCTGTATAAAAAGTTTGATGTCAACTTGACAAATTATACTCAGATTCTACACAATCTCGTGTCGCTTCTGTTTGTCATTCGCCGACTCCTTGTCCACCTGCAACTAGAGGCCCGTTCTATGCAGATGGGGACCAAAAAGGGTCTGTGGGACCAGCTAGCTGCTTGTTTAACTACCTCCAGTAGGCAGGTGAAGAAACATCTGAGGTCCAGAAGAGCCAGGTCATGTGACCTGGTTCCATGGCTAGCTAGTGGAAGAGTGAAGAGGAGAATCTGACTTTTATTCTATTTGGTCATTTTTTCCCCCTGGGGTTGGAGGAACCCTTGGACTTTTGCTAGGGACAGATGAGGCCTCTCCCCTTAAGGGCTGGGGTCCCTTAAGTGGGGTGTTGGTTGGAGAATTAGATGGGATGGATGGATGGACGGACAGAAGTTATACTTTCGGATCTTTAGACTCTGAAAACCTAGTAGAACTCCCAGGTTCTTCTGACTTGACATCTTAGGCCTATATTTTTGGCCTTTTTCTCTCTCTCTCTCTCTCAGGAGACATGTGATCAACTCCAGGGCTCCCTTCCTCCCTCTTTCTCTCATACCTGCTTCATCAGGAGCCATCAGGGCTCTTATAGGGTGTGAAGAAGTATGACTAGCACCCTCCATTCAGGGTACATGTCCCCAAGTGTATCTGAGACCAGTTTCCAAACCAATGGCAAGACTGTGTTCCCTGCTAGCTCTTGGTAACTCCCAAGGACTCCGTTGCATAGAACTTGGAAGAGCAACCCAGTCTGCGCACTCTTGGATTTCCTCCTCAGACTCACTTTCCTGTGTCTACCCATGGTCTCCTTTACCCTCAGCCCGGGAATACTCATCCTTGTGCTCACACCAGGACCACTGAGACGAACCCCATAACCTCACCCCCAAGTATTATTCATTGTTGTCAAAACATAATAAACTCAATTAAAGTCCAAGGAGAGAGGACTGGGCTGATGGAAGCTTACAGAGATGCCCTTCTTGCTTCAAGAATAGATTTGATAGAACAGGATTTGGGTCCATGGCAAGCCCTGTGCCTAAAAGGAGAATAAGGTTTGGCATTGTTGAGAGAGTGTCTTGCTCTGAAGCCTAAGGCTGGCTGGTCTGGAACTAAATATGTTCCTGCCTTAATTTTGTGAGTCCTAGAATCAAAGGCGTGCCTGTGTCACCATGCCCAGCAAAAGCAAAAAATGCAAAGCTGATCTAGAAGACAAGAAAAGGGACTCCCAAGATAGTAATGGGAAAAACCAAAAACCAAACCAAACAAAGCAGCACTGAGTGGCTGAGTAGGGCCTAGAGTCCTGTGGCCACAGTGGAGGTCAGTGCCTCTGCCACAGAGCGCTGGTACCTGGGTCCAGCAGCCTCCTACGGTACAGATAGGACACCTTTCGTAAAGCCTGAACCGGAAGGCTTAATTTCTTTTTCTTACCTTCTTCCTTCGCTGCCTCAACCCCTTCCTTTCTAGGCTGTGTCTCCTGGAGCCCAAGCTGGCTTGGACCTGTGAAGCTGAGGGTGATCTTGAACTCCCAATTCCTCCTCCCAGTTCCTAGTTCACAGTTTCTGTGGTGCTGGGGATCACATCCACTCGCCTGACTGAGCTACATCCACAACACACGGCACAGCTCATAAAAGTGAATCTTCTCAAGTAGAGGGGAATCTCAAGGTCAGGTGTGGCTACTGTAACCTGCCCCCCCCCCCCCGGGGGACGTTCCAGGCTCTACCTCTGAGGGGACTTTCATTTTTTGTTTTGTTTTGTTTTTTTCGAGACAGGGTTTCTCTGTGTAGCCCTGGCTGTCCTGGAACTCACTCTGAAGACCAGGCTGGCCTCGAACTCAGAAATATGCTTGCCTCTGCCTCCCGAGTGCTGGGATTAAAGGCGTGCGCCACCACCACCTGCCTGTTTTTTGTTTTTTTCAAGACTTGGTTTCTCTGGGCTAAACCCTGAGACGGTTGCTCTAGCACGCCACCCGGTGGCGACAGGTTGTCACTGCAATGACCCCTCTCGCTTTTTGTTTTGTTTTTTCTTTTTTCTTTTTTTTTTAAAGATTTATTTACTTATTATATGTAAGTGTACTGTAGCTGTCTTCAGACAGACCAGAAGAGGGTGTCAGATCTCATTACGGATGGTTGTGAGCCACCATGTGGTTGCTGGGATTTGAACTCTGGACCTTCGGAAGAGCAGTCGGGTGCTCTTACCCACTGAGCCATCTCACCAGCCCTGTTTTGTTTTTTCGAGACTGGGTTTCTCTGTGTACACCAGGCTGGCCTCAAACTCAGATGTCCGCCTGCCTCTGCCTCCCGAGTGCTGTGATTAAAGGCGTGCGCCACCACCGTCTGGCAACAGATGGAGACCAGCAGAGGGGCTTGCTTGTAGACACAGGGAAAATAACGGAAGCTGGACTGAACCAAATGCTCTGGTTCCAGAGCCTGTGCCCAGTGACAGAGACAGTGACAGAGCAGATGGCACCGAGGAAAGACGTTGTCCTCAGACATCTCCCATGTGTGCTGTGGTGAGCCGCCCCCAATAGTCAAATGCCATTTAAAACAAAATAAAACTCGTGGACGAGCCATGAAGAATGTGTGCTGTCAGGTGGCCAGGTGAGGTCCCTCACACCTGGAATTCCAGTACTGGGAACACTGAAGCAGGAGGACCACTATTCTCTCTTTCTCTGCAAACTTCCAGGTAGACTCCATCCACCTTTTTCACCCATAGAAGCATGAACAAATGTAGTGTTTGAGAATGTTGAATATATGTATCCCTATTCCCCAGGAGGCTGGATCACATAGCAACACCTCTGTCTCATTAAATCCAAAACAACTGTAATGCTTCAATAAATGGAGAGGGGGAGGGGGCGGGGAGGACTAGGATGACAACTCCATTGGAAAAGTGCTTGTTGTACAATCACGAGGACCTAGCTAGGTTCAAATCCCCAGCACCCTTGTAAAAGCTGGGCATGGCTGTGTACATCCAGACTTAACAGAAGCAGTGACAGTTGGATCCTGGGGCTAGCAGTCTAGTGGAACTGACAAGCTCCTGGTTCTGTGAGAAACTTTGTCTCAAAAAATAAAGTGGAGGATTGGCAAATGACTTGGTGAGTAAAGGTGTTGCCAAGCCTGACAGCCCAAGTTTGGTCCCCAGGCCCCACACAATATAAGGACCCAACTCGCGCCTGTCTTCTAACCTCCAGAATGCTTTATGGTACCTGTATGTGCACATGCCCCAAACAACTGAAATAAGGGCTGGCAAGAGGGCACAGTGGGGTAAACTCTTGGTGTGCCAACCCGACAGCCTGAGTTCCAGCCACGGGACCATGCTAGGAGCAGAGAACAGACTTCTGTAAGTTGTCCTCTGACCTCTATACAGGGTGCTAGCTCACACACACACACACACACACACACAGAGAGAGAGAGAGATAGAGAGAGAGAGAGAGAGAGAGAGAGAGAGAGAGAGAGAGAGAGAGAGAGAAGAGTTTGCCACGGTAACCACATGGTGAAATCCTTTGCCCTCAGCCTGGAGCTTTGTCCTTTGGGTGAAGGCTGGTGACCTCACATTGCCCACAGCCCTGAGAGGCAGCCTGAAACTCTGTAGTTTATAAAAATAGAAAAGGAGGTTATGATGCAATGACCTTTGTCTTGCAAACAAATTGCAAAAGGGAAGGGGGTGGGGTGGGGGAACTAAAGTCTGTCGTTATATGCCTTGGAAACAATCCAGAGGGAGTATTTATAAGTTTCATTGTCTTGCTGAATTGTAAACTTCCACCCTCTTGTAAATCTAAAAGTCCTCAACTCCATATCCCTGCACATCACGTACAGAGAATGAGTGAGCAAGAGACAGAAACAGAGACAGAGAGAGATAGAGACAATTTGGGGAAAGGGTCCTAACAGAGGTGGGACCCAGCTAGAAGGCAAGATTCTGCCCTAGAAATCTGACCATTTTCCATTTGGCCAAGAACTAGGATTAGCAATCAAATATTTTTTAAAAATAGATGCATTTATGATAAAGGGGGGAAAGATACATAGAATATAGTGGTACCTCATATCGTATGTAGAGAAAAAAAAAACCAAATAAAATAAAAAGTCTGAACGATACCAAAGCTCCATCAGTGCTTATATTTCTTAATGTTGCTACCATGGGCTTTTTATTCAGTTTTTCCAAATTTACTACATAAATATGTAGATAAAAAGTTACTTCAAGTGACACCCCCAAAATCCAAGTAGGCCTTCCAAAGGATGGCTGAGGCTGAGGGGACGTGTTCCGGGATGAGGAGGTGGGCGGTAGCAGTGAACCCACTGTGTGGTCACGGATTAATGCTCTTTCCCGTGGGCAGAGCCTACGTGGCTGCGTCAGGGAACCCAGGCTGTCCACTTATAAACTGGCGGCTTCAGCATGCTCCGTGAGCCACGCCCTTCCAGGGCCCTCACCCTGTAGCAGGGAAGGGCATCCAGGGCCTTTCTCCAAGACACCCAGCCACACACAGAGAGGTCACATGGGACAGGATGAGCCATCTATAGTGTATCCACACATAAAGCAGGAGGCAGCCTACCTGCTTCCTTCCCGTTTCCTAGGCTCCTCCCTGGCAAGTTCATTGGCAAGACATGAGCCACCTCACCTGAGCTGTTAGGAAGGCTGGTGGGAAAGGTTGTGGGGGATGGGGTCCAGAGGAATTGGGATTAGCTTCCTGCTTGGAGGAAGACTGCGAAGACAACCAGT
Organism: Mus caroli; assembly: GCF_978045245.1. Lineage (NCBI taxonomy): Eukaryota > Metazoa > Chordata > Mammalia > Rodentia > Muridae > Mus > Mus caroli. Next base: position 16,139,953 of record NW_028227268.1, read on the forward strand.
CGTGCTGGGACTGTCAGGAGACAGGCAAGCAGCCGGTCCTGTCCCTGGCTTCCCACAAGGGACACAGACTCAGGTGTGGGGGAGGACCTTTAATTCGTATTCACAGAGATTGGGCAGGGAAGTCGGTGTTAGACCCTGGGTATCCAGAGACTAGGGGCTGGGCCTGGGGGGCAGAGTGGATGGGGACAGCAAAGGAGGAAGGCTCAGCTAGGGTATGTTCCACTCAAACACCATGCCCCCCATCCAGTTTCTTATGGGACACTCCTCTGCTGGCCTTGCCAGCAGGGTCACCTCAGGAGTGCCTGAGCTCCACCTCAGACCCAAACTGGGGCCCACGGTGGGGCCGGCGGAGGCTGTGATGGTTACGGATGTTGTAGAGCCGATGGGCGAGACCCACGGTGGCCACGAGCAGGGCGACGCCCAGGAAGAGCAGCACCCACTGGCCCACGCGGGCCTGCTGTGGCTCCAGGTACAGGCCCAGGAAATTGACGCGGTTGGACTCTGCGGTGGAGCCTTCTGCGCGAGCTGAGCGAGGAAGCAAGGAGACAGGGCGGTGGGCAGGGCGACGGGTGGGCTGGGGTCTTGCGTTCTGGCGTCCCTGTTCTTGCTCTGAGGTCAGACTGGAGACTGTCTGGACTGGGAATGGGGTTCAGCCCTATATGAGCTCTGGGAGCTGGTCCCGGGGGCTAGAGGTGGGGTGGGTGTAGTACCGGTGTTTGGCGCCCAGTTGTACTCCGGCCAGCCCAGTGTCTCTCCATGTCTCCTGTTCTCGGTGACGAGCCATTCTGTCAGTGGCTTGAAGTAATTCATTATGGCGGAGGCTGACATGTTAGGCTGGCCTGTGATCAGCTTCATGGCCTCTGGCCACGGCTTACTGTGGCCCAGCTTCATGGCGTCCCTGCGGGGGAGCACCAGAGAAAGGGAAACTGAATAAGGACCTGGATTCTTTTACCTAATCAAACCCATTTTCTCCGCCTAAACATCCCTTTAGGATTGGGAAAGCCTGAGTAGGTCTGAGGCAGGGGTGGAGAGGGGAGGGCCCAGGGACTCCAGGATCCTCCTGGAGGTGTCATGTCAAGGGTGACTCAGGCTCTTCCTGGCTGCTCTCAGTGCCACTCAATAGCTTTAGTGGTTTCTCAGGTTCAAAGAGTCAAAGGAGGTTCAAGGACACTCACGCCAGGAGCTTCCCTGCTTCCTTGGATTGGTAGATGTCACACTTGTGCAGGGGACCCGTGTGCCCGGCTGTGCGACACAGCGCCTCGTGGAACTGGAACTGGATGATGAAGCTCACAAAGTACCTGCGGTGGAGGGAACGGGTGACACACGGTGTGGGTGAAGTGTCTAGACTATAGGAAAGGTAGAGTGGGGCGGAGATGGAGGGGCTTGCTGGTGCCCCTCTGACAGTTCCGGGAGACACTGGATGCAGTCAGGATGTCACTATTGCCTTTGGTGCCATCTGAGCTCCTCCCAGCCGTGCCTGTGTGGATGCTGCCCACCCACAGGCTGCCTAAATTCCTGCTCCAAGGGGATCCAAAGAGCAGGCAAGAAGAGGTTAATGAAAGAGCCCCGTCAAATCCTTGGCAGGCTGTATGGTTTCCATTGATGGAGCAGAAGGGCTAGGGATTGCTGGGTGGAACCTATAGATGTGATAGAGCCTTCTCCATAAGGAAGGCAGTGGGAACAGTCTTATCTGAAGTAGCAGGAATTTCCTGGTGGGAACCTGCCAGTCAAGCCTGGGCAACCACACCAACTCTTGTTTTAAAGGTCCTGAGTAGCGGAACAGGCTCCTTCCTTTGGATCCTGGGCATAAACCATTTGCTACCCGCTCCTCTGGCACTTCCTCAGTGTTTGTGCAGGCTGCAGGCCAGTAAGATGTGTTTTTCTAGAGAGCCAAGTCTTCTTCGTTCACTCCTGTCTGGATAATTGTGCTAAGTTGGGACACTGTCACAGGGTCCATCTCAAGGCAAGAGTGAGTACTGGGACCTTAGGAGATCTGGTAGGTGGTGGTGGCCTCACCAGAGACTTGTCACCTAAAGGTCCTCACTAGGACACTGTCTAGGTTAAGGCTGATGGATTCCAGCAATGACTCTTCCTGCTACTTGGTCCTCTGCAACATTGGAGAGTGAGTGCTGTCTTCCTTCCCAAGTCCCAGACTCCATCCATCCTAGTATGTGCTGACTTTAGTCCTGGTGTCAGGGCCTGCTTCCCCTTGGCTTGCAGAGATTACTGGAGGCAAGACCTTTAAGAAGCTTAGCCCTCTTGAGAGGCCTTCTTTGTCCTCTGTGCCTTGCTCCCAGGTACCAGCCTGGGGACCAGAGACTGTCCTGGGACCTGCCTAGTCACAACTCTGGGTCCCACACCCATCCTTCCTCACCCTGAGTAAGTGCCCCCTGAGAGTATGAGGAAGGAAAGGAGCTGCCTGGGCCACCTTATGCTATGGCTGAATGACGCACAGGCTGGTGTGCTGACGCCATCCACTTAAAAGAGTAATTCACAATGGAGGACCACAGCTACCAGGTCTCCAGCATGTTCTGTGTAGAAAGGTGGCTGAGTTGTTAGCCCTTGTGTTGAGATCAAGGTAAGAATGTGGATACCCATAGAGGCAGAGGACATTGCTCAAAGAACATGACCTCTGAGCCCCAAGCTGGTAATTAACCTGTCCCTAAGCACCCAGCCTTCTACATAAGCAGCGCCTTTAGTCCCGGGCTGCAGATGACAGGATATTTTATATATAACTCAATATGTATTGCAGGCAGTTGGTTCAATTGGAGCAAAGGCCCCACAAGGGGATCTTGTCTCGAAACTAATCAATTAATGGGGCCCAAGTCAGTATCCAGCCATGTGCCAACTGCCCTGTCAGTGGGGGGTGTGGTGGCTCACATTCCAGGCTAGGTTAAGATAGGAGGACTGATATAAATTTAAGGCCTGCCTGAACTACATAGTTTGCTCCAGGCCAGCCTGGGCTACAGAATAAAACCTGCTTTGAGACAGAAATCCTACTGAGACTAGGCCTTGTAACCAGTAGCCAATTTCTGGTGAGGTTTCTGACTTTAACTCTTTAGTTGATGCGAACGTTCGTGTTATCCAAGGAACATTTAAAAAAACGGTCTTGGTAGCAGGTGAGTGGACCCAGGCACCGTGTGCCCTGAACCAACTCCTGCAGGTGTGATGGGGCAGCTCCAGCGTGGAGTGTCCAGTGACAAAAGTTTAAACATGAGCCCGAGGGGACCACCCCTCATGGTGCCCTCTCCTCCCTTCAGTCTTACCTGACGTATGGCACATTCGCAGGAACGTGGAACTTGGACCCTGGGTCAAAGTCACCTTGGGATCTAGGCACTGGGGGGCACAGACCCTGATACTTCAGCCTGTCAGGGAGGAAGATGTGGTAGAAGGCAAGTTTAGGGAGAACCAAATTGAAAGGGAGTGGGTATTTTTTTTTCACTTGAAGAACAGTCCTTGCATCAGAATATCCTCTACCCCTGCTTGCTGTGTCCCTGTACAACCACCCGAGGGGACCCCCCCCCATCACTGGTGTGTGTGCACACATACACTTTACTGGCTCATCTGTAGACCCTCAAGGCGCATGCAAACAATTCAGAGACCCCTTCCAATCCACACCCCCACCAGAGCGTTCTAGAACCTGAGGCTCCACCACTCCTGGTTATAGTTCTCCTTGGTGATGCTTCCATCAAAGACCCTCCAGCGCCACTGGTCGATGAGGTAACTGAAGGGAATAAAGGCGATCTTGTCGAGGGCCATCTTCATTAGAAAGTTGATGTCATACTCTGCCACGAGAAAGACAGAAAGAACACAGCCTCAGGTTCATGCCTGCCTCTTACTGGGGGGAGGGGGTGCTATCAGCTCAGATCCGGCTCGGGGAGGGGTGGAGGGCGCTGAGTCTTCTCATCCTTCTTAGGGATGATCTGTGTGATTTCCTCTCAGGCTGGGTCCTCTTCTCTTTCCTGTGGTCTATCTCAGAACTTTGTGCAGGCAGGGGAGGGACTACAAAATCTTCCTCCTTCCCACCTCCCGAGTATGTTACCCCTTCTGGGTCCCCAGCCTGGCCAACAGGGCCTCTGCTCTCTCTCACCGTAGCCACTGCCCTCAGTGCTAAGCAGGTTGAGACTGTATAGATGCTTGGGGGTAGACACTGACAGAGCCAGAATATCTCCAATAGCTTCATGAAAACCGGGGTTGGCACCCTCCCGGAAGGTCACGGGTAAGTCTTTGTACTGCATGAAATACTGGATGTGGCCCATTTCATGGTGCGCTATCACCAGGTCCTCCATATTCACAGAGGTACACTGCTTGATCCTAGGAACAGGGGTTGGGAGAAGGGGTGTCAGAATCTCAAAGGCGCAAAGGGACCACGATGCATGTATCCTATGAAGCAGACATACTCTGTGTGTGTTCAAGGAGCATGGCGAGATGGGAAGGAGAAATCCAGATACTCTAAGAGAGAGGTAGCCTGAGGGCCAGGAGCTTCTAAAAGTCATTGTAGCCATTCCTCTGCCCCTAGCTTCCCTGAATAGCTCTAATCTGCCCTGTCTATTGCTTTCTGACCTGCTCTGCAGGCCCACCCAAAGACATGAATTCTGTACACTGTAGAATGTGTGTCCAGTGTTTTCCCACATGCTTTAGCTTCCAGGGAAACACACAGGCTGTGGCAATCTGCATCGATTCACTTGAATGCTAATGGCCATGATGAATGACAGTTACAGAGCAGTCTGAGTCAGAAGGCTCTGCCTCTCGGAGTTGATCCCTCTCTCTTCTACAAGCCACTTCCAATGATGGCTACTTCTGCCTGGGATCTAAGCAGACTCTCCCAGTGCAGGCTCACCTCATAATTCTTTCTTATGGGGAGGGGGAGGGTGGAGTCTGCTACAATGATTTCTGATTGCTCATAGAAAAAGATTCCCACAGGAATTCTCAACCCCCTCCCCATGATCCCGATCCCCTGGTCAATTTAACTGGCTCTTACAGCTCCAAGCTCTAAACCTTTCAAAGGGTTTAAGGCCAGACAGCACTCCCTCACCCCACGAACCCACTTTGTTTGTGCCCTAGCTTTGTATCTACTTGTCTTTCTTTAAAAGAATTATTTAATTATCTATCTATCTATCTATCTATCTATCTATCTATCTATCTATCTATCTATATTTTGTAACTGTCTTCAGACACACCAGAATAGGGTATCAGATTCCCCTACAGATAGTTGGGAGCCACCATGTGGTTGCTGGGAATTGAACTCAGAACCTCTGGAAGAGCAGTCAGTACTCTTTACTGCTGACCTCCCCAGCCCCTGTATCTACTTGTTTTACTGGGACACTTCATCAGCTAGGGATGGTATCTCTGTCCCAATTCAGACATAGTCTTCCCCCTTTCCCCTGACTCTCAGTTGTCCTTGGGGTTTTCTATAGCCAATAGAATGTGGTAGTCATGTAAGGTTAAAGATAAAAAAGATAGCTGTGATCCCAGCACTTGGGAGCCTCAGGCAGGAGGATAACAAGTTCAATGTCAGCCTAAGTTATATAGTGAGTCTGTCTAAAAAGAGGAATGCTGGAGGGAGGAGGGACCCATAGCGGACAGGACTCTGTGCCAGCTTTACATTTAGTCACTGAAAAGTCTGGCTGCTTCTGCTTTAACTCATCTGCTAGCTTGTGCCAAAAAGAGGCCTGATCAACCACAAGCCGCTCCAGCCACACTAACCAGACACCCTAACCAGGTCTCCTTGAACAGTCTAACCTAGGCACTACGTGTGGGGGAGACCTGAAAAACTCAGCCAATAGCCAAAACTAGATTCTGGGCAAATGGCCCTAGATGAGCTGCTAAAATTACCCCACTTGTGTCTAGGGTGTAGTAACTTAGTGACAAAATGTCTTTCCAGTATTCACAAAGCCCTAGGAGTCACTTCCCCCTAGTGTCAATTAATTAAAGTTTTAATGTGTGTGTGAACCTGCCATGGTATGCCCTTGGCCATCGAAGGACCGAGTCTTTGGAAAGTCCATCTTTTGAAAGTCCATTCTCCCTGCACCATGAGGGTTTGGAGGATTAGACTCAGGTTATGGGAGGTGATGGCAAGCACCTTTGTTTTCTGAGACACCTTGCTGGCCCAATTAAGTTTTTAAATACTCTGAGATGTCTGTCACCTCGGAGTAAGGACACTTTCACCTGTAGTGAACACCTCCTGCGCAGCACATGGAGACTTGATGATCAGCTAGTCATTTTGTGCCACTAGATTTTGGGGCAGTCTGTTAGACAGCTGTAGGTAATTCATCCCAACTTTATAAGGACAATGCTTTGTCTGTCATTGAGAGTGGGTTCTGTGTCAGGCACCCAAGTGCTAGTGTGCCTCCCTGGGTACCAGCGGCATGCCCACAGGAAGAGCCAGCAATCTGTAAGGGAGGTTTTGCAGCCTACACAGAGCTTACATCAGGCATCAGGTCTGTGGCTGTAAGCATCCAACTGACCACTGACTGACAGAGCTGCCCAGAACTTCTGCCTCTCATTTCTTTTTTTTTTTTTTTCTTTTTTTGGTTTTTCAAGACAGGGTTTCTCTGTGTAGCCCTGGATGTCCTGGAACTCACTTTGTAGACCAGGCTGTCCTCGAACTCAGAAATCCACCTGCCTCTGCCTCCCAAGTGCTGGGACTAAAGATGTGCGCCACCACGCCCTGGCCTGCCTCTCATTTCTTAAGTGGAATTTCCCTACCTGATACTCATGCCTGGAACTGGACCCAGCTCCTTGACTCTTGATTCTCAACTGCATCCCAAACACGCCCCACCCCCACCCCCGCCCCACCATCTGTCTTGTTCACTCCAGTTGAGGGGATAGCCACAGGGCCATACCCTTGTCTGTCCCCAGGCTTAAAATAAGGGTCCTAGTTCCAGTGAGACAGACCTGAAGTCCTTGCCATTGTAGAAGTCCCAGGCTGAGGGATGGCACACCACTTCCCTTCCATCGGTGGGCTTCTCTAACATTGACTTGTTCCAGAACTCAGGGGGCACAGGTAACAGCCCCAGGGAGGTAAAGAAATTATCAGCTTCCTTAAATATCCTTCTGGGTGTCCATCCCTGCAAGCAGAGAGAGAGAGAGTTCTTTGCAAACTGGGCTCTCTGATTGACAGACACAATTATGACAAGAGAGAGGATGTGAGAGGGAGAGAGAGTATCTGCGCCCCCCACCCCCGTTCCCTCAGGAGGTCCAGAGATGGCTGTCTTGGCTTCACTGACCTGCTTTATCATGGCCTCCGTGGCATCTATATTGGGGGCGGAAGGGAAGGGCGCCACCAAATCATAGATGTTGGACCAGGTCTGCGCCCACATGTTCCCTGGAGGCAAGTGGGAGAGAGACAGATGGCAGAAAGGAAACATGATTGTATAGGCTCAGAGAAATCCTGCCGGAAGAGGGGTCAGATCCCAATCCTGTCAATCAAGCTGGTATCTCTTGAGCACCAACTGTTTGCAAACTGTGCTGGGTATTTGATGTGTATGTCTCCCCACCTGCATACCCAGCCCACAAGGCCACTTCCAATATTGGTTGTAGGTAAAACCTTGCCAGTCATTAGGAATCAGGGTAAGTCTTTACTACTCATGAGCAGTGAGGGAGTCCTCCGCAGGAGGAATCTATAGTCCCTGGAGCATCAGTGCCCATGACCACCACCTCCAAAGTGCCAACCAACCCAAAGCACGTGGCATGTAATGACTTGTAATCCTGCCTGCTCCCTAGTACTGTGTAGCAAAGGACCCTGAGTCTGGAGAGAGTTACACAATCCCAACAGGGGTGGGTTCATAACTCCTAAGTGATGAGATTGGTTTTAACTGCCAGCAGGCCACTCTTGTCCAGCTACCATTACACTGTCCCCTCTGTGTTCTCTGAAGTTGTATTATGCCGGCCCCCGGGAGTCCAACAGGACTCAACCATCTCCTCTGGGGATGGCTAAGGCCCTAGAGTTTAGTGTCAGTTTAAGAGCCCAGCCCTCCAGGATTGGAGAGAAGGGTGATGTTCAGAATGAGTGGAAAGTTCGAAACTCCACATAGAGTCAGGAGTCTACGATAGCTGAGGGAGAGCGTGCCAGAGGAAGAGCGGTGGAGGATGAGAAGGGGATGGGAATGTCAGTGTGGGGGGGGGAGTATACTATACTAGTACAGTACAGTACAGTGTAGTGTAGCGTAGTATAGTTTAATATAGTATAGTATAGTTTAGTATAGTATAGTTTCTTATAGCATAGTATAATTTAGTATAGTGTAGTAGTATAGTTTAGTACAGTATAGTTTAGTTTAGTATAGGATAACTTAGTATAGTATACTTTAGTTTACTCCTCCCTCCCTGGAGATGAAATTGTCAGCCCCAGCCTGAATCCCCAGCCACCTGGAACATTCTGCACCCCTCCTGGGCTCCATGCTCTTGGTCACTATAAGTTGATATCTACTTAGATTGCCTTTCAACTCTCCCAAAAATGGATGGAGGAGGGCTAGGATCTTGGGACGCAGCAATGCTCCACGTGAGTGAGAATCAGACCCACAGTAGAACCACCTTCTGGGGGACGTCTCCCAAACGACCTCTAAATGTGGTGTCTCTGGCCTCACTGTTCCTAATAACACCAGGAAAGTGCTGACCCAATGGGGACAGAACACTGGTGGCCTCTGTCTTCTCCCTGGCTCTTCTCATCTCCTACTGTGTTGCTCCCCTCCCTCCTTCATGCACTTGGGATTATTTTAATATTTAAAGCCCTAGAAGGCTCTTGGCTGTCACACCTTGACCCAGATCCTCCACACCATCCCTGCCAAAATCTCACATCTTTCAAGGCTCATATGGAACTTCCCCAAGCCCCACACCAAGACTCCTGGATCTTGTTATCGCAGGGCATGATGGATAATGTAGTCTTTCCCTTAAAAGATGGTAAAAGGCTTGCACATCTTAATTCTGTGGCAGGCATGGCACCAGAAAAGCTGGCTCAGTGTTAGAGCAATTGCCTGCCACATATCATGAGTGGCCATGAGTTCAATTCCCAGCACCACAAACAAACAATATTTGTAATATATGAAAGACGAGTGGGAAGTTCCCCCAACCCCGTTCCACTCCAGCCTTGGCCTCGCTCCCTCAGAGCTTCTGGTTCTGTCACTATTCTGGTTTGATCTCTGCCCTGTGGCCAGTACTTTATTGTACTGCCCCTTTATTGCCCATTGACCACTTCCCTGAGGCTGGACCAATGTCCTTACCTAGCAGATGGGCAGGAATGGGGCCATCCAGGTTGATGTACTCGGACCCATAGTGGCGGTGCAGGGAACGGCGCACATAGGCATGCAGGTTCAGGTAGAGTGGCTGTAGCTCCTGGTACAGTTTTTCCAGGTCTTGCTCCAGGTTGTCAGACTCATATAAGGATCTCCATGAGTCCCCTGCATCCATGTAGCCTGCACAGGAGACACAGCCAAGCTCTTCCAACAGCCATCACTCACCCAATATTTCCCTGACACCTCTAGGGCCCTACTTGTCCCTGGCCTGAGGATCCCAGAGGGCCTCTGAGGAGTTTGAGGTACTGGAGAGCAGCCAGCCAGAGGTACCAGCATTGGTAACTCACCATTGAGCTTGGCAATCTTGTTGGAGAACTCCACATACTTTGGGAAAAAAGGAAGGATGGCTCTCCCCACCTTGTCTCTCCAGCTCTTCCATGCCCATAGCAATTCTTCATATTTCCGGGATGTGGCCATCATGTTTGTTAGATCTGGAAAGAAGGGGTCAGATGGCTTGAGCCTTGGTTCACCTCTCATCTGCTTATGAGGGAACTTGGTCATTTAGTTTCGGAGTTGGAATAAAACTAGTAAGAGCACTTGGAAATGACAAAGACGGGCAGGAAGTCTAGTGGGGGTGGGGGAGATGGGGAGCCAGCAGCCGCAATGAGCTCCTAGGGTGCCCAACTGGGGCGACATACTGCACACACACAATCTCAGATACTTTGAAAGGGACAGCTTAGTTCTTCTCTTCTGAGCATCTCAGTGATGTGCTTATGTGCACATGCAGGGTGTGGCCAGGCCAGAGCAGAAACAAAAGGTTCTCATGAGTTCCCCTTCCCTGGGAGAAATGGTTTGTGGAGTTTCACAGGCCTGAGTTCAAGTTCTCTCTCCCACGGACCTATCTCTTTCCAAATCTATAAACAAGGAAGTGACCATAGCCCTCTCAGGGATGGGAGAGCTCGGTCCCTGAGCAGGGGGCTGTGCCTTGTCATTGCTGTGGTCCTGGGGACCTCCAGCATCCTTTGCAAATTGTCTTTGGGCTGAAATTAATAAAACAGTAGCCACAAGGTTTGTGGAGGGTCAAGAACTACCTGAGCTGTCCCCAGCAAGGAGGAGAGCCTGCGTCTATGTCCCGTGGAAGCCACTCTGCACGAGAAACCCCAGTAAGAACACACAGGTGGCATCCAACTCTCAGGCCCAGGTGAGGGCCACACAAGACTGCAGGTGGCTATCTTGAAACAGGTGCCTTTGCCAGGATCCTGCCCTGCCCTTGCCCTACATGGAGGAGGCTTGGATCATCTATGTGGCCCAAGCCCTCACTGTTGAGCTTGTGCTCAGGGCCTCTACCCTAGAATAGTCTATGTCATATTCACTTGTTACAGAGAAAGGTAAACTTAATTAGCTTTCTTTGAAAAAGATTTGCTTTTCATAATTCTGCGTCTGATGAGTCACTGGTCTTCACGGACCTTTTAATTACCATGTCTATGGCCAGATGGCCTCGTCCTAGATCAAAACCCTGTATGGCAGCGATACCAAATGCTACATGTTTTAAAATATCCACATTTAGAAATATACACCCAGACATGCATACAAAACCCCAGGCATTCTTACATGTCTGTGTGCATGAAGCACAGACATGTTCCCTCTCCCTCTCTGCGTGTGTGTGTGTGTGTGTGTGTGTGTGTGTGTGTGTGTGTAGCTACACCCACTGCCTAAAGGGCAGACCCTGCCCCAGGACTCTTTCTTCCTTCTGTTTATTTTCCATTTCCCCTTCTATTTGCTATTGTTCTAATTTGGGAGCTGGGGTGGGGCCAGGAGGAAACAACTGGTAAAGATTCCTTGCAAAGAATGCTTATGAGTCTAGTTTATCAACCCTGGAAAGAGTGTATTGTGAGCGTATCTGTGTGGGTATTGGTGGGGCCAGAGTGAACCTTGGCAAAGGGGACATAGGCTGAAGACAAATGAGTATCGGGAGAGAGGTGGTTATGAGCCGGTTTATAACCGGTTCACTGTGGAAAGGTTCAGTAGTGGGAGGGATGGTGTGGAATGGTATCAGGCTAGGAACAGGAGGCCAAGTTCTAATTTGGTGTTTCTAGGGCTGTGAGATCTTGTACGATTCATCCCTTCCTATTTCCTTTTCAGGAATCTCCCTCAGCGAGGGAGGGGGTTCTAAGGAAGTCAGAGAAGGTGGAGACTCCTTTTGGGGGTCTGAGCCTCTGAGACATGTGCTGGCAAGTCTACTGCTCTGAGGGGCATGTAGAAAGAGAAAGATGGCTGAGGAATTCTGGGCAAGACAACTTTCCAGGGGCAGAGGATTAGAGAAATTTGGATGGGGTTCTGGTTCTCTGTGCGGGCAGAGCAGTTCTACTGGTAGAAACAAGTTCAGGAAACCCTTCCCTTGACAGCATGCTCATCCCTACCAGCCAGTTGCCCACTGCCACCTCTCTTTCACCCAGGGGTGCTCTCACCAGGCTCCAGGGGCATACAAGTGCCATTTGTGTAGCAAATGTTGGATATGCTGTAAGTTGTCTCCATGTCTAGCAGGATCTGGTTGTACTGTAAGGGGAAGAAAAGGGTAGTGAAGAGCCCCTCCCTCACTTTTGCTCTGGCACCAGGTACCATGGGGTAGGACCCACAGGAGCACGTGCCCTCAAAGTGTTACTGTTATGGGAATTGCGGAGACATGAAGACACGATCCCTATTAAGACTTGACAAATCAAGACAGCAGTGTGGACCCAGACCCAGGACGTGGTTCACTTCCCAGCAGTCTCCACTTCCTGACCCGCATGGCCACCTACCTCTTCTAATTCCTTGGGAGGCAGCACTGCCCGGTCCAGGTTCTGAAGTTTCTTTATGATCCGCTTGATGGTAGAGTTTTGAAAGTTGCTCACATCAAATGTCTTGGCCCAGGTACCATATTTCAGGGTGTGGTTGGATACCTCCGTGTTTTTCTCAAGCTGAGGGCACAAGGAGGTGGTGTCAGGCTCAGGATATTTGGTATGGTCTCCATGTAGGAGGGTCTATAAAGGTGGTGGTGAGGAGTGTTGCTTCATTAGACGGGTATCTTTGCCCTGACAAATACCCTCCACTTCAACTTGGACCATCTGCTAATACATTAGGTACAGTATGAGTTCCTTGGCAGACACCTGCAGTCTAGCAAGTAGGGAAAAAGAGCTTAGCATGCCTTAGGTGTCATTAGGATGAAGGCAGTGTGCTGTTAGAAGGACCCACCCCCGCCCACCCCCGCCTCCCCTGAGTATTCAGTGATTGCATCTTTGAAATGGGAAGAATTTCACTGCTTATGCATAGCTGCCAAGGGGTGTATGCAGGAAGAGAAGTTGAGGTACCAAGGACCCAGGGGCCGCAGCACATAGTGGGTCTTCAGCCAACATTAGCACCCAGTGGTTGGAGCATATGGCTAGTTGGTTTTCTGTAGTATAATGTATACTCTGTCACAAAGAAAAGGCCAATTTACAGGGGAATGATCCCTCAGTGCTGACAAACAGGCTGCCAGTCCTTTAAGGAGGGACACTAACATCGCTTATAGGTCACTTATAACACTGATGCTATAATGTTACAAGTCACTGATGCACAACGGATTACAGTCTGAGAGTCCTCAACTAGAGAACGATAACAAACGAGAGAAATTTGCTCAGGTGCAGAGTCTAAGCCCACTAAACTGGAAACTGAGCATTCTTTTAAATACTCTGTTCAGACTTTTCACCGATTTTGACAGCTTGGTGCTGTGTGTGTGTGTGTGTGTGTGTGTGTGTGTGTGTGTGTGCACATGGTTCATGCTGGAGTTAGTGGAAGTGGTTCCTACCAGGATCTTGCTGCCCTCTATGGTAATGTTGGTGTTATATTGCCAGCTGGCCTCTGCGTACTCGTTCAACAACACCTGGGCTGTCCGGTCATACTCTTCCACGAACCTGTCAGCCTTGGCTTCATCAGTCTCTAGGTCTGCAGGAGGTGAGGAGGAAAACAGACAGGCCTTGCCTTCCTTACCACAAGGTGTGGTCTCATTGGAGTTCCCTCCTGCTGGCCCCTGGCTCCTTGCCCCCTCATGGCCCTGCCCCCTTCCAAGAGTTCCACTTGGGATCTGGGTTGTCTGGCCAACTGTTTCTTGGTGAGTTGTTGTCTGGCTTCTGGTTGTTGCCTGGTTTGTTATCCCCTGGATGGCTGTCACGTGGTCAGTGGCCACCTGACTCAGGACCAGCAGATGGTGCCCACAGCAGAGCAGCAGAAAGAGGAAGCTGGGCAGTCCTGGAGTAGCCCAACCTTGGCCCATGGCCGCAGGAGAGCAGAGCCCTGAAGCTCCCACCACCGGCCAATAAGAGCCAAGCCTGCAGTGTGACCTCATAGAGCAATGTGCCAGCCAGCCTGACCCCAGGGGCCCTCAGGCTTGGGCACACTGTCTCTAGGACCCTGAGAGAAAGACATACCCATTTCTGCTGTAGGGCCCTGAGGATGAGCCCAGGGGTGGCTTGGCACTGAAGCAAAAGATACTGGGGCTCAGCTGGCAGCAAAGTGACCAGGATGCTGAGGCTTGGACCCAGAAGCCAGAGGCCAGAGGCCAGAGGCCAGAGGCCAGAGGCCAGAGGCCAGGACTTCTCTTAGTCCCAGTCCACCCTCACTCAGAGCTTTACCAATGCCCTCTGGATAGTTGTCGGGTAACGGTGGACGCCACTGATTCTCTGGCCAACCTAGGACTTCGCCATTCTGCTGATTCTGCTCCTCCAGCCACTGGCTGACCGGTTGGAAGTACTCCAGCAGTGCCTTGGCATCCAGGGCATCTGAGCCTACCAGGTCCTTCAGTACCTCCTGCCAGGGCCTGGAGCAGCCAGCCTGCAACACCTGCCTGCCAAGCAGAATGACCACTGTGGGCACAGGGGGACACAGGGTGGGGCCCACAACGGCGCCATTGTCCATTTGTCCCTCACTAGTAAAAGAACTCTAGGGTTTCGGGTGGTGGGGGAGGTCTCTGTGAGGCTGGTAGGGGATATTTGCCTGGCCCATGGCAGCTGAAGGCCTGCTTAATAAATATTTGATATGTAAGAGAGACAGGAGAAAGAGGGAGAGAGGGAAGGAGGGAAGAAAAGGGAGGGAAGGAAAGAAAAAAAGAGAGGGAGGGAGGGATGAAGAGATGGAAGTAGAAGAGGAAAGAGGGAAGAGTTACTCCACAGGTGTCTAGCTTTGTGGTGTTGCAACCCGAGCAGACAGCTACCTGCAGAAACGGCCTCCACCAGCCTCTTCCCTCAGCTCCTACCCCAACCCCTTGTTCTTGAACCCTGCCACATACTTGAGCTTGGCCCCCGCCTGGGCGGACTGGTAGATGTCACACTGGTGTAGTGGGCCCTGGTGGCCTGCCTCCTTGCACAGTGCTTGATGGAACTGGAACTGCAGCACAAAGCTCACGAAGTACCTGCGGGCACAGACGGTAGGGGGGTGGAGGGTGGGGCTAGGAGGAACGAACGTGGGGAGCTAAACAAAGGCGTCCCTTGCTCAGGCTCTATCCGGTGTCCTGCAGGTGACAGCTGGACTAAGGGCTGTCTGTCGGGAAGAAGGCAGAAACGGAGTGTACGTAGCCCAGGAAGGAGCATTCTGACTCTCAACCCTTGGGTCTGAAGGAGGACAGAGCAGGGATGTGGGTAGAGCAGAGATACCTGATGTACGGTGTCACGTTTGGGATATGAAACTTGGCTCCAGCATCAAAATGGGTTTCATTCCGGGCAACTGGTGGGCAGATCCCCTGATACTTGGTTCTAGAAGAGGATGTTTAAATCCTAAGGCCCTAGGCTGTACATGTTGCTTGAGACTGGCAGAAAAGTTACCAGCTCCACCCCTATCCCACCCCTTCCTCAGCATCCCTTCCACAGCCTGGAAAATGGGGGTTGGGGACTTCCTGAAGGCGAGGCTTCAGTGGGAAGGGAAGAGGGCAGACGTTGTTAGAAAGGAAGGGACAAGACTGGTAGAGGCAGGAGGTCCCCTGGGTGAGCCTCTTCTCACCGAAGATACCACCAGTCAAAGTTGTAGCGAGAGGGTGGGGTCCGTCCACTGAAGACCCCCCAACGCCACTGGTCCACCAGGTAGCCAAAGGGCAAGAAGGCGATTTTCTCTAGGGCCATCTTTAGCAGGTAATTGATGTCACTCTCTGTTCAGAAACAAGAAGAAAGAAAAGGGGGAAGGAGAGAGTCCAGCTAGGGCAGAGTGGACCTGGCGGAGGGCCATTTGGCAGGAGGCGAGGCTGGACAGATAGAGGAGGTGAGCCTCAAGTTCTAAGCCCCACTTAGACAAGAACTCTGGGTGAGTGCTAAGGTCAGGGTGTGTGCATCTGGTGTCTCAAGTTAAAAATAAGGAAGAAATGGAGTGGGGAGCAGTGGGGATCTACTGTGGTAGGAGATTTGAATGAGCCAGGCTGGATATGTTCCCCCCCCCACATACCTATGTCATTGGTAACATGGTCCAGTAGGCCGATTTTGTGCAGATGTGCAGGGGTAGAGACAGAGAGTGCAAGCACATCCCCAATGGCCTCATGGAAGCCAGGGTTGGCACCTCTACGCAGAGAGACGTGCAGGTCCTTGTACTGGAGGTAGTACTGCACGTGGCCCATCTCGTGGTGTACTGTGGCCAGCTGTTCCATCGTGACCCGTGTGCACTGCTTAATCCTGGAGTGGGGATGATGGGGATGAAGATGATGTTGAGGGCAGGACCAGAGTACTGGGAAGGCTGGTCCTGGAGGAACATGGGGCCTAGGAGGACTCTGCCCTGGGGTGAGGAGAGTTCAGGAGCTAGCAACCCTATTGACCCTACCCTGATCGACCACCACTCAAAGCCCTCCTCCACGCCAAGGCAACACAGCTGGTTGTCCCTCCAAGCTGCTGGGATACTGAGCTAATGTGCCTTATTGTCTTGGCATAGACCAATCCCCCAGTACAGAGGCAGGTCTGTGTCACAGCCGCCTCCCTTAGAGCCTTTGTGCTCTCCTCTCTCCAGGTCTGACCTGAAGTCCTTCCTGTTGTAGAAGTCCCAGGCAGAGGCGTGGCACACCACCTCCCGTCCATCCGTTGGTTTCTCCAGCATTGACTCCGCCCAGAACTCAGGAGGCATGGGTGAGAGCCCCAGCGAGGTGAAGAATTCCTCTGATACCCGGAACATGTGTGTGGCGTTCCAGCCCTGGCCAGCAGGTAGGGAAACAAGGTCAGGAGGCAGCCGTGTGGAGCCATGCCTTGAGCTCAGGGCTTGTGACTTCCACCCAGGACAGGAAAGGTATCTGAGGCTCAGTGGCCTCACTTCCCAAAGGCAGGGCACTACTGACCACAGCAGATCAACTCTGCCACCTTAGGTCACTGTTGACTATTGCAGGAAAGGGGAGGGGCCCATGCCAATCACATGACCCCCAACTCCTGTCTCATTGACCTACCTTCTGTACCATTGTACTGGTGACATCAAGGTTGGGTTTGTCTGGGAAAGGCACTACCATGTCGTAGATGTTCTCCCAGCTCTGGGCCCACATGTCTCCTACAGGGAAGAAGCAAGTGGGGCAGCTTGGTCTCCTGCTCAGCCATTCCCATTATGTATGCTATCCTGCGTGGGTGTCAGCACCTATATTCCCTTGGGCCAAAGGACATGTCCCCTGACTCTCTGTGGGCTCCCCAGGACTGGTGACTGGCGTCTTTTCCAATTATGCCAAGATCCTTGACTAAGGGGCCACACAGGCTTCCAGGCTCCCAGACTCATGTCCTCAGGTATGGTTTACCACAAGGCTGCTGCTAACCCTGACCCTGCAGCCAAAGCCATCGACTTGACCCCTAGCTCTGCTCTTTTCCAGTTTTCCGTCGGCTCTAAATTCTTGGCTCTAAATAAACCCCAGTGTCCGCTTCTCTAAAGCAGGATTCCAGGCTGGTGGGGACACTGAGCCATGGGGGGCTTCCGTGTAAGGAAGAAAGGTTATGATGTTCCACACGCCTGAGGCACTGTGAGGGTGACCCATCGTCCCTCCTCTAGGCATCCTCCTGCACCCGAGCTGCTCTGGGCAGCAAGGTTCAGGTTCTTACCCAGCAGATGGGCAGGAATAGGTCCCCGGAGATTGACGTATTTGTCCCCATAGCGGCGGTGCAGTGCGCGGCGGACGTAGGCATGGAGGTTCAGGTAGAGGGGCTCTAGTTGGTGGTAGATACGTTCCAGGCTCTCCTCAAAGGAGGGGGACTCATACCAGGAGCGCCAGAAGGCTCCTGTGTCCGAGAAGCCTAACAGGGTGGGAGAGTGCAGGTCAGGCCCAGAGCTTTGGCTGTCCACATCCTAGCTTCAACTCTACCTTTGTCCTGATTCCAAGCACTGGAGTGAGACTTGCTCAGGCTGGCCTTGAACTCAAGATCTTCCTGCCTCAGTCTTTCCAGCTCTGGGATTACAGTTGTGTGCCATAACTAGCCCCACCCCCTCCTCATTTCAAAGCCAGGGTCTCACTGTGTAGTCCAGGCTGGCTTCAAACTCTTCCTCCTTCTACCTCAGCCTTTCAAATACTGGGATTACAGATATGGGTCACCATATCAAGGTCCACTCTAGGCTCCAGCAAAACAGGTCCAAGAACACAAAGAGGTAGAGAGTCTTAGGGCCAGGAGCAGTGCCACAGGTAGTACCAGGAGCATCAGAAAAAAGGGACAGGACAGCAGGGTCTGTTGGCTACAGATTTCATACCATCCCCACTAGCTAGGAGACCTTGAGACCACCAGACTGGCTGTTTTATCTAGCTCAGGGGTTTAGGGCTCACTGGGGACAGCAGACAAGAATGCCTTATAAGATAGGAAAGGTGGCTGTCCATCCATGGAAAGAAAGATGCAGGCTCACCGTCTTGTCTGTAGGCTTCGTTACTGATGGCGGTAAAGTCTTGATAGAGGGATTTCAGTGGGATACCCACAGCATCATGCCATCCCTCCCAGGCAAACAACAGCTTGGCATAGCTTCGTGAGGAAGCCAGGATGTTGGTGAGCTCTGAGAGGTAAGCAGGATCAGTTATGAAACCAGAGGTATAAACCAGTCTTCATTCCCACCAGCTTCCTCACGCATTACAGTATCCCCAGACCAAGGGCAGCCTATGGGCTTGGGGAGATGAGGCTATCCAAAGAAAGCACCAGGCAGGACCCTGCTCCCAGGAAAATGTCTAAGGCAGTTGACACAGAAAGGACATTTAGAGGTTAGAATAGACAAACCCTCCATGGCCCGTTGCATAGAACGGCGAAGCACCAAGGGACCCAAGGCTTGTGGGAAGCTTTTGGGGAAGGTGAAAGGACCCCTAAAAGGAGAGCTAGGTGGCCAGATGGTGGTGGAGGGGTGGGCTAGCCCAGTGGTTCTCAACCTTCCTAATGCCTCCACCATTTATACAGTTCCTCATGTGGGGACCCTCAACCATAAAATTATGTCTGTTGTTACTTTACATCTGTAATTGTGCTACTGTTGTGAATCATAGTGTAAATATCTGTGTTGGGTAAATATGGTCTTAGGTGACCCCTGTGGAAGGGTTGTTTTGACCCCCAAAAGAGTCACAACCCACAGGATAAGAACCGCTGTTCTAGAGGTTCCCCGAAGTGAGTTTGCCAGAAGCAGTAAGGGTGTGAGGCAGAAGTGTGGGTACATCTGCACATTCCAGCCCCAATGGGGTACCAGTGCCTTTGGTTTACTGACAGACATCATCCTAGAGGTGACCCAAAAGGACCAGGAAACCCCAACTAAGATTGGACAGGACCATACCTGGGTCCAGGGACCAGCAGGTGGCAGTCTTGTTGGGGAAGCAGACCTTGCCAGTGGAGTAGATTCTGCTCATGTTGTTTAGCAGAGAGTTGTACTGCCAAGTTGGAGTTGAGGAAATATTAGTGACCAAATATTAGCCCCTGGAGTTAATCTTCCCACCCCTGTGGCTGGAAGGAAAAAGCGGCCTGGAGGAAGGATGTGGCTCAGACAAGGCTACCCAGTTCTTCCAACCCCTACTATACTGGTGCCCCTTTCAGTGCAAGCAGCCTTTGTAGGTGGTACCCACTGACCAGAGAGCCGAGGCAAGCATCAGCTGGTCTCCAGCTCACAGCGGGCATGAATCCCTGCTATCCCCTGGCCTTTGTGCTGTGTGTGAGTATGAGAGAGAGAGAGAGAGAGAGAGAGAGAGAGAGAGAGAGAGAACACATCTCTCTTTGTGTGTGCAATACAATTCTGAGTATGAACTCCAGGGCCTCACACTAATTCAGCTACCTGCCAGCTACCGTGTTTGGCTTTCTACTCCACAATACAAAGTAACTTGTCACATCATGCATCTGGAGGGAAAAGCCCATGAACAGCACTCTTTCCCCAGATTCCTGATAGCCAAGGTCCAAACAGACTATCAGTCCCTTCCTGTTTGCCGGGCTGCTTTCCCAACCACAATAGGCACTTGGGGAGCTCAAGTTCTGCCTCCACCCTCAGACCCACCTGCTGCCGCTGGGCCAGGGGCAGGTTGGCAGGTCCTAGGGTCCGAATAGATCCGATGATCCTTCGCAGCTTGGAGTCAGTAAAGTTCTGCCACATGGACTCATACAACTCCTTGGCCTTCTTGCCCCAGACCTCTGCAAACTCCTGACTGATCAGGGCTGCTTCCTCCTGTACTCACCAGGAGGGTAGAAAGAGTAGCCCAGCTTAGAAAGAGGCTCATGTAGGAGAGACTACAGAACCGAGAGAGCAGAGGTAGGCTAAGGGCTTCCAGACCCCTTGTTCCTGCAGAGATCCTGTCCTGGGGATGAGCTTGCAGGGGCAGCACTCCTCCTCCTGAGCCCTCTGGTTGGAAAGTGTGGGAATCTAATTCAAAGAGAACAATGAAGGACAAAATTGGGGCCAAAGTAGGGGACAGTGAGTGGAGGGCCAGGGAAAGAAACTCAACAGGAGATCAGGCAGATGCCAAAGGGCAAGGGCTCTGCAGCCAAGCCGGGTACCCTGTACGCAGACAGCCATCGCCCCAACCCTTGATGCCGCTTCGGGAGGATTTTGGCCTCTGAGGAGCCAGCTTCATCCACTCCATTCCTGTGTTGGCATGGATCACGTGCCCAGCCCGTACTGGAGCATCATTGCCTGTCTAATGCGCAGAGCGGGTGGGAGGGTCCGGCCTATGGCAGGGCTCCCATTAGGGACCTCAGTGCTCAGGGTTGAGGCTGAGGGGGGCTCTGGCGTCTGCTGTCCGCCCTAGGCGACGGACCGCAGGCCTGTGATTGGCCGCTGCGTCCTGCTGCGCCCCGCCCCCGCCCGGGCCCGGGCACCCACCTGGCGCCGCGCGTTCTCCTCTGTGATGTTGGTGTCGTGAGCCCAACTGGCCACGGTGCTCTGGAACATCACCTCCTCGGCACTCGAGTTATAGCTTTCAGCGAAAAGCTGCGCCCCTGCCTCGTCCGGGGAAAAGTTGCCCGGCTGCAATCCAGGGTCGAGTGCCGGGGCGGGCGACGGCTGCAGCAACAGCACCAGCAGCGACAGCATCAAGAGCAGAGGCGACAACGGCCACCGCCCCCGCTGGCCGAACGTGGCCCCCATGGCGCGGTGCGCGCGGTGCGGCGCTGCCCCTTCTCCCGTGCCGCGACCGCCCTGCGGATTATAAAACCCAGCCACCGCCGCCTCCCGACACACCCCCACCTCCCCGCCCCTCCGCGCTTCCTCCTCGCTCCAAAGTCCCCGGCAGCGCGAACCCGGCTGATTCCCCGCCCGCCCTGGGCAAGGAGAGCCCTGTGGGGCCAGGGAGCAGCCTGGATGGAGAAATGGGGCTAGATCGGGCTCTCTCAGAGGAAGCTAGGAAAGGGTCCCTGCCCGCTGCAAACACTGCTGCGGCCCAACCGAGCCCTCTGGCCGCCACCACGTAGTCTCAGGCCACAGAGCCCAGCAGGTTTGGCATAACCCTCCAAGCCTTTCCGGGCTCTTGAGCAACAAGGAGGCAGGGGTGGCTGGCTGGTGCCACCGGGATGGACTTAAGGTTGCCAGGTCATGGAGGAAAGGGGTCGCCTGCGTGGGCGCAGGAAGTTTAGGAGTCCTGACAGGTGCCTTGGCTAGGTGCTGCAGATGTCAGCAGCCATTTCACCTTGGGCTTCGGTTGTTGGGATGCCTCGAAATAGGGTCTATTCTACTCTATGAGGGGAAGCCATAGACTAGGCCACCAGCAATGGCATGCCTGCTCCTACTCTTTGGATACACAGCTGACAGTCAGTCGGCTGTTCAACTCACAAGAACCATCCATCATGCATGGTCCCAACAGAGCCTTAGAACCTCGCAGTTGCACGCTTTGAAAGCTAAAAAAAATGTGCCTTAGAGATTACAACAACCCCCTGCTTTTTAAAAATGGAGAAATTACCCCTGAGACAAATTGGCTTCAAGTCACCTCAGGTCTCCACACTCCCAGTCATTTCCCTGTCTCCTCCACCCGTCCCTCAAAGTGACAGGCCTGGGGGAGGGAGAATCAGGTCCTCTTAATGTATCAGCAGCCTGTGAAGTTAACCTCTGAGCACCAGGGCTGTGCCCCCAAAGAGGTGGGAGGACCCTTGTCCTTGCCAGATGGGGTGATGGAGTTCACATGGGAGATTGTGTGACCTGCAGGACTCAGAGTGAGACTGTGCTGGCCTGTCAGGTGACTTGCTCCCAAAGAGGTCCCAGGGGACTGGAAGAGATGGAGAAAGGAGGCAGGAGCAAGGGGCCACCTGCTGAGAACTTAGGTGGTCCATATTGCCTGGGCTCCCAGGATTTGAGGGCTGTGGGTTTGTGTGAGCTATTGTGTTTCTGGAGGAAGCAGGCTGTCCTGGTGGAGGTTTTGGAGGGGATTCTGAGAGTGGTACCTATGGAGTTCAGAAAGAGGACCCCAAAGAGGAGGGTGGGCAGGCAGGGGTAAGTACAGGCCTTAGCTTGTATTGAGCTCATCTGGTCTGATTTGTGTTGTTTGTTTTTCTTTTTCTTTTTTCCCCTCTGTCAGAAACAGAACTGAAAGCAAGGAGAGAGAAAGACAGGGTGGAGCTGGAGGCCCGACTGTCTCTGAAGAGCTCCTGAGTACCAGGCCAGAACAGTGGAAGAGCAGGCTGTGCTTTCTGCTGGCTCATTCTCAGGCCCAGCTGTGTGGCAGTGTGACATCCTCTATACTCTCCGATTAGGGACTAAGTTCAGGAATGAACAGCTCTGCCTTACAGAAAAGTGACGAAATCAAAGACTAACTACTGTGATAAAATAATGTAACCTTGCTTACTGATAGCCTGGGTACTTGGAGTCACCACCCTCCTTCCTCAAGGTGACAATATATTGTAAGAGCTTGTTGAAACACAGGGCTTTCCACTATGCCATACTTTTGGGGGAAGCGGATACAGACTCTTTCAATCTGCTTTATTCTCTGTGGGTTTCCCAGAGCTTAGCATGCACTTGTCACAAAGAAGGGAGCACAGGGGTGACATGAATGGCTGGCGTTCGAGCACATGCTCCTGACGGGGAGCTCCCGGTCTCTGCAAGAGCGATCTATGACGAACCTCACCAACTTGGAATTTACAGTAACACATCGAATATCGTCATACATCAAAGTTAAAAATAATAACTTTCTCTATTTTTAGGGTCTTGTTCATGAAGGAGAGGGAACATAAGAGAAATATACCTTACACTTGTATTGCACGTTGGATGTTTCTGTACCCTTATGTGTGAGTGGTATAATTTGACGTTTAGATATCCCCGGGAGGTAGGGAAGTGGTAAGGTTTTCTCTCCCCTGTCAGCTCCCTCCCCAGATGCCACAGACTGTGGAGGAGGCTCCCAGCCCTGCAGGAAGATCTAATTAGGATGAGGCCAGTGAGGAGTTGTGCAGATCCTGCCCACCTGTGCAGACGGGGCCTGCTCGTTCAGCCAATCTCTCACCTTTTAAATCCTTTCCAGTTACTCGTAACTACAGAGCCGAGGGAAAATCCTTAAAAATAAACTCATCACTAAGCATTGGTGGTATTACTTGTGGAATCCTTACCCTTGGGAAACCAAGGCAGGAGGACCAAAAGTTGGGAGTCAGCCTGGGCTACATGAGTTCCAAGTCCATCTCGGACTATGTAGGAAGACTTTTCCACAAACAACAACAGAGCCAAAAAACACACAACGCAAACGTGACCAACAGGAAAGAGTCTGGAGAGATGGTCCCGTGATTGAGAACATTTGCTGCTCTGGCCGAGGACCTGAGTTACCAGCACCCACACTGGGCAGCTCCCAGGGCCTGTAACGCCATCTTCTGGTGGGTCTGATGCCCTCTTCTGGCCTCTGTAGGCACTGCATGCATGTGGGACGCAGACACAAACACTAACACTCATCAAAAAAAAAAAAAAAAAAAAAAAAAGAACTGGGAGCTCAGAAACAAACCCTTATGTTTATTTCTATTGCTTTTTGTTGTCAGTGTGCCATGTAACCCAACAAGCTACTTTAAAAAAAATGTCATTCGAAGGAGGTGCAGGGTGATATTGCCAACTACCCCTGGTTATCAGTCGCTCCTTGTAAACAAGCATTACAGATTATTATTTTACAACATTGTATTTATCTCATGGTTAGCCTTTGGTTTCGCAATAAGGCACAGCTTCAACTAACAGCAATTTTGCCTGACTGCTGGGATAATAGAGGTGTGTACTACTGTGCCCAGCTGTTCAGTTGATTTGTGTGTGGTATATGTAAATGTGCCTGTTAGTGTGGGGGCCATACATAGAGAGGCCTGTGGTCAATGTCTAGTGTCTCAATTGCTCTCTACCTTATTTTAAAAGAGGGTCTCTCACTGGACCTGGTACTCACTGATTTGGCAGGACTAGCTGGCCAGCAAGGCTCCGGAATCTTCTTGTCTCTGCCGCCCCAGCTCTGGGGTTAACAGTTTATGCTGCTATGCCTGGCTTTCTACACAGGTGCTGGGAATCCAAACTCAGGCCCTCTTGCCTCCACAGCAAGCACTTCTCTGACGGAGCCATCTCCCAAGCCCCTCAACTGAGTTGTGTTTTTGTTTTATTTGTCTTTTGCTTTCTTTAAGACAGGGTTCCTCTGTGTAGCCCCTGCTGTCCCGGAACTCACTCTGTAGACCAGGCTGGCCTCTAACTCAGAGAACTGCCTGCCTCTGCCTCCCAAGCACTGGGATTAAAGGTGTGCACCACCACTGCCCAGCTTCTTAACTGAGTTTTTGAGGAGTAGGCCAGGATAATTAAATGGAAGGGAAAAGATATTTTTTTGTTTTGTTTTGTTTTGTTTCTAAGACAGATTGAGAGCTGTGGCCAGCCCAGCCTACACCGTAACCAGCAAAGGTAGACACACAATAGGATGGAACTAGATAATTAGAATCCTCTTGCTGGAAAAAATATAAAATGGATATCTACATATCTGACTCTATAATATCTACACCTCTATATCTCATCTATCGGGGGGGGGGGTTGAAAACTGTCCGTACAAAAATTGTGCAGAAATGTGTTAATAGCAACATATTATTCATAACACCAAAACATTGGATACAATCCTGATGTCAGCTAGCTGAAAAAGAGATAAAATGTGTTTTCATATCATGAGTATTCACACCATGTAATATTCACACCACGTAGTATTCATACCATTAGTACTCACACAATGTATATTCACACCATGAGTATTCACACCATGTAGTAGTCACACCATGTAGTATTCGCACCATGTAGTAGTCACACCATGTAGTATTCACACCATGTAGTATTCACACCATGTAGTATTCACACCATGTAGTATTAGCACACATTGCATTCACACAATGCAGTATTTATTCCTCCAAGAAAGGAAGTGCTTATACATATTACAACATGCATGAACCCTGAAA